>NW_027362765.1:453722500-454322500 GCF_046119375.1 Phyllobates terribilis | reverse complement strand
TCAGGTAAAACATTGATGTTCTTTCCATCAGTATGTCCCTCGATTTATAGTAACACAGTAAGGCCATATTCACACGTTCAGTATTTGGTCAGTATTTTACATCAGTATTTGTAAGTCAATATCGGGAGTGGGTGAAAAATGTAGAAGTGGTGACGTGTTTCTATTACACTTTTCCTCTGATTGTTCCACTCCTGATTTTAGCTAAGAAATACTAATGTGAAATACTGACCAAATACTGAACGTGTGAACGTGGCCTAAGGCCATGGCCCCACTATCAGTATTTGGTCAGTATTTTTCTCAGGAGTGGGAGCCAAAACCCTGAGCGGGTGATAAATGCAGAATTGGTGACTTGTTTCTATTATACCTTTTCTCTGATTGTTCCTCACCTGGTATTGGCTCCCACTCCTGAGAAAAAATACTGACTGAATACAGACCAATGAGAAACAGATCTATGAGAAACTCGAGCATTTTTCAGGCAGCTCCCCCCGGCGGTCTGCAGAGGGCCTAAAAATTGACCAAATCGATGGGAACAGTGCTCAAATGACATGGGAACAGCATGGGGAAAACCCCTGGAAGCATCTCTGACTCCTAGATCACTGCTGTCAGCAAAGTGGTCAGAGTATTACGCCACTTTTACGGACTCACAATAAAACATACCAAAACGAAACCAAAATGGATTTTCCTGGGAAATATGTTAAGGAACATCCTTTCCAGGGTAATGACTTGTACTGTATATAAGGCAAAATAAATAACCAAAAACAAAAATACTCCTCCACAACTTGGACTTTGTTCACACGTAGCGTTTTTGATGCATTTTTGCACTTTTGAATTGCTTTCAACCAAGACAAATGCATTCACCAGGATATGTCATTTTAACATTTTACAACTTTATCTGGCCATGTGGTGTGTGACACATCATCAGACACATGCATACAGTGCTGAAAAGACATGGGAACATCATGGGGACCTTTGTAAGCATCTCTGATTCCCAGGTCACTGCCTAAAAGTGTGCACATCATAAGTGATCCTTGGCGCATGCGAAGATGCCTCCCGCCATGCACCTGTCGTTGCAGACTTGCAACAATCACCGTCCACGTCCTTGTCCCACTGCAGCGTTCAGTTGTCCCTACCCCATTCCTTGGAATGCAAGCGCAAGTATGCAGGCAGCCACCCACCCACAGGCCGCAACACTAAACTGCCAGATTTCTGGGCAGCTCTTTGCACTTGAAATATGGCCTTTTAAGCTCGTGGAGGCGGAAGCTTTTCACAAACTCATGTCGGCAGCGGCCGGGTGTCCATACTCGGTCCCCAGCCACCACTATATTTCCCGGTATCGCCTCCGCCTTCCATAAGCACGGGTCCCACAGCATTACCCGTGCCCTCCCCAGTGCACTTACTGGGAAGGACCGCCTAACCACAAACACGTGGACAGGTGAATGTGGCCAGGGACGGTATGGAGCCAGTCCACAACTTTTTTTGCTGAGAGTTGTATTTAGCTCAGTGAAAGGACTGGCATAGAGGGAAACTGTATCTACCCTGTGTGTCATTTCTCCCAGGAAGTCCTTTAAAGCTGCTTGCACTTGAAATGTGGCCTGCTGGTACTTTTCTGTGGGAATTTGCTTGCCTCCTACCAGCCTGGAATATTTCCAGCAAATTATGGTACGATGCCATGACATTAGCACTGCCCCCAGTACCAGTAGCGAAGCCATCCCCAATTTCCTTCTCAGAAATTTTATTTGGTAGACTGAAGTGGCTGACCAAATACATTTTCTCACAAAAGAGTTGAAGATAGAGTGGAATTAGGTGCAAGTTTCTCCAGCCTGTTAGATATTAAAGGGTGAACGGCAGCACATTGGATCAGTGGTTAGCACTGAAGCCTTGCAGTGCTGGGATCCTGGGTTCAAATCCCAGCAAGGACAACATCTGCAAGCACTTTGTATGTTCTCCCCTTGTTTGCGTGTGTTTCCTCCTCAGTAAAAAAGCAGCCATAGAGTGTCCGGGAACCTTCCCACACACTTTTCTTAGCCAGGACTGCTTCTCGGCAAGGTTGGACGGTCCCACCAGAGAATCCTCTGGTGTGCCTTGGCTTCTACCTCAGGAGAGTTCATGATAGCGCTAACTTTGCAGCTGCTATGGAGCTCTTGAGCGGGTGAGAAAGGTTAGCCCTCAGAATCAAAACCTCTGGTGGGCACAATATTTTTCAATCTGAAACAGCTTCTCAGTGGGAGTTGTATTTCACCACAGCCATATTCTTTAGCTCGGTGAAAGGACTGGCATTGAGAGAAACCGTATCTACCCCGGCTGTCATTTCTCCATCACCAGGTTCCACCCATTGTCACAAACGACCATGCCTGGCTGTATGTTCAGCGGTGAGAGCCACAGATCAGGCTGCTGTGTTACAGCTTTCAACAACTCTGCAGTGCTGGGCGGTTTGTCAATTAAACATTAAGCATGTTATCTTCAGCACAGCCTGTTGCCGCTTGGCCAAGGCATTGCTGCAGCGCTGTCAGCTTGTGACTGATGTGGTCATTTCGGAGATGGAGGAGGAGGTGCATGAGCTGAACAATGTGATTACATTGAGGTTAAATTGGTGATGCTGTTTTTTATACTAAAGAAAGATCCTATTGTTTTGTTTTTTTTTACGTTATTTTTTAAGACAAATGCATTCACCGGGAAATGTCTTTTTAACATTTTACAACCTTATCTGGCAATGTGTTGTGTGACACATCATCAGACACATCCTTTTTTATTTATGATGGAGGGACTCTGAAAGTCATAAAGCTTATTTTTATAGGGACATCAGACGGCCCTTACTATTCTTAAAAGGCCAGCAGTTGGCCCTAGCTATTGTTAGAGAGCCATCAGCCGGCTATGCTTTGTTGTTCCCATTATTAACAAGTGCGTCTCCTATGCTGTTATTGCGTATCCAGTGACTGCAAGGGCTGCCAAAAATTTGGACGCAACCCAATACCCCTTTGAAGAGACAGAGTAGGGTCTCAGTAAAAAAAATGTTCCCATTATAAAGGAGCGGGTCTCCTATAGTGGTAATACCCATGCTGTGATTGCAAGGGCTGCCAAAATTTGGGAAAAACCCCACTAAGAATTTAAAGACACATAGAGCAGGGCCACAGTAACAAGGTACGACATGTTCTTATTAGAAAGGAGAGGGTCTGCTATACAGTTATAGGGTATGCAGTGAGTCCAACGGCTGACCAATTTTAGGAAAAACTCCACTGAGAATTTAAAGACACACAGAGCAGGGCCACAGTAACAAGGTACGACATGTTCCCATTAGAAAGGAGAGGGTCTGCTATACAGTTATAGGGTATGCAGTGAGTCCAATGACTGACCAATTTTAGGAAAAACCCCACTGAGAATTTAAAGACACACAGAGCAGGGCCACAGTAACAAGGTACGACATGTTCCCATTAGAAAGGAGAGGGTCTGCTATACAGTTATAGGGTATGCAGTGAGTCCAACGGCTGACCAATTTTAGGAAAAACCCCACTGAGAATTTAAAGACACACAGAGCAGGGCCACAGTAACAAGGTACGACATGTTCCCATTAGAAAGGAGAGGGTCTGCTATACAGTTATAGGGTATGCAGTGAGTCCAACGGCTGACCAATTTTAGGAAAAACCCCACTGAGAATTTAAAGACACACAGAGCAGGGCCACAGTAACAAGGTACGACATGTTCCCATTAGAAAGGAGAGGGTCTGCTATACAGTTATAGGGTATGCAGTGAGTCCAACAGCTGACCAATTTTAGGAAAAACACCACTAAGAATTTAAAGACACATAGAGCAGGGCCACAGTAACAAGGTACGACATGTTCCCATTAGAAAGGAGAGGGTCTGCTATACAGTTATAGGGTATGCAGTGAGTCCAACGGCTGACCAATTTTAGGAAAAACCCCACTAAGAATTTAAAGACACACAGAGGAAGGCCACAGTAACAAGTACGACATGTTCCCATTAGAAAGGAGAGGGTCTGCTATACAGTTATAGGGTATGCAGTGAGTCCAACGGCTGACCAGTTTTAGGAAAAACCCCACTAAGAATTTAAAGACACACAGAGCAGGGCCACAGTAACAAGTACGACATGTTCCCATTAGAAAGGAGAGGGTCTGCTATACAGTTATAGGGTATGCAGTGAGTCCAACGGCTGACCAATTTTAGGAAAAACCCCACTAAGAATTTAAAGACACATGGAGCAGGGCCACAGTAACAAGGTACGACATGTTCCCATTAGAAAGGAGAGGGTCTGCTATACAGTTATAGGGTATGCAGTAAGTCCAACGGCTGACCAATTTTAGGAAAAACCCCACTAAGAATTTAAAGACACACAGAGCAAGGCCACAGTAACGACAAATTCCCATTAGAAAGGAGAGAGTCTCCCATAGTGTTGGCCTATCCAAGGACTGACAAAAATTTGGAGGCACTTCAATGCCCCTTGGAAGAGACGTGGAGGAGGGCCTCATAAAAAAATGTTCCCATTAGAAAGGAGCGGGCCTCCTATACTTGTAATGCCCATGCACGTGTATGGGCTGACAAACATTTACCCCTGGGGGGGTATATATGAACATACTGTCTAAAAAAAATTTTTTACGGGCATCATGACCACCCTTTAAAAAAATTATGTGGGTGTTGCATCACGGATCACAGTCACCCTGGTGATATGATGGTGGAGGATGAGGAGAAGGGGGAGGACAAGAGCAAATAGACAAAATCAGGAAGGGTATACCTATGTGTGGGTGCGAAAAGGTGCATGGGAATACACCTCCCAAGAAAAAACACTGGATTTGAGTTTATGTTATGCTGCTATCATTCAGTGGTGTTGAGAAGTCTGGCCCAATCCAGCCCTTGTTCATTCTTATAAGAGTCAGCCTGTCAGCATTTTCAGTTGACAGGTGGATGCGCTTATCAGTTATAATTCCACCAGCGGCACTAAAAACCCGCTCTGATAAAACGCTGGCGGCAGGGCAGGCCAGGACCTCTAAGGCATAGAGAGCCAGTTCATTCCACGTATCCAGCTTGGATACCCAATAATTATAAGGCACAGAGGAATCATGGAGGACGTTGGTACGGACGGCAAGGTACTCCCTCAGCATCTTCCCAAACTTTGCACTCCTTGTGAGAGTACCTCGCGCCTGAGGGCCTGTGCGATGGGAGGGTCTGAGAAAACTCTCCCATAACTTTGACAGTGTTCCCCTGTCTCTGCTGAATTGAAGTTGTGTCTCTCTCGCCTGTACTCCTTGGTTGTCCAACGAAGTGTGCCCTCTGCCGCCAGAGTTTTCAGATGGGAATTTTTTTAATAGTTCCGCAACAAGGGCCTTCTGGTACTGCCCCATTTTTGTAAACCTGTCCGCCTCAGGAATGAGAGATATAAAGTTCTCCTTGTAGCGTGGGTCTAGAAGTGTCACCAACCAGTAATGACTGTCACCCAAAATTTTGAGAACACGAGGGTCATGGGAAAGGCAGCGTAACATAAACTCAGCCATGCATGCCAGACTACTAACAGGCAAGACTTCCGTGTCCTCACCAAGAGGATGACTGACCATGCTCTCCTCCTCCTCCTCTATGTCCTCTGGCCATCCACGCTGAACAGACGATATGACAGCTGTGCAAGTAGTACCGTCTATAGTGCATGAAACTAGCTCCTGTCCTTCCTCACCGCTCACCATCTTGGCGGAGTCTTCAAAGTTTTGGAGGATGGTACATATGTCTGACATCCATGTTCACTCTTGAGGTCTTATGTGTGGAGTATGAACTGAATACAGACGGCCTTGTTGATGCTGGTACTCAACAACTGCCCTCTTCTGCTCACAAATCCTTCCCAACATCTGCAGTGTAGAGTTCCAACACGTGGGGATATCACACACCAGTCTGTGAGCCGGAAGCTGCAAACGCTGCTGAAACACTGCAAGGGCGGCGAAAGCTGTAGCTGACTTTCTAAAATTGGCACACAGGCGGCGTACTTTAACAAGCAGATCTGGCAGCTCCGGGTAGGATTTGAGAAATCGCTGAACCACGAGGTTAAGCACATGGGCCAGGCATGGTACGTGTGTGAGCTCGTCTCGCCTCAGAGCCGCCACCAGGTTCCGGCCATTTCACACACGACCATGCCTGGCTGTAGGTTCAGCGGTGTGAGTCACAGATCTGCCTGCTCTTTCAGAGCTGTCCACATCTCTTCAGCATTGTGCGTTTTTTCACCTAAGCATATTAGCTTCAGCACAGCCTGTTGCCGCTTGGCCGAGGCAGTGCTGCAGTGCTTCAAGCTTGTGACTGATGTGGTCATTTCGGAGATGGAGGCTGAAGAGGAGGAGGAGGCTGAGGAGGATGAAGTGCAGGAGCTGTAGACTGTGGGGGCAACCCTGATTGACCTAGGGCCCGGCAATCCTTGGCGTCGGGAGGATTTGTTCCGTCCCAAGGTACGACTGGGTCCTGGCTTCCACTATGTTAACCAGTGTGCCGTCAGCAAGATGTACCGTCCCTGCCCACAAGCACTTGTCCACGTGTCTGTGGTTAGGTGGACTTTACCGGTAACTGCGTTGTTGAGAGCACGGCTAATGTTTTGGGACACGTGCTTGTGTAATGCGGGGATGGCACACCGGGAGAAATAGTGGCGGCTGGGGACCGAGTACCGAGGGACGGCCGCCACCATCAGGTTGTGAAATGCTTCCATCTCCACGAGCCTAAAAGGCAACATTTTGAGCGCAAGCAGTCGTGAAATGTGAGAATTTAGTAGTGTGGCCTGTGGAGCGTTAGCTGCATATTTGCGCTTGCGTTTCATGGACTGGGGTATGGACAACTGAACGCTGCGCTGAGACAAGGACATGGACGTGCTTCCTGATGCTGCTACTTGAGAGTGTGCAACGACAGGTGCAGGGCAGGAGGCGTCTTCGCATGCACCATGGACAGGGGATTGGCTTGCATGCACAACAGCGGAAGAAGCAATGGTGCCACCCGCAGACACTGTTCCTGGACCCTGGGGTTCGGCCCACAAAGTCGGGTGCTTTGCTGCCATGTGCCTGATCATGCTGGCGGTGGTCAGGCTGGTCGTTTTGCCACCCCTGCTGATGCTGGCCTGGCAGGTGGTGCAAATGGCCTTTTTGGGGTTATCGGCAGAGTCTTTAAAAAACAACCAGACTCGGGAAGACCTAACAGTTGTACTGGCAACTTCCTTCGTGTTGGTGTTACGGGGAACGGTTGCCTGCCTTCTGTCTGTGGCCACCACACTGCTTCTTCCTGCCTGTTGGGGTGCTCTGCCTCCCTCCCTCTGTGTGCTGCTGTCCTCGCTCTGCATGTCCTCCTGCTAGGTTGGGTCAGTTACTATATCATCCACCACCTCGTCTTCCACTTCCGCACCCTGGTCCTCCTCCTGACTTTCTAGCAATTGTGTCTCATCATCATCCACCTCTTGTGACACTTTCCCACCGTCGCTTTCGTGTGACCTTGGCTGCTCAAATATTTTGGCATCGCTACACGCAATCTCCTCTTGCCCTCTTCAAGTGGACTGGGCGAGAGGCCCGAATCTATAAATGGAAAAGTGAACAGCTCTTCAGAGTGTCCAAGTGTGGGATCAGTTGTCTCTGGGTACTCAGCATGGTGGGAGGAAGGAGGATCAGGGTGAGGAATATGCGGTCCAGAATCACGGCTACTGAGACTTGACCGTGTGGAAGACAAGGGTGGTGGTGGTGGTGGCTAAGTGACTGGAAGCATTATCCGCTATCCAAGCAACAACCTTTTGACACTGCTCTGGGTTCAATAGCGGTGTGCTGCGGTCCCCTAGAAATTGGGACAGGAAGGTCAGACGAGAAGTGGGTGTTTGTTGTGGCACAATTTCGGCTTGCCCACGGCCTTGTCCTCGGCCTCTGCATGCACCATTACCATCACGTCCAGTTCCCCGTCCCTTGCCACGTGCCTTGCCCATTTTAAATGGAGGACAGTATCTTCCACATTCACTACAAATGACTGAGTTTGGAGCGAACTTATATGTGATCCGTGTGATAGAGAAAACAGAGTTTTAAATACCTGGCCTGTAGGTAAGTAGTTTGAACAGCAAACTGCGGTGAATTGCTTCAATGACACACTAAAGGAAATTTTTAATGGACGCCAGAAATGGCAGTATTTTCTGACAACGTATATGTGATCCGTTTGACTGAGAAAACACAGTTTTAAATAGCTGGATTTCTAGCACTCTAATATGGAAAGGACCTGGCTGTATTCTGCAGTGCCAACAAGCAAATGGTGCAGAAAAAATGGTGTTCTCTGGATTGCTTTTTAAGCAAACAGTGAGGATTAAGATCCAAAGAAAAGTATTCCTGGCCCCTGAGACCTGGGCCTTTGTATAGAAATATCTAACAGCAGCAGAAAGCAGAATTGGAATGGAGCCTCTTGTGCTATATGTGACGCGCCCCCTGGGCCATGTTAGGGGAATACCCGGAGCCGGATCTGTTGGGGATAGTAGTCCTCGTGGCGGTGACCCGGTCCGTGCCCAGGGTGTCAAACTAAGTGGCGATGTTTTTAGTGGCAGATGTGATATTGTTCGACTACGCCACCCGTTGAATGCGGTTACGAAACCGCCGCTGCAGGGCAGACCGCTGAGGCCGGTGGTACGGTCGTGCAGCGTGGATGGTATAACCCCCAACGGGAGGGGTATGGCCTCAGGGCAGCGGACGTGGATGATGAAACACTCAGAGACAGTGCGGTGTAATTCAGGGTCTTTACTGGTGGCAAAGATAGACCCTCCCGGAGTACTGGCTAGCGATCGGGGCCTGGTCAGTCCGTGAGCAGATGGGATCTCCCCTGGCCAGGCGGAGTTGTAGGCCTCCCCAACTAATTGTACTCTTCTGGCTACCTTGCTAGAGGCGGGTAAAAGTAGCCCACGTCCCTGAGTGTACCGTGTGGTGCTCACCCGTATGGCCGGTGACTCGGGGCCTTCTGGTAGCTTCCGCTTCACGACGGCGGTGCTGGTCCCTTGCGTGTGACCGTGCCTTCGGGTTTCTTGGCCAGAGGACCTGAAATCCCCTGCCGGTCGGTTTCTGCTGCTGGGTAAGGATTAGTCCCCACAGCCTCGGACTCCGGGTCCGGTGAGAACTCTTCAATCAGGGCGAGCTCTACAGCTTCCAGCCCCTGACCTCTTTTAGCACGGCTCCCACAGAGCTCCTGATCTCTCTTTCCCTATAGCTGCCTCACTCCAGACCAGACTGTGTCTCTGTCTGGGACTCCTCTTCTTCTCTTTCTCTCCCTCTCTTTCTCTTCCTTCTTCTCTCTAACCCTGCCTCAGCCCCTAGTTTATATAGGGGAAGTTCTTCCCCTCCCAGGACTGGGCAGGAGGTGTGGCATGCTTAGGATTCCTGACCAGGAGACCTCCCACATGCTCTCAGACGTAATATTGCTATTACTGTGGAAACCAGACCCCTGGGGTGCCACATTCCCCCCTAGTAAAATTTAGTACTCCGGGACTAAACATATATATATTTTTTTTTTTTAAACATAACAAGTTATAAACAGAAACAGTACAATAAAGAAAACCACATTAGGATGGTCACGGCGTGTCCGCAACCGGGTGCAGTTTTTGAAGAAAACAAGGGTGTCCATTTCACCAAAGAACAGGGAGACGTAACCAGGTAGGGGTCTGTCCTACCCCGAGTCTTTAACAGTCTTAGTCCTTTCCTGGGTTACGCTCCAAACATATATACAAAGGATTCCGGATAATCCATAAAAGACACCTATAAATAACTAGAAATACATAATTATTTACAAGCAACTATAAACAGGTACATACAAATAAAACAGTCTAAACACTTTAGATCCTCCAACGTACGGGCAACTGGCGTTTAGTGGCCCTAGTAGACCTACGGAGCTGACTGACTGGTCCTAAGCTACAGGGTGTAGGAGCTGTTGAAGGTAAGCTGGGCAGCTGTCTACGGACTCTTTGGCTCACTAGGGGCACGGCAGGCTCACTATAAGCAGAGGGTCGATTCTCCTGGTCTGCTTGTGTGGGGTCTTCTGCCTCCTGGACCGGCTGCGCTTCCAGCTCTACCTGTTTTTCCGTAGGCACTTGGGATGCTGGCTGGAGGAAGGTGAGGACGGGTACCACAACAGCGCCATTTACTTGTGTCCAAGACCGAGGGAAGTCTCCGAGTACAGTACTGACCATCTCTTCCCTTTCCTCTGCGGGTCGAGGGTTTTCTTGATCTTCTTCAGGGTTTCGTAGCTTCTCGGGACACTTCTTCAGGTGATCTCGGGAGACAATGGCTGTGGTTTCTCCTCCATCCTTACTGATTGTGCAGACTTTCGCGTTTTCATGGCTTGAGGGCAGTACGGTGTACGGGTCCTTCTCCCACTGGTCGTCCAACTTGTGGAGCCGTCTTTTCCTCTTCAAGACCTGCTCTCCAGGTACCAGGGGAACAGTGGGAGCATACTGGTTGTAAATCTTCTCCTGTCTTTCTCTTGCTTGACAGAGACTTCGCTCAACGCTCTCCTGTACTTTCCGGTACTGCTGCTGCCTCTCTGTGTCCCAGTCTGCTTCTGGTGAAGTGTCCTCGGGTGTCAGGACTCCCATATCCAGATCAACAGGCAGCTTACCAGGTCTTGCTCTCATTAGGTAAGCCGGGGTACAGTTGGTAGAACCTACAGGGATGTGGTTGTATAGGTCCACCAGATCAGGCAGTTTCTCAGGCCACAGACTGCGTTCTTCCAGGGGCAATGTCTTCAGAAGGACTATCACCACCTGGTTCATCTTCTCGCAGAGTCCATTGGTTTTCGGATGATAGTGTGTTGTTCTTATCTTCCGGCAGCCATACAGTGTGCAAAACTCCTGGAAGACTTCCGCTTCAAAGGCAGGTCCTTGGTCCGTCAGCACCTGCTCTGGGTATCCGTGTGGACGGCAGAAGTGCTGCTGGAAGGCTCTAGCTGCTGTTTGAGCCGTTAAGTCCTTGACGGGGACTACAACCAAGAACCGGGAGTAGTGATCCACGATCGTTAACGCATAGACGTAGCCACTTCTGCTGGGGGTCAGTTTTACATGGTCCAAGGCTACCAGTTCCAACGGCTGCCTGGTGACGATGGACTGCAGGGGAGTCTTCTGGCTGGCACGTTCCTTCCTTCTTAGGTTGCACGGGCCACAGTCTCTGCACCACCTCTCGATGGTTCCTCTCATGCCTACCCAGTGGAACCGCCCGCGCAGCAGGAACTCCAGCTTCTTCCATCCGAAGTGCCCAGCTCCGTCATGGTATGCCTCCAGTACCATAGCCGCGTCTCTTCTCGGCACCACCACTTGCCAGATCAGTTCATGCGTCCGGGAGTTAACCATTCTGCGGCACAACTTCCCCCTGTAAAGGAACAGTCGACTCTTCTCAACCCACAGTTGCTTGGTTTCCTCCGGAGCGTCTGGGTCAAGGCGGGCATCTGGCTGAGTCAGCATCTCCTTCACCAGTCGGACAGCGGGGTCACTGTCCTGCGCTTCCGCCCAGTTGTAATGAGGTAAGGGGTTAAACGTAGCGGATTGCTTACCCCTTACACGGTGGGAATACTGGATAGTCCCATGACGGTGGAACGCGGGGAGTTCAACTTCTTCCAGTTCCTCTGGATCTTCCCCTACGTCCGGTAGGTTTGGCATTCTGGACAAGGCATCCGCGTTGGTATTGGAGCGTCCTGCCCGGTATTTGATCGTAAATTCATAGTTGGACAGACGGGCCATCCATCTCTGTTCCAGGGCACCAAGTTTTGCAGTGTCCAGATGTGTCAACGGGTTGTTATCCGTGTACACGGTGAACCGGGAAGAGGCGAGGTAGTGCCTAAAGCGTTCGGTGACTGCCCACACCACTGCCAGGAACTCTAGCTTGAATGAGCTGTAATTCTCAGGGTTTCTTTCGGTGGGTCGTAGTTTCCGGCTGGCGTAAGCAATTACCCGTTCTTTCCCCTGCTGGATCTGGGACAGTACGGCTCCTAGCCCGATGTTACTTGCGTCGGTGTAGAGGATAAAGGGCTGGCTGTAATCAGGGTACGCCAGGATTTCATCCCCCGTGAGGGCCATCTTCAGCTGGCGGAAGGACTCTTCTTCCAGCTTCTCCCATCTGAAGGGCGGCTTCTGGTTCTTGGCCTTCCTGGACTGACCTATCAGGAGGTCCTGCATAGGAGCTGCCTTTTTGGTGAAACCGGGAATGAATCTTCGGTAGTAGCCTACCAACCCGAGGAACTGCCGTACTTCCTTTACGCTGGAGGGTCTTGGCCATTCCTTAATCGCGGTGATCTTATCAGGGTCGGGAGCCACTCCGTCAGCACTCACCACGTGTCCCAGGTACTGCACTTTTGGTTTTAGCAGGTGACACTTCGACGGTTTCACCTTCAGACCGTAGTTTGCCAGGGCTTCAAACACTTCCGCCAGGTGTTTCAGGTGGTCCTCGTAGGTTTTGGAATAAACTATAACATCGTCCAGGTACAGCAGGACCGTCTCAAAGTTCCGGTGTCCCAGACAGCATTCCATCAATCGTTGGAAGGTTCCTGGTGCGTTGCAGAGTCCGAACGGCATGCAGGTAAACTCGCTAAGTCCCATCGGGGTGGTGAATGCGGTCTTCTCCCGGTCCGCCTCTGCTACAGGAACCTGCCAGTACCCGCTAGTGAGATCCAAAGTGGAGAAGAAGTTAGCAGATTTTAAAGCAGCCAAAGACTCCTCTATCCTTGGTAAGGGGTACGCATCTTTGTGGGTGATACGGTTGATTTTCCGGTAATCTACACACATTCTCATGGTGTTGTCCTTCTTTTTAACCAAGACTAGTGGAGCTGCCCAGGGGCTACAGCTATCTCTGATTACTCCAGCCTCCTTCATGTCTCTAAGCATCCCCTTGGCGTGTTGGTAATGTGCAGGGGGTACGGGACGATACCTCTCCTTTATGGGAGGATGGTCTCCCGTGGGGATGTGATGTTCCACTCCCTTCACTCGCCCGAAGTCTAGCGGGTGTTTACTGAACACTCTCTCGTATTCCTGGATCACCCGGTAGACTCCCTGCTTTTGGTGAGCGGGTGTGGAGTCAGTACCCAAATGCAATTGCTGACACCAGTCCTCCATTTGTTGCTTAGAGTCGTTACCTTCCTCTGGATGAGATGGAGGCAAGGGTTCCACGGACTGTACAGAATTTTGGTTGATGGTATACAATTTGGCTAGCGTAGCATACCGGGGCAGGTACACTTCCCTCTTCCCGATATTTATTATGCGAATGGGCATCCTCCCATGGCGTACATCAACCACCCCCCGTGCCGTCAAAATGGTGGGCCTACTATCTGAGTAGACTGGTTCTACCATTGCCTGGTAATCTCTACCTCTCAGACCAATAGCTGCCCGGCACCAAATCATCATTTCACTTTTCGGGGGCATGGCAATAGGGAAAGGGTCACACATTCTCACGCTACCAATCTCACCACCGGAGAGTTCCACCTGTTGCCGTCGCATCAGTGCCCGGATCTCTTTTTGGAGCACTCGCTTCTGGCCGGAGCTGGCGTTCTTGGCAACCTGCTGTAAAATGAGAATCACCTCTGCAAGACAATTTTCAATCACATTAGTTCCTAGAGTTATCTTTGGGTGACTCTCGCGCTTGTCAATGTCCACAATGATCAGTCCCTGTGCTGCCAGTTCGACTTTACCGATTTTAATGGTCACCTCTTTAAATCCGATCTGTGGCACGGGCTGACCATTGCTGGCGATGATACTCAAGTCGTCGTCAGGGTAGCGGGTTATATCCGAGTCATTCCAGTACTGCTTGAAGAGCACGTATGGGATGGTGGTGACCTGTGACCCGGTGTCCAGTAGGGCACTCATAGGAATGCCATCCAGTACCACAGGCAAGACTGGACGTCCTCCCACATATTTGTCACGCCAGTTCGATGGGCCTGGTGATCTTATTCCTGGGGGTTGGCCCTCTACCCCAGGTTGTGCCAGTTTAAAGGACAGTACCTTGCCATATGTCCGGGTTGATTGCAGCGGCGGCAGATGGGTTGTCCGTCCTCGTTGTATTGGTCGCTGGGTCTTCCTCTGGCCGGTGGGGTCCTCCTTGGTCGACGCCACGGGATATCCTCCGGTCCGGATGCCAGCTGGATCTTCCCTGGCGTAGAAACTTGTAAAGACTGCACAGTTCGGGTTAGCGCGGCAACGCTCTTAGTCAGCTCTTGGACCTGATGGTGCAGGTCTGTAGCCGGGTCATTGTTTAAAGCCTGCGCATCAGCTCCCACAGGCCCTGCCGACAAGGGCGCCGTCTCCTGGTGGTAAGTGGTAGTAGGGCGTCTGTGGGTCACAGCGCCACCTGGTGCCGGTTCTCGGAGCACCCGGATGGCTCTGTCCTTGAACTGTGCAAAGTCCAGATGAGGGTCCTGTAAGGCCATTGCCCGCAACTGGGTTCGGTGGGCATTGCAATGTAGACCCTCTATAAATTGTTCAGTCAACAACTTGTCTTCGTTTCCCACGCCGTCAGGGTCAGCCTGCTTAATGGCTCTCAGGGCCTCTTGTAGGTTTAGTGCATAGTCCCTTATATTCTCATGTGCTCGCTGCTTGCACCCGTAGAATCTAAGCTTGATCTCGGCTGAGGTACGGGTATCAAAGGTGTCCTTCAGCCGGGCTAGTATCTCTGCGACAGTCCTTCTCCTCCCAAGTGGCCAGGACTTTACCTCCCTTTGGGCTGCCCCTGTTAATTGAGCCACCAGGATGCTCACTTTTTGCTCTTCTGTGAGGGGGTACACCTGGTCAAGAGGCTATCCAGCTTTTCTCTGAAGTCATTTAGGGTATGTGACTCCCCTGAGTACTGGGGTAGCCAGGCTGCCCCCGGGATATAGGGCATGGTGAAAGGCATGACCGCAGCAGCGGTGGCGCTGGCGGTGGCTGTGGCGGTGAAGCTCTCCTCCGTATCCGACATCCTCCTCCCCCCTAGTGGACCGTGGCCTACCTTGCGATGATCCTCTTCCGTAGGCCGCGGCTCCGCAGTGGATCGTCAGGGTTGAGGACCTTCCGTCGCGCTCCTGTGACGTCGGCGTCTGCTCGGCTCCTTCCAGGACCTTACGCAACGTCCGGACGTGAGGCGGGGCTTCAGTTCTCGCGCGCTTTCGGAGTCCACGCCCCTCTTCTTCCCGCGCGGCGTCCTCAAGATGGCGTCCAATGGCGGGAAAACTCCACGGATGGCGGGAAGAAGGCAGAAGATGGCGTCGGATGGCGGGAAAACTCCACGGATGGCGGGAAGAAGGCAGAAGATGGCGTCGGATGGCGGGAATCTTCACCACTGGTAAGTTTAACAGTCTTTTTCAGGCACGCAGTACCCGGTGGTTGCGGGCACGAAATCCTGCCGACTACGCCAAAGTTGACGCGCCCCCTGGGCCATGTTAGGGGAATACCCGGAGCCGGATCTGTTGGGGATAGTAGTCCTCGTGGCGGTGACCCGGTCCGTGCCCAGGGTGTCAAACTAAGTGGCGATGTTTTTAGTGGCAGATGTGATATTGTTCGACTACGCCACCCGTTGAATGCGGTTACGAAACCGCCGCTGCAGGGCAGACCGCTGAGGCCGGTGGTACGGTCGTGCAGCGTGGATGGTATAACCCCCAACGGGAGGGGTATGGCCTCAGGGCAGCGGACGTGGATGATGAAACACTCAGAGACGGTGCGGTGTAATTCAGGGTCTTTACTGGTGGCAAAGATAGACCCTCCCGGAGTACTGGCTAGCGATCGGGGCCTGGTCAGTCCGTGAGCAGATGGGATCTCCCCTGGCCAGGCGGAGTTGTAGGCCTCCCCAACTAATTGTACTCTTCTGGCTACCTTGCTAGAGGCGGGTAAAAGTAGCCCACGTCCCTGAGTGTACCGTGTGGTGCTCACCCGTATGGCCGGTGACTCGGGGCCTTCTGGTAGCTTCCGCTTCACGACGGCGGTGCTGGTCCCTTGCGTGTGACCGTGCCTTCGGGTTTCTTGGCCAGAGGACCTGAAATCCCCTGCCGGTCTGTTTCTGCTGCTGGGTAAGGATTAGTCCCCACAGCCTCGGACTCCGGGTCCGGTGAGAACTCTTCAATCAGGGCGAGCTCTACAGCTTCCAGCCCCTGACCTCTTTTAGCACGGCTCCCACAGAGCTCCTGATCTCTCTTTCCCTATAGCTGCCTCACTCCAGACCAGACTGTGTCTCTGTCTGGGACTCCTCTTCTTCTCTTTCTCTCCCTCTCTTTCTCTTCCTTCTTCTCTCTAACCCTGCCTCAGCCCCTAGTTTATATAGGGGAAGTTCTTCCCCTCCCAGGACTGGGCAGGAGATGTGGCATGCTTAGGATTCCTGACCAGGAGACCTCCCACCTGCTCTCAGACGTAATATTGCTATTACTGTGGAAACCAGACCCCTGGGGTGCCACATATGCACTGCAGTCTGTTATATACACTGCCTGCCTGCCTATACACCCTGCCTGCCTGATATCTCTGCAGATGGATTAGTCCTCAGAAGGACTGTTTGTTAAGATGGATATGTGTAATGTACGGTTTTTCTCATTACACTACCTAATACACAAGCAAATCTGTCCCTGACGCAGCAACACCTCTCCCAAAACAAGCAAATGGCACAGAAAAACGGTGTTCTCTGGATTGATTTTTAAGCAAATAATGAGGATTAAGATCCAAAGAAAAGTATTCCTGGCCCCTGAGACCTGGGCCTTTGTATAGAAATATCTAACAGGAGCAGAAGGCAGAATTGGAATGGAGCCTCTTGTGCTATATGCACTGCAGTCTGCTATATACACTGCCTGCCTATACACCCTGCCTGCCTGATATCTCTGCAGATGGATTAGTCCTCAGAAGGACTGTTTGTTAAGATGGATATGTGTAATGTACGGTTTTTCTCCCTACACTACCTAATACACAATCAAATCTCTCCCTGACACAGCAGCTGCTCTCCCTACACTGTCTGATCCAGAGTGACTGTGACGAGAATGGTGGCGCCAGGTTTGATATAGACCTGATGACGCTGTGCGGCCAGCCAATCACTGTAATGCCACAACCAACATGGCTACGTCAGGCAATCCCTGCATGTTCATTGGCTCTGTAAAGAGCACCAAACATGCAGGGAGGGGACCCGAGTTCCCGCCCGAGCAACCCGGAAATACTCGGCGAGCGCCAAGCATCTCGAGCAGTGAAATGCTCAGGCGAGCACAGAGCAGTAGCGAGCATGCTCGCTCATCACTACTGTTGACTGATATAGTACTGATTATACACAATTATTTTGCATGTTTTTATTGTTAAATGTATTGTTTTTCTTTCTGTACTATTCTCATTATTGTTCTAAATGCAACTTTAATCTGAGTTCTCCAATTTTCCCTTTACCTTATTGTTTCCCAAATTTCCCCTTCCTAATAAATATTTACGTCCATCCCCCTTTTTTTTTCCTCTTCCCTAATTTTCCTCCCTACCTCCTCTACCCTCTAAATAATCTTTACATTCCAATAAAAACCATTGAAACAGAAATACTGATGTAAAATACTGACTAAAAACTGATAGTGTGAACGAACGAATGTGTAAACGTGGCCTAAAGCTTGTCATACACATTAGATTTATGTTAACTGAATCTGATGTATCAGATGAGACCGACCTACCATGTATTGTGTATGCGGGTGTCCTGACCCCCAATGTCAGATTTCCTCTAAGCTAAGCATCTGCCAGAGAAAGACAAACAGCTGGTTGATGGCCGGCTCAACTGTGTTGTAAAAGTTGTTCTGTATGGATAACTTACCAAGTTTTCCACTAGAGGTCGCCCTAGGATAAAGCACCCACATCTGCCTAGCAGTATGGATCAAGAGCATGTTTACCCAAAGTGCAAAAAGGGAGAATATATTGTATGTTAGTAAGTCACAATAAAGCTTACTTTACTTATTTTTTAGCTTAGGGGTGTTACTATATTTCTATTTTGATGTAGCAGTTGTAATTTTAGTAATAGTGACTGCATATTTTGAATTATCCTCAATCCAGTGAACATTAAGGGAGCACAAGCAGGGCTGAAACTGAGGGTCGGTAGGCGGAGGTTGTCAGTCACATAGGGCGGCACCTCACACCACTCTGGTGGCGCTCTATGCATTGGAAAATTAGAAAAAAAATCATCATTAATATTGCGGCACTAGCATGGCTTATCACCCCTCAGGGCCCTGTGCACTTATCTCAGTGAAGACCGGGGTTCAGGAAGAAAACGGACACTACTCACCGGTCTTGTCTGAGCCTCGGCAGCCACTGACAATCAGCAGTGCACCAAGGGGAATGGGACATCCTGACAGCTTCTTCTTTACTTCTGGGCAGCGGGCCGGCTACTGCTTTATACACCATTGCTAATACATTCCATTTTATAATTCCTTCACTCAGGGCTGCCACCAGGAATTTCAGGCCTCCTTGAGACTCCGCCTAGGCTCCGCCTCCATCCCTCGAACCTTCCACCGCCCACTCTTGGAAAAACTCTACTTTCTGCACCACGTCCTCTCCAATCACACATTAACAGTTACCATCGAACACCATATCACATACATAGCCATCAGCTTTTGTTTTCGGCAAAAGATTTTTTAAGCTACCACCACGACAAGGAGACTCTTCTGGCCAGGCCCAACTCTACTCTAACCTATTAAACATTTCTTATAATACCCAATACTCTTTTTAGTATATTTTTATTTAGGGAATGTATCACATACATTTTTTAAAATGACCAATAATATCACATACAAGGGACAAATACCGTCACACCATGACCATATCACATATTACCACCACATAGTGACCGAATAATATCACATACAAGGGACAAATACTGTCACACCATGACCATATCACATATTACCACCATAGTGATCAAATAATACCACATACAAGGGACAAATACTGCCACACCGTGACCAGATCACATATTACAACCACATAGTGACCGAATAATATCACATACAAGGGACAAATACCACCACACCATAACCAGATCACATATTACCACCACATAATGACCGAATAATACCACATACAAGGGACAAATACCACCACACCATGACCAGATCACGTTACCACCACAGTTACCGAATACTACAATACTGTTCAGTAATAAAAAAAAAACAGAATACTAATATTACCCTAAGTGTCATTATACACCGGAGCCCTGTGTATAGTATGTAGTATATAGTGTCAGTGTACAGATAACACACTGACTCACCGGTGATTTCTCTAGATGAAGTCCTTAATCTTCGCTTTTCCTCTTCATCCAGCGCAGACCGCCATAACCTCTTCTAGCCAAGACTTTTCTCTGTATAAAATAACACAGTTATCTAGAGAAGCTTACAGACCACATTCCCCAATTTTCCCCAACTTCTACACTACACCGGATGAAGAAAAAAAAGCGACATGGTGCCGCCCTGCACAGTTACAGGACCCCCCTTACTGAAAACAGTATCCTCAAAAATAAAATACATCACAGCATTAATAATATCCTTTAATTAACCCCTACAATAATAATGTCCCACATCATGCTCTCATATGTACTCCATTCTGGACCCCCATGTCTCTCTATTCTGCCCCCCCCATGTCTCTCCATTTTGCCCCCCCCATTGTCTCTTCATTCTGCCCCCAAATGGGTCTCCATTCTGCTCCCAAATGTGTCTCCCTTCTGCCCTCAAATGTGTCTCATTTCTGCTCCCTAATGTGTCTCCTTTCTGCCCCTAAATGTCTCTCCATTCTGCCCCAAAACTCTCTCCATTCTGCCCCCCATTGTCTCTCCATTCGGCCCCCCACTGTCTCTCAATTCTGCCCCCATTGTCTCTCCATTCTGCCCCCAGATGTGTTTCCTTTCTGCCCCCAAATGTGTCTCCTTTCTACTCCCAAATGTGTCTCCTTTCTGCCCCCAAATGTGTCTCCTTTCTGCCCCCAAATGTGACTCCTTTCTGCCCTCAAATGTGACTCCTTTCTGCCTCCAAATGTGTCTCCTTTCTGCCCCCAAATGTCTCTCCATTCTGACCCAAAATGTTTCTCCTTTCTGCCCCAAATGTCTCTCCATTCTGCCACCAAATGTCTCTCCATTCTGTCCCCAAATGTCTCTCCATTCTGCCCCCAAATGTTTCTCCATTCTGCCCCCATTGTCTCTCCATTCTGCCCCCCATTGTCTCTCCATTCTGCCCCCAAATGTGTCTCCTTTCTGCCCGCAAATGTGTCTCCTTTCTGCCCCCAAATGTGTCACCTTTCTGCTCCCAAATGTGTCTCCTTTCTGCCCCCAAATGTGTCTCCATTCTGCCCTCGTTGTTCATCATCCTGTCCTGGTGCGGCTTTAAAAAAAAAAAGTTTAAAAAAGCTCTCCCATCACTGGAAGGACGATTGCTGGCGCATGACCGTGACGTCATACACGAGCGATGTGCACATTGACTTCAGCCGCCTTCCCGCACGGCAATAGATTTAAAGTGAACCTGCGTCCGAGGACCCCGACCAGGCCCTCTCTGCTCACCGGGCCCCATACACCAGTAAAGACTGTAATGCCCTGATGGCGGCCCTGCCTTCACTTTTATCCACGTCTTTACATAGATACAGTTGAGTATATCAGCGGCTCGTTCAATATTAAGTGGGGGGGGGGGATTAAATATTAAAGAGGCACATGGATTACTTCAGGGGCAAGGTGTGTGGATCTGATGGCAAGATGAGGAACCAATGACATTGGGTCAGTAAACTCTGCAGAGGCAAATTATTACATATTACAATGTTGTCCCTTATTATATGCAGCATCCTCCTATATTATTATACAGTTGTGCTCAAAAGTTTACATACCCTGGCAGAATTTTTCCTCATGGTTATTTGTTGGGTGAAGCCATTTATTGTCAAACTACTGTGTTTTCTCTTTTTAAATCTTAATGACAACAAAAAACATCCAAATGACTCTGATCAAAAGTTCACATACCCTAGTGATTTTGGCCTGATAGCATGCACAGAATTTGACACAAATGGGTTTGAGTGGCCACTAAAGGTAACATCCTCCCCTGTGACCTGTTTGTTTGTAATCAGTGTGTGTGCATAAAAGCTGAGTGAGTTTCTGGGATCCAGACAGACTCTTGCATCTTTCATCCTGCCACTGATGGTTCTGGATTGTGAATCATGGGGAAAGCAAAGGAATTGTCAGCGGATTTACGGGAAAAGGTAGTTGAACTGTATAACACAGGAAAGGGATACAAAAAAATATCTAAGGAATTGATAATGCCAGTCAGCAACGTTCAAACTATGATTAACAAACAGAAAATTAGGGGCTCTGTAAAAACCAAACCACAGTCAGGTAGACCAACAGAAATTTCGGCCACAACTGCCAGGAAAATTGTTCTGGATGCAAAGAAAAACCCACAAATAACATCAGCTGAAATTCAGGACTCTCTGAAAACTAGCAGTGTGGCTGTTTCAAGATGCACAATAAGGAGGCACTTGAAGAAAAATGGGCTGCATGGTCGAGTCGGCAGAAGAAAGCCATTACTGCGCAAATGCCACAAAGTATCTCGCTTACAATACGCCAAACAGCACAGAGACAAGTCTCAAAACATCTGGTACAAGGTAATTTGGAGTGATGGGACCAAAATTGAACTTTTTGGCCACAACCATAAACGTTACATTTGGAGAGAGGTCAACAAGGCCTATGATGAAAGGAACACCATTCCTACAGTAAAGCACGGAGGTGGATCGCTGATGTTTTGGGGATGTGTGAGCTACAAAGGCACAGGGAACTTGGTAAAAGTTGAAGGAAAGATGAATGCAGCACATTATCAGCAAATACTGGAAGCAAATTTGCACTCATCAGCCTGGAAGCTGCGCATGGGACCTACTTGGACATTCCAACATGACAATGATCCAAAACACAAGGTCAAATTGACCTGTCATTGGCTACAGCAGAACAGAGTGAAGGTTCTGGAGTGGCCATCTCAGTCTCCTGACTTCAATATCATTGAGCCACTCTGGGGAGATCTCAAGCGCGCAGTTCATGCTAGACAGACCGGGAATTTACAGGAACTGGAGGCTTTTTGCTAAGAAGAATTGGCAGCTTCACCATCTGAGAAATTAAAGAACCTCATCCACAACTACCACAAAAGACTTCAAGCTGTCATTGATGTTAGAGGGGGCAATACACGGTATTAAGAACTGGGGTATGTGAACTTTTGATCAGGGTCATTTGGTTGTTTTTGGTTGTCATTAAGGTTTAAAAAGAGAAAAAACACAGTAGTTTGACAATAAATGGCTTCACCCAACCAATAACCATGATTGAGAAAAAGTTTTTTTTGTTATCATTCATATTCTCTGAAACAAGGCCAAGAAAGGAAAAATGCTGCCGGTGTATGTAAACTATGTATTTATTATTGTTGTGGTGTAATGAATGGGGTCACACTCTGTGAGTCAAATGACGCAGCTTAAGCAAAGCATTAAAGGGGTTGTCCACTACTTTATATCCCCCCCCCATGTATCACCCCGGGGCCCCTAAGACAGATCGGCCACCGATAGCGCCGCTCACAGGCATTATCTGCAATAGAAGGTATTTACAAGAAGTCTTAGGGGCCCAAGGGGGGATACATTGGGAGAGGGGAATAAAGTAGTGGACAACTTCTTTAATCCACAATGTGCAAAAAATAAATTGTGCAGCATGTCACTCACAAGTGCAGCTTTTTCTGTCAGGGAACAGGCCGCAATTTGGCTCATGTGCTTTGGGCCCCAAAATAACTTGTCCCGGCCCTGAACACAAGACAGAGAGGCGTGCAAAGGGGCTGAATGCAGGAGGCACACCAAGTATTTTCACCATAGACAACTACTAGCCATGCTTTTATTGTAGTATTCCTCCCTTGTCTGACTTGCTACAAAACACGGCACACACTTTTTTTAAAGCTGAAATTAAAAACATGAAGGTACATTAGAGTCCCATAAACTTCTATGGGCATTGTATTATGGCTCCATACAACTCGGAGGCTGAAGTGTACATAAGCCCTATTGACACTCAGGGTGTAACGCTCTGCGGTGATATATGTAAGAATACTCAGCATTGTGACCATCCTGCTGCCGACTCACTGTATAGTCACCGCGCTTATTTCCCATTCACATACATACATCTGTCTCACACAGCTCTTATTAGATGGTATGTGACGCACAAAGAGATTAGAAATTACTAAAACCATATTGTACAGACCTGATTGCATCAGATCTTGGAGGGCGCAGTCTGTCGCTACCTACAATCCAGACATAGTGCCTTCTGATGTCAAAATGAAATTACTCACAAGAGACATTTTTTTCTCACAATTCGCTGCTATATTTACCCGGCAATGTGAAGCGTCTACAAGTGCAAAATCACAGTATCATATATGACCGGTGTCTGCTGCATAACATACGAGGCTCACATAGGATTGTCTAAGTCACAACAAATGAACTGCTAAACCCATGGAATTAAAAGTATATCTAGTCCCAATGTACCCCTATTACATCTGCCCATATATAAGTTATACATGAGCCATGTCACTCTAATAGACATGTTCTCAGTACTCACATGGAATAAAAACCATTACGATCAGCCGCAAGGTCTTACAGGTGAGACAGCTGTTTACCTGCAAACAGTGGCGTAACTAGAGTACAATAAGACCTGGTGCAAGATTTGGACCTGGACATCCCCCCCCCCACATGTTGGTCAGATGTATGGGCCCTTTTAGCGTTCTAAATCCTACACTGACGAGCAAAAGGGCAACAATATATACATACCCAAGTGAGTCGACCAGTATGCACCAACTTTGAGAACGTGTAGAAGAGACCCAGGATCATATTTTGACCGAGACATGCTTGAATCAGATCGAGAGAATGCCCAGAAGGATTCAGGCAGTGTTGGAGGCCAAAGGTGGATTTACAAAATACTAACAAAATAATAAAAATTAAAATTTCGATTTTTAGCAAAAAAGTAACAATACAGTGACATGACAAGAATCTGCATAACTAATCATATGCAAATATTGAAGACACAAGCAGAAATTTGAAGACACAATATGAGGAGCAAGGAGTGAGATGGGTGGCATGCATGGGGGGAAGGGTGCAGACGCAGTATGGTGAGTGGGGGGATGGGTGTGGACACAGTATGAGGAGCGAGGAGAAAATGTATGTGGACACAGTATGGGGAGCTAGTGTGATGGGATGTGTGCAGACACAGTATGGGGAGTCGAGGGGGATGTGTGAGGAGGCAGTATGGAAAGTGAGAGGGTAAATGTATGAAAGAGGGGAAACATGTGAGGAGACTATTGAAAAGAATAGTGTGAGGAGACATTATGGGGGGGAGAAAAGTGTGAGTGGGCACAGAATAGAGACTGAGTAGTGTGTGTGTGCAGGTGGGTAGCATGGGTGAACAACCTTACACAGCCAGGAAGGGATAGTAAGATTGTATGCCAAGGAGGGGGAGTGTGGTGAGGGAGCATAGTATAGTGACTCGGCCCCAGAGGGGGGACACAGTGTGATAGGACAGTGTGAAGAGGGGGCCCAGTATGGAAAGGAAAGGGCAGTGTGGAGGAAATGTAC
Organism: Phyllobates terribilis; assembly: GCF_046119375.1. Classification (NCBI taxonomy): domain Eukaryota; kingdom Metazoa; phylum Chordata; class Amphibia; order Anura; family Dendrobatidae; genus Phyllobates; species Phyllobates terribilis. The sequence goes on along the minus strand of NW_027362765.1, from coordinate 454,297,971 downwards.
CATAAGAGGGACAGTGTGGGGGTCATATTTTGTGCAGGGAATACAGTGAGGGTCAATTATTTATTCCAGGGCTCAGCGTATGGCAGATACTTTTATTAAGGAGCATTATAACGACATTGCTATCTGTAAGGGCATCGTGTGGATATCTGCAGAGAAGAGCTGTGGATGAGAAAACTCATCATGGTGTGGCGCCCCTGAGGGTTCGACCGCCACAGGAATGCAGCACTTCTTTAATGGAGTGTGGTGTTCCTCCTCTGAGGTAAGGCCAGTGTGATGGTAGTGACCTAGCCTTTTGCATCCAACACCACATTTCCACCAGAGGGAGCTAATATGCACTAGGTGCGGTTCCCCTGGTTACAGGGATACTGGGGAACACAAAGTGGTAGGAACCAGTTAGTGGGTGTGGGTGGAGGAACAGTTAGTTAGTGACACTTCTAATTTCATATTTAATAGAATGCCATCTTTGATCTTGGTTCTTCTTCGGTTCGTCTTCTGGTGGTTCCTGTCTGCCTAGTGCAGAGTCCAGTCCTTCAGACCTGTGTGGTCTCTGGCAGTCTTTCTGTCAAGTAGTCGTACTGTGCTGTCAAAATACTGTGTGTAAAGTGACTTCCCTCCGGGAGCGCAGATCCTGTGTGGGCCTGCACCGGTATGGGACACAGCCCTCGTACCCTGATCTATGGGATGAGAGGAAGGTTGCAGACAAGGAATGTCTCAACCCGGCCAAGGACCAGGATCAAGAAGGCCCGGGAGCTTTAGAGTGTGGCTCCATAGCAAATGGGTCCCGGGGAGGATGCGGACGGAGCGGAGCACGCCTACCTAATCTATTCAGAGGGATTCCGGCTGCAAGAGGGGTACCGGCCCCTGACACCCGACCTCGTACTCTATGTCCAGGACGGGAAAGCCCGGTTAGGCCCTGAGGATCCCGCCGGGCTTCGGATGGAGAGGAATTGCCACCCGAGCCCTACACCTGAGAGGAGCTCAGAGGGAGACCCGGCCTATCTACACACGCACAGACAGGAAAGGGTAAAGTCTGTAGTGCAGGAACACTCTGGTGTAGGGATGCTACCTCACACTGGACTTTCTTGGAGGTAGTCGGACCTCCGTCCCTGGTGGCCGCAGGACTCCGCGAGGAGCAGGGAGAAGCCTTGCGCTGCTTGAGAGAACTGTGAGTAAAGCCTTGGAAGTTCACCCCTATGGCCTCCGGACTGCTCATTACGCGCCATACCACGCGTCGCGGTGCCCGTACTCTCCCCGCACTACTAACCCCCCTCTATCCTGCCTTGCCTGCCCTGAGGCCTCGCTCCGCCTGTGGGGAGCAGCGAGAACTTTAACCGCCATGACACCGGGCCTCAGCGGACTGTAGAGGCGCTGGTGGCTCATCACCAGACACCACAGGTGGCGTAGTCGACAATTACCACTCAACCCGGAAAGCCCTAACATCATTTTTAATGTGACCGCCCTGGGCACGGAACGGGTCCAGGCCACGGCTGCATCCCCCCCCCTCAACATCTGACCCGGCTCCCAGTACCCCAACCTCTTCCCAGGGCAGGGCTTGCGAGCGTCACAATGGCGTCTGGACAAGATGAAGAAGAAAAGAAAGAGAATGACTTCAGAGACAACATCTTGCATGTTCTTCCCGTGTTTGCGTGGGTTTCCCCCAGATTCTCTGGTTTCCTCCTACACTCCAAAGACATACTGATAGGGAGTCTAGATTGTGAGCCCCAATGGGGACAGTGCCGATAATGTCTGTAAAGCGCTGTGGAATTAATGGCGCTATATTAGTGAGTAAAATAAAATAAATAAATAAGGTATCTGAATGTAAATGTTTTTTTTGTGATACTGACTAATTCTCATTTTTATTTATGTTAGGCGCATTAAAGGGTTGTCCAAGTTTTTGATGAGTCTGCAGTCACTCTATGTGACTGCAGGCTTCTGAATTCTCACAGTGCGCACTTCACTGTCAGCATTTTCTCGTGCTGGTGATTTGCATACATGTGGTCACGTACCAACTAGACATGTGTGGCCTCACTCAATGAAAATGAATTGAGCGAGGCCGGACAAGTCTAGTTGGAATGTGGCCAGGATTCAGATCTGCTTGCTTGTTCCAGCAGTCATCACATGGCCACTTAACTCATATGCGATTTTCAATCTTACTGTCACGTGACAACGAGCTTCTCTTTCTGCTTAGGGACAGCAGCTCATCGGCACGTGACTAAGTGTGCAAATCCCATATTTGTTTGGGCTATGGGGGGCACCAAACTGAATTCTTGCCCCGGGGTGCCAGAAAACCTAGATACAACTCTGCAATCAAGCATCTATCATGTAGACTATAACCATAAAAGGTGTCATAATCTGTAATAAACATGTAGGTAGAATAATCTGATAATATACCTTTATGTCAGCTCTGTGTAACAGCAGCATTTGCTCCTCAGGCTGGAATTCGTGAGCTCTGGGGACTTTTACAACTACCTACAGAAGAAGGGGTGGCTTAATTTTAATTATTGTTTATTTCCAGTGCTAGGGAGTTCTGATTCAAACTATTTTTGGGTGAAGTCAGAGTTGCTAAAATGTACTTGCTCTGAGTCCAGCTTTAAAAAAGTTGTATCCATTATTAATATTGGTTAATTAAATGTCTAACTTAGGAATTTAGACAAATTTAGAAATATCAATAATACAAATATATGTCATGTTTTATTAATCTATGGCACCCATTTATATAAAAAACAAGACAAAACAAGAAAAAACAGAGCAGTGAAGTTGCTATTTTCTTGAGTACATTTGTTTATTGGCAAATTGATGAACAAATCGGAGCTGGAGTCGAAATATGGAAAAATAGAGAAATCTTGGCTTACCAACTTATTTCTATCATACAAAGTCAAGTAAGTGAACGTGAGTACGTTGTTCACTAGGTGGGTGCCAGGAGCCGCCCCTCTCCCCATTTTTCACTGTGGATGTCAGTCATTAATTTTATTCCTTAATTGATCTGAAACTTAGAATTCACAGTGACTATTGTTTCAGATTCCCAAATGTCCTGACTAGCAGAGATAAGCAAACCTTTCAAGGTTCGATTTGGTTCAGATTGACGAATTTCCCAGTGTTCGCTGAACAGTTTGGCCAACATATCCGAACCCCATTGCATTTAATGGGAGGCAAAACCCAACGCATACACAACACCTTCTAAGGCGCCCGAAAGCTGGCAAAACAGCTAAAATTAGGGGCAAACACCAGGAAAAGTGGCATCAATTGACCCACAGTACAAATTTTATAATGGCAGAGCAGCAGTCAACTATGGGCCATGCATGATGTATCAGGGTCTGGGCATTTACAGCTTTTTAACTTCAAATTTAACTTCAAATTAGGACGAAGTGGGTGAGGCATCGGTGTAGGCCTGCTTTGTTGGGAGTCCTGATACCATATGCAACATCTCAAGCTGCTTTTCTGCTCAGCCACACTCAGGTGGCACAAATATCAGCTTTGTAGACTACTATTACTAGAAACATTTAAGGATAGTAACACAGGTAGTTGACTGAAGGTAAGTGAAGGCCTGTCAGTCTGGGAGCCCTACTGCTACTGGCAACACACATGAAGGAGACCCAACTTAGAGTCTCCCCATTTCAAAAAATATTGCCACACACCACTAAAGTGGCATCAATTTCACCAGAGTAGAAATAGTATAATGGGGACTGACACACCTTCCACTACAGGAAACACACCAAATGGGGACCCAACCAGGAGTCTCCACATTTCAAAAAATTAGGTGCAAATGACTCGCCCCCTGGGCCGTGGGGTACCCGGAACCCGGCCTTCTGGTGTACGGTGCTGATGGGGGTAGTAGTGGCAACCCGATCCCGTGGCTCAGGGTGGTCAGACCAAATGGCGGCAGTCTATTTATCAGTGTTTTGAATGTCCGACTACGCCACCCGTGGATTGCGGTCAGGGATAACCGCCGCTGCAAGGCAGACCGCTGAGGCTGGTGGTGGTGTGCAGCACAGGGGTAGGATAACTCCCCACGGGAAGAGTGTAGCCTCAGGGCAGTGTAGGTGGATGCTGGGGGTGATGGTGCAGGCGCAGCAAAGATCACACTGAGTCCAATGGTGCAGTCCAGGGTTTTTACTCACAGTTGTTATCCATGTCACTTCTGTCAGCAATGACTACCCAAGCCGTGCTGCGTCCACCAGGTGAGGAGCTCGGTCAACCCCCAGGCAATTCAGGAGTATGGCACAGGACCCCCTTCTGTCCTTTCTCTGGCCCCACCAGTGACCAAACTTCTGTCCAGCTACCGCGGACCGTGTCAGGTAAGCGTTGGCCTCCGCTTCCCGCTATCCTATATGGTGCCTTCCTAGCAGGTTTGGCGGGGGGCCGCACCAATAGATGATCACGACCTCCGGTTCTTGGCTGAGGAATGATTTACCTCCACCAACTTGGGAATCCGGTACCCTTCCACAGCCTGACCCTTCACCCGATATAACGTGGGTTTGCAACAGTTGCTGTCCATTCTGCTCTCATAGGGTCCCTTCTGCCTTCTTGTTTCTGGAGCCCTTCCACTCCTCTGTCTCTTCTCCTTCCTTCCTTCTCCTTCTCCTCTTCTCCTCTCTGGCCCCGGCCTTCTCTCTAGGCCTGCCTCGTGGAGCTGAGCTCAGGCTGAGCCTCGGCTCCCTGTCAGCTCTCTCTCCCTTCTCTGAACTACCTCTGACTAAGATGGCTCCCACCTTTTATCTGCTTCTCTGTATCTGAGCTCAGGTGACCTGTACCCAATGAGCTCCTTCCTATGCTCCAGAAACCATCCCCTCTGCTCCTACATCACTGGGTTCTCTCCCCCCTCCCCACTCCAGCCAGGGACATGGTCAGTTGTGCCTGCATAAATGGGAGCACCGTCGAGCTGTCCCCCGGAAATGGGGTGAGTGTGTGTATGCAGCTAACTGAGCCCTGGTCCACACTCCATCCTTACCCGGGAGTGGAATATCACACCTCTGGTTGAGGTGCAATACCCCTGCAGCAACCGAACCCTCGGGGCGCTACATTCCCCCCTGGTAAACCACAGCACGTCCTCGGGCTGGAAAAGAGCAAAAACATTTGATTTACAAGACATGCAGAATTAAAGTTTTGTTTTTTTTTGTTTTTTTTTTCAAAACATTATACTGCATCTTTAATATCACCGGAACTCTTTTATCAGCCATCATGCAAAACATTCTCAATATCATGTAACTCTCCTAGCAGCATATATAACAATTCTATATATAAAACTTTTTCAAGTAAAACATTTTTTTAAGTAAATTCTCTTCTTCACTGGCCACTGTGCAACTTGCGACCAGGTGTCCATTTTTCCATAGAATGCAAACTTGGCAAAACTTTTAACAGGAGGGACCCGTTCGTAAACCCTCAACGTAGGCCCTGGGATGGCTGCAGGGCATAGCTGATCCAGCTGCTGGACCTCATCTTCGGCCACCTCTAACGGGTTTTTGTTCTGAGGTCAGTTGTTGTAGTTTCCTATAAAACCAGTAGGGGGCACTTTCAGAAGTGCAAATATATACAAAGTTGACCGCTCCCAGTCCTCGGCCGGATAGTTCACTAAGTTGGCTGCTCCTAGTCCTCAGCCGGTTTTAACTGACCCGATGTCGGGTAACTCTATGTAACAGTCTCTTTACCCTGACGGGTAACTATATACATTTGTACGCTGCTGCTCCTCAGTAGCGGTGTCCTCCTTGCGCACCTTTTTCCTCCTCATAATATTCTCCAGACCCGTCCGGGTCATCTGGGTAGTAATGCTCAGGGTAGTGTTTCTCCTCTTCCTCCCTCCGGATGATAAGGGCGTACCACCCTCGCAGACCTCTGTGTCTGGTGTAGGACACCCGATCTCCCGGGAACAGATCCCGCCCCTGGTGACCTTCTGGCAGGCGGCTCTCTACGTCCCTCCTGGTAACAAATACATCCGTGTCCGTCGTCGGATCTCTGATGAAACCCAACCCCTCCGCTTGTTGGAATTTCACCACGGTCCCTATGATTCTGGGACTGCGTGCGGTTTGGGGGTCTCGCCGGGCGCGCATTTTCTGTTCCGCGCTCCGGGCCTGCAGCTGCTCATGCCTCTGGCGCCGCACCCGCCTCTCCTTCTCCAACTGCGCCACCTGTCGGTGACAGAACTCCCGCCTGCAGGCTGCGGCCGCCCGCGTCTCCTGCAAGAACCCCATGAGGTCCTCCCCGGCCTGGTCCCACTCGTACTGGACCTCTTCACTCGGGAGCTTGGGGACATCAACGGGTGGTGGAGCAGGCAGGAGCGGATGAAGCAGGGCTCCGTCCTCTGCTGACAGGCCCACCCGGAGACAACGGTGGACCCACCCCTCTGGTACAGGGACCGGCTCTCCATCGAGTCCGGCGAGCTGGCTGTACAGGTCAGTCCCAAGGGGTGGTGGCTTCAGGACCGGGGGCGCACGCGGTTGGGAGGCGCCTGGGAAGGTCAGGCCTTGCGACCGGGCCTGGAGCGGGCCGCTTCCGACCACCTCCGGGGTCAGGGGGCACAACGTGGGGCGTGGCTCAGCGGTGGTGTTCGCGGCTTGGGGCCTACGTACCGGCGGCGGGAGCATGGAAGCTGCAGCGGCTCCCGGGACTTCTGGCTCCACGGCGGGACCCAGAGGTAAGCCTTCGGTGTCAGGACCCGGGGCAGGGGTGTCTTCCTTACCTGCCTCCGCGGCAGCGCTGCTTTCGGCCTCCGGTCTCCTCTCTCTATCCTCGGGGGCAGGTGCACTGCCGGGTGCTGGCAGCGTTTCTTGCTGCCGGGTCGCGACCCGCCGGGCCATCTCCTCCCTCCATCCGGCAATGACTTCCCTCTGCGCCTGGACCATCCTCCGGTCCAACTCCTCCAGCGCTGTCCGCAGGAATTCAGGGTCTTCTGCGGGGAGCTGAGCCATCAGCTCCGTGAGGCTGTACGGGGTCGCCTCGGCCTGCAGCAGGCCGTTTGCCAGGGTGCTGGAGTTGATGCTCCTCTCCATCTCCGGGTGTGATCTGGCGAGACTGATCCAAACCACACCCTGCCCCCCGGTTTTCTTCTCTTTCTGCCCCTGTTGGGGGTGGTCCTGGGGCAATCTGCTGACAATCACTCTCAGGGGCAGCCCCCCCCACCTTGATGGACATCTCTACAGCCGCACTCATGGCTGTTGGGGGTGGGCTCCTTCTTTGGCGCCATTCTGGGACCTGACCCACGATGGGAGGTGGCTTCCTGTTTTCTTTTGGCGCGCACATTATGGCGCCCGTTCTGCCGGGGCGGGCGCCGTTTTCAGTACAGTGAAACAGTCTCTTTTCAGGCACGCAATACTCGTTTGTGGTGGGTTGGTCACAATCCTGCCGACTACGCCAAAGCTGACTCGCCCCCTGGGCCGTGGGGTACCCGGAACCGGGCCTTCTGGTGTACGGTGCTGATGGGGGTAGTAGTGGCAACCCGATCCCGTGGCTCAGGGTGGTCAGACCAAATGGCGGCAGTCTATTTATCAGTGTTTTGAATGTCCGACTACGCCACCCGTGGATTGCGGTCAGGGATAACCGCCGCTGCAAGGCAGACCGCTGAGGCTGGTGGTGGTGTACAGCACAGGGGTAGGATAACTCCCCACGGGAAGAGTGTAGCCTCAGGGCAGTGTAGGTGGATGCTGGGGGTGATGGTGCAGGCGCAGCAAAGATCACACTGAGTCCAATGGTGCAGTCCAGGGTTTTTACTCACAGTTGTTATCCATGTCACTTCTGTCAGCAATGACTGCCCAAGCCGTGCTGCGTCCACCAGGTGAGGAGCTCGGTCAACCCCCAGGCAATTCAGGAGTATGGCACAGGACCCCCTTCTGTCCTTTCTCTGGCCTCTCGTGCCCCACCAGTGACCAAAATTCTGTCCAGCTACTGCGGACCGTGTCGGGTAAGCGTTGGCCTCCGCTTCCCGCTATCCTATATGGTGTCTTCCTAGCAGGTTTGGCGGGGGGTCGCACCAATAGATGATCACGACCTCCGGTTCTTGGCTGAGAGATGATTTACCTCCACCAACTTGGGAATCCGGTACCCTTCCACAGCCTGACCCTTCACCCGATATAACGTGGGTTTGCAACGGTTGCTGTCCATTCTGCTCTCTTAGGGTCTCTTCTGCCTTCTTGTTTCTGGAGCCCTTCCACTCCTCTATCTCTTCTCCTTCCTTCCTTCTCCTTCTCCTCTTCTCCTCTCTGGCCCCGGCCTTCCCTCTAGGCCTGCCTCGTGGAGCTGAGCTCAGGCTGAGCCTCGGCTCCCTGTCAGCTCTCTCTCCCTTCTCTGAACTACCTCTGACTAAGATGGCTCCCACCTTTTATCTGCTTCTCTGTATCTGAGCTCAGGTGACCTGCACCCAATGAGCTCCTTCCTATGCTCCAGAAACCATCCCCTCTGCTCCTACATCACTGGGTTCTCTCCCCCCTCCCCACTCCAGCCAGGGACATGGTCAGTTGTGCCTGCATAAATGGGAGCACCGTCGAGCTGTCTCCCAGAAATGGGGTAAGTGTGTGTATGCAGCTAACTGAGCCCTGGTCCACACTCCATCCTTACCCGGGAGTGGAATGTCACACCTCTGGTTGAGGTGCAATACCCCTGTAGCAACCGAACCCTTGGGGCGCTACACAAACACCACCAAAGTGGCATTAATTTCACCAGAGTAGAAATAGTATAATGGGGACTGACACACCTTTCACTACAGGAACCACACCAGTTAGAGACCCAACCAGGAATCTCCACATTTCAAAAAATTAATGGTAACATCAGCAGCAGTAGTAACAGCAGGCACAGAAGCCACGACAAAGGTGTCACAGAATGCAATAACGCAAGATCCATTCAGCACACTAAAAACTACACCATCGCCTAGTCTGCACAGTCTATGATTGGGGTGCAAAAGTCTTTGGAGATCCATGACTTGTTCATCTTTATGAAAGTTAGGCGGTCTACACTTTCAGTGGACAGCCGGATGCATTTATCCGTCAGGACACCACCAGCAGCGCTGAATACATGTTCTGAGAGAATGCTGGCTGCCTGGCATGATAAAACCTCCAAGGCATGGAAGGCAAGCTCAGGCCACTCTTCCATTTTTGAAGACCAAAATGTAAAAGGGTGCAAACTCTCCCTGATGGCATTGATATTGAGCTCGAGATACTCCTGCACCATACTCACCAGTAGTTTACTACATGTCAGACTTGTACTCTGCTGTGCTGGTGCGCAGGCTGGTCTAAAAAAATGTGTGAAACGACTCACAGAAATTGCTTCTGCCAGTTACCCAGTAGTCAGCACTATTTCAAATCCTAGCAATACGGTGATCATGTTGCAGATAGTGCAGCAAGAAGGCGCTCATGTGTTGGTGGCAGGGTAACACTGAAGCTTGCTTCCTCTGTCCCCTCCCGCCAACCATGGACAACAGAGAGGGAATCATTATCCTCTCTTGACTGTTGCGAGCCCGTCACCTCTTCCGACTCGTCCTCCTCCATTTGTTTCTCGGCTCCTGCACCTTCATTAACAGTTTGTCTGCTACCACGAGCCCCCCTTGATTGCTGTAATCCACCCTCCCTTTACACCCACCTGTGCCTCGACAGTCTGGAATTTAGAGATATTGTTATCCCTTCCGCATCCTCCTCTGCTTCTTCCTCTTTCTCTGGGACCACCATATCCTCCCTCAGACTATTCAAAATATGCTCCAGCATATAGATGACCGGAATAGTGATGCTAATGACGGCATCGCCAACGCTAACCATCTTAGTAGCCATTTTGAAACAGTGCAGAAGGGTGCAGAGGTCCTTAATCTGTGCCCACTCCGCAAACGTGATTTGCGCCACGTCCGTTCTTGGCCTGGATAGATGTCCACAACTCTTCAACTGTATAACTGCGATCTCCAAGTCATATTAATTTTAACACTGCCTAATTGCGGTGAGCCCTAGCTGCGCAGTACGGAGGTGGGGGGGATTATCTCTGTACTGTTGGAACGCGTGTCTCAATAAGGCACATGTTGAGGGTGCAGGTGGAGTCTCTAGAAGAGGTGGAGGAGGCAGAAGCAGTGGAGGAAGTATTAGATACAGAGGTTTGTCCCATAAGCCTTGGGTATTCCAAGACTTGTGGAGCAACCACTTCCCCGCCTGCCACAGCCACCAGAGTCACCCAGTGCCCAGTCAGCGAGATTTAACGCCCCCAGCCATGCTTGCTTGTCCAGGTGTCTGTGGTGAAATGCACCCTGGCAGACACAGATTTTTTCAAGGAGCTGGTGATGTTGTCTGCGACATGCTGGTGTAGCGCAGGCACAGCTTTTTTAGAGAAGTAATGGCGACTTGGCAACTGGTACTGGGGGACTGCGATGGCCATCAGCTTTCGGCAACCGTCTGTATCCACCAGGTGGAAAGGCAGCATTTCCGTGGCCAACAGATTAGAGATGGTGGAGTTCAAGCTCTTAGCTTTGGCATGTGTAAGATCAAACAATCTTTTACGTAACCACAACTGCAGGACCGAGGGCTGGCTGTTATGCTGAGAGAGGGTATAGTAGGATGAACACAACGAACTGCTTGACTATGAGTGAGGTGCAGGTGGTGATGTTACGGTGGATTGAGAAAGATGTGGTGTGCTCAGTGAAACAAAAGCAGCAGGCATGTCCACTTCCGTAACAGCTGTCGGCCTCTCACTCACCCCGACTGGAGAGGGTAAACAAATGGAGGGTCTGCTGCTGAAGACCTGTCTGAGAACACATGCCATGGTGACGGAGGAGGAAGAAGCTGCAGATGCGGTTGATGGGGCAGACTGTGGTTTGTGAGGCCTGCTAGTCCGCATTTTATCGCAGTGAGATTCCCAGACTAAAGCATGTTGATCGCGCATGTGTCGATTCATGCATGTAGTAGTCAAATTATTGCAATTTTTGCCTCTACGGAGTCGTTTTTTACAAAGTTGGCAGATAATGTGAGTTGGGTTATCCTTTGCGGTCTCAAAAAAGGCCCAGGCTAGGCAACCCTTGCTGCCCCTGCGAACTGCAGACCCCTTACCGCTGCTGGCCACAGCCACAGTTGTGGCTGAGGATGCAGTGCTCATCGTGGTTGCATCTCTCCGTGTCTGTGCGGGAGGCTGCAACATAACCTCCTCATCTTCTTCCTCCTCCACCTCCTCTGCTGAGCTACTCAGCTGCATGCCTCTGGGTTCACTCCAAGTGGGATCTACAACCTCATCGTCATCCTCTCTGTTGTCCCATCCTCGCCCTGAGGGTTACCCTTCTCCTCTTTCTGCCCTGACAGTACAGTCCGTGTGTGCCTCAGGTATCCGAGTCTCATCAGTATTATCTCCCCTCCGGGAGTTAATGTCTGGTGACAAGGGTCAGAATTCTGACCCAACAGAAACAGAAAAAAAATTTGGACATTGGTGCCGATGCTTTCCTCCTCTTGAGCCTGTGAATCTTTGGAGCAGACCTCTGATGCCCATGGTATAGAATATGTGAACAGCTCTGCAGACTCGCCCATCTGTGGTTCCCTACAGTCAGTTGGACAGTTGGACAGTTGTGACGCGGGGGGGAAACAAGGATAATTGGGGTGCCACCTCTGAATACTGTATTGTGTGTGATGTTGAGGTGGAGGAAGAGAAGGAGAGGCCACTTAATGCAGCATTTGCCAACCACTGGAGCTCATGCTCTTTCTGGCCCTCATCTACAAGTTGTACCGCTGTGTAGCTGCCAAAGAAAGAGAGTGGAGTAGCCCATCCAGTAACACAGGTTGTCAGTTGTCTTTGGATAGAACGTGACGGTGTTTGTTGCGTAGTGCTTTCACTAACAATACCACCTACCCCACGTACACCTTGAACACCAAGCCTATTCTCCCTTCCACCACGACCTCGCTTTTCCCACTAATGTTGGATTCCCCTCTTCCCCTCTTTTAACCAGCTGTTTAAACCTATGCCCAGACCTGTCAGTCACCTGTCACTAAATTATCAATCTGTATTCATTTGCTCAGATAGTGTGGCTGGAGCACGCTATTTGCAACAAAAATTTAGATTTTGTACTGTGGAGCCCTGGGTAGAGCAGAATCTCAGCGCAAAACAATTACATTCTCAGATGTGGCCTTGTTTATGCAGCATGGTAGGAACAGAAAAAATTTAGATTTTGTACTGTAGAGTAATGATGAGCGAGTATGCCTCATTAACCCTTTCGGTGAGCACGCTCGGATGCTCGCCGAATATTTTGGCGTGCTCGGGATTTCATTCATTGTCACCGTGCCTGCAAGTCTGCCTACAGAGTCACTGGTGTGATATACGAGGGGAGATATGTGTCACTCAGGTAGCTAGCCTGTGTGAACTGAAACCTGCAAAATTTCTGCCAGCATGTTATATGCTTGGGGGTTAACTCACTAAAGGGTGTGTGGTTTTATGTGAATGGCAAAGAGGGTGTGAAGCCATTCACACTATCTCCCCTCATGGTGTGGCTGAACAAGGTTTAATTGCTCAGTCACCATTTTTTTTTCTGTTGTTGAGCTTGGAGAGGCAAGGGCTCCAGACTAGAAGGCCACAGCTCAGAGAGGAGCTGAAAGCTTGGACTACAACCTCTGTGGGCAAACCCCACACTGCTATGGACTGTGCTATCTTTTATCTTTTGTTTTGTTGTTTTGCCAGTAAGGCTGTGTTTATTTTTGCTGGAGCTGCAGGGCTTTATGCCACATAATAAAGCCTGCAGAGAAAGCACGGTTCCTGAGTCTACTTCCAGAAGCGGTCGAGTGAGGCGTCTTACAACAAATTATATTATATTATAATATTTATATATATAAGAATAACAGTCCAGAGCTCCTCTGACCTCTAACCACCCCCTCCCCTCATCAAACACATCCCCGCCGCTCATCATACAGCACCACTATCCTACCCAAAGTCCTAAAAAATACACTAGTGGAAACGTGATCATTTCCCGCACTTTGGCCGATTTTTGCAGATTTTGAGTAAAACCGCTCGGAGGTCCGATCACAAATCCAAATGTGCAATGTTCGTGCCTAATTTGAAATTACCGAATGTTCGCTCATCTCTCCTGACTTGGAGTCGACATGATGGTAGCTAGCTGTAGAGAACCATCTCTACAAAACAAGCTGCTGCCCACTCACATAGATCTGAATGAGTGTAACTGAAGCTAAGACTGATAAACACAACTCTTCTTTATTAAAAAAAAAGTAACTACATTTGATTTGTAGCCATAATGTCTCTTCTGTTTTCAGATACACATTTACCATTTGTATACACAAACTTTACTCCTTTTTTTCCCATCTACCGTAATAAATGAGAAATCTCATATTAATTCTGTCTCTTTTTTGAGGAAGCCCCTTACATGAGTTGCTTGACGCTCCCAAACACCAAACTGTTCATAGCAGGAACCCCAGTAATTGTATGATTATTCATCTGGCGGCTATCATCAAGCTGAACTTCAGGAAGTGATTGCAAAGGAAAATCTAGGGCGCTAAAAGAGTTTGTGATTTTACATTGTGATTTAGGATACATTCACAAAGGAAATATTCACTGGAAATTCTCGGAAGTGAAAAATCCACAGAAATTTCAAAGCAGCAAAATCCACTCCGTATAGTGTGGATTTTGATCCAGAAATACTGTGCACTTACCACATTGCAAATCTGAATATCCGCAGGGTAAATTGACATGATGGGGATGACAATTCCTCAGCGACTCATCCACAAAGCTTGTATTTTAGTATGCAACAGATTCTCCGGACTTCAATGTAAATTTGTAAGGGGCTTCAATTACCATGTGTTATTGATGATACTAGTGGTGTCTTCAGAGGATCTTCTTCGCCCTCTCGAGCACTTCTGCTTCTGCACCCCTATACACATCAAAGCCACGTGCACAGAGATGACATAACACAGTGGTGTGCAGAAGCACTAACTTTACTGATGTATATGTGTTTGGAATATCTAAACGAGAACTCATTGGAATAATGGCTAATAAAGAATGGATAATCTTAAACTTGGCTTCTAGGGAACTTTATTGACCTCATTACTATCAGAAGCCAAGTTTAAGGTGGCGGAAAAAGTTATTCCTATAGCAACTGCCCTTTGTTTTAAAATAAAAAAGTATAGGTACAATTTTATACACTTGAAATAGTTTGGGGTTTACGTAAGCTTTGGCATAAAAGGTATTACTTCATGACGGCTGGCTCTATAAGTTTGGATGTGTCCTATTCTCCAAAATAACATAAAGTGGTCTTAAAATCCTTTCATTAAAATAACAAAGCCCTGTTGGTTTTCATATACTGTTCTCCTGATTTATGCCACGTCTCCTCTGTGCCATTGTTAAAGCTCCCTTCACTGCAGAACAGACATCGTGCGTTATTTCATAAGGCATGACTTTATTTTACTATAAATATACATCAATAATAATAATAGTTACTATAAATTGTAACATATAAATGATGAAAATAGAACATTAAACATTGCAAATACTTATATATCAAGCAGTTGGTGCACGTTTTTCAGAGTCAGGGGTGCATTATCCATGAGACAAGTAGTCTTGAGCTGGATAGGACTTTTGCTTGACTGCAGGGGGCAGCATTTCGACAGCTCTTATATCAAGTTCTGTAAGGAGGTCTAAGGATAAACGTAAAGTTGTGCATAAACAATACCATGGATTCAGGATTAATCTTGACTTTTACATTTCTATAGTCTTGATCTTGTTTTTGAATAGTGTAGAAAATAAGAATATTCATACAGTTGTGTTAAGTTTGGTAAGGATTGTTGTATACCACACATGCCAATTCTTACTAGTTGTACCCCGAGGAGGTTACTAAAAATTATCCATTAAGCCCCCACTTCTTTATAGGCCACGCTGTAATGCTAAGTCACTACTCACAGACAAGCCGTGCATCAGGATAGTCAAGTAGTCCGAGGTCAAAACAGAAACAGAAGGAAAAGACAAAGGCGTAGTCAGGAAACAGTCTGAGGTCAAAATTCCAGGAAGATAGCAGATCAGAACAAAGGGGTTAAACAGAAGGATGGTCAGAATGAGGTCCACAGTCAGGCAACGAAAGATCAATTCACAGAACACAAGGCACAGAGAGACAAACCATACAGAAGCTGAATGTACGTCTGGCAGAGCCCCATTAAGTAGCCCCATTAAGTAGCTGGGCAATCACCTGGGATAATGAACACCTGGAGATAGCCAGCACTTGCCAGTCTCAGATTGGACGGTCAAGCTGTCAATCAACTCACTGAGAGCTGAAGACGCCCCTGCACCAGACTGGACACTGAGCTATCTATCAAAGTACTGACAGCTTCAACACGCCCCTGCACCAGATTGGATGGCTGAGCCGTCAGTAACTGCATCTCAGACACACTGGGATTCTTTCTTACATGCAAATACCATGCACCCATTTCTCCTGTATTTATTTGTACGTCTCACTTGATATTGTGTCAGATATATCACAGGTTATAAGGGGCCCTATGCTTTCCATTCTCTAATGATACTGGTGGTCGTTTTATTTGTTTAATAAGGTTTCTTCCATTTATTTGTAATTCTATATGGATATTATTTGATGATAATGTATATGTGACCCTATATGAGCGGTTTTTGGGACATTCTTCTCCTGTATACCCTTTTTTGGGAATCTGTATATCAGAACTATAGCGCTAGCTTGATCTATTACGGACCTATGGTGTGTCATTTTTTTAATCATTCTGTCTTTTTAAATGTTTTTAAGGTGTGTTTTCTATGGTGTTCAATAAAAATATGTGACATTCAGAAGTAGTGCTGTGCTTCAAAATCATCCAGCAACTATAAGAGTTAGCACAGTCACAAGAGACAGGGAGTGTTTTAGCAGAGTCCCAGGGGGATTGTGGGGAACTTGTTATTGTAGTCTGGCTGAAGCCCAAGAGAAAGGTGGTGTGTTTTCTGGATCTGACAGAAAGCAACTGAACAGGATTCAGATCAGGAGAGAAACTAAACACAGGTCAGATAAACTCCCTGAACTAACAGTGCAGAGTATTATCAGGCAGGAAGATAAGGACTGGAAGAAATTGTGTCACAGGGATCATCTCCCTCATCAAACCCTCCCCCCCCCGCCATCTCCATGCAGGATAAAGAATGCTGTGTACTATTGTGTCCTTGTGAAGAAAAAGCCTGTGGTTGTGAATGCATAGAAGTGTGTTGCTAAGAGATCTAATCTATGCTGAATTATGCTACTGAAGAGACTGTAATACTGTTCCTTGTGAAGAAACTACTGTATTGTTTCTGGAGCCGGTTGCTCAAGAAATTCAGACTGTACTGTAATGAAGATTGTTGCTGTAATATCCCTGAATTGCTTCAGATTAAATTAAACTGTTAAACTGTTGAAAAAGACTCTTGTCAGATGTGTCTGGTCAGCAACTGAATCTATCATGTGCCTGAGAGAAGTTGCAGCCTATGGTCGCCCTGAGTTAAGGTTCCCCCAGGATTCCAAAGAATTCATGAAACCCGTCTCGCCCTATCTGAACCTAGTGGCGTGCGTGTAACAAATATATACTTTTATTAGTATTTGGGTGTGCTCATCGTTTAAGTATTTTCTTTTCCCACTCTCTTTATGCATTGTTGATACTATACATGATGCATCACCATATCTGTTATCTTTGTATTTAGTGGTGCACACTGCCTTGCATACAGTATGTATGGACTTTCACATTTTTCTTTTTTTTATATTTTAAGAAACATGTTTTTCACTTTTTTCTGTATTTGTTAATCCCATTAACGGACTTGAGCCTGCAATCATCTTGTGCTATAGTACAGTCATGTCTTCAGCAGACACTTGGCCATCAGGACAACCTATTGGTGCCCTGTGCATAGAATGACTCACCCTTCTGCCTGTGTGTTGTAAATGCTCCTGTCAGAGATTTCTGCAAATTTATTCACACGTCACATTCTATCAGCCTGTGGCCGCTGCACAGGACTGAGAGTACCACTTCTTATCTGTTAGGATCCACAGCTCTAATTTTGATTAGCTAACCTAGCACAACATGCCATGTTTCAAGCTGCCATGATAACGGCATGGCAGGCCAGCTAATCTAAAGAAGAGCAGTGGATGCTGGCAGGTAAGAGGTTGTAGTGCAGAGGCCACAGACCACTGTCGTAGAGCTTCAGTTACAGGCAGAACAGCCATTGAGATGTCACTGTCAGAGCAAACTTGGCTCTTGTAGGACTAAGCAGTTCTGCTCTGCAAGGCAGGCGATCATGTGGTCATTGGGTCTAATAGTATCACTTTTCTCTCCATAGTACTAACTGAGAGGTATGTATCTGCAAACAAGAAGACAGAAGTGGTAATAAATCACTTCTGTCTTCTCCTTAGGGTCCCTGTATATGTCTGCAGTAGATTGCAAATCCCAAAGCTAAATGAAGAAGTAGGCATACATGGGGACTCAGAGAAAGCAACCAGAATGAAGCACAGACTGGCACCTCTGACTCCAGTTACCGGCATGACTGGTGTTTCCAATTCTGCATGAAGTACAGGAGCCGATTGGCTCCACAAGTCATAGTGACATGCTCAGCATGCGGAGCACTGTGCATTGATGATCATACTAGGAGGTGGCAGTGACGCGCCCAAGGGATGGGGAGGACGACTCGGAGCCCGGGCCTAGTTGATGGTGTCGGGGGATGTCGCGGTGGCCGGCTCCCGGGCCCGTACCCTGGGGTCACTCTTAAAAAGCAAGGAAGGGGGAAAGGTGTATGGGAAAGGGGAATGTTCGTGACGCCACCCGTGGTTTCTGGTAAGGATCACCAGCACTGCAACAGGCCTCTGAGGCCGGTGTTCAGGCAGCTTAGTTGGTGCTGCTCCCCCAGGTGGAGCGGGGCCTCAGGGCAGTGTAGAGAGGGATGCAGAGTAGAGTGTTGGCGGGTGCAGAACTGCGGAGGAAAGAACAGACAGAGGCAGTAGTTGAAGTCATCCAAGTCTTTTACTCATGGTAGTGTTTTCTCAGCTCAGAGCTTCTCTCTGCTGTCATACGGCGAGCTGCGGCCGCCAGGGTGGGGTTCAGCACACTCCAGGTAGTTCAGGAGCACTTGTCAGGACCCCCGCTCTAGTGTGTTCCTCTGTAGTTGAACTTCTCCTGCCTTGTGTCCCCCACTGAGTCCCGTACGGGTACTGCGATGTCCCTTGTGGGTAACGTGTAGTTCCCGGACCGACTGGGTGCCCTTTTTGGGTGACTTGTGGTGAGAACGTGGCGTAAGGCCGGGTCCCTCTGGATAAACTCAGATTAGGGCATACAGGTGGCGACTCCGCTCCGTCCTTATCCCCCTGGGATCCACATAAGCCTCCGGACTTTTCCGACAGAGACATGAAGTGCAAAGTCAGATAATCGGGGACCGGTACCCCCTCTTGCGGCAGGATCTCTCTGGCTGGGCCAGAATAAGGCATGCAGGTGGCGACTCCGCTCCGTCCGCACCCCCTGAGATCCTTTCGCCTGTGGAGCCTATCTCCTCTGCTCCCCTCCTGGGCCTTCTTGGTTGGACTCCGACCAGGGACAGAGCCAGGTATAACTCTGCCCCAATCCCCCGTCTCGAGGCCTGAGACCGGGAACCGTGGACCCTCAGCCGGCTGCAGCCTTGTGCTGACCTGCCGCACCAAGGACCCACGACCAAAGACCCGGTTCTTAAAATGGCCTCCAGTTATATATGATTCTAATAAGTGCTTAGATAAAGTGCTTCCTCCACCCTCACTCACTACATGGTTCCCCCTGACTTTGGTTCCCCCCAACTCCTCCATTCAGGCCCGGGACAGCACTATGGTGCTTTAGGCCCCCTTCAGAACTGGAGTGGTGTAGTGTTGAGTGTGTGGTTAGGGTCCTGAGTGGTACTCCATCCTTACCTGGGAAAGGAGATACCACACCTCGTTCTGAGGTGCAGTACCCCTGTGGCGACTGAACCCTCAGGGGCGCCACAGCAGAGAGGCGTATCCTCAAGCAGGAAGGGTTATGGTGGCAGTGACTAATTCATTCCAAGACACTCGGCCCACCAACTGAGGCAGTGGCACAAAGGCCGAAATCCGGAACTGTGCTGCTGTATGATTTTACTAGAGCACTCTAAAGGTACCCATAGAAATAAAACTAACGTCTTCAATACTCACCAATATCGATGAGTTTCTCCCCTGAAATAGAATATCCACTCTCTCGAGCCCTCCGGTGTATGGAAGAGTTAGATGAGATAGCTGGCGGCTGAACAATCAACCAAACCGTCTAAAGCAGTGTTCCCCAACTCCAGTCCTCAAGGCCCACCAACAGGTCATGTTTTCAGGATTTCCTTAGGTGTAATAATTGCCTGTGCAGGTGATGTAATTATCACCTGTACAATACTAAGGAAATCCTGAAAACATGACCTGTTGGTGGGCCTTGAGGACTGGAGTTGGGGAACACTGATCTAAAATGTATGGGGGCATACACGTGTATAGTACATGCAGCCTTCAAATTGTTATCATTCAGTATGGCAAGACAATGTAGTTAAGGGGTTGTCCAGTCTAAAATGAAAAGTCTGCAGTACCCCCGGTGCACGCACTGTGCGCTGCGAGGATTTGCCGGTTTCTATGCCGGGAATAACGGTGATGTATGTGACGTGCCCCCTGGGCCGTGGGGTACTTGGTGCCGGGCCGGTCGTTGCTAGGGGAGATGTCACAGTGGCGGTGACCCGGTCCGTGACCCAGGGCGGTCAATAAAAGGGGATATTTACAGGGGATTTATAGTTTTTATATAAAGTTCGTGATGCCACCTGTGGTATGCGGCAAAAGGGAGCCGCCGCTGCGGAGCAGGTCCTCTGGAGCTGATGTTAGTGCAGCAGAGTTGGTTCAGCTCTCCACAGGCAGAGCTTAGCTCCAGGGCAGGAAATGGTGATGTTATAGGTGTTGCTGTGCAGTGTAGTGCAGGGGATGATGGCGCAGTAATAATTCGCAGAGACAGTAGGGTGCAGTCTTCAGGGTTTTACTCACGATTTTTAGACTCCCAGTTACCAGGGCCAGGGTAACTTCCCACGTCGTCCTGTGCTTACTCAGGGAGGGGTTCAGAAAACCCGCAGGTACCTCCGGAGAACATAACGGTACCCCCTTCTGTGTGTTCCTTCTGGCCGTCTCCCTGCACCTCACACCCAGTGTCCCAAGCCAGTGACCGTGGACCTTGTTGGGTGACGTCTTCTCTGTCCCCTGGGTCCTCTATGCCAACCTTTTTGGTGTGTTAGATGTGGCTTTTGGCTGCAGCACCTGAAATGCTGCACCCTCCGGTTACCTAGTTGAGGCTTGAAGAACTCTGCTAGTTTAGGGGCCGGTCCCCTTCTGTGACTCAATCCCTCCACCGCCTGGTAGATTCGGGCGTACTGGTGCCCTCTAGCACTGCCCGTACCCCTGGGATCCTTTCTGCTTTACTGGACCTTTCCTTCCTGCTCCTCTCCTCTCTTCTTTCTGTCATGGGCCTCTCTCACTAGGCCCTCCTCCTGAGCAGAGCTCCTGCTCCACACACTCTCTTCCTCTGACTGAACTCATCAGACTGACCACCACTCACAAGATGGCTTCCCCTTTTTATATCCTCCTTCTCAAGTGCTCCCCTAATCTGCTTCCTCCACCCACACCCACTACATGGTTCCCCCTACTTTGTTTCCCCCCACTCCAGCCAGGGACAGGGCTCAGCAGAGGAGCAGCGCATCTTGCCCCTCCTGCTGGTCTGGAGTAGTGTAGTGTGTAGTAGTGTGTTGGATGCAGGTGTTAGGATCCCGGGCAGTACTCCTTCCTTACCTGAGAGTGAGATACCACACCTCTGGGTGAGATGCAGTACCTCTGTGGCGACTGAACCTGCAGGGGTGCCAAACATGCGATATGCATACTCCCGAGCAGAAGCTGTCCAGTGAGTACGGCCTCGCTCCATACCCACTAGACTGCAGCGCTCAATGGACGACCGTACACAATGGATGGAAGCGCCATACAACTGTACAACTGTATGGAGCAAGGCTGCGCCCATTGGACTGCCGCACCCCCTGGACGGCTGCGCCCACTAGATGGCTTTTGACCGGGAGTATGAATATTGCATACATCTCTCCTCTGCTGTTCCCTTCCCAGAAAGCGGCGAATCCTCGCATCGCACAGTGTGTGCGCTTGGGGGGATTCACGAGTCTGCTGTCACACAGAGGAGTGCAGACTTTTACTATTAGACCAGACAACCTCTTTAAGGCTACGTTCACACGTTCAGTATTTGTAAGCCAAAATCAGGAGTGGAACAATCAGAGGAAAAGTATAATAGTAACACGTCACCACTTCTGTATTTATCACCCACTCCTGGTTTTGGCTTCTAAATACTCAGGTAAAAAACTCACCAAATATTGAACATGTGAACGTGGCCTAAGGCATATCATGGCCACATACGGTTTGGGGGCAATAGACCTGTATTCATTTTTTTAATCATGGTGTTTTGTCTATTATAATAAATATATATTTCTGTGTGAATCCCATCTGTTCTGCACTTCTTTGCATATTTCGTCACACTGTTGTACCACATGGCAGCTACTTAACTGATGTATGACAAACCAACATGGTATCACATCCCCTAAACCTGTGGTTGATCAGAATAACATAGCAGAATGGTGCAGTCATGGCCCCAGATCCATCTTTCTTCATGAGGCCTTTAGAATGGAATTTATGGCCTGACTGACATCCAGCCTTTTCTAATCAAGGTGTCTTGTCTATTATAATAAAGATATATTTGTGTGGGAATCTCATACTGTTCTGCACTCCTTGTATATTTTTTTTACGCTGTTGCTTGTCCTTCCACTTCTGGCTTCTTGAGTTGTAGGGTATGGCCAGTGAGTCACTGCTAGGCTTCTCTTGGATAAATATTGCTTTAGACGGCTGATGATTTCTAGCACTTAGATGCAGGTGTCTTTTGGCTTATCAGGGTAGATAGCTGGTACAGGCTGACAAAATGCAGGCTCTTTCATGGGGGTCTGATGAGTCAGGGATGTCAGTATCAATACCCAGTGAAGTACTCTACAAGTCCTCCCATACTTGATTTATAGACCCTTTTTGGAGGAGCAACAAGAAGAAACTGGAAATTCAAGGACCAGACATATCTAAAGATTTCATTACACACCATGGAAACAGTCATAGCAGCTACTTGACTGATGTATGACAAACCAATGGGGTATCACACCTCCTAAACCTGTGGTTGATCAGACTCACAGAATGGTGCAGTCATGGACGCCCAGATCCATCTTTCTCTATGAGATTTATATAATGGAATTTATGGCCTGACTGACATTCAGCTTGAAAGCCTTTTCTAATCATGGCCCCTAATAACCTGCACTTACCACTCCTGAAAGCTTTAAGTAATTAGAGAATATTATACAAAAATAACATTGCTGGTCCTTGACCTTCCTAATCACTGGGAGCCATCACTCCTCCACCATAACACCACTCATTAATTTCACCAGTAACCGTGGAAACTCTCATAGAAAACAATGAAGTTCCTCCGATAGGCCTTGAAATCCTGACTTTAAGTTGTAGCTATAACTTCTAAATTAAAGATTGAAGTCCCATTATTACGTTTTTACTTTTCTACAAGTAATTAAGGAAAGAATCAGATAAGATAACATCCGGCTATCACATTTTAGGGAGTTATTCATATGATAGGGAAAGCGGGGATTCCAATCCTGATAAATGAAACCCGAGAAAAATACTGGTCAGTGGTAATAAGACTGTTCTCAGAGGTGTAAAGGAAAATAAGGGTTAATGTTTATACAACCCAGATGTAGATCTTATAAAATATATATCTTCCATCGTAATAATTAATGTCTTCACTACTTCTTGGGATTTTAAAGACCATCATCTTTGGATGGGTCAGACAACCATCTATTGTGTACAGGAAAAATCAGGCTCAAAATTAAAATAAAAGCAAAAAAAAAACATGCATGCTCCTCCAAGTCAAGCGTGCACATTTATGGACGAGTTGACTGTTTGGCATCTTAAAAAGGGGTTATCCGACTTTTTATTTTTTCTGGACTGCATATCAAACAATCGTGAACAGACAATATTTTTTACGGACAATTTGGAAAACCATAATAAATCATTATGATTATAAGTGACACATGTCTACAGCCCGTAAACTGTAAAATTATGATAATTTTTGTCTAAATAATCTGCATAAGTTTCTTCAGCTTCACAAAAAAAATTTTTCACGGACAAGGCAAAAAAGTGTCCTATTTTTACAGACTAATTTCTCAACAGTTGACAACCCTGGACGTCATAGGAAGCAGAAAAATCACTGGCAGGAGTGGTCCATGACCACGTTGAACCGGGAGAGAACGTCACAGGGCAGCACAGGCAGGTAGTTATCAACTACCTACCGATAAATGCTTTGCCCCATTTAGGTGGTTTTGATCAGTTTAATGTAAAACACAATTTCCTATGTAGGTATAAATATTTTGAACATAAAATTAAGTTAATAAGTTTTCTTTATTTACATTGTACTGAATCTGCATTACAGTTGTTATGATATCCCATTGTCTTCCCAGCAGCATTCACAGTTTTGCATTGACCGGCGCTGTATGGTTATTTGCATTGTTAAAAATGTAAACTTTACACAAGACTTCCAAATTGTAGCGTAGTACATATTTCTCTTGCTATAGTGGGTGTGTCTGACAACAAGTCTGTTGTCAGATTACAGTAACAATAAGTGAACATTTCTAAATGCAGTTCTAGGGTATAATACATGCCTCAGTGTTATTGTCCCATTCATACGGCCAGAAGTGCCGCTGTGCTGTGAAAAGACAGTGCTTCGAATGTAACTCTGCAACCTTATAATTGCAATCAATATAGGTGGAGAAGATGTTGGCTACACATGGGTGCATAGTCTAATACTAGCCACGCACAATGTATTATCTGACTTTTCTTACTCCTCCGTGCAAATGATTGTTCAGCTCAGCATGGATTTTCAATGGGGAGAGAAGACAAAGCCAATTACAGACAGATCTGACAATGGCTAATATTTACTGGAGCATAAAAGGCTCAGATGAGGAAATTTAAATTGGGAAACCCCAATACAAATGAGACAATCGGACGATCACACTGATATTGGCACATCTGGCCTACATATGTGTATGGGAACCCTAAGGCTACATCCTGTTCTTTTCCCTTAACCCACTTATGTAGGTAAATACTTTCCTGATTGTGATCCCATGAGCAGCTTTTTGTAGGCAGAGGCCGACTATCAGGGCAGTCAGCAAAAAGGCAATTCAAACTCTAGACAAAGAGCAAATAGATGACCAGGAGTAAGCCGGTGTAACAAGCAAAATTAACCCCTGTCCAGATTAAACCCGGGTTTAGTTTTACCCAGGCCAGAGTATACCTTGAGGGATAAACTGTCTTAGGCCAAACTATACTCTGGGGTGTAAAATAGCCTAGGTCAAACTATATCCCTCCAGGCTTCAATATACCTCTCTATTTTATGAGCCCTTGTAAATGAGATAGATTTTAGATGCCATTTTTTAATAACTTAAAACCGACTTACACATAGTGGGAAGGTAATTGTGTTGTTAATCACATGATGAATATTAATCTTACAATACAATGTGACTGGTAACTGACAACTGTCATTACATCTGAGATTACACTGTTGTCCATTAAGATAAGTGCTTTAACTTAGAATGCAATTGTAACTAGATTTTATCACTTCACTGGTTTTCTCACCCTGTCTCTGATTGGTTGAAAGTCAGATTTCTTTCTATCATACTCAGACACACAGCTACTTTTAATGTGGAACTACCGAGAAGTGCGGTAGGATTCTTTACCTCATTATATGTTTGTGGAAGTCTAATATTTTTACTGATTGAAGTTTTTCTGTTTCAAGTAATAAAAGTCTATGAGTTTAGAATTTTAAGATTTACATCAGTTATCTTCTCACACAACTTACCTGACAAATCTGAACCCCCAATAAGTTGTTGAAAAATTATGTAATTTTTGTGTATATCACTCACTGCTGCTGATATCAAGGGGGGTATAATCTGGCATGAGGGGGTATGAAATGGCCTAGACCAATTTAAAACCCGGAGTATAATCAAGCCTAGGCCTCTCTAACCCCGGGTATAGTCTGGATTCGGGGTATACTATGGCCTGTTACACCGGGTCAGTAACATAAGTGCCACAAAACCTTTACAGAGATTTAGTAACAGAACTTATTGCTCAGACACTCAGTTTCTTTAAGACCACGTTCCCACAAAGAGCTTTTGGGTGCGTTTTTGATGTTGCTGATTTTCTATACCATTTCTGCACCTATTATGTAAATTAGGTAACTAGAATTTTTTTATGCCGTTTTTCAGTGAATTTTTTTACATGCATTTTTATCTTGTTTTTTTCTGTTTTTATTGCATTTTTTGTCTCTTGCTTTGTCATGTTTTAAATAAAGCAGCTTTGCTTTTGATACTTCCTGGTATATGGCTTTGACAAAACTTTATTGATACAGTCATGTGCGGATTACATGGGTTTTTTATGCATTTCCACTGCGGAAGCGCGCTAAAAACATATGTGTGTTTTTTACCTGCACATTTTCCTCATCTAATGCAAGTCTATGGGAAAAATCTGCACAGAAAACTCAGCGTACCAGCAGGGGTACGTGTCCACAATCCATAGTGGCAGCGGTTGGGACACAGCCTGCGCTGTGCAGTACAAGAATGGTGGATGGGATTTATAAAAATCCCATGCCCACTGTGCTTCTATTTGCCGCCACGTAAACTAACCGACGGCGCGGCTTTCGGAGTCGTAGTGTCACGCAAGGTGTGTGAAAGACTAAGTGCAACACAAAGGGAAGGGGTAAAGGGAGCCCAGACTCTAGGGAAAGGGGGGAGTGGAGACCTCCTATGCTGATCTGATATCACCCTTTCTCCACTAATGTCCCTGTATTGGTTCCTCACCAATCGCCGCACGCGAACCTAAACCTTGTATTTCCCTAGTGCTTGGCCCTGGATAGGGAAGGGGGATGAGCACGTGTTGATCCCCACTAACAACTAAAGACAACAAAGGAGACAGACACGGGAGAAAGTAGCTTAGCTTTAGCCGACTTCAGAGAGATAACGCCAAGCATCCTCCTAGCACCACAGAGGAAGATAGCAGTCTGAGAGCTCCAAGCATTCACAAGGCAACATGTGAGTATCACTGGCACCTTCCTGCTGCAAAGTGAAACTATTTAAACACCCAGGCCAGGGTGTTAATTAGCAGGAAGGAGGTAGCCGCTGGGTCCTAGAGTGAAACAGCTAAGAAGGTGTCTGTAATGCCAAACGAAGAGATCTTCTGCAACCAACTGCAGGGTGACTGTCTGTCACATCTGACACATCTGTGACACGTAGCGTGTCAGTTTCTGAATAGAATGGATAGAGTGTGTTAACTCCACATTGTTCAGTGAACACATGCAGATTTAACTGCGTGATTAGCACGCAGCGAATATACTCTGCGTCCAAAGTGCTGCGTTCATGGGAACGTAGCCCAATGGAAATTGACATTGTGGATTTGAAACAAGCATCGCAGGTCAGTTTACGTTGAGTAAAAAAAAGCACAGTGTGTATGAGATTTCTATAAATCCCATTCACTTTGCTGGAACTGTAAGATGCTGCGTTTTTGAAGCAGTGAAAATACGCAGCGTCAAAAACTCAACCAAACATTCATCGTGTGCACACAGCCTAAAGAGGTTTTTTAGGATTAGAAAACAAAGTCTGTTTTTTTTTCCTTCTTCCAAAAACAGTGCCACATGTGTTCCCAGGTTGTTTGTGGCAAGGCCGCTCACCTCCATTCACTACAGTGGAGCCGTGCTGCAATATTGGAGACACAACCTATGAGCAGGTGTTGCGCTGTTTCTTAAAGCAGTCATGTTTTTGTTTTAAAATCCTTGACAACCTTTTTACAATGGGTATGGAAAGTATTCAGACCCTTTAGATTTTGCACTCTTTGTTTCATTACAGCCATTTGGTAAATTTTAAAAAGTTCATTTTTTTTCTCATTAAAGTACTCTCTGCACCCCATCTTGACTGAAAAAAAAGAGAAATGTAGAAATTTTTGCAAATTTATTAAAAAAGAAAAACTGAACTATCACATGATCATAAGTATTCAGACCCTTTGCTGCGTATTGAGTAGAAGCACCATTTTGAGCTAGTACAGCCATGAGTCTTCTTGGGAATGATGCAACAAGTTTTTCACACCTGGATTTGGGGATCCTCTGCCATTCTTCCTTGCAGATCCTCTCCAGTTCTGTCAAGTTGGATGGTGAACGTTGGTGGACAGCCATTTTCAGGTCTCTCCAGAGATGCTCAATTGGGTTTAGGTCAGGGCTCTGGCTGGGCCAGTCAATAATGGTCACAGAGTTGTTCTGATGCCACTCCTTTGTTATTTTAGCGGTGTGCTTAGGGTCATTGTCTTGTTGGAAGGTGAACCTTCGGCCAAGTCTGAGGTCCAGAGCACTTTGGAAGAGGTTTTCATCCAGGATATCTCTGTACTTGGCCGCATTCATGTTTCCTTCAATTGCAACCAGTCGTCCTTCCCTACAGCTGAAAAACACCCCATAGGATGATGCTGCCACCACCATGTTTCACTGTTGGGATTGTATTGGGCAGGTGATGAGCAGTGCGTGGTTTTCTCCACACATACCGCTTAGAATTATCACCAAAAAGTTCTACCTTCGTCTCATCAGACCAGAGAATCTTATTTCTCATAGTCTGGGAGTCCTTCATGTGTTTTTGAGCAACCTCTATGTGGGCTTTCTTATGTCTTGCACTGAGGAGAGGCTTCTGTAGGGCCACTCTGCCATAAAGGCCTGACTGGTGGAGGGCTGCAGTGATAGTTCACTTTGTGAAACTTTCTCCCATCTCCCTACTGCATCTCTGGAGCTCAGCCACAGTAATCTTTACCTCTCTCACCAAAGCTCGTCTCCCACGATTGCTCAGTTTGGCTGGACGACCAGGTCTAGGAAGACTTCCGGTGGTCCCAAACTTCTTCCATTTAAGGATTATGGAGGCCACTGTGCTCTTAGGAACCTTGAGTAATGCAGAAATTCTTTTATAACCTTGGCCAGATCTGTGCCTTGCCACAATTCTGTCTCTGAGCTCCTTGGGCAGTTCCTTTGAGCTCATGATTCTCATTTGGTCTGACATGCCCTGTGAGCTGTGAGGTCTTATATAGACAGGTGTGTGCCTTTCCAAATCAAGTCCTATCAGTTTAATTAAACACAGATGGACTCCAATGAAGGAGTAGAACCATCTCAAGAAGGATCACAAGGAAATGGACAGCATGTGACTTAAATATGAGTGTCTGAGCAAAGGGTCTGAATACTTATGACCATGTGATATTTCAGTTTTTCTTTTTTAATAAATTTGCAAAAATGTCTACATTTCTGTTTGTTTTCAGTCACGATGGGGTGCAGAGTGTACTTAAATGAGAATAAAAATGAACTTTTTAGAATTTACCAAATGGCTGCAATGAAACAAAGAGTGAAAAATTGAAAGGGTCTGAATACTTTCCATACCCACTGTATATATGTAATGTCCTCGATAGGTGCAATAAATAGATCAGAATTCTTAAAGGTTCAATGTCCTTGGTTAAAGCCTAAGGACAATGAACTAAGTGAAGTGGCCAATGTATCTCGACAAGTTACTATTTAATTATACATTTTGCAGCAAGATAGATGACTGTAGTCAAATTGGCCACATCAATTGACCTTTCAATTAAGTTTTTAGATAATCTGCGTAACCGCCCTCTCTCCAGTTATACGGCTTCTGGGGGGTCCCTGATTTAGACAGTAAGTTTCATTGTCATGCCCTTTTCAACTGGATTGTATTAGAATCAGGATGCATCATTTAGTTCTTGTGTCAATTCGGTAATATAAGGACAATTAATGTCATCCCTCGCATTTATCTACAGTGTATACAGGGGCTGGGGAGTCCTGAACTTGAAGATCATGTAATATAGAGATAATGTAATATCTCTATAATAAAGATCATGTACAAAGTGTAATACCTGAATCAGCCATGTGAAAAGTAAAATGCCTCTAAATGTAATATTACTTCCAGGAAAAGGTTTCTATAATTTGATGTCAATCTTTTTAGGCATCTTTGCACAAATGCTTTAATTCAGGCACAATGGTACGATTTCACATCTGAGCTGCTTATTCTCAGCATTGCTATTGGGTGCAAGAACTTTGATCCGAAACAATTTTTTTATGGGAAATTAAATAAGGACAATATTACAACATACGGAAAGTCATAATCAGGGCCAGTGGCGTGACTAGAGTCTGATGGGCCCCAGTGCAAGATTTGGACTGGGCGCGCCCCCCCATCCTGATTATACACTGCTCAAAAAAATAAAGGGAACACTCAAATAACACATCCTAGATCTGAATGAATGAAATATTCTCATTGAATACTGTGTTCTGTACAAAGTTGAATGTGCTGACAACAAAATCACACAAAAATCATCAATGGAAATCAAATTTATTAACCAATAGAGGCCTGGATTTGGAGTCACCGCCAAAATTAAAGTGGAAAAACACACTACAGGCTGATCCAACTTTGATGTAATGTGCTTAAAACAAGTCAAAATGAGGCTCAGTATTGTGTGTGGCCTCCACGTACCTGTATGACCTCCCTACAACGCCTGGGCATGCTCCTGATGAGGTTGCGGATGGTCTCCTGTGGGATCTCCTCCCAGACCTGGACTAAAGCATCCGCCAACTCCTGGACAGTCTGTGGTGCAACGTGACGTTGGTGGATGGAGCGAGACATGATGTCCCAGATGTGCTCAATCGGATACAGGTCTGGGGAACGGGCGGGCCAGTCCATAGCTTCAATGCCTTCATCTTGCAGGAACTGCTGACACACTCCAGCCACATGAGGTCTGGCATTATCCTGCATTAGGAGGAACCCAGGGCCAACCGCACCAGCATATGGTCTCACAAGGGGTCTGAGGATCTCATCTCGGTACCTAATGGCAGTCAGGCTACCTCTGGCGAGCACATGGAGGGCTGTGCGGCCCTCCAAAGAAATGCCACCCCGCACCATTACTGACCCACTGCCAAACGTGTCATGCTGAAGGATGTTGCAGGCAGCAGATCGCTCTCCACGGCGTTTCCAGACTCTGTCACGTCTGTCATATGTGCTCAGTGTGAACCTGCTTTCATCTGTGAAGAGCACAGGCGCCAGTGGCGACTTTGCCAATCCTGGTGTTCTGTGGCATATGCCAAGCGTCCTGCACGGTGTTGGGCTGTGAGCACAACCCCCATCTGTGGACGTCGGGCCCTCATTCCACCCTCATGGAGTCGGTTTCTAACCGTTTTTGCAGACACATGCACATTTGTGGCCTGCTGGAGGTCATTTTGCAGGGCTCTGGCAGTGCTCCTCCTGTTCCTCCTTGTACAAAGGAGGAGGTAGCGGTCCTGCTGCCGAGTTGTTGCCCTCCTATGGCTCCCTCCACATCTCCTGGTATCTGCTCCATGCTCTGGACAGTGAACTGACAGACACAGCTACACTTCTTGCAACAGCTCGCACTGATGTGCCATCCTGGATGAACTGCACTACCGGAACAACTTCTGTGGTATATATATATATATATACACATACATATACACACTATATATATATATATATATATATATATATATATATATATATATATATATATATACACACACACACACACATACATACATACTGTGTATAATGTCCTCCATCCTGGTTTATATGTCCATCATCCTGGTGTATATGTCCCTTATCTTAGGCCCCATCCTGGTATATACAGTTGAAACCAGAAGTTTACATACACTATATAAAAAGACACATATGCATGTTTTCCTCAATATCTGACATGAAATCAGAATAAAACTTTCCCCTTTTAGGTCAATTAGGATTACCATAATTTTTAATATTTGCCAAATGCCAGAATGATGAGAGAGAGAGACAGAGAGAATGTTTTAAGGCATTTTTATTACTTACTGCAAAGTCAAAAGTTTACCTACATTTCATTAGTATTTGGTACCATTGCCCTTAAACTGAATGACTTGGGTCAAACGTTTGGGATATCCTTCCACAAGCTTCTCACAATAGTTGGTCAGAATTTGGGCCCATTCCTCCTGACAAAACTGGTGTAACTGATCCAGGTTTGTAGGTCGCCTTGCTCGCACCTGCCTTTTCAGCTTTGCCCATAAATGTTCAATAGGCTTGAGATCAGGGCTTTGTGATGGCCACTCCAAAACATTGACTTTGTTATCCTTAAGCCACTTGGTTACCATTTTGGCAGTATTCTTCAGGTCATTGTCCATTTGGAAGTCCCATTTCCTGCCAATCTTTAACTTCCTGGCTGATGTCTTGAGATGTTGCTTCAGAATTGCCACATAATCTTCTTTTCTCATGATGCCATCTAGTTTGTGAAGTGCACCAGTCCCTACTGCAGCAAAACAACACCACAACATGATGCTGCCACCCCCGTTTTCACAGTTGGGATGGTGTTCTTTGGCTTCCAAGCTTCTGCCTTTTTCCTCCAAACGTAATGATGGTCATTATGCCCAAAAAGTTAAATTTTAGTTTCATCAGACCACAGGACAATGTCTCCAAAAACTAAGGTCTTTGTTCCTGAATGCATTTGCAAACATTAATCTGGCTTTTTTTATATTTCTTTTGGAATAATGGCTTCTTCCTGGCAGTGTGGCCTTTCAGCCCATGTTGATACAGTACTCGTTTCATTGTGGACATTGACACAATCTTACCAGCTTCCGCCATCATCTTCACAAGGTCTTTTGCTTTTGTCCTTGGCTTCATATGCATGTGTCGGACCAAAGCACGTTCATCTCTGGGACACAGAACCCGTCTCCTGCCTGAGCGGTATGATGGCTGGACATTCCCATCTTGATTGTACTTGCATATAATTGTTTGTACAGATGAGCGAGGCACCTTCAGGTATCTTGAAATTGTACCCAAGGATGAGCCAGACTTGTGCAAGTCCATAATTCTCTTCCTGATATCTTGGCTGATTTCTTTAGACTTTCCCATGATGCTACACAAAGAAGCAGTGTGTTTCAGGTGTGCATTAAAATACATCCACAGGTGTGTCTCTAATTAACTCAGATGTTGTCAAAAAACAGAAGCTTCCAAACACATGACATCATCATATGGGCAGTCCAGAATTGTTTAAAGGCATAGTAATCTTAGTGTATGTAAACTTTTGACTTTGCAGTAATAAAAATGCCTTAAAACATTCTCTCTCTCATTCTGGCATTTGACAAATAATAAAAATTATTATAATCCTAATTGACCTAAAACACGAAAAGTTTATTCTGATTTCATGTCAGATATTGAGAAAAACATGCAGATGTGTCTTTTTATATAGTGTATATAAACTTCTTGTTTCAACTGTATGTCCCTTAACCTGGGCCTCATTGTGGTAATTTATACTTATCCTGGTATATGTCCCTTATTCTGGGCCTCATCCTGGTATATATCTCCCATCCTTGTATATGTCCCCCGTTCTGCCGCTGTTCTTTAATGTATAGAAAAAAATAAACCATTATACTCACCTTCCCTCCGCTCCTCCACCGCGTGGCGTCCTCTTCTGAAGCCGGCAGTTGACTTCAGCGTGCAAGCAACGGGATCGCATGACATCACTGCCATGCGTCCCCAGTCACATACACGTCGACGTCAGCTACTAACTCTGATTGGCCGGCAGCTTGTATTGCCGTGCACAGACACGAGGATGCACATCCAGCTGAATCATTTGCTGGTGTTGGCAGGCCCCTCACCTGCCTGTCACTGTGGTGATCTCTGCGACCGCAGTAGTTACGCCTCTGATCAGAGCTCATCCAATATGACAGGTTGCTTAAAGTGAATTTATATCCTGGTTTGTGCTTTTCAATCAGAAACAGGTTTGGACTGACCCACCGGAGAATCCTCCGGTGGGCCCTGGCTTCTCCTTCAGGAGAGTTCATAGTGCAAACCTTGCAGCTGCTATGGGGCTCTTGAGTGGGGGAGAAAGGTGGACCCTCAGAATCAAATCCTCTGGTGGGCCCAATGTTCTTCAGTCTGACACTGATCAGAAGGCATCATAAAATAGTAACAGAGACCCTGATTCCAGCACTAGGTCACTAACTGGGCATTTTGCTGTAGTTTGCTAAAATCATTGTTTTATCTACTGCAACTCCGCTTGTCCTCTCAGTGATAAGCTTTGTCTAACCCTTTCTGTGCTATTAACTGACAGATTTCTGGCTACACTGTTCATAGATAGAAAACTGTCAAGATGTGGTAGGGGGCAGGAATATCTGGAACTCATGAATACCAAGGACTGCATAGCAAGAGCTCATCACTGAGAAGACTAGCAGAGCAGCAGTAGATAAAACAGTTTTTTTAATCAAAACTACAGCAAGAAGCCCAGCACGTGCCCAAGAGCTGGAATTTTCTACCCCTAATTTATGCTGTTTTCAGATTCAGCAACATACACCTGGAGACAGATTCTCTATAAATGTAAAATTTAAGGGGTTGTCTGTAATTAGACCCCTGGAAGAAGCGTGGCGAAACGGCGTCATCGGGGTGCAGCACCTGGGCCATTGGGACACCTTATCCTCCTTGTTGTAAGTAATCCATCTATGTGGCCTCCTCTGTTGATATCTCTGAACCTGTTTGACTAACCTTGATAGGG
The DNA here is from genome assembly GCF_046119375.1 of Phyllobates terribilis. Classification (NCBI taxonomy): domain Eukaryota; kingdom Metazoa; phylum Chordata; class Amphibia; order Anura; family Dendrobatidae; genus Phyllobates; species Phyllobates terribilis. The sequence continues at coordinate 454,264,337 of NW_027362765.1, read as the reverse complement.
ATATATAGGCAACTGCCCATGTCCTTGATTGTTTTGCTGCTGAGCACTTGCACTTTATATAGATTCATTGTGGATGGTCTTTCTCATGAAATAGCAGCTTATATGGTCGGATGGGACCATTAATAGTATCTGGTTTGGTCACCAAAATGGAGATAGACTGAGGATTAACACTTTGAGCTAATTTGCTAAATGTGGCTAAACTTATTTTTCTTATATGTACTAATCATCAGTTGGATGGATCCCCATTTATATGGCCCTGTGTAGCTGACAGCATATTGTCCTGCTTAAGTTTAATACATTTTCTGTAATTTTTAGTATGATTAAATAAAATATTGTGGTTTTATGCACTTTTGTCTGAGACTCCTTCATACCCATTTCTATAACATGTGGGTTATGTGTTAGATTCATTTAGCAATTAGTAGAAGTCTTCCAACACCAAGAGCTACAAATGATGGTTCTCTCTGCCCTAGTTAATAGAGAGGGTCCCTGATGAGTAAAACCTTTTAACCCCCGATAGAAGGATATTAATGACAATTCTTATAGATCTAAAACCCTAAAATGTAATGTACATAATTGAATGCTGCTAAAATGCAACGTGACAGAAGTGTCCTGGACGTAGTAAAAATTTCTAGGTTTAGGTACAGAAAAGTAATCATGAAGACATAAATGTAAAATAATAAAGACCGGCACAGTTTTCTTCATATTATTTTTTGGGTTATGTTCATAGTTGTATTGCTTTGGCTTTACAATGGTATTTTCTCTCCCTGTGGCATGTGGATAATGGTACCGTACAATGAACAGCTGTGTGTAGGTAGAAACACCTTCTTCACACATAGTTTTTCTATTATAAAACACATTAAACTGCGATTAAATGTGCCAGCCGTGACATATGGGTGGGAGTATGCTCAATGCCAGATTTCAGATTTGCAGATCTGATGTGCCTTGTTATGTGTGACCATTGTGTTGATTCTTCATGGGTTATAACAATATTTGAGGGGTGTCTAGTTTCAGGGACATATATGATACTGAAGCCAGGATATGCAGCTATTACAGCAATTGACAAAAAATGGCATATATATTAATTCCAGATTTTCTGTAATTAATACATATGGCACATTCTCTATATATTTAGTAGTTTCAGCAGCTCACATAAACTACAAGAGAGCTGCACGCCTTGTCCTTCTTTTCTGGAATGTGAATTCCATTCTGGAGGTGTAACCAGCCCCTATCAGATATTTATGACATACACTTTGGTTTATTTTACTTTTTTAAATGTCGCCTATTGTTAACTATTACTTATTTGTTTCAAGGTTTTGTCTAGAACTAAAATATTGATTACACATCTGAAATATTCCAGCTCCAAACACTGTGTAGTCAGTGTTCTCGAGGACCACAGCTCAGCTCCCAATCATATTAATACAAGATGAGCTGCAGGACTTTAGAAGGGCCACTATCAGGATTGCCAACTTTATTTTGTCTGGACAGCTCCTCAAAAAATCTATTTTTTTACGGACACATTAGATGATCATAAGAAATCATTAAGATGATAAGTGATACATGTCTACAGACCATAAATCTTATATGAAGGCATTATCTGCCTTCAGTGTGAACTGTTAATACAGTCATACAAATCTATACAAGTCTCTCTGGCTTAAAAAAAAAATCACAGACACATCACATTTTTTTTACGGAAGAAGAAAAAAGTGCCCTATTTTACGGACTGTCCAAATTGTCTCTTTGGAGAGAAAAGGACTAGGACTCTAGCGCCACCTATAGGAAGTAGCAATCCTAAAAGTCAATATCGACTCTCTAACGAGTTTTGTCACATGACTTAGGGTAAAAGGCAGAACCAGAATCTCAATTTGCAGACACTGTGTTTCAGGGTACTGCCCCTCGTCAGGGCAAAGTGTGAGATCTGGTTTGGCTGGGTGAGAGGCTTCTGACCGGTGTCCGGAAATTTCTGGATGGTTGGCAACCCTGGCCACTAAATGTTTCAGCTCCTTAGATTGTATACTCCCAATGGCTCCTGTAACAGCTGATCTGTGTGAGTGCTTGGTGATGGACCCCACTGATCTGATATTGATAACCTATTTTAAGGGCTCGTGCAGATGACTGTTTTAATCGGACGAGCACTATCTATGGTTTTTGGCGGATAGCGCTTGTACCTATGTTATTCTCTTTAGGCTGTGGACAACTGCACGTTTGATTTTTTCCTCGGACCCAGAAGTTCCTCGGACCCATGCATGATTTTCCTCTGAAAATCGGATGGTATTCGCTCATTCACATCTAAGGGTCCATGAAAAAAATCAGAGCACACTCGGATGACATCCAAGTGCAGTCCTATCTTCACAGACTGACATAATGGAGAAGATAGAGAAACTTTTTTTTTTCTCTTCACCTCCGAGAAAATCGTATTCCACTCTGATCAAAATCTGATCCGAGTCTGATTAGCATAATTGGTTCAATTAACAGTCGTCTGCACCTGCCCAAAGGATAGGTCATCCATATATTAGTCCTGAACAACCCTGTTACATTTTTTTTAGAGCTAAAAGTTTAATTTGAAACTTCTGGGGATCAATGCAATTTTTTTATATATTCTGGGGACTTTGGGTCCTCTTAGGCACTAGGACCTGAGTTTTTCTGCCACCTCTGCACCACCTAAAACTACACGGCATAATCTTCAGTATGGCTGCTCAAGAGCATGCTAAGCTTCTGAGGTTCTGCTGACTTCCTGTTTCGGAGAATTTCCTGATCATTGTTGCATGCTGCCTCTAATGACCTGATCACCTAACCCTGACCCGAACTTATCTTGTAACTCCATATCATATTACAGGTCTAGGCTTGATGCAACCCATTATCCTGGTGATTATTCTACTTTTCACTGACTAGACTGGCCACCTTCGTTATTGTTCACGTGACATCTCATAATCCTAAAGTTAAGATCTTTTGCTTCTTCGGTAAATAATACAGAGCCCATTATGTGAGCAAATAGTCTTGTGCTGTCTTGTAATAAGGGCCTTTTTCCAGGGGCAGTTAACTTGCCAGAACAAACGAATAGCATTGATATAGGATGACGATCAACAATCATTTTACATGTTGTAATCACAACCTTTCTTTCTTTTTTTTTATTTTATTTTGTTTCCCCCTTCTTTCCTTTCCTTTTCTTCCTTACTTTACTCCTTTTCTTTCCTTCCCCTACTCCCTTTCCTTCTCTTCCCCTTTTCTTCTTTCCTTCTTCCCCTCTATGCGGATGATTGACTACTACTAGGATAGTCCATCCCCTATACATTCTGTATTATTGTCCAGCATATCTGCTTTTACATGAGTTAACGTGCCACCAACAATCAAAGATGCAGTCGACCATCAAACCAGGCTTGCTCATTGTATACTTGCTTATATAGCGCTAAGATATTCTCCAGCACTTTACAAACATTGTGATCACTGTGCCCATTGGGACTCATAAACTACATTCTTTGTCAGTATGTTTTTGGGGTGTGAAGAAATCTAAGTACTCGGAGGAAACCCATGCAAACACAGGCAGAACATACAACATTTTTACAGATGTTGTCCTTGATAAGACAAATTTAGGCAGATTCAAGATATAGTATCTTCTGCCAATCATCGACTCATTATTTTTTTATTTATTAAGCTTTGCTTAAACAGCGCCATCATATTCCGCAGCGTTTACAGACATTATCATCACTGTTCCCATTGGGGCTCACAATCTAAATTCCCTGTCAGTATGTCTTGAGTGTGGGAGGAAACTGGAGAACCTGGAGGAAACTCACACAAAATACGGACAGAGCATACAATCTCCTTGAAGATGTTGTCCTTGGTGGGATTAAAACCCAGGACCGCAACGCTACAATGCAACAGTGATAACCGCTCATGGAAAAGTTGTGTAGGGATTTGTACTCACTGAGCCGCTTTGGAGGTAGGCACAGGTTCACACAGTGATGCAGTCCGCGGGTTCAAACAAACTGGTGGTTTATTTAGTGTCCGTACACCAGTGAGGAAACAAAAGTAACAGCCTTTTCCTGGCACAAAAAAAAGGAATAACAGAACGAAGCTCAAAATAACAAGTCCATGCAGCACAGCCTCAGCCGTTTAAACAAAGTGCCTTCCTCTGCCTCGAGCCGAGTCTAAGCAGCACATGCAAGGTCTGCTCACCTTGCCCAACACACACAGACAGACTGAGACAGGCGCAGCTGTCTTAAATCAGCCTTCCAAGACCTGGACTGGAGGTAAGTGAGCAGCTGCTCCCTCCAGCTCTTTCAGCTGCTCGTAAAACCCGGCCTTGTAATCCGGGCCCATTAAATTCCTCTCAGCACTATGTGTGCTGGAGCCTGCTTTTCCGGGTCCTACATCACCGAAGCTTGGCACTTCGGGGACACATACCTCCCGTCCACGACCTGTCCGGCAGCCACCTTACAGGTGCTTAATGAAAATATAGGAAAGCAAATATGCTGAGTGATGCTGCTGTCTTATGGAAAAAAAACTATTAAAAAAACATTTTGAGCTTTTTTTTCCCACCAAATCAACTCTATCTTTGTCTAGGATTTAAGTGAGAAGGTAGGACTCAAAGAAGGCAAAACAAAAGTTAGCATGCCTCAAAAAAGTGTGAAACAACTGAAAATATGTCTTATATTCTAAGTTCTTCAAAGTAGCCACCTTTTGCTTTGATGACTGCTTTGCACACTCTTGGCATTCTCTTGATGAGCTTCAAGAGGTAGACACCGGAAATGGTTTTCACTTCACAGGTGTGCCCTGTCAGGTTTAATAAGTGGGATTTCTTGCCTTATAAATGGGGTTGGGTCCATCAGTTGTGTTGTGCAGAAGTCTGGTGGATACACAGCTGATAGTCCTACTGAATAGACAGTTAGAATTTGTATTATGGCAAGAAAAAAGCTGCTAAGTAAAGAAAAACGAGTGGCCATCATTACTTTAAGAAATGAAGGTCAGTCAGTCCGAAAAATTGGGCAAACTTTGAAAGTGTCCCCAAGTGCAGTTGCAAAAACCATCAAGCGCTACAAAGAAACTGGCTCACATGAGGACCGCCCCAGGAAAGGAAGACCAAGAGTCACCTCTGCTTCTGAGGATAAGTTTATCCGAGTCACCAGCCTCAGAAATCGCAGGTTAACAGCAGCTCAGATTAGAGACCAGGTCAATGCCACACAGAGTTCTAGCAGCAGACACATCTCTTCAACAACTGTTAAGAGGAGACTTTGTGCAGCAGGCCTTCATGGTAAAATAGCTGCTAGGAAACCACTGCTAAGGACAGGCAACACGCAGAAGAGACTTGTTTGGGCTAAAGAACACAAGGAATGGACATTAGACCAGTGAAAATCTGTGCTTTGGTCTGATGAGTCCAAATTTGAGATCTTTGGTTCCAACCACTGTGTCTTTGTGCGACGCAGAAAAGGTGAACGGATGGACTCTACATGCCTGGTTCCCACCGTGAATCATGGAGGAGGAGGTGTGATGGTGTGGGGGTGCTTTGCTGGTGACACTGTTGGGGATTTATTCAAAATTGAAGGCATACTGAACCAGCAAGGCTACCACAGCATCTTGCAGCGGCATGCTATTCCATCCAGTTTGCGTTTAGTTGGACCATAATTTATTTTTCAACAGGACAATGACCCCAAACACACCTCCAGGCTGTGTAAGGGCTATTTGACCAAGAGGGAGAGTGATGGGGTGCTACGCCAGATGACCTGGCCTCCACAGTCACCAGACCTGAACCCAATCGAGATGGTTTGGGGTGAGCTGGACCGCAGAGTGAAGGCAAAAGGGCCAACAAGTGCTAAGCATCTCTGGGAACTCCTTCAAGATTGTTGGAAGACCATTTCCGGTGACTACTAGTGTTGAGCCACCCCCGTAGTGTTCGAGTTCGGTTCGGTTCGTCGAACACCCGTGTGTTCGCCGAACTGTTCGTCGAACTGTTCGTCGAACACCTTCGAACACCGTTAAAACCAATGGCAGGCAAACAAAAACACATAGAAACACATAGAAAACACCTTCAAAGGTGTCCAAAAGCTGACAAACTGCTCAGAAGACACAACTAACACATGGAAAAGTGACAAGTACATATAGTCATGCGAAAAGAAAAGAGGTGGAGGAGTAAAAGGAGGGGGAGACACAGATATAGGCATGTCATGCCCTTCTAAAATCCAAAAAGTGAGAAGCCGAGACGGCCAGTCTGCTCCTGCCCGTGCCACCTCCGTGTCGCCGGGTTTGTGCCAGAGCCGCGGTGAACCCTGACGGCCAGCCCCCCTCTCCCAATACTGGTGCCTGTCCGCTGGTGGGTCGAGAGAGCCCCCCTGTGGTGGAGGCAGCTCTAAGCTTTTTAATTTAAATTGTCCCTCTAATTTGAATGAATACACTTTAAATCCATTTACAAGGATCTATTGGAGGGCAAGTCTCATGCCAGCAGCCGCGTAATTCCAGCTCCAGTAGCGTCCACTAAAGCTGCTGCAGTTAAAAAGCTTTTATAAGGATCGAGCTCGGCTGTCCACCGCAAGGCATCCTAGTGCCAGTCCCAGCCCCTATGCCTTGGGGTGCCTCCTGATGCTCTTCACTAAGTATCCCGTGGTCCCGAAGCATTTCCTTTGAAAAAATTAAGTGTCCAAACTACAGGTGGTGTAGCTTGCTTAACAGCCGGGATAATCCGCTGACTAGCAGACACTGCTACTAGGCACAAAGTATTTCCTGGGCTAGATGCAGTTAAAAATTTGTAAGTAGATACTCTCGTTGGATGCTGAGAAAGCATTCCATAGAGTCTCCTGGCACGCCATATATGATTCTCTTAAAAAGCTTGGGGTAGGGGTCTAGGGGACCCTTTTATAGCCAAAATCACGGCCCTGTATCACAATACGTCACCTAGGCTGAAGATAAATGGAACTGTAGCACCGAGGGCTCGGTTGCTACAGACGTATTGCACCTCACCCAGAGGTGTGATATCTCACTCTCAGATAAGGATGGAGTGTGGATCAGGACCCGACACCTGCATGCATTACACCACATTGCCGTGGGGCAGGGCGACCAATATGCCCCTGAGATGGGCACGACAGTCCCTGTCCCTGGCTGGAGTGGGGGGAGGGAACACTGAGGAAGGGGAACCCTGCAGTGCAGGAGCAGGGAGGAAGCAGTTCCTGGGTGCATTGAGAAGGGAGTATAAAAGGTGGGCACCATCTTAGTTCAGTGCAGAGAAGTCTGAGCAGAAGTGGCAGGGAGCAGGGGCTCTGCATGAGCTCTGCTCCGGAGGCGGGCCTAGTAACAGTGGCCCAGGCCTGCAAGAGGGAGAAGGAAGGAAGAGGAGCGGAGAAGGCTCCAGGAACGAGGAATGAAGGGATCCCAGGGGTGCGGACGGGCGAGTCGCCACCGCACGCCCGAATCCACCTGCGTGGAGGGGTCAGGCCAAAGGGGGAGACCGGTCCCCGAACTAGTGGAGGCAGGAAACGACCCTCAGCTAGAAACCGGAGGCTCTGACATTTTATGTGGCGCAGCCCCTTGCTCCACCCGCTAGGAAGGCACCACATAGGGTCAGGGAAACTGGCGCCAAGTTTACCAAGAGGAGGCCCGAGGCAGCCGGACAGAAGTGTTGGTAAGAAAGGCCAGACAAAGGACACACAAAGGGGGTCCTGTGAAGCGCTCCAAAGTTATCTGGGAGTTGTCTGAGCCCCTCACCTGGTGAGCACAGTACGACGTGGGCAGCCGTTACCTGCAGACGTGGTCTGGATAATAAGAACTGTGAGTAAAGGCCCTGAACTGCATCACTGACTCCGTGTCGTTACTGCTGCTGCCCTGCACCATCACCCCCATCCTCCGCATACACTGCCCTGAGGCTATACTCCTCCCGTGGGGAGTTATGCTACGCTCTGCTGCACCCACAACACCAGCCTTAGCGGTCTGCCCTGTAGCGGCGGTTCACTCTGACCGCAATCCACGGGTGGCGTAGTCGGACATTTAAACATCAAAACCACATAAATAGTTCCGCCACTGGTTTGACCGCCCTGAGCCACGGAACCGGATCGCCGCCACGAAGACTACAACCACCAGCATCCACCAAAAAGGGTCCGGCTCCGGGTGTCCCAAGGCCCAGGTGGTGCGTCAGAACATTTTCATCACCTTTCACAATCACCAATGGGACAAGGCAGGGATGTCCTCTGTCCCCTCTCTTATACATCCTAGTGACGGAGCACCTGCTCTCATCAATTCGCCATAACCCCAATATTAGGTGGATTGAGGTGGGAGGCACCGAGTACAAGTGCTCTCTATTTGCTGATGATGTCCTAGTATATATCACTCAATCACATATATCCATCCCTGCTGTTATGGCTGAAATAGATCACTTTGTTACATGGTAAAATTTTAAAATCAATGCAGCGAAGTCTGAGGCCCTCGATGTCTCCCTCCCTAAATCCATATAGGATTCCATCCAGTCCAACTTTCCCTTTGCCTGGCCCTCACAGGGTATCAAATACTTAGGAATTCCTATTCATAGAGACCTCTCCCATCTATGTTATCTTAATTTTGGGCCCTTTATTGAACAATTCCATACAGACCACGGTTGGCAAGTTAGAACTGTAAGATTCACTACGTGAACCACTGGTGTTTTGTGGAAAAGCACATGTACACCGCGTTCCAAATTATTATGCAAAAAGTGTTTAGGAGTGATAAGGGAAGAATTTGTTTGTTTGTCAGTTAAACTCATTGATGGTGATGTGTGTCAGGGCTCTTTATATCACTGTAAGCAATTGCAGACACCTGTGCTAATTAGTTTGGCAGGTGTGTCCAATGAAAGGCAAGACTACTTAAGAAGGCTCTCTCACATTATTAAGCAGCCTACATTTTCTGCCAAAATGGGAAAGAAAAAGGATGTGTCGGCTGCTGAGAAGCAACAAATTGTGGAGTGTTTAGGTCAAGGCATGACTACAATCAACATTGTGCGATGATCAGGATGAAGTGTCTTGGCAATCAAGAAGTATGTAGCTGATTCACAGTACACACGTGTGCGTGCTGATAAGGGCAAATTGAGGACTCTTTCCTACAGGCAATTACGTCAGGTTGAAACAGCAGCGGCAAAAAAGCCTTGTCATAGCAGCAGACAAGTTTTTGAAGCTGCTTGTGCCTCCAACGTCCCCCGAACAACAAGATGCAGGGTCCTTCAGAGGTTTGCAGCTGTGCATATGCCATCCTGTCGACCTCCTCTATCCACTTCACACAAGCAGAAACGGCTCCAGTGGGCCAAACATTACATGAAGACTGATTTCAAAACTGTTTTGTTCACGGATGAGTGCCGTGCAGCGCTCGATGGTCCAGATGAATGGAGTGGAGGATGGCTGGTTGATGGACACCCCACGCAAACACGGCTACAGCGCCAACAAGGAGGAGGTGGAGTAATGTTTTGGGCTGGAATCATGGGGAGAGAGATTGTCGGCCCCTTTAGGATCCCTGAAGGCGCTAAAGATGAACTCCATAATGTATGTGGATTTTCTCAAACAGCACTTCCTGCCATGGTTCAAGAAGAAGAACCGTGTATTTCACAGCAAGATCATTTTTCTGCATGATAATGCACCATCTCATGCTGCACATAAAACATCTGCATCTCTGGCTGATATGGGCATAAAAGGGGACAAACTTATGGTGTGACCCCCATGCTCCCCTGACCTCTACCCCATTCAGAACCTTTGGAGCATCATTAAAAGGAGTGTCTATGATGGCGGGAGGCAGTTCACATCTAAGCAACAGCTCTGGGAGGGTATTCTGTCCTCATGCAAAACAATTGAAGCAGAAACCATCCAAAACCTGACAAATTCAATGGACGAGAGAGTTCAGAAGCTCCTTTCGAACAAGGGGTCCTATGTGAAAATGTAACATCACCTAGAATAAAGTTTTGAGTTGAAAACTGTTTGATTTCAGTTTCTAACAACCTGCTAATGCTTATAATTTCAAAAATGACCATTTTTTTGGTCTTTATTAAAATGAAAAGGTTGATCGAAAAGTTTGGGGGATCTAAGAGTGTGGCAACCCAGTAGTCATGATTACTTCGAATTCTGACAATATGAGGGTCATGCTGCAGGTAGTGCAGCAAGAAGGCACTTATGTGTTTTGCGCATCTCGGAGCCCCAAAATTATTTTCCGGGCTAGATGCAGCTAAAAATTATTTTTAATTTTAAATCTGGTGAAGCTTATTATAGATGGCCTAATAGGATCAGTGCTGCACACTGCTACAAAGCCCAAATTATTTTCCAGTCAAGATACAGATAAACATGATTAGTAATTTGAAAGCTTAAAACGGTTGGTAGGGTGATTTTAACCAATCATCAAGCTTTTACTCTCCCCAGGATGACACAGGGGTAGAAAAGTCGTTTCGGATCCATGATTTGTTCATCTTTATGAACGTGAGTCTGTCTACATTATCAGTGGAGAGCCGCGTGCGCTTATCTGTCAGCACACCACCAGCAGCGCTGAACACACGTTCAGACAGAACGCTGGCTGCGGGGCATGACAAGATCTCCAAGGCGTAAGTGGCTAGCTCCGGCCATTTATCCAGATTGGAAGCCCAAAAAGAGCAAGGGTCCAGTGACACAGTCGTGGCTTCAATGTTTACTTGGAGATACTCCTGTACCATCGTCTCTAGGCGTTGACTATGTGTCAGACTTCTTGTCTCCTGTGGCCTTGCAAAGGATGGGCTAAAAAAGTGGTGAAATGATTCCGCAAAATTGATGTTACCAGCAGATACTGTGGTTCTGTTACGGTTTGAGTGCTGAACACTTGACGGTCCCACGGTTGGCAAGTTGGAACTGTGAGATTCACTACGTGCACCACTGGTATTTTGTGGAAAAGCACATGTAAGATTCTGCAACAGTCTCTGCTGATACTCCTGCATGCGTGCATCCCTTTCTATGGCAGGAATAATTTCTGCAAATTTACTTTTGTACCGGGGATCTAACAGTGTGGCAACCCAGTAGTCAGGATTATTTCTAATTCTCACAATTCGAGGGTCATGTTGCAGGTAGTGCAGCAAGAAGGCACTCATGTGTGTTGCGCATCCAGGAGCACCAAGTCCCTGTTGTGTTGGTGGCGAGGTAGCAATCATGCTTCCTTCCTCTGTCCTCTCCCCCCAACCTCGCACAACAGAAATGTGATCAAGGTCTCCCTCATCTGATGAGTCTTCCATCAGTTCGTCCTCCACTTCTTCCTGGGCTCCTGCACCTTCCTCACTAGTTTGGCTGCTACCATGCGCCCTGGTAAAATCATCTCCCCCACCCTCACATGCCTGCCGCCTTGGTGCTGCCGACCGTCTGGACCTTGCAGATGTTAGCCCTTCCGCATACAACTCCTCCTCCTCTACTTCCTCCACCTCCTCTTGTGCCACCACCTGACTCCGAATTCTGTTTAACATGTGCTCCAGCATGTAAATCACCGGAATAGTCATGCTGATAATGGCATCGTCAGCACTAAACATCTTCGTCGCCATTTCAAAACTGTGCAGAAGGGTGCATAGGTCCCTGATCTGAGACCACTCCTCCAGCGTGATTTGCCCCACCTCTGAATCTCGTTGGCCCAGGCTATACGTCAGAACGTATTGCACCAGGGCTTGTCGGTGCTGCCACAGTCGCTGCAACATGTGCAGAGTTGAATTCCACCGGGTAGGCACATCGCATTTTAGCCGGTGAAGTGGCAGGCCCAACGACTTCTGTAGAGATGTAAGTCGCTGAGCTGCGGGATGCGAACGGCGGAAGTGAGCACACAGCGACCGTGCCCTCTGCAGAAGGCTATCTAGTCTGGGATAGTGGGCTAAAAATTGCTGGACAACCAGGTTCAACACGTGAGCCATACAAGGCACGTGTGTGACATTGCCCCGGCGAAGGGCCGCACCCAGGTTTGCAGCATTGTCGCACACGGCCTTCCCTGGTTTCAGGTCCAGTGGAGACAACCATTCATGAAATTGGTTCTCCAGAGCTGACCACAACTCCTCAGCTGTGTGACTCACATTTCCCAGACATTTCAATGTAAAAACCGCCTGATGACGTTGAGCCCTACTGCCAGCATAGTAAGGAGGTGTGCAGGATCCCTTCTGCGCAGTTAGAAAGCTTGTGGCATGACCAGACAGCCTTTGGGTGCAGGTGGAAGACCGAGAGGAGGTTGAGGAGGCAGAAGCAGTGGAGGAAAAATGACATAAAGAGGATTGACGCACAACTCGTGGGGACGGCAAGACTTGGACAGCAGCCCCTTGTCCTGCTGTCACCATAGTTACCCAGTGCCCAGTCAGCGACATGTAACGCCCCTGTCCATGCCTACTCGTCCAAGTGTCTGTGGTGAAATGCACCCTGTCACACACAGAGTTTCTCAAAGAAGCGGTGATGTTGTGTGCGACATGCTTGTGGAGCGCAGGCACACCTTTCTTTGAGAAGTAGTGCCGACTGGGCATCTGGTACTGGGGCACTGCGACGGACATAAGGTCTCGAAAATCCTCTGAGTCCACCAGGCGGAAAGGCAGCATTTCTGTAGCCAAGAGCTTGCAGATGGTGAAATTCAACCTTTTAGCTTTCTCATGGCTAGGAGGAAATGGTCTTTTACTTGTCCACATCTGAGGGACCGAGGGCTGGCTATTGTGCTTAGACGGGGTTGATAAGGGTGTCCCCGGCAAACTGCCGGTCTGTGAGGAAGATGCAGGCGGACATGTTAGGTTGCCTTGATCCAAAGGTGGTGCTATCGATGTCGGACAGCGCTCAAGACCAGCTGGTGTTACCACCTCCAAAGAAAATGATGACCTGCCAATCACGCTGGCTGTTGCGGGTAAAGAGGTGGCAGGTCTGCGCCCCAAAACAGGTGTGACTGCTGTCCCCCCAGTCACAGAGGATGAAGAGGCCGCGGATGCACAAGATATGGCAGACGGTGGTTGGCCCGGCCGGCTAGACCGCATTGTAGCACACTGAGCTTCCCACTGCAACTTATGCTTCATGTCCATGTGCCGGTTCATGCATGAAGTACTCAAACTATGTATTTTTTGGCCTCTGCTTAGCTTTTGCTGACAAATGTTACAGATAACACGAGTTGGGTCATCTTTATCGATCTGAAAAAATGCCCAGGCTATGCAAGGCTTAGCACCCATGCGACCTGAAGAGCCACCACGACTTGTGGTGAGAGGCAGAGTTGTGTTTGAGGATGCAGTTGTTGACGTGCTTCCAGTACTACGTCTCTGTCCAGGAAGGCGCAACCTGACCTCGTCGTCACTAGCATCTTCCTCCACCTCCTCTGCTGACCTCATCTCTTGGCTGACTGTGGGTTGACAGTAAGTGGGATCTCCGACCTCATCATCATCACCCTGTGCGTTATCACACCCGTCGTCCTCAGAGCCAACCTGTTCCTGCCCTGACAAAAAACTAAAGTTGTCGCTCCAATCAGGTATTTGAGTCTTATCATCGTCTTCCTCATTGTCTCCACCAACAGGAGTTACAGTTTGGGAATGAGGGTCTACATTATGGTCAGAACCTTCTGCGTCTGGTCCTGGATCCGACTCATAAAGATTCTGGGCATCAGTGCAGATCATTTCCTCGTCTGGATTCACAGAAGCGCTGGAGTCGACCTCTGATTCCCAGGCTATAGTATGAGTAAACAGCTCTGCAGACTCAACCATCTGTTCTACCTCATACTCAGACGGGCAGCTGGAGATTTGGGAGCTGTGAGGAAGCAAGTGCGATTTGGGTGACACCTTTGAGGACTGGAGTATTTGTGATGTTGAAGTTGATGTGGAGGAGAGCCCACTTAAAGGAGCACTTGATATCCGTTGAAGCACCTGCTGTTTTTGTGCCTCATCTGGAATTTGTAGCGATTGGCGTGGCCGTAAGAAAGGGATCTTATCACATTGTCCGCTAAAAGAAGTAGACATTTTAGTTTGGCTGGAAGATGGTCTTTCTTCTGCACCTACCCCACGGACACAACCTTTTTTCCCCTTCCCAACACGCCTATTCCCCTTTCCACCAGCAGCAGGCCTTTTTCCACTCATTTTGGTGGTTAACTAATTCACAACTCTGGAGTTGTTTGCACAAAAAAACAATGGATGGTAACCGAGCAGAGCTGAGTGGCCAAACTGTGGTATTAGGCCAAAACTATTGGCTGGGTTAGATGCAGAAAAAAATTATTTTTAATTTGCAACCTGATGGAGGTCAGTATAGATGGACTAATAGACCAAGTCCCACACACCGCTAGAAGCCCAAATATTTTTTCAGAGCTAGATGCAGAAAATTTTTTTATTCAATTTGCAACCTGATGGAGGTCAGTATAGATGGACTAATAGACCAAGTCCCACACACTGCTAGAAGCCCAAATATTTTTTCAGAGCTAGATGCAGAAAAAAATTATTTTTAATTTGCAACCTGATGGAGGTCAGTATAGATGGACTAATAGACCAAGTCCCACACACTGCTAGAAGCCCAAATATTTTTTCAGAGCTAGATGCAGAAAAAAATTATTTTTAATTTGCAACCTGATGGAGGTCAGTATAGATGGACTAATAGAACAAGTCCCACACGCTGCTAGAAGCCCAAATATTTTTTCAGAGCTAGATGCAGAAAAAAATTATTTTTAATTTGCAACCTGATGGAGGTCAGTATAGATGGACTAATAGACCAAGTCCCACACACTGCTAGAAGCCCAAATATTTTTTCAGAGCTAGATGCAGAAAAAAATTATATTCAGTTTGCAACCTGATGGAGGTCAGTATAGATGGACTAATAGAATGATGCTATGCCCAAAAGATTTTACTTCACTAGGTGCAGTAAAAAAATTGGTATTCTATACACAGGTGGTATATCTTGCAACACAGATAGGCTACTCCACTGACTAACACACTCTGCAATAGGCCAAAAAGGATTAGCTTTGCTAGATTCAGCCAAATGCTGTGAAAAAAACTTGCACAGCACTGGCACAGACCTGCCTGGCAAAAACTGATAGGAACTGATGTAACCTAGTCCTGAAAAGGACTGCAATTACAATTAGTCTTTACTCCCACAATCTATCTATTTAAGAGCACAGACCTGCCTGATAAAAGTCGTAGGAAATGCTGTAACCTAGTCCTTAAAAGGACTGCAATCACAACTATTCCCTACTCCCAAGCTATCTGTATATTTGTGCGAAAATTGGCTTGAAATTAACAAGGTATAGCGCACACAGCAACAGCGGTGCCGTCTAACACGCAGCTGCAGCAGTGAGAAAATGGTGGCGACGGGGAAAATGGCTTGGTCTTATAGGGCAAGGACATGTGACATACACTGCCAATCACACATGCCCTTGCTTGTGTGAAAAAAAGCACTTCGCTCCGTGTGTGCGCTGCTGATAGGCTGACAGATTGCACCTCCCCACTGCAAATGCGGGAAAGAGAAAAAAAAATGGAGATCTTCATTGTTCCTGCAGAGATCCATCCCCTGCCCCTCCCCCCGCCCCGCTGTACACTCAAACTGCGTATTAACATTAATTTTCATCATTACTGAGAAAAAATCCAGTTATGATTTTGGTGCACGAACAGTTATCGAACATAACCTCGAACAGCCGAATTTTTCTCAAATTGTTCGTGTTCGCCGACCGGCTCGAACACCGCCCAAAACAGCTCGAATTTGAGATTGGCGAACAGTTCGAGTAGAACAACGCTCATCTCTAGTGACTACCTCTTGAAGCGCATTAAAAGAATGCCAAGAGTGTGCAAAGCTGTCATCAAAGCAAAAGGTGGCTACTTTGAAGAACCTAGAATATAAGACATATTTTCAGTTATTTCACACTTTTTTGTTAAGTATATAATTCCACATGTGTTAATTCATAGTTTTTATGCCTTCAGTGTGAATGTACAATTTTTATAGTCAAGAAAATACAGAAAAATCTTTAAATGAGAAGGTGTGTCCAAACTTTTGGTCTGTACTGTACATACATTGTAAGATGGCAGGAGGCAAGGTCCTGGATGTCAAGTATGTGCACCAAGGCATGCTGGCCTTGGTAATGTAATGTAAGGCCCAGGAAGTCTGCACCAGTAGTACTAGGTTAATGAAAGGGTTTTTATTTGACTGGATGTTGGGTCTGGAATTTAGGAGCGACCAAAAGAGCCTGGGTGGGAAAGGTCACTTCCATACTCCAGTCCTGTTCTTACAAGCCTAATAACAGGCAGCTGGGTTAGATTAGCAGTGTGTGTTGTGTTGGGAATGGAGAGCTTGTGGACAGTCTGTCCTGCAGCCTGAGAGGTTCCTGTAATGCCAAGTTGGGGAGACCGTGGTGGTCTTCTCATCCATCCTCCCAGTGGATGGCCATGGAACAATGAGGTGGAATAAGATTCTACAGGTGAACAACTGGCTACGTCGATGGTGCCGTCAACAAGGATTTGGATTTCTGGATCACGGAATGAATTACCTATACGATGGACTACTTGCTAGAGATGGGGTGCACCTTACGAAGACTGGAAAACATGTATTTGGAAGTCGCCTTGCTACACTCATCAGAAGAGCTTTAAACTAGAACAATGTGGGAAGGGAAGCAAAAGGCCAGAAAAAGCCATACAGCTGACAAATACTATTGAGATCTCTGCTACTGGAAGTGGAAAGGAAGAACAAAGACAAAACAATTTAAATAATAAAAATATGGGAGGAAGAGAAACCAATCACAAACTAAAATGTTTTTATACAAATGCACAAAGCATGGGCAACAAACAAGGAGAATTGGAACTACTAATGCAGGAAAAGGAATATGATGTCATTGGAATCACTGAAACTTGGTGGGCCGATACACATGATTGGAATAAAAGGCTAAAAGGATACAACTTATTTGCAAGAAACAGACTTGATAAACGAGGAGGAGGTGTTGCATTGTATGTTAGAAAAGCGTATATCTGCACAGAGATTGAAGCTTCAGAGACTGGGAGTTCTGTGGAAACTGTTTGGGTAAGAATACAAGGAGAGAACAACGGAAAGGACACCATTGTAGGCATTTACTACAGGCCACCTGGGCAAGCTGAAGATATGGATGAACTCTTTATGTATCAAATGACCAAGTTCTCCAAAAAATATGACGTAGTGGTCATGGGAGATTTCAACTATCCAGACATTTGTTGGGAATCTCTCTCAAGTAAAACTAACAGGTCAAGCAAATTCTTATCCTCTCTTGCTGACAACTTTATCTTCCAAAAGGTAGGGGAGAAAACAAGGGGATCTGCTACTTTGGATCTAATCCTTATAAACAGGGAGGAAATGGTTGAGGAGGTAAAGGTGGCTGGGACCCTAGGAGGCAGCGATCATGCTATTATAGAATTTTGGATAACTAGAGGAGGAAGACATGTGAAGACTCAAACTTCAAGGTTAGATTTTAGAAAGGCAGATTTTAAGAGACTCAGAAAGAGAATAGGAGGGATCCAATGGCTGGATGTCCTTAAGGACAAAAATGTCCAGGAAGGATGGGAAATTTTTAAAAATGAGATTCTCAAAGCACAATCGTTAACAATCCCGAAAAGTAGGAAGAATGGGAAGCATTTAAGGAAACCAGGATGGATGAACACAGAACTTAAACACATGCTAAAAAGAAAGAAAGAAATGTTTATTAAATGGAAAGAGGGAGGCATATCTAAAGAAGATTATAATGCAGTCTGCAGATCCTGTAGGGCACGTATCAGGTTAGCTAAAGCTGACAATGAATTAAGGCTTGCAAGAGATGTCAAAAGCAATAAAAAAGGATTTTGGGGATATGTCAAAAGTAAAAGAAAAGTCAAAGATGCTATAGGATTTTTACAGGATGAAAATGGAGAAATGGTAAGAGAGGATGTTGAGAAGGCCGAACTTTTTAATTCCTATTTTGCATCTGTTTTCTCTCAGAAAGAAAATGTAACATCAACTGATTTTCACTGTCGTTTTAAAGGAATAGAAGAATCCAAGTTATCTGTAAACAGAAAGATTGTGAGGGAATATTTAGCTAACATAAATGAGTTCAAGTCTCCAGGTCCAGATGAATTACACCCCAGAGTACTGAAGGAGATCGTAGAAGAAATTTTAGAGCCACTCTCCATAATCTTTGAAAATTCTTGGAGAACAGGAGAAGTCCCAGAAGACTGGATGTTATGCACACGCCCGGGCTAAGCGGCGTGTGCGTGTGATTGGTAGTGATTCCACTGGACCGTGCCGGAGAGTGAATGCCTGGAGGGGCGTGACTAAGTATTCACCCGATCCGACCAGGGTCGCACGACGGCATACGACGCCAGTGCACCAAGGAGGAACCGAGCAGAGGGACCAGGTGCTACTCCAGGACAGACCCCGGACACGGCTGTTGACCCACACAGGGGAATACAGGAACAGGCTGGTAGGCTGGCACACAGACTGGAGGGTATAGGCAGGCACGACTGGTATGCAGGCAGGCGGGTATGCAGGCAGGGGGGTAAAGGCAAGCACAACTAGAGTGCAGACAGGGAGGCACTAGCAGGTAGGAACACAGGCGGGATAGGACCCAGTACACACCGGGACTCAGGAACAATACAGGCAGAGGGTTACAGGCAAGCACAGCTAGAGTGCAGACAAGGCTGAGCAGGGAGGACAGGGCTCTGTTCACACGGAACAGACAGGAAGGGAAAGACAGAGCCAGATACTCACACAGTACTTGCAGAGACAACAAGCAGGAGTTAGGTACGAGTTCAGACTCTGCAGAAAAAGGAAGGGAACGGACATAGAGGCAAAACAGGTAAAGGACAGGAGAGAGTTCAGACTGGAACTGAGTGTACGGAGGAGACCGACACTGCAGAGGGATACAGGAGCGGGTCTGGGAATACGGCCCCCAGAGAGGCGGAACGAACAGGCAAGGAGCGTGTTCAGACAGGACAGACCAGATGCAGGAGCGGGTCTAGGAAATCGGCCACTAGAAGGCGGAACGAACAGGCAAGGAGCGTGTTCAGACAGGACAGACCAGACACAGGAGCGGGTCTAGGAAATCGGCCACTAGAAGGCGAGGGGAACAGGCTAGGAGCGTGTTCAGACAGGACAGACAAGAGAACACAGAAAGGAGTCAGTTCAGACACGGGAGCTGATACCGCAAAGCAGGAGACATACAGGACTCAGTTCAGACACGGGAGCTGATACCGCAAAGCAGGAGACATACAGGACTCAGTTCAGACACGGGAGCTGATACCGCAAAGCAGGAGACATACAGGACACAGTTCAGACACGGGAGCTGATACCGCAAAGCAGGAGACATACAGGACTCAGTTCAGACACGGGAACTGATACAAAAAGCAGGAGACAAGAGACGGGACCTGGCACCTTCAGAGTGCAAGCACACACTGAAGGAAACACTATGCTCAGGCAGGGATAGAAGGGAGCTGCTGAGCTATATACCAAGTGACAGACAGCAATAGGCTGAGGACGCACAAGGGGTGTGACCCACAGCAGGTACAAAAGGCAGGAAGTGATCGGGCGCCGCCCTTAAGCAGCAGAAACAGACACAAACAGACAGCATGGAGGGAAGCCAGAGGGACATTCTGGACAGGAGATCAAGTGCGCGCTCTTGCACAGTGGGAGATGGACCACCATGCAAGGACGCCGCCAGGTATGTTACAGTACCTCCCCCCTTACGCCCCCTCTTCTTCAGGCCTGCCAGACTCTTCCGCAGGGAATTCGAGGGCCAGTCGTTCACTGGGTTGGAGGGGGACAGAGACTTAAGGGTAATCTCTGCTTCGAGGTACATCTTGTCAAGCTCACAGGAAGAAATAGACGGGTTATCAGGTACATAATGAGGAAAAGTCACTGTCTCTTTGTTATCTGGTGATATCCCGGAGGATTCAGGAAACAACTGGAGGTCCTCCGCCGGGTCAGAAGAGTGCAGAGGCTCAGAGAAAACAACTGCTTCAGAGTACACTAGGTCGGACTCACTGGAGGAAGCAGACGAGGTATCGGGTACCGAGTATAGGAAAGTCTCTGTCCATTCACCACCAGGTGGCACCCCGAAGGGTTCTGGAGACAGCTGGCGGTCCTCCGCCTGGTCAGAGGGGTGTAGAGACTCACGGGTAACCTCTGCTTCAGAGTACACTAGGTCGGACTCACTGGAGGAAGCAGGCGAGGTATCGGGTACCGAGTATAGGAAAGTCTCTGTCCATTCACCACCAGGTGGCACCCCGAAGGGTTCTGGAGACAGCTGGCGGTCCTCCGCCTGGTCAGAGGGGTGTAGAGACTCACGGGTAACCTCTGCTTCAGAGTACACTAGGTCGGACTCACTGGACGAAGCAAGCGAGGTATCAGATCCAGGATATAGGAAAGTCTCTGTCCATTCACCACCAGGTGGCACCCCGAAGGATTCTGAACACAACTGGAGGTCCTCCGCCTGGTCGGAGGGGTGTAGAGACTCAGGAGTAACCTCTGCTTCGGAGTACACTAAGTTGGACTCACTGGACGAAGCGAGCGAGGTATCAGGTACAGAGTATAGGAGAGTCTCTGTCCTTTCGCTACCAGGTAGCACCCCGAAGGGTTCAGGAGACAACTGGAGATCCTCCGCCTGGTCGGAGGGGTGTAGAGACTCGAAGGTAACTACCACTTTGGGGTACCCATTGTCAGGCTCACAGGACGAAGCGGACAAAGTATTGAGTACCGGGTGTAGAGAAGTCTCTCTCCATTTGTCATCGAGTGGTATCCCGGAGGGTTCAGGAGGCAACAGGGGATCCTCCGCCAGGTAGTAGAGGTGCACAGACTCTGAGGTAACCACAGCTTTGGAGCATCCTTGGACATGCACACCGGTTAAAGAGAAAGAAGCATCTGATGCCGGGTGCAGGAAGTTCTCCTGTGTGGAGTCTGGATGGGCAGAAGTCTCTTCGGCCAGGAGAACTGGTGCACTACCCACGCACATTACCCATTGGGGTTTCTCCGGGATACAGGGAGATGAAGCTTCAGTAGGGACTTCAAGGTTGGGGTCAGGAGGTCTCAGGGAGGACAGACCCTGGCGTGACGGCTTGCCTCTAAGTCTAGCACGTCTGGACTGCCTCTTGAGGTTGAGAGAAGTATTCCGGAAAGCGTAGTCACCCTGTGAGGATTCTGGGTGGGCAGTAGTCTCATTGGGCTGGAGGACTATTGCGCTACCCACACACATTACCCGTCGGGGCTGCTCCGGGATATTGGGAAGTGAAGCTTCAGCAGGGGCTTCAGAGTTAGGGTCCTCGAAGACCATACGAAAGGCCACCAGGAAGGCCTGCAGGTCAAGGATGACAGGATCCCATGCTTCCCATAGGGGGGTGACCCATTTCAAGGCATCACCCGCTAGGTAGTCAATCATAAAGGCCACTTTAGCCCAATCGGAAGGAAAATAGAGAGGGTAGGCCTTAAAGTGTAGCATGCATTGCTCCACAAATGCACGACACTGTATTGGATCCCCATAGTAACGTGGCGGATCCGCAGGAACGAGAGCTGATAGATCCATCTGGACGGGTGCGTAATTCGCCTGGAACTCAGCTAAAGGGGGAAAAAAATTTATTTATTTATTTTAATGCATGTATTCGCTGGAAAAACTTCTCAAAGAGCGAAGGCCGTAGGGCTCAACGGGAACCATGGCCTGAGCATGCTGTTATGCACACGCCCGGGCTAAGCGGCGTGTGCGTGTGATTGGTAGTGATTCCACTGGACCGTGCCGGAGAGTGAATGCCTGGAGGGGCGTGACTAAGTATTCACCCGATCCGACCAGGGTCGCACGACGGCATACGACGCCAGTGCACCAAGGAGGAACCGAGCAGAGGGACCAGGTGCTACTCCAGGACAGACCCCGGACACGGCTGTTGACCCACACAGGGGAATACAGGAACAGGCTGGTAGGCTGGCACACAGACTGGAGGGTATAGGCAGGCACGACTGGTATGCAGGCAGGCGGGTATGCAGGCAGGGGGGTAAAGGCAAGCACAACTAGAGTGCAGACAGGGAGGCACTAGCAGGTAGGAACACAGGCGGGATAGGACCCAGTACACACCGGGACTCAGGAACAATACAGGCAGAGGGTTACAGGCAAGCACAGCTAGAGTGCAGACAAGGCTGAGCAGGGAGGACAGGGCTCTGTTCACACGGAACAGACAGGAAGGGAAAGACAGAGCCAGATACTCACACAGTACTTGCAGAGACAACAAGCAGGAGTTAGGTACGAGTTCAGACTCTGCAGAAAAAGGAAGGGAACGGACATAGAGGCAAAACAGGTAAAGGACAGGAGAGAGTTCAGACTGGAACTGAGTGTACGGAGGAGACCGACACTGCAGAGGGATACAGGAGCGGGTCTGGGAATACGGCCCCCAGAGAGGCGGAACGAACAGGCAAGGAGCGTGTTCAGACAGGACAGACCAGACGCAGGAGCGGGTCTAGGAAATCGGCCACTAGAAGGCGGAACGAACAGGCAAGGAGCGTGTTCAGACAGGACAGACCAGACACAGGAGCGGGTCTAGGAAATCGGCCACTAGAAGGCGAGGGGAACAGGCTAGGAGCGTGTTCAGACAGGACAGACAAGAGAACACAGAAAGGAGTCAGTTCAGACACGGGAGCTGATACCGCAAAGCAGGAGACATACAGGACTCAGTTCAGACACGGGAGCTGATACCGCAAAGCAGGAGACATACAGGACACAGTTCAGACACGGGAGCTGATACCGCAAAGCAGGAGACATACAGGACTCAGTTCAGACACGGGAACTGATACAAAAAGCAGGAGACAAGAGACGGGACCTGGCACCTTCAGAGTGCAAGCACACACTGAAGGAAACACTATGCTCAGGCAGGGATAGAAGGGAGCTGCTGAGCTATATACCAAGTGACAGACAGCAATAGGCTGAGGACGCACAAGGGGTGTGACCCACAGCAGGTACAAAAGGCAGGAAGTGATCGGGCGCCGCCCTTAAGCAGCAGAAACAGACACAAACAGACAGCATGGAGGGAAGCCAGAGGGACATTCTGGACAGGAGATCAAGTGCGCGCTCTTGCACAGTGGGAGATGGACCACCATGCAAGGACGCCGCCAGGTATGTTACACTGGAGAAGAGCAAATGTTGTTCCTATCTTCAAAAAGGGGAAGAAGGTGGACCCAGGGAACTATAGGCCGGTGAGTCTGACTTCTATACCAGGAAAGATCTTTGAACAAATTATTAAACAACATGTATGTAAGTACATGGATAAGAATGAAGTGATTAACCAGAGTCAGCATGGGTTTGTAACTAACAAGTCATGTCAGACTAACTTAATTTCCTTCTATGACAGAATCACTGACTGGGTGGATCAGGGAAATGCTGTAGATATAGTATATCTTGACTTCAGCAAAGCATTTGACAAAGTATCTCACACCATCCTTATTGAAAAAATGACCAAGTATGCAATGGTCCAGGCAACTGTTAGGTGGATTCATAACTGGCTTAGTGATCGGACTCAAAGGGTGGTTGTAAATGGCTTCACATCCAGCTGGATGAATGTCTCAAGTGGGGTACCACAGGGCTCCGTCCTGGGACCTGTATTGTTCAACATCTTTATCAATGATTTAGATGAAGGAATTGAGGGTAAACTGATTAAATTTGCTGATGACACAAAGCTAGGAGGGATAGCTAATACTAGAGAAGAGAGAGAGAGGATTCAAAAAGACCTAAATAAACTGGAGCAGTGGGCAGCAACCAACAGAATGGTTTTTAACAGGGAAAAATGCAAAGTACTACATCTGGGCAATAAAAATGAAAAAAGCATATACAGAATGGGAGGAATAGAGCTAAGCAACAGTACATGTGAAAAAGACTTAGGTATACTAATAGATCATAGACTGAACATGAGTCAACAGTGTGATGCAGCAGCAAAAAAGGCAAATACAATTCTGGGATGTATTAACAGAAGCATACAGTCTAGATCACGTGAAGTCATTATCGGTCTTTACTCCTCTTTGGTCAGACCTCATCTGGAATACTGTGTACAGTTTTGGGCACCACATTTTAAAAAAGACATAGACAAACTGGAGCAAGTTCAGAGAAGAGCGACCAGAATGGTGACTGGTCTGCAAACCATGTCCTATGAGGAACGGTTGCAGGATTTGGGAATGTTTAGCTTGCAAAAAAGAAGACTGAGAGGAGACTTAATAGCTGTCTACAAATATGTCAAGGGCTGTCACATTGTAGAAGGATCATCTTTATTCTCATTTGCACAAGGAAAGACTAGAAGCAATGGGATGAAACTAAATGGGAGGAGACACAGATTAGATATTAGAAAAAACTTTTTGACAGTTAGGGTGATTAATGAGTGGAACAGGCTGCCACGAGAGGTGGTGAGTTCCCCTTCAATGGACGTCTTCAAACAG
The DNA here is from genome assembly GCF_046119375.1 of Phyllobates terribilis. Taxonomy (NCBI): domain Eukaryota; kingdom Metazoa; phylum Chordata; class Amphibia; order Anura; family Dendrobatidae; genus Phyllobates; species Phyllobates terribilis. The sequence goes on along the minus strand of NW_027362765.1, from coordinate 454,240,029 downwards.
AGGCTGGACAGACATCTGTCTGAGATGATCTAGTGAATCCTGCTTTGAGCAGGGGGTTGGACCAGATGACCCAGGAGGTCCCTTCCAACTCTACCATTCTATGATTCTATGATTTATTTTGCCTTCCCAGTGGGAGGACTGTTTTGATTATTCATTTGTGCTGAAGAAAGGTTGTTTTCATTTTGAAGCTGTAAAGTTTATGAAGGGCAATAAACGTTATTTTGCTTTGAGATTAAAACCCTGTGCCGATGCGTATCCAAGCGACTACCAGAGAGCTAAAACTCTACCCTGTGCCGATGCGTATCCAAGCGACTACCAGAGAGCTAAAACTCTAAAATATACATTATAATAATAATAATAATCTTTATATAGCGCTAACATATTCCACAGAGCTTTACATACATAATCATCGCTGTCCCCATTGAGGATCACAATCTATATTCCCTATCAGTATGTCTTTAGAGTGTGGGAGGAAGCCGGAGAACCCGGAGGAAACCCACGTGCATACGGGGAGAACATACAAACTCCTTGCAGATGTTGTCCTTGGTGGGATTTGAACCCAGGACTCCAGCGCTGTAAGGCTGCAGTGCTATCCACTGAGCCACCGTGCTGCCCTATTATTATTATAATATATGCACAAACACCTTGGCTACTCACTGTAGGGATTCACTCTCTCTGGTAGGCATTACTCCTTAGGCAGCGTTCACACAGGCACTGCATTTTTGGTGCAAACACATGCAGTTTTTATTGCTTTCCACAGGTTGCATAGCACCAAAACAAACTCAAACATAAATTGTCCAGGCACTGACTATACAGAACACACCCTGGCTACTCGTGCACAGCTGAGCTTGCCCCAGATCGGTCAAACAAAACAGCTATTGTCTATAGCAACCCCCCTGAAACTTGCGGTTCTCTGATCACGGCCTGTGCAGACTCTCTGCTCCAAGACACATCCAGTCTGGTCAGCTTCCCTGAGTTGACTGACTTAGATGAACACCTAGCCTGTTTATATGCAGAGCTAGACAGGTGCACTAATCAAGGCCTGCAGAGATAGGATTTAACCCTAGTTTACCCGGCATTGCTACATCATATATACATTACACAGATATACACATTACATATTCATCTACACATTATATACTGCTCAAAAAAATAAAGGGAACACTCAAATAACACATCCTAGATCTGAATGAATGAAATATTCTCATTGAATACTTTGTTCTGTACAAAGTTGAATGTGCTGACAACCAAAATCACACAAAAATCATCAATGGAAATCAAATGTATTAACCAATGGAGGCCTGGATTTGGAGTCATCCCCAAAATTAAAGTGGAAAAACACACTACAGGCTGATCCAACTTTGATGTAATGTCCTTAAAACAAGTCAAAACGAGGCTCAGTATTGTGTGTGGCCTCCACGTGCCTGTATGACTTCCATACAATGCCTGGGCATGCTCCTGATGAGGTTGCGGATGGTCTCCTGTGGGATCTCCTCCCAGACCTGGACTAAAGCATCCGCCAACTCCTGGACAGTCTGTGATGCAAAGTGACGTTGGTGGATGGAGCGAGACATGATGTTCCAGATGTGCTCAATCGGATTCAGGTCTGGGGAATGGGCGGGCCAGTCCATAGCTTCAATGGCTTCATCTTGCAGGAACTGCTGACACACTCCAGCCACATGAGGTCTGGCATTGTCCTGCATTAGGAGGAACCCAGGGCTAACCGCACCAGCATATGGTCTCACAAGGGGTCTGAGGATCTCATCTCGGTACCTAATGGCAGTCAGGCTACCTCTGGCGAGCACATGGAGGGCTGTGCGGCCCTCCAAAGAAATGCCACCCCACAACCTTACTGACCCACTGCCAAACCGGTCATGCTGAAGGATGTTGCAGGCAGTAGATCGCTCTCCACAGCATCTCCAGACTGTCACGTCTGTCACATGTGCTCAGTGTGAACCTGCTTTACTCTGTGAAGAGCACAGGGCGCCAGTGGTGACTTTGCCAATTCTGGTGTTCTGTGGGTGTAGGCTGTGAGCACAACCCCCATCTGTGGATGTCGGGCCCTCATACCACCCTCATGGAGTCGGTTTCTAACCGTTTGTGCAGACACATGCACATTTGTGGCCTGCTGGAGGTCGTTTTGCAGGGCTCTGGTAATGCTCCTCCTGTTCCCCCTTGCACAAAGGAGGGGGTAACGGTCCTGCTGCTGGGTTGTTGCCCTCTAATGGCTCCCTCCACATCTCCTGGTATCTGCTCCATGCTCTGGACACTGTGCTGACAGACACAGATACCCTTCTTGCCACAGCTCGCACTGATGTGCCATCCTGGATGAACTGCACTACCTGAGCAACTTCTGTGGGTTGTAGACACCGCCTCATGCTACTGTACCTCTAGGGGTGAGAGCAATGGCAAAATGAAAAAGTGACCAAAACAACAGCCAAAAAGGATGAGAACAGAGAAATGGTCTGTGGTCACCACCTGCAGAACCACTCCTTTATAGAGGGTATCTTGCTAACTGCCTATCATTTCTACCAGTTGTCTGTTCCATTTGCACAACAGCAGGAGACATTGATTCACAATCAGTGTTGCTTCATAACTGGACAGGTAGATTTCACAGAAGTGTTATTGACTTGGAGTTACATTGTGTTATTTAAGTGTTCCCTTTATTTTTTTGAGCAGTGTACATGCAGTACACAAAGTTGTGAAAGAGTTGGGAAACCAGCCATACATATTAGATAAGCAGCCTGTCCTGCCGAAATTTTCGTGTTTGGTTAATAACTTGCCTGGTCTCCATTGCAAACAGCGCAGTAATGTAAAAGTTTCAGTAAGTTGGGGCCGACTCTGTAAGACTGGGCCGGTCACACAACACTAAAGCCAGCCCTGTTGGTTATCCTTTTGGAAATTGTTCCTTCTTTCCAAAGTTTAATGTTCCTTATGTCACCATGATAATTATTGCTTATTTAAAAAATTGCCAGATTGTCCTTTGCATGGTACAAGCCAAGAAAATTAAACATTTGCAATAACTAATGGACATAACAAATTATCTGTATATGAATTATCTGTGTATGTATGACATAGGAAGCTAATTATCATAGCTGTATAATAGGGGTGAAGCAAATGAAGGAAACCCATGCAAACACAAGACGAACATACAATCTCATGCAGATGTTGGCCTGATTGGGAATCAAGCCCATAGTGCCAGCTCTGCTAGTCCTTATAATAAACACATTTTCTTAATAGAGTGATGACATCACAGCTCATTGCTAATTTATACCAGTTTCTACTTACATTAGCATCGTATCTGTATATAGTGTTAGGTTTACGTGAAGCAGACTGTGCCATACAGATGTAGGAAATCAAATAAGCATCCCCCAAGAAGCCTGACTTATATTTTCCTAATATGTATTCAGGATGTGTTCACATCCCATCTGTCAACCAAATGTATGAAGCAATTAGGTCCAAACAGATGTCTTCACATTTAAAAAGTTGTTTTTTTTAAATATATAAAAAAAGACCTCAATGTAGAAAAGAAAAGTGAGAAGATATCGTAAATTGTTATATCATCTTAATCTGGGGACATGCAAAAAAAACTCAGGATACCAACATAATCTTGTAACATATCATCCTAAATGTTAGCCTTTGTTTTTCCCAAAGAGATTTCCAACTCGTCTGATAGTCTTTACACAGAAAGGGTTGATAGGCTTGCATTAAAAGCCAATGTTTTTTTGTTTTTTTTAAACACTGAGATTAAAGGGTGATTTTCATTTTAGACATTTTTTGGCATAGCCATAGAATTTGCAATTAAAGGGGTTTTCCGCTACTATGTGAACCATTGTCCTAACAATTAGTTATCTTGTATACTTTTATTACCTTTACTGCTTCTTTGAGCGCCTCTCTGTGTGGGTCGCATAAATCATTCAGTTACTGCTTCCTGCTCTGTTACTTCAAATCTGGGCACCAGAATTGGACGAAATGTGAAGAGCACATCACAGATGGGGGCGAGGCTGCCTTCAGCTGACAAGCACTGTGATATGCTTTCTAATGATGAGCAGCACATCGCAGTGTTTGTCAGCTGACGGATCCCTGCCAGGGGCAGACATATCATTGGGGCAACCTGTGCCGCACAGGGATCAAGAATTAAAGGGCCCATTTTCACCTTCAAAATATGTAATTGTGCATAATGAAGAGCTATTGGACAGCAAAGGGCACATATATTCTTCTTGCACAGTGGCCCATTTCTGTCTGTGTCCGCCATTGATACCTACATAGGAGTGAAGTCTGATCTGAGCTTGCATGCTCAGACCTACTGTCACTCATTGAAAAGTGTCCTCCTCTTGTCATTTTGTCCAATTCCTGCACCTAGATCATAAGTAACGGAGCAGGAAGCAGTGACTGCATGACAACAAAGGGTTATATGATCCACAGAGAGATTCATCATAGAAGCAGCTCAGGTAATAAAAGTATATTAGAAAACTGATTGTCAGGAAGAGTTAGCGCATATGAGATTGAGTCAAATAGTAGTGGAAGATACCTTAAACGCCTGATATACAGTATGCAAACTGATGTTATGAAAGCACAGTAGTTATGAATGGAGAGGAAGGTGCAAGCGCACGTATGTACTTCACTGCACATATATAAACATTGCACACACAAAATACATGAATACACATATGTGCCAGTCATATACATATTACACAGATTGTGTACAAATATATGTAACACACATGCCGCCTAAGTTCAGATAGGGGCGAGACCGGTTACATGAATTCGTTGGAATCCCATGGGAACCGTTACTCAGGGTGACCATAGGCTGCAGATTCTCTCAGGCACACGAGAGATTCAGTTGCTGACCAGACTCATTTGACAAAAGTCTTCATAAACGGTAGAACAGTAACATTTAATGAGGCACGGCCAGTGCAATGCAAATGTCTCTTTGAGCAACAGGCTCTAGTAATAACAGTACAGTCTCCTTAGCAGCACATCAGTACACAGTCTATTATCCGGTAGCACAGTACAGCACAGTTTTGATGCATACACAACCACAGACTTTTCCTTCACAAGGATACAATAGTACACAGCATTCTTTATCCTGCATGGAGATGGAGGGGGGGAAGGGTGTGATGAGGGAGATGATCTCTATGACAGGCTTCCTTCCAGTCCTTATCTTCCTGGCCCATTATACTCCACACTGTTAGCTCAGGGAGTCTACCTGATCTTTGTTTACCTTCCCTCCTGACCTGAATTCTGTTCCCTTGCCTTCTGTGAGATACAGATAATAAGCCACCTTTCTCTTTGGATCCAGCCAAACAGTAAACAACTTCCCCACAATCCCCCTGGGGCTCTGCTAAAACACTCCCCTTCTCCTGAGACTGTGTTATCCCCTCTAGTTGCTGGATGCTTCTGGAGCACAACACTTCCTGACTCATGTGCTTGTGTTGCTTTAAAAGCATTCAGCAACTATTAAAAGTAACAGCACTACTTCTGCATGTCACACTCTGCAACATCACTATTTCTGCATGTCACATATATATTCATAACATTATACATACTCAAACCAATAAAAGAAGAACCTATAAAATGGTCTGAACATAGAAGATTGTAAGTAAAAAAACCTTTATTAATGTATATGTGGCGCCTCTGCGGGTCCAGTTGCCACAGAGGTACTGCATCTCAGCCAGAGGTGCGGTACCCCACTCTCAGGTAAGGAGGGAGCTCTACCCGGGACCCACATACACACATCCAACACTACACTACTCCATTAGGGAAGGGCAAGATTGCTCCTGAGGGAGAGCACAGACACGGTCCCTGTCTGGAGGATAGAACTAAATAGAGGAGGTGGGTGGAGGAAGTAGTTTAGGGGAGCACTGAAGGAAGGACTGAAGGTAGAGGGGGCCACATAGAGTGACGTGGGTCACATGACAGGGAGTATAAAAGGAAGGGTAGAAAGATCTAGAGAGTTCCAGTCCTGGGTCCGGACCCAGTGAGAGAGGACTGGAGCAGTGAGAGGGGCTCCAGAGAGAGAAAGGATCTTAAGGGCACGGGAAGTGCGGAGTCCACCCATGTGCCCGAGTTCACGCCGACCGTGAAGAGATCAGGTCGCAGTAGGGGACCGGCCCCAGACTAGTGGAGGACTACAAGACTCAGCTAGCAAACCGGAGGCTGCGGTATCTCTATGTGCCGTAGCCAAAAACAACACACATTCGCTGAAAAGGTGGCCATATAGGACCAAGGGGACAGAGAGGACGTCGCCCGACAAGGCCCGGGGCCACTGGCTCGCGACACTGTGTGTGAGGCACAGGGCAGGAGAGCGAGAGCCAGCGCAGAGAGACAACCCGGGAAGGTACATAAGGAGGGGGTCCCGATCAAGTGCACCCAAGTTATCTGAGAGTTAGCTGGATCACTTCCCCGGAGGACACAGGACTCGGTGGGCTGTTATAACCTGCTGGCTGTTGTAACCTTGGACATCATAAGAACTGTGAGTAAACACTTGAAGACTGCACCCCGTTAAGTCCTTGACTTAATTGCTGCGTCACCTGCCTTGCACTACAACACCAACATCAAAGACTACCTATTTAACTGCCCTGGGGCCTAGCTCTACCCGTGGAGAGCTGAACCATCTCTGCTGCGTCACCAAGAGCCCCAGTGGATCTGAACAGCAGCGGCAGCAACCTACAGCCGCAAACCACGGGTGGCGTCACGAAACATCCCCCAATTACTTTCCTTATTGACCACCACGGACCGGGTCATTGCCACCGTGACTACCCCAAAAAGGACCGGCCCGGCTACTGAGTACCCCACGGCCCCAGGGGGCGCGACATACAGATGGGTACGTGGTGGCAAAAGGAGAGCGATCATGCTCCACCACCACTGCAAGTCCCCGCTGCTGAACCACCGGCTTCTTGCATCCAGGGTCCCCAGCATTTCTCCACTTCTGCCGGCTTCCTGAGGGATTTTGTCTCTTATGACCCTCGCTCCACCGCCCCCCAGGTAAGATACCTTACCTATTCAGACTATAAGATGGACCCCCATCTTATAAAAAATATTTTTTTCCTATTTTCCACCCCAAAATTTGGGGTGCGTCTTATGGTCGGAAAAATATGGTATACATCAAAATAGATTTCATACTCAATGAGAGTGTACATGATATAAAGTAACATATTATATATTAATCTCTAAATAAATGTAAATAATTGCACATTCCCAACCAAATTATTGCACAAACCCACCATATGCATACAAAATGCATAGGCCCAGAGTGAGCAGGTATAGTGCATGTAGGTGAGTCTGCTATTAAGGTAAGATATAAAGATAATTTCTATAAAGATAATTTCTTGCCACAGAGGTACTGCATCTCAGCCAGATAAGTAATATGTCTGCCTGGCATTCTGCTATCCGGGTGGAAGTGGGGACCAAACCTCATTGTTGCGCACCCAAGAGGTCACTGGAGCGGAAGTCACTGGCGCCTGCGCACTGGAGCAGACAAGTAAAATAGAGCAGGGAAAAAAAAAGTGCCTTCAGCCATAGGCGCATTGCGCATGCGCGGGGTGTTCAGCTCTAGACTACACGTCACAAGGCCCTTTTAATTACTTTTTACAAACTTTAAAAATAAAATTTGGTTTGTGTTGCCTTTTTTTAAAAATGTCTTTATTTTTAAATAAGCAATTTTTGAACGTCTCAAAAAAAAAAAAGTCAAAAAGTTTTCTTAAATTTTTTTTCCCATCAGTTTTTCAAAACCTCTTCAGGAAAAAAAATGCTGAAAAAACTTCTTATGAGAACAGTAAAGTGGATTTCCCATTGATATGAATAGAAAAAGTTCTACAAGCGTTTGCTTGAAAAGATGCAGGTTGCAGATACCCTCAGTTTCCGCTTGGAATCTGCCTGAATTATCTCCACAAAAACGCAGCAAAATGATCACACAGTGCACAGCAATGTAAAAACGACATAGCTGTGTCCACACGTTCACTCTGTTGCTACTAAAAGAACTGGCGGCTTCCACTACGCGGCTTCAACTCACAACTGCTATGGAAAGTATAGAGAAAAGACAGGTTTTTTTGTAGCGTTTTGAGTGAATAAAACTAAATTTAATGAACTGGAATATAAGTTGGTATGCATGCAATGTGTAGGCGCATGTTCACACTGGCCACTAAACAGACAAAACCTAACATAAAAACAAAATGAGGAAATACCCTGCAGTAAATAAATAGCAATAGTGCATGAAAATAACATAGGGTACTTCGTTAACATTGTTTAGCTCAAAAAAACGTAAGAGCCATCTCTTTTCTTTGCGCTTAAATCTCACACACTGAGAAACCTGATCTATGATGGGGGCGTCTTCTCTCTCCATGATGTTGTTGTCTTCTTGTGATTAGGCAACTCATACAGGGAGAAGAACTCCATGCCCCGAAAACTAACACCACCCACTTGGGCATAAAAAATAATTAACTCATTATGTGCCCATATTTTGCTAATATCTCCGCAACAGAGGGGGAATTAAAAAAAGCATGTTTATTCCAGTCTTAAGCCTCTATTGAATCGTGTGTCCAGTTCAACATAAAACATTTGATGAAAAGTCCTCTTGGCTGATCTGGCCCTGAAAGAACACAAAATACTTTGAGGAAAATGCATTGGGATGTGAATGCTTATGTGAGATTGCAGTTTCTCTGTTATACTCTTTCCTTATTCCTATCCCTGACTTGTTCCTTTAAATTGGTATATTGGGAATACCCTAAAAATATAACTATGGGTCCAGTGTATTATTTAAAAGCTCCCATTGTCCAATTTGCACAATATATTTTTGTGCCCTTTGTCTAGTAGAAGAGTGGACCTGCCCTTACACAGGAAAGCATCATCTGAAGACAGATCCACTATAAAGGTTATGTATAGATTTGCTTGTTAACATGATAGCATAAGATCAGGGGTCCCAATCCCATCAGATGTTGGCTTTGTGAACTGTCGAAAAGCTTGGCAACAGAGAATAACATTTACCTGGTATGAAGGAAAGAAGGAACAGATAGCGACCATAGTAACATAACAGAAGTTTTTGTATTTTCTCCACTAGACTAGATAAACGTCAGGCCGAGTGTTTGGTGTATCACCCTGTGCCATCTATATATGCACATCAGCTTATTTCTTCATTCGCACCTCTCTATCATTTCCTTACATTGACACAATACAAGTGTGTCTTTTGCAGGACCGATAGTCACATCTTGCTCTGGTGCTCTCTGTCTGTACTTGTTTATTAAACCAAATTGTAAAAGTGTTTTGGCAACAAAAATTTCCAAAACTAGCTCTCTACTAGCATCAAGATCAATATCAGCAGTGACAACACGAGTCATACCAAGGAGAAACATTATTACATTGCGTTTGAGTAACATCCAAAGTTTTAATAGAAACATGAAGTGTGGCAATATGTAAGGCTCTATTCAGACTTCACTATTTAAAGGCTCCTGTGAAGTTTTTTTTTTAAATTAAAACTGTATATATCTGCATGTAGTGTAACGTGAAAGTTTTAATATACTCACTTACCGCTGCTTTCTCCATGATTAAAGGGAACCTGTCACCTGAAAAAAAGCTATTAACCGGCAGATGTAGGGTTAATCTGCAGGTTGTGAACCTGCCTGTTGCCGCACTTAGACCCCTGCTGCCGGGAGGAAATGAACTTTATCCCTCCCGGCAGTGTTCCGGTTTCAGTCATGTAGATCAGGAGAGCAGACTGTCAGTCATTACATGTGTAATCCAAAAGGATGGCCGACACTCAATTGCATCAGTAAAAATCTAAACATTTATTAGATAAAATGAAAAACATGTTCATGGCTCTGTGCCAGAGGTGTAACCATCGCGGACGGGAGGCCCGCTGACCCCAGGGCCTACTTCAGCTGGAGTTGCGGTGAAGCATACTACAGTGCAGAGACCCTCCGGGTCCATGCGCTGCAGTACACGCCGTCATCCAATCAGAGGCTGGCAGCTGATGTCAGTGTGACAGGCATTGGTGTTGTATGGCAGTGACATCATGCATCGCCATTGTAGGCACGCCGATGTCTGCTGCCGGCCTCTGCACCTGCTACAGAGGAGGACGCCGCAAGTCGTGGGATCGGAGGGAGGTGTTTTTTTTCATGCAGATGAGGTATGGGGGACATATATCAGAAAGGGGCCCAGGATGGAGGACATATATACTGGGATGGGGGACATTTATACCAGGAAGGGGCCCAGGATGGGGGACACACATACCAGGATGGGGGACATGTATTCAAGGAAGAGAGACATATATACTGTACCGGGAAGGGGCCCATGATGAAGGACATATATACTTGGAAGGGGTCCAGGATGGGAGACATTACTACATAATGGAGAGGGGGGGCAAACGCATATGTCTTTATAGGCTTTAGAACGCATATAAAGGGCTCATACATCTGACTAACATGAAGGCGGAGGCCCAAGTCCAAATTTTGCAGCAGGGCTCATTGGACTCTAGTTACGCCACTTCTCTGTGCATACAGCATCTATAATATAACGGCAGAAGCGTGTCTCTGTCCGAAGCCTCGATAGACTGCGCATGCGTGATGCGCAGTCTGGCTCCAGACAGAAGACCGCATCCAGCCGTTATAGGTAAGACAGCCAATGCTATGGGGCCCGCCCGGAGGGGGCCCGTGAGGGCCCCAAGCAGCGTGGGAACGAGGAGGATAGGTGAGTAGGAGGTTGCGGCGGCAGAGGAGCGGGTTGCGGCAGTGGAGGAGCGGAGCACACTACCACGTGTGCCCGCTGCTAAAGGGACATGAATATTCCCTCTGAGGCCACTCCCATGGGCGTGGAGAAGACGGAATATTCATTCTCTTTAGTAGCGGGCACGGAGGAGCGCTGCGCCCGGGCTCCTGCTATCAGTGCAGAGGAGTGAATGTGCCGGCAGCAGCTGACCTCTGTGTCTGAGAGCGCACGCAGCTCAGATGCTGACATGAGCTGCTGCAGACAGGACTCAGCACTGGAGCAGAGGTGAGGAAGGAAGGTGAGTATAAGTGTTTATTGTTTTATGTGTGCAGTGATTGAGGGGATTGAGGAGGCCACACATACCAGGAATGGGGGATTGAGGAGGCCACACATACCAGGGATGGGGGATTGAGGAGGCTACACATACCAGGGATGGGGGATTGAGGAGGCCACACATACCAGGAATGGGGGATTGTGGAGGCCACACATACCAGGAATGGGGGATTGTGGAGGCCACACATACCAGGAATGGGGGATTGTGGAGGCCACACATACCAGGAATGGGGAATTGAGGAGGCCACACATACCAGGAATGGGGGATTGAGGAGGCCACACATACCAGGGATGGGGGATTGAGGAGGCCACACATACCAGGGATGGGGGATTGAGGAGGCCACACATACCAGGGATGGAGGATTGAGGAGGCCACACATACCAGGATACTTGGATTGAGGAGGCTACACATACCAGGATTAGGTGATTGAGGAGTCCACACATACCAGGGATTGGGGATTGAGGAGGCCACACATACCAGGATTAGGTGATTGAGGAGGCCACACATACCAGGGATGGGGGGTTGAGGAGGCCACACAAACCAGAATTAGGTGATTGAGGAGGCCACACATACCAGGGATGGGGGATTGAGGAGGCCACACATACCAGGGATGGGGGATTGAGGAGGCCACACATACCAGGATTAGGTGATTGAGGAGGCCACACATACCAGGGATGGGGGATTGAGGAGGCCACACATACTAGGGACGGGGGATTGAAGAGGCCACACATACCAGGATTTGGGGATTGAGGAGGCCACACATACCAGGAATGGGGGATTGAGGAGGCCACACATACCAGGAATGGGGGATTGAGGAGGCCACACATACCAGGGATGGGGGATTGAGGAGGTCACACATACCAGGGATGGGGGATTGAGGAGGCCACACATACCAGGGATGGGGGATTGAGGAGGCCACACATACCAGGATACTTGGATTGAGGAGGCTACACATACCAGGATTAGGTGATTGAGGAGTCCACACATACCAGGGATTGGGGATTGAGGAGGCCACATATACCAGGATTAGGTGATTGAGGAGGCCACACATACCAGGGATGGGGGATTGAGGAGGCCACACATACCAGGAATGCGGGATGAGGAAGCCACACATACCAGGGATTAGGGGATTTAGGGGGCCACACATACCAGGGATGGGGGATTGAGGAGGCAACACATACCAGGGATTAGGGGATTGAGGAGGCCACACATACCAGGGATGGGGGATTGAGGAGGCCACACATACCAGGGATGGGGGATTGAGGAGGCCACACATACCAGGGATGGGGGATTGTGGAGGCCACACATACCAGGGATTAGGGGATTGAGGAGGCCAAACATACCAGGGATGGGGGATTGAGGAGGCCACACATACCAGTATTAGAGGATTGAGGAGGCCACACATACCAGGATACTTGGATTGAGGAGGCCACAAATACCAGGAATGGGGGATTGAGGAGGCAACACATACCAGGAATGGGGGATTGTGGAGGCCACACATACCAGGAATGGGGGATTGAGGAGGCCACACATACCAGGGATGGGGGATTGAGGAGGCCACACATACCAGGGATGGGGGATTGTGGAGGCCACACATACCAGGGATTAGGGGATTGAGGAGGCCAAACATACCAGGGATGGGGGATTGAGGAGGCCACACATACCAGTATTAGAGGATTGAGGAGGCCACACATACCAGGATACTTGGATTGAGGAGGCCACAAATACCAGGAATGGGGGATTGAGGAGGCAACACATACCAGGAATGGGGGATTGTGGAGGCCACACATACCAGGAATGGGGGATTGAGGAGGCCACACATACCAGGGATGGGGGATTGAGGAGGCCACACATACCAGGGATGGGGGATTGAGGAGGCCACACATACCAGGGATGGGGGATTAAGGAGGCCACACATACCAGGGATGGGGGATTAAGGAGGCCACACATACCAGGAATGGGGGATTGTGGAGGCCACACATACCAGGAATGGGGGATTGAGGAGGCAACACATACCAGGAATGGGGGATTGAGGAGTCCACACATACCAGGGATGGGGGATTGAGGAGGCCACACATACCAGGAATGGGGGATTGTGGAGGCCACACATACCAGGTATGGGGGATTGAGGAGGCAACACATACCAGGAATGGGGGATTGAGGAGGCAACACATACCAGGAATGGGGGATTGAGGAGGCCACACATACCAGGGATTAGGGGATTTAGGGGGCCACACATACCAGGGATGGGGGATTGAGGAGGCAACACATACCAGGGATTAGGGGATTGAGGAGGCCACACATACCAGGAATGGGGGATTGAGGAGGCCACACATACCAGGGATGGGGGATTGAGGAGGCCACACATATCAGGGATGGGGGATTGAGGAGGCCACACATACCAGGGATGGGGGATTGAGGAGACCACACATACCAGGGATTAGGGGATTGAGGGGGCCACACATACCAGGGATGAGGGATTGAGGAGGCCACACATGCCAGGGATGGGGGATTGTGGAGGCCACACATACCAGGGATTAGTGAATTGAGGAGGCCACACATACCAGGATACTTGGATTGAGGAGGCCACACATACCAGGAATGGGGGATTGTGGAGGCCACACATACCAGGAATGGGGGATTGAGGAGGCCACACATACCAGGATTGGGGGGTTGAGGAGGCCACACATACCAGGATTGGGGGGTGAGGGGTGCCACGCATACCAGGATTTGGGGGGTGAGGGGTGCCACGCATACCAGGATTGGGGGTGAGGGGTGCCACGCATACCGGGATTGGGAGTGAGGGATAGGGTGCCATGCATACCAGGATGAGGGATATCATACACACCAGGATAGGGATGAGGGGTGCCACGTATACCAGGATTGGGGATGAGAGGAGCCACGTATACCGGAAATGGGGATGAGGGGAGCCACACATACCGGAAATGGGGATGAGGGGAGCCACGCATACCGGAAATGGGGATGAGGGGAGAGGGGAGCCACGCATACCAGAAATGGGGATGAGGGGAGCCACGCATACCGTAAATGGGGATGAGGGGAGCCACGCATACCGGAAATGGGGATGAGGGGAGCCACGCATACCGGAAATGGGGATGAGGGGAGCCACGCATACCGGAAATGGGGATGAGGGGAGCCATGCATACCGGAAATGGTCATGAGGGGAGCCACGCATACCGGAAATGGTCATGAGGTGAGCCACGCATACCGAAAATGGGGATGAGGAGAGCCACGCATACCGGAAATGGGGTTGAGGGGAGCCACGCACACCGGAAATGGGGATGAGGGGAGCCACGCATACCGGAAATGGGGATGAGGGGAGCCACGCATACCGGAAATGGGGATGAGGGGAGCCACGCATACAGGGATCGGGGATGGGGGGAGCCACGCATACCGGGATCAGGGATGAAGGGAGCCACGCATATCGGGGATCAGGGGAGCCACGCATACCGGGATCGGGGATGAGGGGAGCCACGCATACCGGGATCGGGGATGAGGGGAGCCACGCATACCGGGATCGGGGATGAGGGGAACCACGCATACCGGGATCGGGGATGAGGGGAGCCACGCATACCGGGATCGGGGATGAGGGGAGCCACGCATACAGGGATCGGGGATGAGGGGAGCCACGCATACCGGGATCAGGGATGGGGGGAGCCACGCATACAGGGATCGGGGATGAGGGGAGCCACGCATACCGGGATCAGGGATGAGGGGAGCCACGCATACCGGGATCGGGGATGAGGGGAGCCACGCATACAGGGATCGGGGATGAGGGGAGCCACGCATACCGGGATCGGGGATGAGGGGAGCCACGCATACCGGGATCGAGGATGAGGGGAGCCACGCATACCGGGATCGGGGATCAGGGGAGCCACGCATACCGGGATCGGGGATGAGGGGAGCCACGCATACCGGGATCGGGGATGAGGGGAGCCACGCATACCGGGATCGGGGATGAGGGGAGCCACGCATACCGGGATCGGGGATGAGGGGAGCCACGCATACCGGGATCGGGGATGAGGGGAGCCACGCATACAGGGATCGGGGATGAGGGGAGCCACGCATACGGGGATCGGGGATGAGGGGAGCCACGCATACTGGGATTGGATGGTGGGGACAGGATGGGGGCAGCACATACCAGCATGGGAGACCATATACCAATAAAAATGCTCGCCACCCGGGCGTAGAACATATAGGAAAACATGGCAATGACAAACACAGTAAAGCAGTGCATTTCTGACCTTATGTGGTCCTTAGTCTAAGCCTAACAATTACTCTCCAAAGCAGGGATATATACCTGGTCACTGATTGGTAACATTTCCCCCGCAGGTATATGTAGAAAAGGTTATTTCACAATAAAACATAACATATATTAAATATGTACAAATATAAAAAACATAAATTCCAGGTCTATCAATAATACAAAAATATACCCAGTTCCTTTATTTAAACTATTTGGCTAGGAGGTATTTAGCATTGAAATCCAAAAAACGTTTCTACTAAAGGGAAGGTGCAATGATTTTTTATTTTTGTATTAATAATTATTTATTATATAATGAATTATTTTAAATACAGAATTAAATGTACTGGTTTAACATTTTTTATTTAGTATTTTTTTCTGCAGGGGCTGGGGCCTGCCATTTTCATTTGCTGGTCTGAGCATGACACTTACACACCACAAATACAACTGCCCCTGGGCACAGGAGACTGCAGTCAGTGTCTGACCGCATCTCCTGCACTGTGGCAGGCTCTGCTGTGGCCTGGGCACACCCCTGGGCTGTCTGAGGTTACAGATGTGGGAGGAGCCAGGCCACATTTTTTTGTAGCTCACAGCTGTACTGGAAGCTACAACTTCACCCTGTTACTGCTCATAGTATTCAGTGTGAGCAGTGACAGAAGATGCCGGGAGCAGAGGTGCCGGGATGCGGCAAGCGGTGAGTTTCAGGGTGGTTACTACACTGTTCTCCTCACTGGAGAAGTCCCCGCCACAGCGCTGGTCTGAGCAGTGACTTCTTCCAGTGGTGAGACAGGTCATTAATCTGGGATTAGTAGTACAGTACCAGGCTACTGACCTGTCACTGCTGTGTCCAGAGCACAGCAGTGTAACCATCACACATGGAAGAAGAGGTCATAGCGGTCTGGGCCGAATGGAAAGGAAAAGGCAAAAGGAATAACAACAATCAGCGAGCATACCACTGGTTCAAAATCTCTACAGTATGCACATATATGATCTGCAGAGCACTGGTGTACTACTGAAATTATATGGTCACTGTATGGTGGTAATATCAGTCCTACTACAGTAGTTTTAGTTAAAGATGTTGTTTAGGCTTGAGATTAGTGTGCAGTCACTCTATGTGACTGCAGACTCCTGAATCCACAGTGCACGTATCGCACGCTGTGAGGTTTCTCTGGTGCCGGTGTCAGGAGTGGGCAGTCTTATGACTGCAAGTATGTGATTTGTGTTAGAACCTTGCTCTTAGGTTTTTTCTATTGCTGGTCACTTGACCTTGTTGGCCTATTTAGTCCTGCTCCGCCCTTCTGGCTTTGCTGGACTTCATTGTATTACTACTCTTTAGCTAGCCTGTGCTCAGTATCTAACTCTGTTAGTTTGCTTGGTCTTCGGACCTCTGTATTCTATATATTTTGTTTGTTTGTCTGTCTGCTACTATTTCTGTTAGGAGGTGTCCATTTTGCTCCCAGTCCCTAGTACTTGTAGGGATTCCTTCCCCACATCTATAGGTCTCCGTACAGACTAGCTGAGGACTTTAGCAGGTCTGATCGCAGGATCAGGTTCCCTGTTACATCGTAGGGATCAAGCTGAGTTCTATCGTAGGGACAGATCTCCTCTCTTTCCTTAGCTCTGGTAGCAGAACATAACAGTAAGTCCAGCCTGCAAATTCTCTAAGGAAAGATTTTTCTGTTCCATCATGGTGTCGGTTCTGGATTTGGCTAAACGCCTGCAGGGACTCTCTCTGGAGGTGGCCGAGCTCCATCAGCACGTGAGTAACTGTCCTGGAGCACATTTCTTGGAGCCTAAGGTACGTTTGCCTGATTTATTTTTTGGTGAACACCAAGAATTTTTTTCATTTAAAAATGCTTGCTTATTGTATTTTCGTTTGAGACCCAGGTCCTCTGGGGATGAATCCCAGCGCATAGGGTTCATAATGTCACTTTTGCGCAAAGAGCCTCAGGAGTGGGCCTTTTCTTTGCAAACTAGTGATACATGCTTTAGATCAGTGGATAGGTTTTTTTCTGCTTTGGGGCTATTATATGATGATCCTGACCGTGTCTCATCTGCTGAGACTGAGTTGAGACGTTTGAGACAGGGATCAGGTAATGTGGAAAAATATTGTACTCATTTCCGTCGGTGGTCTACTCAAATAGGGTGGAACGATTCTGCTCTGAAGAGTCTGTTTCTTGCTGGGCTTAGTGAAAGGGTTAAAGACCTGCTAATTGCTTATCCCAAACCTGAAGATTTGCAACAGGCTATGCAATTAGCTATACGGGTGGATAGGAGACTGCGTGCAAGGGTTAATGAGAGCAAATCCTCTGCTATTTCAGTTTCTGGTCATGAGAATGTGTGTACTGACAGTGGAGAGCCGATGGAGATTGGAGCGATGGCACCTCGCTCTCAAGAAAAGGACCGCAGATTTTCTGAAGGTTTGTGTTTCTATTGCGGAAATTCTGGTCATTTCATTAAAAGCTGTGTGCTTCGTATGAAGAAAGAAAAAAAAATGGTCAGTCATGCCAGTATAGCCTGTTTAAATTCCAAGGGTGTATTTTTAGCTGCTTCCACTATTGCTCAGGAAAAATTAATGGAATTTCGGGTGTTTGTCGATTGTGGGTCTACTCTGAATGTAATTGATGGGGGATTCTTGGAAAAACTCAATTTAAAACCTGAACCTTTGTCATCCCCCATTGCTGTGGTTTCTGTGGATGGCTCCCCTTTGAAGAATGTTACTCTCAAGGTCTGTGAATTTCCTCTCACTATTAATGGTGTTCACCATGAGAAATTGGATTTGGTAGTTTTGAATAACTTGCCTTCTCCGGTGGTGTTGGGATTGCCCTGGTTAAAATTGCACAATCCTGTACTGGATTGGTCTACCAATGAAATTAAATCCTGGAGCCATAAATGTTATGACAAGTGTTGTAACGGACGTATTGCTGCTGTAGATAGGGGGGAATTGCCTGTTCCTATTCAGGATTTTTGGAGAGTTTTTTCTGAGAAGGAATCGCAGGTTTTGCCTCCCCATAGAGACTATGATTGTACTATTGAATTTGTCCCTGGAGCGACTCTTCCTAAAAGTCGTTTATTTAACCTTACTATTCCTGAGAGAAAGGCTTTGGAGGAATACATACAGACAAGTTTGGCCGCCGGTCACATTAGGCCCTCTAAGTCTCCTGTGGCGGTTGGATTTTTTTTTTGTAAAAAAAAAGGACGGCGGTTTACGTCCTTGTCTGGATTTTCGTGAGATTAACAAAATTACTGTACGCAATCCTTACCCACTGCCATTGATTCCTGATCTGTTTAACCAGTTAGTGGGGGCCAAGTGGTTCTCTAAAATTGACCTTCGGGGGGCATACAATCTGTTGCGCATGAAGGAGGCTGACGAATGGAAGACTGTTTTTAACACTCCTGTGGGTCATTTTGAGAATCTGGTTATGCCTTTTGGTCTTACTAATGCTCCTGCATTTTTTCAGAATCTTATTAATGACATCCTTAGACCTTTGATTGGCAAAAATGTGGTTGTGTATTTGGATGACATTTTGATTTATTCGCCGGATCTGGAGTCTCATTGGCGGAGCGTACGTGAAGTATTACAGTTATTAATTGACAATTCGCTTTTTGCTAAGCTGGAGAAATGTGAGTTCGCTGTACAGAGAATTAGTTTTTTGGGCTACATTATCTCCAGCGAAGGTTTTGAGATGGACCCGGTGAAAGTTCAAGCGGTGCAGGAATGGCCTAGGCCTATTGGTTTGAAATCGATACAGAGGTTTTTGGGTTTCGCCAATTATTATAGAAAATTCATTAAAAATGTTTCTATTATTGTCAAACCTCTGACCGATCTCACCAGGAAAGGTGCTGATGCGGTTCAGTGGACTTCTGAGGCCATTGAAGCTTTTGTGTATCTCAAGGAGAGGTTCACCTCTGCTCCCATCCTTATGCAGCCTGATGTGACTAAGCCGTTTTTGGTTGAGGTTGATGCTTCCTCTGTGGGGGTTGGCGCAGTATTGTCTCAGGATAACGGGGATGGAGTACATCCCTGTGCCTTTTTTTCAAAAAAATTTTCGGAGACTGAACTGAATTACGATATTGGTAATCGGGAATTATTGGCTATTAAACTCGCATTTGAACACTGGCGCCACCTCTTGGAAGGTGCTGAATTTCCCGTTCAGGTTTTTACGGATCATAAAAATCTGATATATCTTGATGCTGCCAAGCGCCTGAATGCCCGTCAGGCTAGGTGGGCACTGTTTTTCTCGCGGTTTAATTTTTCCGTTACTTACATCCCAGGTACTAAGAATGTTAAGGCGGATGCCTTGTCTCGCAGTTTTTCTCCTATAGTCGGTGCTGAGAAAGAGGAGAACATTTTACAAGAAGGTGTTGTGATTGCTGCTTTGGACTCCGTTTTGGAAGATGAGATTCTTAAAGCACAGGAGAATGCCCCATCTAACACTCCCCATGGGAGGTTGTTTGTGCCTGGGACCTTTAGGAGAGATTTGTTTGTTGAGTGTCACGAATCTCGGTTGGCAGGTCATCCCAGAATCTCTGAGACCAAGAGACTGGTGGGTCGCAGTTTTTGGTGGCCTGGATGGCAGAAGGAAGTCATTAAGTGGGTGCGTCAATGTACTATATGTGCTAGATCTAAGTCCTCACATACTCCTTCTGCGGGGTTACTTTGCCCTCTGGAGGTTCCCAGTGCTCCTTGGACACATTTGGCTATGGACTTTATAACTGACCTTCCCCCCTCTGAGGGTTTTACTGTCATCTGGGTGGTCGTGGACCGTTTTAGCAAGATGTGTCACTTGGTTCCCTTCGTCAAACTGCCCTGCGCTAAGACTCTCGCTAAGGCCTTTGTCAAGGAAATTGTCAGACTTCATGGCGTTCCTACTGACATTGTTTCTGATAGGGGACCTCAGTTCGTGGCTCGTTTTTGGCGCGCCTTTTGTGACAGGTTGGGAGTTCATTTGTCGTTCTCATCCGAATATCATCCTGAATCTAATGGCCAGACAGAAAGGAAAAACCAGGATGTTGAGCAGTTCTTGCGTTGTTTTGTGGCAGACAATCAAGAGGGGTGGTCTGAGTTTCTGCCACTTGCTGAATTTGCTCTGAACAATCATACATCTTCTTCTGCTGGTTGTTCGCCTTTTTTTTGTTGTTCTGGGAGACATCCGTCGTTTGGGTCGTTCTCCAAGTTGGTATCTGCCGTGCCTGAGGAGGAGAATTTTTCCGGCGATTTGGAGAGAGTTTGGACGGATGTGCGTGGTAATCTTCAGGAGGCTAACAGAAAATCTAAAGACTACTTTGATAGGAAACGACAGGAGGTTTTGTTCGCTGTTGGTGACATGGTTTGGTTGTCCTCTAGGAATCTGCGGTTGAGGATTCCTTCTAAGAAATTGGGTCCCAAGTTTGTAGGGCCCTTTAAGGTGCTTCAGGTTGTCAACTAATCTGCTGTTAGGTTGGAGGTTCCTACCTCCTGGAGAATTAATCCGGTGTTTCATGTCTCTCTGTTGAAAAAAGCTGTTGTTTCGGATTGTGACGCCTCTGCCTCTGTTCCTCCGGTGGTGGAGGACGGGGAATATGAAATTTCTCGCATCCTTAATTCTAGACGGTATAGAGGTAGTTTGCAGTATCTCGTGGCCTGGAAAGGTTTTGGACCCGAGGATAACTCATGGGTGAGGTCGGATGATGTTTCCGCGTCCAGACTTATCAGAGCGTTTCACAGGAGATTTCCTGATAAGCCTGGTCCTAGGGGATCCGGAGGATCCTCTTAGAAGGGGGGGTACTGTTAGAACCTTGCTCTTAGGTTTTTTCTATTGCTGGTCACTTGACCTTGTTGGCCTATTTAGTCCTGCTCCGCCCTTCTGGCTTTGCTGGACTTCATTGTATTACTACTCTTTAGCTAGCCTGTGCTCAGTATCTAACTCTGTTAGTTTGCTTGGTCTTCGGACCTCTGTGTTCTATATATTTTGTTTGTTTGTCTGTCTGCTACTATTTCTGTTAGGAGGTGTCCATTTTGCTCCCAGTCCCTAGTACTTGTAGGGATTCCTTCCCCACATCTATAGGTCTCCGTACAGACTAGCTGAGGACTTTAGCAGGTCTGATCGCAGGATCAGGTTCCCTGTTACATCGTAGGGATCAAGCTGAGTTCTATCGTAGGGACAGATCTCCTCTCTTTCCTTAGCTCTGGTAGCAGAACATAACAGTTTGCATACATGCGGTCACGTACCAACCAGATGTGCATGGCCATGCTCAATATAAATGAACTGAGCAAAGATGATTATGTTTAGTCGGAATATGGTCATAAGTGTGGAACTTGATAACTTGTAGTCACACGACGGCCTACTCCAGGCACCGGAGAATCCTGCCATTGCACGCTCTGAGGATTCAAAAGCCTGGACAACCCCTTTAATGATCAATATGGTGGTATTATCAATACTGTATATCCTGGAAATATTTGTTTATGGTCTGGTGGTATTTGTCTGTTATACTGCAATATTATTATTGTGGTGGTATTATTATTATTATTACAAATATTGGTCTTGTAGTAAATCCTAATTTCCTCCAGGCAGGGCAATATTAGTGATAGGTGTCCCCATCTGGGGCCCCAGGCAGGGTAGAGCATGGGCCTGTGTGCTTCAAATGCCTTGGCTGGATCTCAGTCCCGATACCTTCCTGGCTGCCAGAGTACAGGCACAAAAGTAAACGAGCAGGAGGTCAGGACAGACAACAAACAGGAAGACGAAACCAGAAGACAAGCTGGGTTAATGTCAGAGAAGGCGGCGCATGCTCAGATTAAGATCTCGGTACTGAGATCTCAATTGCACATGTGCCGCCTTTGGCGGCCATTTTCCTGGAATCCACCGCATTAGAAAGTATGGAAGGTGTGGGGCTCCGGCTTTCACACAATGTCAACGGAGCCCCCGCACCACCGAACACCTCATCCTACCAGCATGGAGCGCACAGCCATCTCCCGATTCCTGCATCCACACACCCCTGTCTACCATCCTGGAGTCCGCAGCATCTCCTGCCTCTGCCAGCAGCGACTCTGCCACATGGGACCCCGCTCCGCCAACGCCGCCGTCCCCCAGGTAAGCTGATTATAACACGCACCGGTTTATTAAAAAACATTTTTTTTCTATTTTCCTCCCCAAAATTTGGGTGCGTCTTATAATCTGCAAAATACGGTATTTACTTACAGCAGGGTATGTGTGCATTTTGTTTCTATCTTAGGTCAGCTCTTAGTCAACCCACACATGCATATTTATGTGGGTTGGAGGAGACAGCTCATTTTTGAGTGGAACAAATTTCCACCAGTTGCTGGAGATTTTTTCGATACAACAATTATTGGTGATAATTACTTAGGAGAAATAAGTTGTTAATGTGTAATGGTATATATCCAGGGAAGACTGTACACAGCTGAGCCAGAGCGTGATTGCACCAATTATTATGGATCATCTAAGAGGATTTTCCTACCATCTCAGCCAACAACTGTTGTTGTAAATTTTTTATTTTAATTTAGCCATGTGCACTATGGAATGAGGTAGTACGGCTCTCCCCATTGCTATAGGGGCTTCGTACATATGGCATCAGAAGGAGCATGCCACTTCTGTCATATTTATATGGAATGTGACAGAAAAAAACTTGGTATAGAATCAGGGGTATGCAAAGATGTAGTACAGCCCTTAGCGTAACTATGGGTTTCTTTTTATGGAACTGTGAAAAATGAAACCATAATAATTAAATATATACAGTGGGGAAAATAAGTATTTGATACACTGCTGATTTTGCAAGTTTTCCCACGTACAAAGAATGGAGAGGTCTGTAATTTTTATCCTAGGTACACTTCACCTGTGAGAGGCAGAATCTAAAAATATAAAAAACAGAAAATCACATTCTATGATTTTTAAATAATTACCTTATTTTTCGGACTATAAGACGCACTGGACCATAAGACGCACCTAGATTTTAGAGGGGGAAAATAGCAAAAAAAATGTAAGCAAAAAATGTGGTCACAATGCACTGTTAAGGGGCGGGGGGGGTCTGCTGCTGACACTGGTATAGGGGTAATGTCCCCCAATTCTGATAATATCCCCCATGCTGGTATATATGCCTCCCTTCCTATTATATGTGTCCCCCATCCCCATCCTGGTATGCATGGCACCCCTCCATCCTGATATGCATGGCACCCCTCCATCCTGATATGCATGGTACCCCCTCCATCCTGATATGCATGACACCCCTCATCCTTATCCTGGTATGCATGGCACACCTCATCCTTATCCTGGTATGCATGCCACCCCTAATCCCTATCCTGGTATTCATGGTACCCCTAATCCCTATCCTGGTATGCATGGCACCCCTAAACCCGATCCTGGTATGCATGGCACCCCTCATCCTTACCCTGGTATGTATGGCCCCCTCATCCTTATCCTAGTATGCATGGTCCCCCTAATCCCCATCAGGCTGCACATAAAAAAAATAAACACTCCTACTCACCTTTCTTCTCTCCTCCAGCGCTGCATCCGGTCTGCCCGCACTGATCTCTCCATGTGAGCCGCGCATGGCGTCACTGCCATGCACGGCTCACATGGAGAGATCAGCTGCCGGAAGTCACTGCTCCCCACACCAGGACTGTGTGCGCGGGAAGCAGTAACTTCACTCTCCTTCATAGCCGGCACACAGCGTAGCCGCGCTGCGGCTCCTGCTGCTGTCGGGCTATTGCGTGTGCCCGCTTATTAAATGGCATGAATATTCACCCCCTCCCCACGCCCATGGGCGTGGAGAGAGGTTGAATATTCATGCCCTTTAACAGCGGGCACAGGCGATTCCGGCAGCAGCAGGAGCCGCAGCGTGGCTACACTGTGTGCTGCTATTAAGGAGCATGAATATTCAGTGCTCCCGATGCCCCATGGGTGTGGGGAGCAGTGAATATTCATTTTCTTTAGCAGTGGGGACAATGTAGGCTGCAGTGGGCGGCTGCTGCCTCCTGTGCCCCGCTCCTCCACCGCTACCCCCCCCCCAACATTTGGACTATAAGACGCACCTCCCATTTTCCTCCAAAATTTTGGAGGAACTAAGTGCGTCTTATAGTCAGAAAAATACGGTATATAATATTGTGAGAAGGTCACTGGTAAAATACTGGAGAGGAGATATATTTCAATCAGGATGTTAGTCTCAGTAATATGAACCTGGAAAAATGCTCCAGCACATTAAGTGCTGAAAGGGGTTACTCGGCCATGTTAAGGGCTTGGTTTTTGTGGATAGTGAAGTGTGGGTGGGAGGCTGTCCACTATACCTTCACCCCAGGGTGTGGTCCAGAATGTAAATATGAAGCCTTTAGACTCATTCTGTGTCACTCTTTCTCATATATATTGCATGCACACTTCAACAAAAAGAAAAAAAAAGCAGCAGCACATAATAGTCTGACTTTTACAAGCTGGTATAGGGCTTGTTTAGTTAAGAAAATGAAAAAGTGGAATAGGTGAAATCGAGCATGAAGCCCTGTGAATGCCGTGATGGACTTGTGTTTATGTGTCTTTTGTGTGAATTCACACTTTGTATAATGAGTAGTAGCTCAGTTTTCTGCAAAAGGTTTCATCAGTGTTTAAGTGAACAGTTAAGTTACTGTGGCGTCTTTCCAGATATCTGTTTATCATCAGAGGCTTTTCGTTTCCAATCTGCAGTGCAAGACGCTTGCAATAAATAATAGGAATTGGAGGCTTTGTTTTTCCATGTCTTTTGAGTTCTATAGAAAATATCCATAGATACATACTAAAAGGATATACATAAATAGGACTGTCATCAGCTGAATGCTGTGGGACCGGCTTCTCAAACTCTAGCCGCTACAAGGTCCAGGAGAAGCCACACATTTCCTGCAGAGGAATTATAGCATGAAATTGTGGCCATTAACATTAAAGGGTTGTTCCCAAAATAGTAAAGTATCTCTTATCCATTGGATAGGTGGTAACTTGCACTACCATAGACAATGAAATGTGCATGAGCACCTCTGCTCCATTCAAAACGGGTTCAGGGCCCTGTTGTCAAGATCACTGGATGTCTCTATGGATAGAGGAAAATTTGCTATTTTGGGCATAACCCTTTAAAAGGGAACCAGTCGTTTGATTCCTACTGCCCAAACCATAAGCAACATGAATTGGATTGTTTGATTGCAGCCAAGTACTCTTTCTTATTATTTATTATTATAGCGCCATTTATTCTATGGCGCTTTACATGTGAAAGGGGTATACATAGCAAAAATAAGTACAATAATCTTTGAACAATACAAGTCGGCAACTGGTACAGGAGGAGCGAGGACCCTGCCAGCGAGGGCTCACAATCTACAAGGGATGGGTAAGGATACAGTAGGTGAGGGTAGAGCTGGTGGTGCAGCGGTATGGTGGAGCGGTGGTTACTGCAGGTTGTAGGCTTGTCGGAAGAGGTGGGTCTTCAGGTTCCTTTTCAAGTTTTCCACAGTAAGCGAGAGTCTGATGTGTTGGGGTAGAGAGTTCCAGAGTAGGGGGGATGCACGGGAGAAATCTTGTATGCGATTGTGGGAAGAGGAGATAAGAGCTGAGTAGAGAAGGAGATTTTGTGAGGATTGGAGGTTGCGTGCAGGTTAGTACCAGGAGACTAGGACACAGATATATGGAGGAGGTTGTGGATGGCTTTGTATGTCCTGGTTAGGGTTTTGAACTGGAGTCTCTGGGCAATGGGGAGCCAGTGAAGAGATTGACAGAGAGGAGAGGCCGGGGAATAGTGGGGGGACAGGTGGATTAGTCGGGCAGCAGAGTTTGGGATAGATTGGAGCTTTGCGAGTGTGTTAGAAGGGAGGCCACAGATGTGTTATCGTTTCAGAGAAAACAGAGTTGGAAGAAGCCGGCTTTTCCCCGCACCATTCCAGATGATTGACATCTCTTTCCTATGTGTCTACTTTGCTAGGGACCTGTCAATAACCTGGAATGGCGCGGGGAAAAGTTGGCCGGGGCCATGTCGAATAGTCTCATTCCTGGCTATAGTCCCCGGCTGGCACTGCAAGGAGCACCAGAGCGTTTCAGAGAAAATATAGCTTGACGTGTCGGCTACAGTACAGGTGACGCGCCCCCTGGGCCATGTTGTGTAGCGTTGCGCACGCGGGGAATACCCGGAGCCGGATCCGATAGGGGTAGTAGTCCTCGTGGCGGTGACCCGGTCCGTGCCCAGGGTGTCAAACTAAGTGGCGTTATTGGTATGATGGTATTAGTGTCCGACTACGCCACCCGTTGAATGCGGCTATGAAGCCGCCGCTGCAGGGCAGTCCGCTGAGGCCGGTGGTACGGATGTGCAGCGTGGATGGTATAACCCCCAACGGGAGGGGTATGGCCTCAGGGCAGAGGATGAGAATGATGTTGGGAGAGATGGTGTGTATGTCCCAGCACTGATGGTGCCGGTGCGACGAGGAATCACTGAGACGTGCAATTGCAGTTTTCACAGCTTTACTCACAGTTCTTTATCAGGTCCCTTGTGCACAGTTAGGACCACCCGAGCCGTGCTGCGTCCACCAGGTGCGGGACTCGGCCAACTCCCAGGCAGTTCCAGAGCGTGGTCCTGAGCTCCCCTCTCTTCCTTCCTACTGGCCGTCCCCACCAGGGATCCACCTTTGTCCAGCTCCCTCGGGCCTTCTGGTGGTGAAACCTTTCCCGGCTTCCCTGACCCTATACGTGGTATGCCTTCCTGGTGGATATGGCGAGGGGTCGCGCCAAAACTTATCCACGACCTCCGGTTCCTGGCTGAGGATAATTGGCCTCCACCAGTTTGGGATCCGGTACCCTGTTCTGCCAACCCTTCACCCGTTAACTCGTGGGATCTCAGGGTTCCCTCTTCTCTTGCGTCTCTGGGCCTCTCCTGGTGTTTCTGTTCCTCCTTCTTCTCCTTTCTCTCTCTCTCTGCTTCAGGCCTCCTCTCCAGGCCTGGCTCTGGAGCTGGGCCCAGACTGAGCCACAGCTCCCTGTCAGCCCTCTCTGGCTGAGCTCCTCTCTGCACAGAGCAGACCAAAAAGACCCTGTCCTAAGATGGTGCCCATCTTATATACTCCCTCTGACACCCGAGCCCAGGTGACAAGCACCCAATGGGCTCCTACCTATGCCCAGAGTCCCTCCCCTATCTGCTCCTACACCACTGGGATGTTCCTCCCCCCCCCACTCCAGCCAGGGACAGAAGCTGTCGTACCTGCACATCTATCTGGTGGGAGTACCGTTGATCTGTCCCCCGGAAATGGGGTGAGTGTAGTGCATGCAGCTAACTGAGCCCAGTTCCACACTCCATCCTTACCCGGGAGTGGAATACCACACCTCTGGTCTGAGGTGCAATACCCCTGTAGCAGCCGAGTCCTCGGGGTGCTACATTCCCCCCCGGTAAACCACAGCACGTCCTCGGGCTGGAATAGAGCAAAAGCAAATTACAACATACAAAATTTTAAAGTGCACTCATATATAAGTTATTAACTTATGAACTCATCCCTTTATGGGAGGTACTTTTCTCTTTTTAACTTTACAGGTATAAAACATTACGAAAACATTATCAGAAAATGCCATTAACTCTTTTAGCATCATAAAAACTTTTTCATTTAAAACATTCTTGATCAACACGTTCTTGATCTCTGGTCACTGTGCAACTTGTGACCAGGTAAAGTGCAACAGTCACTAATTCTGTAGTAGGAAAACAGTTCTTCTATAAAACCAGTAGGGGGCGCCTTAGGAAGCGCAACTATTTACAGGGTATGGCCGCTCTCAGTCCTCGGCCAGTGGGAATAGGGGAATGGCTGCTCACAGTCCTCAGCCTGGTAATGGATAGGGGCACACAGGGAAATAGTTCTTTAACAGTACCACACTAGTCCCAACGGGGACCACACTTCACTCAGCAACAGTTTCAGCAACAGTTCTCATACCCTGACGGGTAACTATATACAGTACTTTGTTTATGCTACTTCCTTCAGTAGCGGTATCCTCTCCTTGTCTCCTCCTGAGGGTAGTCTTCAGACCCGTCCGGGTCCTCTTGGCTTTCCTCATATTGTATCTCCTCCTCAGTCAGCCGGTGTACATGAAGGGCGTACGGTCCTTTAGCGCACTGATGCCGGGTGAAGGTGACCTCATCACCCGGGTAGAGGTCACGTCCGTGATGTCCCTCCGGCAGGTGGCTCTCGACATCCCTGCGGGTGACAAAGACGTCACCGGGGGTTTGGTGATCCCGGATAAAGCCCCAGCCATGCTCCAGCTGGAACTTTATTACGGTCTCGGTGGCGCGGGGACCGTGGGCCGCACGGGGGTTTCGTCGGGCTCGGCGTTTCTGCTCCGCGCTCCGGACCTGCAGCTGTTCTTCGCGGATCCGCCTCTCTCGTCGTTCTCTCCCGAAGACCTCTAGCTGCTGACGGCAGCACTCCTCACGCCGGGCTGCGTCCGCCCGGGTCTCCTGGGTAAACCCCATTAGGTTCTCACCGGTGGGGTCCCATGCAAACTGGGCTTCCTCCAACGGGAGCGGGACAATTTTGGCGAGCGCCGGAGCCGGGATTAGAGGCTCACACAGGGGCCGTTCCCTCCGGAGTCGGGGATTGATGTACTCCGGTGGCCAAACGAAGGGCAGCCCGTCCGGGCTAGTATGCTGTGCAAACAGATCTTCACCCAGGGGTGGCACGGAGGAGGTAGAGGGCGCTGTAGGGGCAGCGGCGCCCGGGGGTGCTCGGCCTTGTGTCCAGGCCGTAGGCATCCTGTCTGGATTCAAGTATGGCGCCTTCCGGGAGGAGGGCGCTGTTGAGACCGCGGCGCCCGGGGGTACTCGGCCTTGCGACCAGGCCGGGGGCACTTCCTCTTTTGCCGCGCTCAGGGTCAAGGGGCGTGGCGCGGAAGGGGGCGTGACCGCGGCTCCGGCCGCTTGAGGCCTAGTTGGGAGCAGTGGCGGTGCGGCAACGGGCGCGGTGAGTGGGACTTCGGGCTCTGCGACGGGGAGCTGGGGCAGGCTTTCGGCTACTGGGCTCGGGGTGGTGACGTCCCCATTACCTGCTTCCATCCCTGCGGCTCCCTCCGCGGCGTCGTCTCCGGCCTTCGTCCCTCCTGCACCATCCTCAGGGGCAGACATGCCCCACGTTGCGGGTGGCGTCCTCTGCTGGCGGGTTCCAGCCTGCTGAGCCATCTCCCTCCTCCATTCGGCCAGTGCTTCTTGTTGTACTCGGGCCATCTTCCGGGCCAAGGCCTCCAGCGCAGTCTGTGCACGCTCCCGATCTCTGGGGAGCTGTGCCAGGATCTCCACCAGGCCTTCTGGGGTGGCGGCCTGCAGCAGGCCCCGGACCACGGGGTCGGTACCGCTTGTCTCTTCCTCCATCCCCGGGTACGATCTGTCCAGACTCCTCCAGGCTGCACCCATCTCCTCCGTTTTGTTCTCTATCCGCCCCCCTTGGGAGTGGTCCCGGGGCAACTTGGTGACAGTCAGTTTCAGGGGCAGATCCCCCACTTTGATGGACATTTCCATGGTGGTAGTCTCGGCTGGTGGGGGCGGTCTCCGCTTTTGGCGCCCTTCTGGGACCGCGCCCACGATGGGAGGTGGTCTCTTGCCACTCTCTGGCACGCCCACAATGGCGTCTGCTCTGCCAGGGCGGGAAACTGTCCAAGATGGCGGGAAGCCTCGTGGATGGCGGGCAAAGGCTGCAGATGGCGGGCAAACGGCGGGAAACGACTCCGGACGGCGTCCGATGGCGGGAACCCTCTGGAATTGGCGGGAGACTCCTTTTTGCAGTATATATGCACTTTTCTTCAGGCACGCAGTACCCGGTGGTTGCGGGCACGTAATCCTGCCGACTACGCCAAAGTTGACGCGCCCCCTGGGCCATGTTGTGTAGCGTTGCGCACGCGGGGAATACCCGGATCCGAAAGGGGTAGTAGTCCTCGTGGCGGTGACCCGGTCCATGCCCAGGGTGTCAAACTAAGTGGCGTTATTGGTATGATGGTATTAGTGTCCGACTACGCCACCCGTTGAATGCGGCTATGAAGCCGCCGCTGCAGGGCAGTCCGCTGAGGCCGGTGGTACGGATGTGCAGCGTGGATGGTATAACCCCCAACGGGAGGGGTATGGCCTCAGGGCAGAGGATGAGAATGATGTTGGGAGAGATGGTGTGTATGTCCCAGCACTGATGGTGCCGGTGCGACGAGGAATCACTGAGACGTGCAATTGCAGTTTTCACAGCTTTACTCACAGTTCTTTATCAGGTCCCTTGTGCACAGTTAGGACCACCCGAGCCGTGCTGCGTCCACCAGGTGCGGGACTCGGCCAACTCCCAGGCAGTTCCAGAGCGTGGTCCTGAGCTCCCCTCTCTTCCTTCCTACTGGCCGTCCCCACCAGGGATCCACCTTTGTCCAGCTCCCTCGGGCCTTCTGGTGGTGAAACCTTTCCCGGCTTCCCTGACCCTATACGTGGTATGCCTTCCTGGTGGATATGGCGAGGGGTCGCGCCAAAACTTATCCACGACCTCCGGTTCCTGGCTGAGGATAATTGGCCTCCACCAGTTTGGGATCCGGTACCCTGTTCTGCCAACCCTTCACCCGTTAACTCGTGGGATCTCAGGGTTCCCTCTTCTCTTGCGTCTCTGGGCCTCTCCTGGTGTTTCTGTTCCTCCTTCTTCTCCTTTCTCTCTCTCTCTGCTTCAGGCCTCCTCTCCAGGCCTGGCTCTGGAGCTGGGCCCAGACTGAGCCACAGCTCCCTGTCAGCCCTCTCTGGCTGAGCTCCTCTCTGCACAGAGCAGACCAAAAAGACCCTGTCCTAAGATGGTGCCCACCTTATATACTCTCTCTGACACCCGAGCCCAGGTGACAAGCACCCAATGGGCTCCTACCTATGCCCAGAGTCCCTCCCCTATCTGCTCCTACACCACTGGGATGTTCCTCCCCCCCCCACTCCAGCCAGGGACAGAAGCTGTCGTACCTGCACATCTATCTGGTGGGAGTACCGTTGATCTGTCCCCCGGAAATGGGGTGAGTGTAGTGCATGCAGCTAACTGAGCCCAGTTCCACACTCCATCCTTACCCGGGAGTGGAATACCACACCTCTGGTCTGAGGTGCAATACCCCTTGTGATGAAAGCCGGCCGGTGGGTGCAGCTCTCTGGCGCCCCCTTACCTCTCAGGTCAGTCAAGGTACTGCACCTAGAGAAAGTAGTGCCAGGTAGCTGCAACCAGCGCAGGGAACACGGTAGTGTGTTATCCCTTCAACGTCACTACACAGCACAACTCGCTAGCGCCCTCTTAGCCTCAGGTCAGTCAAGGAACTGCACCTAGGATAAGCGGTCGCCAGAGAGACTGTCCTGTAACCTACTGGGTATCGGGGCCCTCTGTAGTGAGGGCGGTATATATATCTTCCTTGGCCGCGCCAGGAATATATATATCTGAACCTCCGACCGTCACTACCAGCCTTCCCCAATCCCCAGTTGGTATGCTGCCACCAGTCCCTATTTTAGATATACGCCCAGTCCGTGAATGGGCCTATATCGGGTCAGGAACCAACCCTGGGTAGCGTTTTTGGCTTGAGCCGAGCTCACACGGACGTGCGTTCGTTATGCAGAATAAAAGGCAGGCCCACAATTACTTGAGGTAATTGATTATAATAATACACTAGATACACGATATACAACTAAATATACACAGGTATAAGGTCAGGCTAAACTATACAACAATGGAATACAACACACAGAATCACCACAGCATATCAGTTACCGGTTTCTTGATTTTCTTGTGACGCAGGGAGAGGATTCTGCGGTCGCAGGCACGGTTCTTTGTTACAGGCTGAGGCCTACCACCGCATGGTCAAACTGCTCCTCCCCTTGGTGGCCTCAGCTGGTGCTCAGATGTTCAGCACACCACTCTTGGGTCAAAAACTGACTTGTCTCTTGTCTGTCCTGCTATCTTACCTGCCCCGTCCCGCCCACTGCTGGTGAGGTCAGCTGGCTCAGTCTCCACCCTCAGGTCTAACTTCGATCAGAAGCCCAAATTCTATGGAACCCAATAACTTCTTCTGGGATGGTCTCATGATACCCCCAGGGGTTCCCATGGATTCGGGCCGCCGTAACCGACCTTTTGATATCAATTATGATACCATACGGTCCTCAGGAATGGCTCCGCGCTATATCTTGGCTTCCAGAGCACGTACAAACGTCTACCGCGGAGGCTTGTGTGCGCAATGGCTCCGGGACGCCGTGATATTTTTTTATTGGCCCATCCCATGCAACATGCGTGTACTTTTCATGTTTCTATATCTTATGCCTCCATGCTTGTGACAGACAAAGAAACTAGTCCTATGGGACAAATGGTCAGGTACAGATAGACGAAGCACCCCCCCCTGCTGGCTGTGTTTCCTCTCGAAGTCTTTGAAGCTCCTAGCATTCAAGTGTTAAGTAGGCTTCTTATCTTACAGGAGCCTGGATGGGGGGAAACTATCTAGTTGACGTTTTAACAGAAGGTCCCAAGGGTGGGGGCTGCTGAAGTGTGGCCATCCCTGGATATGATTTATCATTACCAAGATGGCGGCTACAGGTTCATCACACCTCCCCCTATACGAGGGCGCGAGGGGGTAGCACATTCCTGTGTTCCCCCGTGCGTCCTTCTGCACCCTCCCCTTGCCGGGATAACCCGTCAGCGTTACCGTGGTCACGGCCTCTTCTGTGGCGAATGGAGAAGTGGTACTGCTGGAGAGCGAGGCTCCAGCGTAGCAACCTGCCATTCGACCCAGAGACCGTGTGTAACCAGCTGAGGGGGTTGTGGTCCGTCTCCACGGTGAAATGGCTCCCGTACAAGTAGGGCTGCAGACGCTGCAGGGCCCATACAATTGCCAGGCATTCTTTTTCCACCGTGGAGTAAGCCACCTCCCGGGGCGGTAGCTTCCTGCTCAGGTACAAGACAGGATGTTCCTGGCCTGTCGTGTTGACCTGACTTAGCACAGCACCGAGGCCAAAGTCACTGGCGTCGGTCTGTACCACAAACGGCCGGTCGAAGTCGGCAGCTTGCAGTACAGGGGAGCTACTTAGGGCGGCCTTGAGTGCCCCGAAAGCTGTCTCGCAGGCGACTGTCCAGTCGACTGCGACGGGCAGCTTCTTCTTGGTGAGGTCCGTCAGGGGCTTGGCCAGGGTGCTATAGTGTGGGACGAACCTCCTATAGTACCCGGCGGTCCCCAAGAAGGACATCACCTGCTTTTTGGTCCTAGGAGTGGGCCAGGATGCGATGGCATCCACTTTCCCCGGTTCTGGCTTCAGAACCCCCCCGCCTACCCGGTGACCCAGGTAGAGGACCTCACTCATGCCCAGCTGGCACTTTTCCGGCTTGATGGTCAAGCCTGCCCGGTGGATCCGACCGAGCACCTGCCGCAGGTGCTCTAGGTGATCCTCCCAAGTGGGACTGAAGACTGCAATATCGTCCAAGTACGCAGCCGCGTACCCTTCAAGTCCCTCAAGCAGCGTATTGACCATCCGCTGAAAAGTGGCAGGGGCATTCTTCATGCCGAATGGCATCACTGTGGACTCGTACAGTCCAAAAGGGGTGATAAAGGCAGAGCGTTCCCTTGCCGCGGGGGTCAGAGGAATCTGCCAGTACCCCCGGCTCAGATCCATGATGGTCAGGTACTTAGCCCCGGCCATCCGATCGAGCAGGTCATCGATGCGTGGTATGGGGAACGCATCGGTGGCCGTTACAGCGTTGAGCCCCCGGTAGTCCACGCAGAACCGTGTAGTTCGGTCCTTCTTTGGTACGAGGACTACAGGCGAGGCCCACGCGCTGCTGGATGCCTGGATCACCCCCAGCTTCAGCATCTCGTCTATCTCTTGGCGCATGTTTCCCTGCACCTCGAAAGAGACCCGATATGCTGAACGCCGGATCGGCGGGTGATCGCCAGTGTCCACGTCGTGGACAGCCATCTCAGTCCTTCCGGGCAGGCTGCTGAACAGCCCCCGGAAGGGGTGCAGGGTGGTCCCCAGCTGGGACCGTTGGTCCTCCGTGAGCTGGTGGCCAACCCCCACATCCTCGATGGACCCACCCGCCTTGGCTTGGGTGAGCAGATCCAGGAGGGTTTCTACCTCTCCTTCCTCGGGAAGGTTGCACACTGGGTGGGCAGTCGCTTCCCGCTCATGATGAGCCTTCATCATGTTCACGTGGAAGGCCTTCCTCCTTCCACGGGCGTGATCCAGGGTGACCAGATAGGTGACGGCATTGAGTTTCTGGTGCACGAAGTAGGGACCTTCCCAGGCTGCCTGAAACTTGTTCTGTGGTACGGGGACCAGTACCCACACCTTTTGACCCACCTGGTAGGTCCTCTCACAAGCATTCTGGTCGTACCACCGCTTCTGGTCGGCCTGGGCCTGGGCCATATTGTCCTGCACCAGCTTTGCCAAGGCCATCATCCTGTCCCGGTGGCGCACGACATACTCGATGACCGACACCTCGGGGGTGGCCAAATCCCCTTCCCATGCTTCCTTCACCAGAGCCAGGGGGCCCCGTACCCGTCGCCCGTACAGGAGCTCAAAGGGGGAGAACCCCGTTGAGGCCTGCGGAACCTCCCGGTAAGCAAATAGGAGGTGTGGGAGGTAACGCTCCCAGTCTCTCCCGTGGGAGTCGACCAACATCTTAAGCATCTGCTTTAAGGTGCCATTGAACCGCTCACACAGGCCATTAGTCTGTGGGTGATACGGGCTGGCCACCAGATGTTGCACCTGCATTTGCTTACAGAGGGACTCCATCAGCCGCGACATGAACTGGGTCCCTCGGTCGGTGAGCATTTCTTGGGGGAAACCCACTCTGGAGAAGATCTCCAGTAAGGCGGTAGCCACCTTGTCGGCCCGAATGGACGACAAAGCTGCCGCTTCCGGGTACCGGGTGGCATAGTCCACTACCGTGAGTATGAAGCATTTCCCGGAGTGGCTGGGAGTGGACAGAGGTCCAATAAGATCCACAGCGACCCTCGAGAAAGGCTCTTCGATGATTGGCAGAGTTACCAGTGGGGCTTTGGGGCGCGGCCCCGCCTTCCCCACCCTCTGACAGGTGTCACACGAACGGCAGTAGGCACCCACCGCGGCTCCCATCCCAGGCCAGTAGAAATGCTGAGCTATCCTGGCCTTGGTTTTAGCGATCCCTAGGTGTCCGGCCATCGGAATCTCGTGTGCGATCCGCAACAATTCCGCCCTGAACGGATAGGGTACCACTAACTGTCGGTCCCTGGGCCACGCCTCCGGTGAACCCTGCTGGACCGTTACCCGGTACAGCCGTCCCTGGTCCCAGACCACACGCTCGCAGTCTGACTCCATGGGAGGCTGTGCCGCCTGTTCCTTGAGAGCTTTCAGGCTGTCGTCTGCTTCCAACGCAGCCTGAAATTCCTGACTTGATGTGGCCAGAATCGACGAAACTGCCACATCCTCCGTCAGCCCCTCCGGGCATGTCACCTGGCCGCTGTCTGACCCGGCAGACACTTGGTCAGAAGTGGGGAAGCCGTCGGACCTCTGCAAGGCTCCTTGGGCTCCGGCGCTCCCACTCCTGGTGACAGCGGCTATGACCGCTGTGACCGTGGGTAGTGCCTGCTTCCCCTCTGTTTCTGACCAAGCCGCCCGATCAGGCAGGCTTCCTAGGCCTTTGGACATCTCGGATGTGGGGAACTCCTGCCCTGGGGTCTTACCTGGCGGCTCCTCTCTTGGGACACCCCCACCTCCCATGGCCTGTTCCTCCCCCTGCAGTGGGCCTATACTCAGCAGCCTGGATACCCCTGGGAGCCCTACACTGCCGGTAGCTGCCCCCCTCTCCATCCCTGAGCTTCCCTCTACAGAATCCTGCCCGCCCCCTCCCTCACCGGAGGACAAGAGGTCACGGCACGCCGGCTGAGCACCTCTGCGGGCATCCCCACACTCCCCACCTGCTTTCACTAACCCTGTTTGTGTTGTGTCTGTGCAGGTGTTACCCTCAGGTTTCACTCCCTCCTCCTCAGCAGGACACACACTACATACAACATGGTTGGCATTAGCAGCAGACAAATCAATACACTCTTGGGGGGCCGAACTTGGGGGTTCAGAGGGTACATACTGCGATACTAGACGCCCCAAGTCGGTCCCTAATAAAACATTTGCGGGAATATTTGGCGTTACTCCCACCTCCCGCATCCCCCTTCCGGCACCCCAGTCCAAATACACCATGGCAACGGGAAGTGCCGGCTCCACGCCTCCAACCCCGGAGACGGAAAGAGTCTTTCCTGGTACCAAGTCCTGGGGGGACACCACCTCAGGCCGTACCAGTGTTCGTTCAGCGCCCGTGTCCCGCAGTCCCATGACCGCAGAACGGCCTATGGTGACGGGTTGGATGTTGTCCAGGGACCTACCACCACCCCCTCCCACACACAAAACATTGGGCGCTCTCTGGGACTGGGATGGGGTCTTTTGGCGCTGGGGACACTCAGCCCTAAAGTGTCCTGGTTTGTTGCATAGATGACAACGTCTTACGTCTGGTCCTTGCCTGGAGAGGGCAACAGGGGGATACACCCCTTGTGTTCTAGGGGCCGGGGAAACAGGGGCATGACTGGGCTTACCCCCTCTCCAGGTGCTGCTGGCAGACTTCTTCAGCTCAGGCGCCCTGTTATTGGCATACTCGTCTGCCAGGGCGGCTGTAGCAGAAGCCCCTGTTGGTTTTCGGTCACGGAGGAACTGTCGGAGGTCCTCTGGGCAGTTCCACAAGAACTGCTCCGTGACGAACAGTTCCTGGACCTCCTGGCGGGTAGTAAGCGCTAGACCCGAGGTCCAGTGCTCTGCGGCTCTCAACAGCGCCCGCATATGATCGGTCCAGGTGTCCTTGGGGCCACGCAGCAGGCTCCGGAACTTCTGGCGGTACGACTCGGGAGTGAGGTTGTACTGCCGGATCAGGGCCCGCTTGATGCAGTCGTAGTTCTGTACCTCCCCGGCAGGTAAGTCCCCCAAGGCATCCAGGGACTTACCCCTCAAACGGGGGGTCAGGTATCTGGCCCACTGATCCCGGGCCAGATGGTGCTGAAGACAGGTCCGTTCAAATGCCACCAGAAAGGAGTCCAGGTCCCCATCCTTCTCCAGTAGAGGGAAGTCCTCAGCTCGGACTTTGGACGACTTGGTCTCCTGATGGGTTGGTTGCTCTAGCGGAAGCCCCCGCTGGGCCAGGTCCAGTTGGTGCTGGCGCTCCGCAGCTCGCTCTGCACGCTCTGCAGCTTCACGCTCCGCAGCCTCCCGGCGCTCTGCAGCCCGCTCTGCACGCTCCGCAGCCTCCCGGCGCTCCGCAGCTTCGCGCTCCTCCTCCGCTGCCTTCTCTGATGCTGCCAGGAGGGTTTTGTAGACGGCATCGCCATGAGACTGGAGACTTGCCATAGCCGCTTGTAAAAGGGCTTGTGATCTGGACAGGCTGGGCTGGGTAGGTGGTGGGCAGCCCACTGCGGGACCGTATACTGGGGACTGGCTCCCTGAGGTGCCCGGGCTGGACTCCTCCTCGCCATGAGTAACAATGTCCTCCCCTCCTGCCACACGGACCGTAGCATTAGCCTCCTGCAGGGTCTTGCTCCTGGTGCCGTCTGCCATCTTGGTAACCGACACCGCTGCAACCCTGAGTTTGCACACACCTTGTTATACTTTTAGCCTGACCGTCTAATGTTGGGCTGACCTTAAGACTCCAGCAGTGGAAGTTACCACTGGCAGTCTTTAGTGCCTGGGAGTAGGGGTCCCACAACACTATTATTCTGCAATCCCACCGCTCTGCCACCAATGTGATGAAAGCCGGCCGGTGGGTGCAGCTCTCTGGCGCCCCCTTACCTCTCAGGTCAGTCAAGGTACTGCACCTAGAGAAAGTAGTGCCAGGTAGCTGCAACCAGCGCAGGGAACACGGTAGTGTGTTATCCCTTCAACGTCACTACACAGCACAACTCGCTAGCGCCCTCTTAGCCTCAGGTCAGTCAAGGAACTGCACCTAGGATAAGCGGTCGCCAGAGAGACTGTCCTGTAACCTACTGGGTATCGGGGCCCTCTGTAGTGAGGGCGGTATATATATCTTCCTTGGCCGCGCCAGGAATATATATATCTGAACCTCCGACCGTCACTACCAGCCTTCCCCAATCCCCAGTTGGTATGCTGCCACCAGTCCCTATTTTAGATATACGCCCAGTCCGTGAATGGGCCTATATCGGGTCAGGAACCAACCCTGGGTAGCGTTTTTGGCTTGAGCCGAGCTCACACGGACGTGCGTTCGTTATGCAGAATAAAAGGCAGGCCCACAATTACTTGAGGTAATTGATTATAATAATACACTAGATACACGATATACAACTAAATATACACAGGTATAAGGTCAGGCTAAACTATACAACAATGGAATACAACACACAGAATCACCACAGCATATCAGTTACCGGTTTCTTGATTTTCTTGTGACGCAGGGAGAGGATTCTGCGGTCGCAGGCACGGTTCTTTGTTACAGGCTGAGGCCTACCACCGCATGGTCAAACTGCTCCTCCCCTTGGTGGCCTCAGCTGGTGCTCAGATGTTCAGCACACCACTCTTGGGTCAAAAACTGACTTGTCTCTTGTCTGTCCTGCTATCTTACCTGCCCCGTCCCGCCCACTGCTGGTGAGGTCAGCTGGCTCAGTCTCCACCCTCAGGTCTAACTTCGATCAGAAGCCCA
This sequence comes from Phyllobates terribilis, assembly GCF_046119375.1. NCBI lineage: Eukaryota > Metazoa > Chordata > Amphibia > Anura > Dendrobatidae > Phyllobates > Phyllobates terribilis. Next base: position 454,201,077 of record NW_027362765.1, on the reverse strand, counting down.
AATTCTATGGAACCCAATAACTTCTTCTGGGATGGTCTCATGATACCCCCAGGGGTTCCCATGGATTCGGGCCGCCGTAACCGACCTTTTGATATCAATTATGATACCATACGGTCCTCAGGAATGGCTCCGCGCTATATCTTGGCTTCCAGAGCACGTACAAACGTCTACCGCGGAGGCTTGTGTGCGCAATGGCTCCGGGACGCCGTGATATTTTTTTATTGGCCCATCCCATGCAACATGCGTGTACTTTTCATGTTTCTATATCTTATGCCTCCATGCTTGTGACAGACAAAGAAACTAGTCCTATGGGACAAATGGTCAGGTACAGATAGACGAAGCACCCCCCCCTGCTGGCTGTGTTTCCTCTCGAAGTCTTTGAAGCTCCTAGCATTCAAGTGTTAAGTAGGCTTCTTATCTTACAGGAGCCTGGATGGGGGGAAACTATCTAGTTGACGTTTTAACAGAAGGTCCCAAGGGTGGGGGCTGCTGAAGTGTGGCCATCCCTGGATATGATTTATCATTACCAAGATGGCGGCTACAGGTTCATCACACCCCTGTAGCAGCCGAGTCCTCGGGGTGCTACATTGGCATATCGGTTCATAAAGGGAAACTGTCACCTGAAAAAAATGCTATTAACCTGCAGATTTGGGGTTAACAGCGTTGTGAACCTGCCCGGTGCCTGCACTTAGACCCCCGCTGCTGAGAGGAAATTAACTTTATTCTCCCTGGCAGCGTTCCAGTGTCAGTCACTGGGGCAGCGCCCCGCAAGTTCAGTCACCACTCTGTGTATAGTGAGCAGTGACTGTGACTGCGCCCCCAGCACTGACTGACAGCCAGCCCTAATGCAGAGCTGCAAACTCTGATCAGAATATGATCAGAGTGGGATCAGTTTTTCTAGGAAATGGAGAGAAAAAAATAAAAATTTCTCTACCATCTCCATTATGTCAGTTTGTGAAAATCGGACTGCACTCGGATGTCAAAGGCTTGAAATGCTGATTTTGATCCGACACTTGGATCCAATTCGATACATTACTTGGATCAAATTGCACAGCTCCATATAATAACATGGGTACAAGTGCTATCCGTGAAAACTACATTTACTGGACTTTCCGCAGCTAGACGCACTCACAGAACAAGTGAGATACCTTCTGCATGATGGGGCAGATTTCAGGCTGGGTCGCTGTTGTCAAGCACTGGATACAACATTTACTGGACTTTCCGCAGCTAGATGCCCTCACAGAACATGTGAGTTTCCTACTCCGTCACGAAGCAGATACCGGGCTCAGTCTCTGATCTCAACCACTGGATACAACCATGGCCGCCATCAGGGCATTACTGCCCTTACTGCTGTATGGGGCCCGGTGAACAGAGAGGCCTGGCTCCAGTCAGGACCCCCCCCCTTTTGCTTCTGCTCACCGGGCCCCGGGGTGTGATAGAGTGCTGTGCGCCTGGGTGCTGCCTTTGGCGGCCCACACCTCAGGGCTGGGAGTTTTTTCCTGGAGCTCCATGGCCGTCAAAACCTGATTGGCTGTGTAGCTCCAGCTCCCTCTGCTCTTCTGGTCAGGTGACGGTGCGTATACAATGACATCATAGCGTACACGCACCACTGGCAGTTGCCAGGACACCAGAAACGGAGCTGCGCCTGCAGGGGATCGTCAGTGAAGCAAGTATGAAAAATCTTTCTTTTTGTTCTTTATAAAGTGAATTCAATGGATGAGGGAAGGGGGCCTGCACATGATGAAGTGATAAGGGGAGGGGACCTGCACATGATGAAGTGATAAGGGGAGGGGACCTGCACATGATGAAGTGATAAGGAGAGGGGACCTGCACATGATTTAGTGAGAAGGGGAGGGGGCCTGCACATGAAGTGATAAGGGGAGGGGGCCTGCGCATGATTAAGTGAGAAGGGGAGGGGGCCTGCGCATGATTAAGTGAGAAGGGGAGGGGGCCTGCACATGATTAAGTGAGAAGGGGAGGGGGCCTGCACATGATTAAGTGAGAAGGGGAGGGGGCCTGCACATGATTAAGTGAGAAGGGGAGGGGGCCTACACATGATTAAGTGAGAAGGGGAGGGGGCCTGCACATGATTAAGTGAGAAGGGGAGGGGGCCTGCACATGATTAAGTGAGAAGGGGAGGGGGCCTGCGCATGATTAAGTGAGAAGGGGAGGGGGCCTGCACATGATTAAGTGAGAAGGGGAGGGGGCCTGCGCATGATTAAGTGAGAAGGGGAGGGGGCCTGCACATGATTAAGTGAGAAGGGGAGGGGGCCTGCACATGATTAAGTGAGAAGGGGAGGGGGCCTGCACATGATTAAGTGAGAAGGGGAGGGGGCCTGCACATGATTAAGTGAGAAGGGGAGGGGGCCTGCACATGATTAAGTGAGAAGGGGAGGGGGCCTGCACATGATTAAGTGAGAAGGGGAGGGGGCCTGCACATGATTAAGTGAGAAGGGGAGGGGGCCTGCACATGATTAAGTGAGAAGGGGAGGGGGCCTGCACATGATTAAGTGAGAAGGGGAGGGGGCCTACACATGATTAAGTGAGAAGGGGAGGGGGCCTGCACATGATTAAGTGAGAAGGGGAGGGGGCCTGCACATGATTAAGTGAGAAGGGGAGGGGGCCTGCACATGATTAAGTGAGAAGGGGAGGGGGCCTGCACATGATTAAGTGAGAAGGGGAGGGGCATGGACATGATTAAGTGAGAAGGGGAGGGGCCTGCACATGATTAAGTGAGAAGGGGAGGGGCCTGCACATGATTAAGTGAGAAGGGGAGGGGCCTGCACATGATTAAGTGAGAAGGGGAGGTGCCTGCACATGATTAAGTAAGAAGGGGAGGGGCCTGCACATGATTAAGTGAAAAGGGGAGGGGTCTGCACATGATTAAGTAAGCAGGGGAGGGGGCCTGCACATGATTAAGTGAAAAGGGGAGGGGTCTGCACATGATTAAGTAAGCAGGGGAGGGGGCCTGCACATGATTAAGTGAAAAGGGGAGGGGGCCTGCACATGATTAAGTGAGAAGGGGAGGGGGCCTGCACATGATTAAGTGAGAAGGGGAGGGGGCCTGCACATGATTAAGTGAGAAGGGGAGGGGGCCTGCACATGATTAAGTGAGAAGGGGAGGGGGCCTGCACATGATTAAGTGAGAAGGGGAGGGGGCCTGCACATGATTAAGTGAGAAGGGGAGGGGGAGTGCACATGATTGAGGGGGAGGGGGACTGCACATGATAAGGGGGGAGGAGGGACTGCAAATGATAAAGGGAGAGGGGGCAAGGACCTGTAAATGATGAAGTGAGGGTGGGGGTGGAGACAGCAAATAATGATGAATTTTGAGGGTGTGGACAGTAAATGATGATGAATTGAGGATGGGGAACACCACATGATGAATTGGGGATGGGGCAGCAAATAGTGATAAATTGAGGGTGGGGTAGAGTAAATGATGTATTGAATGTGGGGGAGAGTAGTTGATAATGAATAGAGGGTGGGGGTGGGAGAGAGGGAGAGGACATGACAATGAGTTTTGGCAGAGGGGGGGCATGTAACTAGAATGATTCGGGGGAGCGGGAGGTTGCAGGAGTGTGACTGGTAATGAATTGGGGGAAAGAGTACAGGTGCTAATTAATTTATATATTTATTGGGTGGGGAAAGTGGCTATTTATAGTTAGTGGGGGCGCAGTAGTGGATTACAATTTATATTTGGAATGGTGGGTTGCATAATAACTAATTCTACATTAATGGTGAGTGCATGTCTGTATTCAGCTGTGTAGTGTATAAATTGGGGAATGTGCTCTAGATAACTTATTTTCTGCAGAGATGAGTCCTGACTGGAAGAAGTGATGGCGGTCTGCACTGGATAAAGAAAAATGAAGATGAATATCTTCAACTAGAGACGTCACTGGTAAGTTAGGGCTTGCTCTCACTTGCGATTAAATCGGACAAATACAATCCGATAAAAAACAAAAATCGGATTGCATTCGGACCAATTTAACCTCATGAGTGTGTGCTCAGTGGCGTTTTTTTTCCAGCCCGGATTGCGATCGGGCTGGAAAAAAAAAATACTGCATTCTGCATTCGGATCGCACACACCCATATAATCTATGGGTACGTGTGAAACATCGCACTGCACTCAGGTGTTATCCGAGTGCAGTGCATTTCCCGCCGATGTCAGCAGCAGAGGAGATGGAGAAATTGATTTCTCTGTCCCCTCCGCTGCTGTGCTGCGATCCGATCCGTGCGAGAGGATAGCAGCACAGAGCACTGACATTCGGCTCCCGCTCGCTGCAGAGCGGGAGCCTATTGTCATTAGCATATCGCATCCGATGCCATCACATCGGATGTCAAACGCTAGTGGGATCCCGGCCTTAGTGTGTTATCTGCACACTTACACTATATAGTATATACAGAGCTCCTGTGTATAGTGTCACTGGTGATCCCTGTATTACCTGTACAATGACACTATATACAGAGCTCCTGTGTATAATGGCACTTAGTATTGTGTTTTTTTTAATTAATGTTTTTTATTGTGTGATCAGTATTGTAATATTCAGTCACTATGTGGTGGTAATATGTAGTCTGGTGATGGTGTGGCGGTATTTGTCCCTTGTATGTGGTATTATTCGGTCACTATGTGGTTCGGCCATGGTGTGACAATATTTGTCCTTTGTATGTGGTATTGTTGGTCATTTTAAAAAAATGCATGTGACACATTCCCTTAAAAAAATAAAAATATACCAAAAAAAGAGAAAGAAATGTTTATTGGGTTTGAGTAGATTAGGGGCCGGCCAAAAGAGTCTCCTCATCGCGGTGGCAGCCTAAAAAAATCTTTTGGTCAAAACAAAATCTTATGGCTATGTATGTGATATGGTGTTTGATGGGAACTGTATCTGCGCATGATCAGGAATTGCTTGCAGAAATTTCTGCAGCATTTCTTCATGGTTCTGCACCTCTTGGCATCAAAAACGCTGCGGAAATTCCAAGCATTTTTGATGCGTTTTTGCATTTACATGCATTTTTTTTGTGCGCTTTTATGTATTTTTGGGCGTTTTTGCCAATGCATTGTATAGGAAATACACAGGCAAATCCGCACAAAGAATGGGCATGCTGCTTCCTTTTCCGCACATGAAATCCTGCCAGGAAAATTCCTGATCATGTGCACAGATCTTCCAAAATCCCAAAGAAAATGCTGGGATAAGGTTCGCAGTGCGTTTTTGGGGCCAAATCCACACGGATTTGCCGCAGTGAAAACACATAAAAACCGCACTGTGTGTACATACCCTTAATATGTGAGGACTTGGGGCGGAAGTGGAGTTTTTCCAAGAGTGGGCGGTGGGACTGTGGAAGGTTCGAGGGGTTGAAGGCGAAGCTGAGATGGAGCCTGGACAGAGTCTCAAGGGGGCCCGAAAATTTTGCCAGTATGGGGCCCTGAAATTCCTAGTGGCAGCCCTGGATATAACATTTACTGGACTTTTTTTTAGCTAGAACCACTTATGGATAAAGTGAGATACCCGCTGCACACGACACAATTTCCGGGCTCAGTCTCTGTTCTTATTAATGGAAAAAAAACATTTGCAGGACTTTCTGCAGCTAGATTTAATCACGAAGCAAGCAAGTTACCTGCTGCACCATGAGACAGATTCAGTGCTGGGTCTCGGTTCTCATCAATGAACATCTACAGCCTAAGGGAAGGGCAATCTTTCAGCCTAGGCTCCATAGAGGTTTCCTCAGCTGGGGTTTTTTCCTCTCCTGAGTCCTGAAGGTCAACTCTTCATGAGTCTAGGGCCCTTCATTATCATTCTTTTCGGGGCACTTTAAGGCTGCGTTCACACATTGCGTATCTGCTGCTTTTTTTTTTTTTTTTTTTTTTTTTTTTTTTTTTTTTTACACGCGCGTATTTTCCTGCAGTTTTTACGCAGGTAAAAAAAGCGCCTCCATTCACACACTGCGTTTTTTTACGCATGCGTTTTTTCTGCAGTGTACACTCATACTGTATTATGTAGTTTCTCCTGCACCTCCGTAAAAAAGCGCTGGAATTACGCAGTGTGTGAACACCGCTGCGTACTTCCATCGCTTATAATGGGCACAATATGTGAGAAAGCGCAGGCCGCGGTGCATAAAGAATTGACATATCAATTCTTTACGCAGCTGTGCTTTCGCGCTGTGTAAAAATCACACAGTGTCTGAACGGCAAAGTGAATTTCCCATTCACTTTGCTGGCAGACACAAGGCACATTGCGTATTTTGAAAAAGCGCGCGCAAAAATACGCAATGTGTGAACGCAGCCTAAGACTATTGTCCTGACTTCAATTGAAACCTTCACATTAACCACCTTGAATGTAGTTAATAAAGAAGTCAGTGAATAAGATGTAGCAGTGTAACTGAGCCTCTATCGATCTTTACAATACAGCAGAACTTACACAACACTGTGGGGAGGGAATATTTTATGTAGTCAAACACATTGCGACTAATATTTATGTTTTTTTCACAATGCCACTTATTTGCCACAAATGTAATGTTCCTAATTAATTGTGCACATCTTCTTCAGCCTGTTACACAATAGGGCTGAGACTTCCAGCTTGACCAGTACTTTAGCGTAACTGCAAACCATACCGTCATGGCGCACATGATGACATCAGAATGTTACAACAACTCTCACTCAAAGTCTAATTATTGCCTTTGGGGATGCACGTGTCACGTAGTGACAAAGGTCTGTAGGCACCTACCCGATCCCTTGAACTAGGGGCACCCTACTCTATCCTTGTCCCTCAGATTACTCCTGAAGGTAGAGACGGCAGGTTCTCGTACCCATCTATGCTCCTAACTTAGCTCTTATCTGATCCCTCCCCCAACCAGGGAGATGAGCAGCTGAAGTATATAGGAAAACACTAATCAGACAGACAGGGTTAACAGACTGGTATAGAAGAAAACTATAATCATACAAATACACTCACAAAACAGAGGAGGTATAGGAAGGGGAAAGCAAATGTGAGAGGATAAGAGAAAAACACACAAACCAACTCCACGCAGCAATCTCCTGAAAAATTCTCCAACCGCCAACTCCAAACACTGAACTTCTTTTTCAACACCAAACCAGGAAGTGGAACTATCACTGGCAACTCCCAAGTGCCAGTGGCAACCATATATACCCGAGGGGAGTGGCCAACACTGATCAGCTGAGACAATTCAGGATGGAAAGCTCCAGGAGATCAACTGAACTGATTAACCCTTAGCATGACTGCAACGAAACCTGCACTGTTTAATAGGATCGTGAAGCAGTTCTACTAAGTGCAGGAGTTGGTGTAACCAGATGCCGCAATCTTCTGGCCCCTCTCTGTCGCGGTACCCCTGTGAAAGCACGTCAGGGGCAACGTGCTTTCACAGCTTGCAATAGTGAGCTGGAAGTTCCAACCAAGGGTGAAGAAAACAAAAGAAGATCCTGCAACTGGAGATTGAATTTTCAGAATAGGAGTTCTGTGCATTTTGTGAAAACATCTGTACTAAAAAATGTAGGAGGAGGACCTGTAATACTTATATATTAGTAATTGCCACAAAATTATGTACCCAACGTATGTTAAAATAATGATAAAACCCCTTTAAGGCCTATGTAGTTGGGTAAAAATGTTCATTCCTGACTATTAGTATGTGTAGACCGGTTGCTGATCACCTGGCAAATAAGAAAAAAGCCTGTTTGATGGGTAATCAGATTGATTTTACCATCATAGATATTCTCAATATTGGCAACACATTGCCCTGTGTAAATGAGGGATGTGCTGCTGACAACATATTGCTATATGGGGACAGATCGATTGTACTGACAACTGTTATTACTCACAGTTTTTGTTGATGTCCAATAAATGATGAATTATAGATAAATCAGCACGTGGTAATGGGGTGAAATTGGTCGATCTAAATGGGCCTTTAGTCTACACTAGGATAATGACACACAATTCCTTTAGTCCCCCATACACATTCAGCTTCTGTTGGCCGAATCTAATGTGTATTGGAGATTTCGGACTGACGATCCTTTTTTTTCTCCCTGAAGAAGAGCCGTCATCAGAGAAATCTGACTGCAGAGAGAACACAGAAGCGCTCGTGTATGGGAGAGTTGGAAGAGAAAGCTGCGGGTCAAACAATAGTCCGAACCATCATTTGGCCAACAGTTATCTAATGTGTATGGGGGGCTTTAGACTCTGCTCCCTGGTTTAGCCCAATCCCAAATCCGTATTAAGTGAGTTGACATTATCTCCGGTCTCATGACTCTTACATTATGGTATTTTGCAATATGCTCTTCATATCCTATTTCTAGAAGGGGGATCTCATGACATTTTCACGTTACGTTGTTTTGCAATATAGAGTTCATATCCTGAGTCTAGCAGGGATCCCCAGTCCAGGGCTTTCCCATGGCTACAGCACATACAATGGAACTTTTCCATTGGATTTTTGGGGAAATTATTATGAATACCAATATGAGAACACTTTATTTTGTGTCCTGTGCTTTAGTCTTTCATGCATCTTCCCAGGCTGCCTGTGTTTATTTCCATATCACCCCCTTACGATACTTTTAATAACTTAGGGGCAGCAATAACTTGCATTTCTGATCTATCAGATCCTTGTAAAAGCAGAGAGTCTCCTCTGTCACTGCAAACTCTGTCACTCTGGCACACCAGGCCTCGGTCACTGCAAACTCGCACTTAACAGTCTGTGATAAGAGCTATCCTCACACTGACAGCTGCAGGAATAGTGGCAATCACACATTCTGCACAAGCAAGGACAAGCACGTCCTGCTTCAGAGAAGGACTCTTATAAAATAACTAGCTATTAAACCCGTTCTACGCCCAGTTGGCGAGCATTTTTATTGGTATATGGTCTCCCATGCTGGTATGTGCTGCCTCCCTTCTTGTATTTGTGCTGCCCCCATCCTGTCCCCACCATCCAATCCTGGTATGCGTGGTACCCCTCACCCCCAATCCTGGTATGCGTGGCAGCCCTCACACCCAATCCTGATATGCGTGGCACCCCTCACCCCCAATCCTGGTATGCGTGGCACCCCTCACCCCCAATCCTGATATGCGTGGCACCCCTCATCCCTATCCTGGTGTGTATGGTATCCATCATCCTGGTATGCATGGCACCCTATCCCTCACTCCCAATCCCGGTATGCGTGGCACCCCTCATCCCGGTATGCGTGGCACCCCTCACCCCCAATCCCGGTATGCGTGGCACCTCTCATCCTTATCCTGGTGTGTATGGTATCCCTCATCCTGGTATGCATGGTACCCCATCCCTCATCCATATCCTGGTGTGTATGGTATCCCTCATCCTGGTATGCATGGCACCCCATCCCTCATCCCCAATCCCGGTATACCTGGCACCCCTCATCCCCAATCCCGGTAAGCCTGGCACCCCTCATCCCCAATCCCGGTAAGCCTGGCACCCCTCATCCCCAATCCCGGTAAGCCTGGCACCCCTCATCCCCAATCCTGGTATGCGTGGCAGCCCTCACACCCAATCCTGATATGCATTGGCACCCCTCACCCCCAATCCTGGTATGCGTGGCACCCCTCACCCCAATCCTGGTATGCGTGGCACCCCTCACCCCAATCCTGGTATGCGTGGCACCCCTCACCCCAATCCTACTGTGTATGATATCCATCATCCTGGTATGCATGGCACCCTATCCCTCACTCCCAATCCCGGTATGCGTGGCACCCCTCACCCCCAATCCCGGTATGCGTGGCACCCCTCATCCTTATCCTGGTGTGTATGGTATCCCTCATCCTGGTATGCATGGTACCCCATCCCTCATCCCTATCCTGGTGTGTATGGTATCCCTCATCCTGGTATGCATGGCACCCCATCCCTCATCCCCAATCCCGGTATGCCTGGCACCCCTCACCCCCAATCCCGGTATGCGTGGAACCCCTTATCTCTATCCTGGTATGTATGGCACCCCTCATCACTATCCTGGTATGTATGGTATCCTTCATCCTGGTATGCATGGTACCCCATCCCTCATCCCGGTATGCATGGCACTCCATCCCTCATCCCCAATCCCGGCATGCGTGGCACCCCTCATCCCCAATCCCGGCATGCGTGGCACCCCTCATCCCCCAATCCCGGCATGCGTGGCACCCCTCATCCCCCAATCCTGGTATGCATGGTCCCCTCACCCCCCAATCCTGGTATGCGTGGCACCCCTCACCCCCCAATCCTGGTATGCGTGGCACCCCTCACCCTCAATCCTGGTATGCGTGGCACCCCTCACCCCCCAATCCTGGTATGCGTGGCACCCCTCACCCCCCAATCCTGGTATGCGTGGCACCCCTCACCCCCCAATCCTGGTATGCGTGGTACCCCCCTCACCCCCCAATCCTGGTATGCGTGGTACCCCACACACCCCCAATCCTGGTATGCGTGGTACACCTCACCCCCAATCCTGGTATGTGTGGAACCCCTCACCCCCCAATCCTGATATATGCATGGTCCCCTCACCCCACAATCCTGGTATGTGTGGCCCCCTCATCCCTTTCACACTGTACACACATACAAAAAAAATAAACAGTTATACTCACCTTTCTTCTCTGTACTCCAGCTCTGCTGCGTCCTCTTCTGCCGGAGGCCGGGGGGGGGGGGGGAGGAGGAGTGCGGCGCCAGAGCACCGCGCTGTCCGGCGCCATTTTGCTGAAGACACACTGTAAATGTGTCTTCAGTAAAATGGCGCCGGATAGCGCAATGCGCACGCGCCGGTCCGACGCCTTCACTCCGCCCCTGGTCTCCAGCGAAGAGAGGCGCCGCGGCAACGCTCCTCTCGGTCAGGTAAGTATATAAGTATGGCACCGGAGATTGCGGTATGCGTTCAGTGTCTACGCATATCGCGATCTCCGGCGCCATACACTCCTCTTACCTGTAACGGCTGAATGCCTGCTTCTGTCTGGAGCCAGACTGCGCGTCACGCATGCGCAGTCTATCGAGGCTTCAGACAGAGACACGCATCCCGCCTTATATTATAGATGATTTCTAAGCTATGATGTAGATACTAGCGATGAGTGAGTATGTTCTGTTAACCCTTTCGGAGAGCATGCTCCGGTGCTCGCCAAGTATCTTCAGCGTGCTCGGGTGTTATGTTTGAGTCACTCCGTGCTCATTATTTGCGACTGTTTGACAGCTTTAATACATATGTGGAATGCCTAAGAAAAAGGCATTCCGCACATGTATTAAAGCTGTCAAACAGTCACAAATCATGAGCACGAAGTGCCAAAAATATATCACCCGATCGCTCATCACTAGTACATACATAAAGAGATATATAAAGTAATTCACATTAGTAACATCTGAATATACTTTGTCTATGTTAGGCCTCATTCTCCATTCGTTTTTCACATAAAGAACACGTACCCATTATAGTCTACAGGGCTATTCACATGTTTGTGCTTTTTGTGAAAAAATTATGGAGACAGGTCCGGGTTTTTTTTTTTTTTTTTTTTACAAGCACCGCAGCTGAAAAATACCAATAGAAGTCTATGTACAGAGGGGAGTATGGAAGGGATGTCAGCTCACCACATTGAAGATTGCCAGCAAGTATAAAGCCTTGGACCTGAAGACAAATGCAAAAAGAAAAAAAAAGGGTTCTCCAACGATGATAAACAGTTAAAAATCCATCTTTATTGTAGAAATATTAAAATCTGTATGCACCGGTTCACAAGGAATATCCAAAGATACAAAAACCTATGCGTTTCAGTGAGATGCCTTAATCATAGTATGTTAATGAGAACTTAGTGCTTCCCTAAATAAGCACACATCCAAAAAGCTCCAAGGGTGTGAGGTCAGTAAATTAGTGAATATCTCCTAAGAATTAACTCTATGGGTGCTGGTCACCAGAAGGTCTCATAATGCCCATAGATGTAGACGGAGAGAAAAGAAAAAAAAAAGTGAGATTAAAAACAAGTAAAAACATAAACATTAATGACCATGTGAAGTACAAATCTACAGTGAAGATTAAGAATCCTTTTGATTAATTATATTGTAGGATAAGATCCTGGTGGGTGTTCATACCTTGCGGTACTCTAGTATGTAACTTAAAAATCCAAAAAGTTTTTCTATTTAACTCCTTTCTCCTTAAATCCCCACATGTTACTGGTCTAAAAACTTTCTCTATACCTGAAAATTTCACTGCACTAACATCTTCCCTGTGAATATGGGAGAAATGTTTAGATACCGCTGACATGTTGCAAGCTGTGGGATTAATTGCATCTGATAAATATCTACGAATACTTTTCTTCAGGGGTCCCATAGTACAACCAACGTTGTGAGCATTCTACAAGCTATATGACACCTGTAGTATTGCAATTAATAAAATTAATAATTGCAAATTCTCCAAAAAAGAACCTATACATGTTTGGTATCTGTATTGACCTGGAGAACCATAATGGCAGGTCAGTTTTAGCATTAAAGGGGTTTTCCCACGAACAAAAGTTAATTTTAAAAATTGTCTTTGTCTGACCATGTACGGAATATACACATCTCCTGGGCAGGGGAGGAAGCAAAAGACAATACAGATATTACAGCAGGGGATCACAGAGGATTCATTTTATGAGGTAAAACATTTCACTGCCTGTTTTTAAACAATATTTTACCTCACAAAATGAATCCTCTGTGATCCCCTGCTATCCTGTCTGTATTGTCTTTTGCTTCCTCCCCTGCCCAGGAGCTGTGGTATGTTCCATACAAGGTGAGACAAAGACAATTTTTAAAATTAACTTTTGTTTGTGGGAAAACCCCTTTAAATGAACAAGGTAAAAAAAAAATGTGGAATTGCAGTTTTTTTTGCAATTTCACCTCACTAGGATTTAGTTTCTTGTTTTGCAATACACTATGTGGTAAAATCAATAGTGTTGTTAAAAAGTGCAACTCGTCCTGTAAAAAACAAGCCGTCACACGGCCATATTGACAGAAAAATAAAAAAGTTATGGCTCTGGGAAGAAGGGGAGCAAAAAACTAAAACGCAAAAATGGAAAATAGCAAGGTTGTGAAGGGGTTAAAGGGCTTTCTCTGCAGACAGTGCTCCCTCCAGACCAGCCAGGGCTGTCAATCACTAGTGAGGGAGGGTGGACATACAAAACCAGTGGGTGGGATGGTGCACAGAGCAGCTTGGCACATGTTACATTGGACACCCTCATACCCTATTTGATTAAACTTCAGTTTCTGCAGAACAGAGGCAGCAATTAAAACACTCAGAACGGGGTTCTCATGCAAGAGAATCGGGCCGATTATGCTAATTACACTTAGCCCAAACTTTGTCAGAGTTTGATCCGAATGTCATCTTGCTGTGTTGCGATTCTCTTTCATGACAGAATTGGAGCACAGTTGAGGAGAAGATGGAGAACTTAATTTCTTCTCCATTGTCTGTGTTTGCGTGAATCGGACTGCACTCGGATGACATCTGAGTGCAGTCCAATGTTTTACTCACACCCATAGACTTGTATGAGTGATCGTGCTCCAATCTGGAGAGCCACTCACAGCATGCTGCGATTTTATTCTCATGAGGAATAGGAAACTTCATTGGAGTAAATGCTGACACCCACTAGGGGGAGCTCGTTGCAAACTGTCTTACTACTGATCTCAGTTCGCAATAAGCCCCCAATACTGCAGGTCACCAGCATTTTCTCATCATTAAACTATGCCTATACAGAGGATGTGAAACCTTGTATCAGAAATATGGAACTACTACTGGTATAAAGATGTATTTAATAAAAAAAAAAGACAATTTAATAATAGATAAATATAAAAAATGGCATTGACAGGTGGGCATTTACTTTTAAGGAAATAAATATGATTTAATCACATTTTAAATCCACTGCCCAAGCCACACCAGTCATCCCATGTTCCCCCACCAATCTATGTTTACAATGGTCATATCACTAAAGTCGATAGATTTAATCCATACCCAAAATGTAGTCTTCTTTTTATGTAAATCAGTCAGTTTTTCGCGATACATTTTATCAGTTATCAGGGTATGAATTTCATTACCAGAAACTGTATATTTGTGAAACCTTGAAGGGATACTTCTAGTACATCTCACAAGGTGATAGCTAAAATCTTGTGAAAACTATATAGTTAGAATGGAACAAAAAGGTTGGAGGAATATAGAAACCCCAAGAAAAAGGGAGTCTCCCCGCAGGAGAGTTTCTTCAAAGGACAACTTACTTTACAATAGTTGTTCTTTAAAGGGAGTCTGTGAGCACAAAATGATCATACAAACCAACCACAGCACCTTGTTGGGGACATAAACTTCATAAAAATCATATCTCTAGTATTCAAATCCATTACTGCATGTGACAGAAATCGCTCTTTCTCCAAATATACTAATGGTTCACTTGATTACGTTCACTGTATATTCCCACCTACTTATTGTTCATGTATCTCCGTCCTCCCCTCTCTTGATTGACAGCTCTGGCTTTACAGGATCCAGAGGAGAATGGAGATGGATGGAAAACAAGTAGGTGGGAAGGTGCGCTGAGCTGTTTGGTCACACCAAGGGTGCACTGACCATCTCATAAACATATACAGTACAGACCAAAAGTTTGGACACACCTTCTCATCTAAATATTTTTCTGTATTTTCAAGACTATGAAAATTGTACATTCACACTGAAGGCATCAAAACTATGAATTAACACATGTGGAATTATATACTTAACAAAAAAGTGTGAAACAACTGAAAATATGTCTTATATTCTAGGTTCTTCAAAGTAGCCACCTTTTGCTTTGATGACTGCTTTGCACACTCTTGGCATTCTCTTGATGAGCTTCAAGAGGTGGTCACCGGAAATAGTCTTCCAACAATCTTGAAGGAGTTCCCAGAGATGCTTAGCACTTGTTGGCTCTTTTGCCTTCACTATGCGGTCCAGCTCACCCCAAACCATCTCGATTGGGTTCAGGTCTGGTGACTGTGGAGGCCAGGTCATCTAGCGTAGCACCCCATCACTCTCCTTCTTGGGAAAATAGCCCTTACACAGCCTGGAGGTGTGTTTAGGGTCATTGTCCTGTTAAAAAATAAATGATGGTCCAACTAAACGCAAACCGGATGGAATAGCATGCCGCTGCAAGATGCTGTGGTAGCCATGCTGGTTCAGTATGCCTTCAATTTTGAATAAATCCCCAACAGTGTCACCAGCAAAGCACCCCCACACCATCACACCTCCTCCTCCATGCTTCACGGTGGGAACCAGGCATGTAGTCATAGAATCATAGAATCATAGAATGGTAGAGTTGGAAGGGACCTCCTGGGTCATCTGGTCCAACCCCCTGCTCAAAGCAGGATTCACTAGATCATCTCAGACAGATGTCTGTCCAGCCTCTGTTTGAAGACGTCCATTGAAGGGGAACACACCACCTCTCGTGGCAGCCTGTTCCACTCATTAATCACCCTAACTGTCAAAAAATTTTTTCTAATATCTAATCTGTGTCTCCTCCCATTTAGTTTCATCCCATTGCTTCTAGTCTTTCCTTGTGCAAATGAGAATAAAGATGATCCTTCTACAATGTGACAGCCCTTGACATATTTGTAGACAGCTATTAAGTCTCCTCTCAGTCTTCTTTTTTGCAAGCTAAACATTCCCAAATCCTGCAACCGTTCCTCATAGGACATGGTTTGCAGACCAGTCACCATTCTGGTCGCTCTTCTCTGAACTTGCTCCAGTTTGTCTATGTCTTTTTTAAAATGTGGTGCCCAAAACTGTACACAGTATTCCAGATGAGGTCTGACCAAAGAGGAGTAAAGACCGATAATGACTTCACGTGATCTAGACTGTATGCTTCTGTTAATACATCCCAGAATTGTATTTGCCTTTTTTGCTGCTGCATCACACTGTTGACTCATGTTCAGTCTATGATCTATTAGTATACCTAAGTCTTTTTCACATGTACTGTTGCTTAGCTCTATTCCTCCCATTCTGTATATGCTTTTTTCATTTTTATTGCCCAGATGTAGTACTTTGCATTTTTCCCTGTTAAAAACCATTGTGTTGTTTGCTGCCCACTGCTCCAGTTTATTTAGGTCTTTTTGAATCCTCTCTCTCTCTTCTCTAGTATTAGCTATCCCTCCTAGCTTTGTGTCATCAGCAAATTTAATCAGTTTACCCTCAATTCCTTCATCTAAATCATTGATAAAGATGTTGAACAATACAGGTCCCAGGACGGAGCCCTGTGGTACCCCACTTGAGACATTCATCCAGCTGGATGTGAAGCCATTTACAACCACCCTTTGAGTCCGATCACTAAGCCAGTTATGAATCCACCTAACAGTTGCCTGGTCCATTGCATACTTGGTCATTTTTTCAATAAGGATGGTGTGAGATACTTTGTCAAATGCTTTGCTGAAGTCAAGATATACTATATCTACAGCATTTCCCTGATCCACCCAGTCAGTGACTCTGTCATAGAAGGAAATTAAGTTAGTCTGACATGACTTGTTAGTTACAAACCCATGCTGACTCTGGTTAATCACTTCATTCTTATCCATGTACTTGCATACATGTTGTTTAATAATTTGTTCAAAGATCTTTCCTGGTATAGAAGTCAGAATCACCGGCCTATAGTTCCCTGGGTCCACCTTCTTCCCCTTTTTGAAGATAGGAACAACATTTGCTCTTCTCCAGTCTTCTGGGACTTCTCCTGTTCTCCAAGAATTTGCAAAGATTATGGAGAGTGGTTCTAAAATTTCTTCTACGATCTCCTTCAGTACTCTGGGGTGTAATTCATCTGGACCTGGAGACTTGAACTCATTTATGTTAGCTAAATATTCCCTCACAATCTTTCTGTTTACAGATAACTTGGATTCCTCTATTCCTTTAAAAGGACAGTGAAGATCAGTTGATGTTACATTTTCTTTCTGAGAGAAAACAGATGCAAAATAGGAATTAAAAAGTTCGGCCTTCTCAACATCCTCTCTTACCATTTCTCCATTTTCATCCTGTAAAAATCCTATAGCATCTTTGACTTTTCTTTTACTTTTGACATACCCCCAAAATCCTTTTTTATTGCTTTTGACATCTCTTGCAAGCCTTAATTCATTGTCAGCTTTAGCTAACCTGATACGTGCCCTACAGGATCTGCAGACTGCATTATAATCTTCTTTAGATATGCCTCCCTCTTTCCATTTAATAAACATTTCTTTCTTTCTTTTTAGCATGTGTTTAAGTTCTGTGTTCATCCATCCTGGTTTCCTTAAATGCTTCCCATTCTTCCTACTTTTCGGGATTGTTAACGATTGTGCTTTGAGAATCTCATTTTTAAAAATTTCCCATCCTTCTTGGACATTTTTGTCCTTAAGGACATCCAGCCATTGGATCCCTCCTATTCTCTTTCTGAGTCTCTTAAAATCTGCCTTTCTAAAATCTAACCTTGAAGTTTGAGTCTTCACATGTCTTCCTCCTCTAGTTATCCAAAATTCTATAATAGCATGATCGCTGCCTCCTAGGGTCCCAGCCACCTTTACCTCCTCAACCATTTCCTCCCTGTTTATAAGGATTAGATCCAAAGTAGCAGATCCCCTTGTTTTCTCCCCTACCTTTTGGAAGATAAAGTTGTCAGCAAGAGAGGATAAGAATTTGCTTGACCTGTTAGTTTTACTTGAGAGAGATTCCCAACAAATGTCTGGATAGTTGAAATCTCCCATGACCACTACGTCATATTTTTTGGAGAACTTGGTCATTTGATACATAAAGAGTTCATCCATATCTTCAGGTTGCCCAGGTGGCCTGTAGTAAATGCCTACAATGGTGTCCTTTCCGTTGTTCTCTCCTTGTATTCTTACCCAAACAGTTTCCACAGAACTCCCAGTCTCTGAAGCTTCAATCTCTGTGCAGATATACGCTTTTCTAACATACAATGCAACACCTCCTCCTCGTTTATCAAGTCTGTTTCTTGCAAATAAGTTGTATCCTTTTAGCCTTTTATTCCAATCATGTGTATCGGCCCACCAAGTTTCAGTGATTCCAATGACATCATATTCCTTTTCCTGCATTAGTAGTTCCAATTCTCCTTGTTTGTTGCCCATGCTTTGTGCATTTGTATAAAAACATTTTAGTTTGTGATTGGTTTCTCTTCCTCCCATATTTTTATTATTTAGATTTTTTTGTCTTTGTTCTTCTTTTCCACTTCCAGTAGCAGAGATCCCAATAGTATTTGTCAGCTGTATGGCTTTTTCTGGCCTTTTGCTTCCCTTCCCACATTGTTCTAGTTTAAAGCTCTTCTGATGAGTGTAGCAAGGCGACTTCCAAATACATGTTTTCCAGTCTTCGTAAGGTGCACCCCATCTCTAGCAAGTAGTCCATCGTATAGGTAATTCATTCCGTGATCCAGAAATCCAAATCCTTGTTGACGGCACCATCGACGTAGCCAGTTGTTCACCTGTAGAATCTTATTCCACCTCATTGTTCCATGGCCATCCACTGGGAGGATGGATGAGAAGACCACCTGCGCTCCCAATTCTTTCACTTTCTTGCCTAAGTCTTCAAAGTCACTGCAGATGGTTTCCAGGTCCTTTCTTGCGGTGTCATTTGTCCCCACATGTATTAGCAGGAATGGGTAGTGATCTGTAGGTCTGAAGAGTCTTGATATCCTGTCAGACACATCTTTAATTTTTGCTCCTGGAAGACAGCACATTTCTCTTGAGGTTATGTCTGGTCTGTAGATAGCGGCCTCTGTTCCTCTTAACAGGGAATCCCCCATGACCACCACTCTCCGTTTTTTCTTCACAACATTCTTCTTTCTCCATCCAGGAGGATTCTGAGGGCTTACAAGGTTATTCATTGCTGGCAAAGTCTTATCTTGCTGTATTTCTTCATGGTTCTCCTGCGAGAGAGCCTGGTACTGGTTCCTGAGCAGTATGGGTGCTGACTGCCTCTCGATCCTCCTGCTTCTGTGGGTCACATGCTTCCATTCCTCTGTTTCCTCAGGTGCAGTTCGAATTTCTTCTCTTTCTGAATCATGAAGAGATAATTCTGCTCTGTCTAAGAACTCTTCACCTTCCTTAATGATTTTCAAGGTAGTCAACCTCTCTTCTAGATTTCGCAACTTTTCCTCCAACAGGGACACAAGCTTGCATTTCTGGCATGTGAAGTTTGGCTTTTCCACTGGCAAGTCTGTGAACATGTAGCAGGATATGCAGCTCACCAAATGGCTCCTGGACTCTTCCATGTTCTTATTGTTAATGTTCTGAAAACAGTGAAAAAAGCTTAAAAAAAAAGCTTCAAAATGCGCGCGCCAGTAAGCGCGCGGTTTACCGATGTCCTCTTTTCAGCTCCAACAGCCAAAATCCAGTGTTCTTTGAGCTCGCAGAAACTCTTCACTTACCCCAAAATGCAGTGGGAATATGCAAATTATCTCCGCAGGACTCCCCCCCTGGTTTACCGATGTCCTCTTTTCAGCTCCAACAGCCAAAATCCAGTGTTCTTTGAGCTCGCAGAAACTCTTCACTTACCCCAAAATGCAGTGGGAATATGCAAATTATCTCCGCAGGACTCCCCCCCTGGTTTACCGATGTCCTCTTTTCAGCTCCAACAGCCAAAATCCAGTGTTCTTTGAGCTCGCAGAAACTCTTCACTTACCCCAAAATGCAGTGGGAATATGCAAATTATCTCCGCAGGACTCCCCCCCTGGTTTACCGATGTCCTCTTTTCAGCTCCAACAGCCAAAATCCAGTGTTCTTTGAGCTCGCAGAGACTCTTCACTTACCCCAAAATGCAGTGGGAATATGCAAATTATCTCCACAGGACCCCCCCCCTGGTTCACCGATGTCCTCTTTTCAGCTCCAACAGCCAAAATCCAGTGTTCTTTGAGCTCGCAGAGACTCTTCACTTACCCCAAAATGCAGTGGGAATATGCAAATTATCTCCGCAGGACTCCCCCCCTGGTTTACCGATGTCCTCTTTTCAGCTCCAACAGCCAAAATCCAGTGTTCTTTGAGCTCGCAGAGACTCTTCACTTACCCCAAAATGCAGTGGGAATATGCAAATTATCTCCGCAGGACTCCCCCCCTGGTTTACCGATGTCCTCTTTTCAGCTCCAACAGCCAAAATCCAGTGTTCTTTGAGCTCGCAGAAACTCTTCACTTACCCCAAAATGCAGTGGGAATATGCAAATTATCTCCGCAGGACTCCCCCCCTGGTTTACCGATGTCCTCTTTTCAGCTCCAACAGCCAAAATCCAGTGTTCTTTGAGCTCGCAGAAACTCTTCACTTACCCCAAAATGCAGTGGGAATATGCAAATTATCTCCGCAGGACTCCCCCCCTGGTTTACCGATGTCCTCTTTTCAGCTCCAACAGCCAAAATCCAGTGTTCTTTGAGCTCGCAGAGACTCTTCACTTACCCCAAAATGCAGTGGGAATATGCAAATTATCTCCGCAGGACCCCCCCCCTGGTTTACCGATGTCCTCTTTTCAGCTCCAACAGCCAAAATCCAGTGTTCTTTGAGCTCGCAGAGACTCTTCACTTACCCCAAAATGCAGTGGGAATATGCAAATTATCTCCGCAGGACTCCCCCCCCTGGTTTACCGATGTCCTCTTTTCAGCTCCAACAGCCAAAATCCAGTGTTCTTTGAGCTCGCAGAGACTCTTCACTTACCCCAAAATGCAGTGGGAATATGCAAATTATCTCCGCAGGACTCCCCCCCTGGTTTACCGATGTCCTCTTTTCAGCTCCAACAGCCAAAATCCAGTGTTCTTTGAGCTCGCAGAGACTCTTCACTTACCCCAAAATGCAGTGGGAATATGCAAATTATCTCCACAAGACTCCTCCCCTGGTTTACCGATGTCCTCTTTTCAGCTCCAACAGCCAAAATCCAGTGTTCTTTGAGCTCGCAGAGACTCTTCACTTACCCCAAAATGCAGTGGGAATATGCAAATTATCTCCGCAGGACTCCCCCCCTGGTTTACCGATGTCCTCTTTTCAGCTCCAACAGCCAAAATCCAGTGTTCTTTGAGCTCGCAGAGACTCTTCACTTACCCCAAAATGCAGTGGGAATATGCAAATTATCTCCGCAGGACTCCCCCCCTGGTTTACCGATGTCCTCTTTTCAGCTCCAACAGCCAAAATCCAGTGTTCTTTGAGCTCGCAGAGACTCTTCACTTACCCCAAAATGCAGTGGGAATATGCAAATTATCTCCACAGGACTCCTCCCCTGGTTTACCGATGTCCTCTTTTCAGCTCCAACAGCCAAAATCCAGTGTTCTTTGAGCTCGCAGAGACTCTTCACTTACCCCAAAATGCAGTGGGAATATGCAAATTATCTCCACAAGACTCCTCCCCTGGTTTACCGATGTCCTCTTTTCAGCTCCAACAGCCAAAATCCAGTGTTCTTTGAGCTCGCAGAGACTCTTCACTTACCCCAAAATGCAGTGGGAATATGCAAATTATCTCCGCAGGACTCCCCCCCTGGTTTACCGATGTCCTCTTTTCAGCTCCAACAGCCAAAATCCAGTGTTCTTTGAGCTCGCAGAGACTCTTCACTTACCCCAAAATGCAGTGGGAATATGCAAATTATCTCCACAAGACTCCTCCCCTGGTTTACCGATGTCCTCTTTTCAGCTCCAACAGCCAAAATCCAGTGTTCTTTGAGCTCGCAGAGACTCTTCACTTACCCCAAAATGCAGTGGGAATATGCAAATTATCTCCGCAGGACTCCCCCCCTGGTTTACCGATGTCCTCTTTTCAGCTCCAACAGCCAAAATCCAGTGTTCTTTGAGCTCGCAGAGACTCTTCACTTACCCCAAAATGCAGTGGGAATATGCAAATTATCTCCGCAGGACTCCCCCCCTGGTTTACCGATGTCCTCTTTTCAGCTCCAACAGCCAAAATCCAGTGTTCTTTGAGCTCGCAGAGACTCTTCACTTACCCCAAAATGCAGTGGGAATATGCAAATTATCTCCACAGGACTCCTCCCCTGGTTTACCGATGTCCTCTTTTCAGCTCCAACAGCCAAAATCCAGTGTTCTTTGAGCTCGCAGAGACTCTTCACTTACCCCAAAATGCAGTGGGAATATGCAAATTATCTCCGCAGGACTCCCCCCCTGGTTTACCGGTGTCCTCTTTTCAGCTCCAACAGCCAAAATCCAGTGTTCTTTGAGCTCGCAGAGACTCTTCACTTACCCCAAAATGCAGTGGGAATATGCAAATTATCTCCGCAGGACTCCCCCCCTGGTTTACCGATGTCCTCTTTTCAGCTCCAACAGCCAAAATCCAGTGTTCTTTGAGCTCGCGGAGAGTGTTCACTTACCCCAAAATGCAGTGGGAATATGCAAATTATCTCTGCAGGACTCCTCCACTGGTTTACCGATGTCCTCTTTTCAGCTCCAACAGCCAAAATCCAGTGTTCTTTCAGCTCGCGGAGACTCTTCACTTACCCCAAAATGCAGTGGGAATATGCAAATTATCTCCGCAGGACTCCTCCCCTGGTTTATCGATGTCCTCTTTTCAGCACCAACAGCCAAAATCCAGTGTTCTTTGAGCTCGCGGAGACTCTTCACTTACCCCAAAATGCAGTGGGAATATGCTAATTATCTCCGCAGGACTCCTTCCCTGGTTTACCGATGTCCTCTTTTCAGCTCCAACAGCCAAAATCCAGTGTTCTTTGAGCTCGCGGAGACTCTTCACTTACCCCAAAATGCAGTGGGAATATGCAAACTATCTCCGCAGGACTCCCCCCCTGGTTTACCGATGTCCTCTTTTCAGCTCCAACAGCCAAAATCCAGTGTTCTTTGAGCTCGCGGAGACTCTTCACTTACCCCAAAATGCAGTGGGAATATGCAAATTATCTCCACAGGACTCCTCCCCTGGTTTACCGATGTCCTCTTTTCAGCACCAACAGCCAAAATCCAGTGTTCTTTGAGCTCGCGGAGACTCTTCACTTACCCCAAAATGCAGTGGGAATATGCAAATTATCTCCACAGGACTCCTCCCCTGGTTTACCGATGTCCTCTTTTCAGCTGCAACAGCCAAAATCCAATGTTCTTTGAGCTCGCAGAGACTCTTCACTTACCCCAAAATGCAGTGGGAATATGCAAATTATCTCCACAGGACTCCCCCCCCCCTGGTTTACCGATGTCCTCTTTTCAGCTCCAACAGCCAAAATCCAGGGTTCTTTGAGCTCGCAGAGACTCTTCACTTACCCCAAAATGCAGTGGGAATATGCAAATTATCTCCGCAGGACTCCCCCCCTGGTTTACCGATGTCCTCTTTTCAGCTCCAACAGCCAAAATCCAGTGTTCTTTGAGCTCGCAGAGACTCTTCCCTTACCCCAAAATGCAGTGGGAATATGCAAATTATCTCCACAAGACTCCCCCCCTGGTTTACCGATGTCCTCTTTTCAGCTCCAACAGCCAAAATCCAGTGTTCTTTGAGCTTGCAGAGACTCTTCACTTACCCCAAAATGCAGTGGGAATATGCAAATTATCTCCGCAGGACTCCCCCCCTGGTTTACCGATGTCCTCTTTTCAGCTCCAACAGCCAAAATCCAGGGTTCTTTGAGCTCGCAGAGACTCTTCACTTACCCCAAAATGCAGTGGGAATATGCAAATTATCTCCGCAGGACTCCCCCCCTGGTTTACCGATGTCCTCTTTTCAGCTCCAACAGCCAAAATCCAGTGTTCTTTGAGCTCGCAGAGACTCTTCACTTACCCCAAAATGCAGTGGGAATATGCAAATTATCTCCGCAGGACTCCCCCCCTGGTTTACCGATGTCCTCTTTTCAGCTCCAACAGCCAAAATCCAGTGCTCTTTGAGCTCGCAGACTCTTCACTTACCCCAAAATGCAGTGGGAATATGCAAATTATCTCCGCAGGACTCCTCCCCTGGTTTACCAATGTCCTCTTTTCAGCTCCAACAGCCAAAATCCAGTGTTCTTTGAGCTCGCGGAGACTCTTCACTTACCCCAAAATGCAGTGGGAATATGCAAATTATCTCCGCAGGACTCCTCCCCTGGTTTACCGATGTCCTCTTTTCAGCACCAACAGCCAAAATCCAGTGTTCTTTGAGCTCGCGGAGACTCTTCACTTACCCCAAAATGCAGTGGGAATATGCAAATTATCTCCACAGGACTCCTCCCCTGGTTTACCGATGTCCTCTTTTCAGCTCCAACAGCCAAAATCCGGTGTTCTTTGAGCTCGCAGAGACTCTTCACTTACCCCAAAATGCAGTGGGAATATGCAAATTATCTCCACAGGACTCCCACCCTGGTTTACCGATGTCCTCTTTTCAGCTCCAACAGCCAAAATCCAGTGTTCTTTGAGCTCGCGGAGAGTCTTCACTTACCCCAAAATGCAGTGGGAATATGCAAATTATCTCCACAGGACTCCTCCCCTGGTTTACCGATGTCCTCTTTTCAGCTCCAACAGCCAAAATCCAGTGTTCTTTGAGCTCGCAGAGACTCTTCACTTACCCCAAAATGCAGTGGGAATATGCAAATTATCTCCGCAGGACTCCTCCCCTGGAGTCCATCCATTCACCTTTTCTGCGTCACACAAAGACACGGTGGTTGGAACCAAAGATCTCAAATTTGGACTCATCAGACCAAAGCACAGATATCCACTGGTCTAATGTCCATTCTTTGTGTTCTTTAGCCCAAACAAGTCTCTTGTGCTTGTTGCCTGTCCTTAGCAGTGGTTTCCTAGCAGCTATTTTACCATGAAGGTCTGCTGCACAAAGTCTCCTCTTAACAAACAGTTGTTGTAGAGATGTGTCTGCTGCTAGAACTCTGTGTGGCATTGACCTGGTCTCTAATCTGAGCTGCTGTTAACCTGCGATTTCTGAGGCTGGTGACTCGGATAAACTTATCCTCAGAAGCAGAGGTGATTCTTGGTCTTCCTTTCCTGGGGCGGTCCTCATGTGAGCCAGTTTCTTTGTAGCGCTTGATGGTTTTTGCAACTGCACTTGGGGACACTTTCAAAGTTTGCCCACTTTTTCGGACTGACTGACCTTCATTTCTTAAAGTAATGATGGCCACTCATTCTTCTTTACTTAGCTGCTTTTTTCTTGCCATAATACAAATTCTAGCAGTCTATTCAGTAGGACTATCAGCTGTGTATCCACCTGACTTCTGCACAACACAACTGATGGTCCCAACCCCATTTATCAGGCAATAAATCCCACTTATTAAACCTGACAGGAGACACCTGTGAAGTGAAAACCATTTACGGTGACTACCTCTTGAAGCTCATCAAGAGAATGCAAAGAGTGTGCAAAGCAGTCATCAAAGCAAAAGGTGGCTACTTTGAAGAACCTAGAATATAAGACATATTTTCAGTTGTTTCACACTTTTTTGTTAAGTATATAATTCCCCATGTGTTAATTCATAGTTTTGATGCCTTCAGTGAGAATGTACAATTTTCAAAGTGATGAAAATACAGAAAAATCTTTCAATGATAAGGTGTTTCCAAACTTTTGGTCTGTACTGTATATGAATAAAGAATGATTTCTAACAAATGCAGCAATGGGTTTGGACACCAAAGGTATGATTTTTATTGAGGCTTTATCTCCTGCAAGGTGCTGTGCTTGGTCAGAACAGTCGGTTTGTGCTGACAGACTCCCTTTAAAGTGGACCTGTCATCCGACTACTAGAGATGAGCAAACCCAAATTGCAAAGTTCGGGGTTCATACCGGACACTAGAGGTGCTGATTGCTGAACTCCGAACACGGACTTCTCCCAGAAGTTCATTTTACATTTTGGTAGTTCGGAGAGGAAAGAGAGAGATTTTCCACTACCAAAGTTCGGGTCCCCATTGATTTCTATGGGGTTCAGTTTCAGGTTCAAGTTCGGGTACAGTTCTTGTACCTGAACCGAACTTTGGACTAAAGTTCGGTCGAACCCGACTGACCCAAACTTCCATAGGTCCACTCATTCCTACAGACTACACTGCCCGTGAAAAGGTGGCACACGGTAGCCAATCATTGGTCATCCGGGACGGGAGGAAGGAATACATCAGACTAAGGATTTGTGCAGACGGTTGTATTTTTTGGTCCGATTGTACTCTGACCAATGTTATTCTATGGGGTTGTGCACATGTCTATTTTTTTTCCTTAGACACAATCTGCCTAAGGAAAAAATTGCTGCATGCCCGAGTTTGATCCAATATTGAGATCACACTCGACAATGCAAGTCAATGAGTCTGTGGAAAACATTGGACTGCACTCGGATGACATCTGAGTGCAGTCCCATTTACATGGACTGACAAGATGGAGAACATGGAGACATTTTTGTTCTCCATCGTCTCTTCATCCAAGAAGATCTGATCACACTCTAATCCAACACTGATCAGAGTGTCATTTACATAATTGGCCCAATTCTATCGGATGAGAAAATCTAGAGTCGTCTGCACCTAGCCTAATAACTATGTGCCCTGTATGTTCTCTGATTGCTTCTACTTGCCAAAGGACACAATATTTGTTGTGCATCTAGGCCAGCATTTCCCAAACCCCAGTCATACAGCAGCAGTTTCTGGATGAGGGAACACTGAGGTTGGCACTATATGCGGCACTATTTCTAGCAGTGTGTAGGGCAGGGGCAGATACATCATTAGTGCAACCTGTGTGAAGCTGCATAGGGGTCCAATAGGTAAGGGAGCCACATCCACCACCAAAGTGGGCGAAATTGTGCATTATAATCAGCTATTGGACCGAAAAGGACCCATATATTGTTCTTCACAGGAGTCTCTTCTGGTTCTGTCCGTCAGTGGTATAGGGCACACTGTGGCCAGCACTTTATGTACGAGGAACCCTCTGGTTAATATTTGTTTGAATTATAAGCTGCAGCCATACAGGCCGCATTGCCTTCTTGCATCTCCCCTGTAAAAGCAAATATATATCTGCAGAAAAGTGGCATTTATTACCCATGTCCTGTAAGTCCATACATCTTCATGGGTATAAAAGTTGGTATTAACAGCAAAACATAGCACACACACCTATGTAAGGTAGAACTGTTATACAGCAGGAAACTTGGAGGTGAGTTGCATTGAGTCATAGTTTTATTCTTTAACTCATGTATGTTTAAATACTGTAAACCAGGGTTAATGGTAGGACATCCATTAGTAGGAATGATTTTTTTTCGATCCCATAGGAGTATAAAAAATAACAGTCCATCACATGGCACATTCCAAAAGCAACTCCCTACATACTAGGCTGGTGATAGGACACATCCAGCTTTAGCCTAAAGATTGGACAGGAAAAAAAAGACGCGCTGACAGCACAAACTTCATGTGACATTTATTACTTGAAGTTCACCTCGTGTGAAGCAGCGCAAACACTTGTGGGAGGTTTTACTTTAAAGAGGACCTTTCACCAGTCTGAGCATGTTAAACTGGCCACATTATGGAATAGTGGGTGCTGAGCTGAGTAAAAAATGTTTTTTATTTTTTAATTTCTCCTCTCCGTTAGAGATATTAGCTGATAAGGTTTAGATTATAATTGATGATAAACCCAATAGGGGAGTACTAGAGATTCTTCTTTGGGGGCGTGCACTTTTTCCCCTGCCTCCTGTTTATAATTGGTCAACGTCATGCAAGGAAATAAATACACGCCTCCAAAGAAGAATGCCTGGGGTCTCAGACCTCCATCAATAAAAATGTTAAAGCATATTCCACAGCGCTGTACATGGAAAGTAATCACTCACATTAGGCTCTTTTTACATATAAGAATACATTTGTTTCAAAAATTGTAAATAAATCATTGATACCAAGTTTTTAAATACATGTATATGTGATCTTATTTTTTGTTAACTTACAGCAATTGCTTTAGCAAGTGCTCATGTTTACTTCTTTTTTTTCCCCTCCAATTACGGCTGGATAACAAGCATTGAATAAGTGTTTGGTGAACAATCATTCTGCAGATACAGCCATGTACATTTTCCTTGATGTTAGTGACTCGCCCCCTGGGCCGTGGGGCACTCGGATCCGGGCAATAGGGGAACGATGGGGGGTAGTAGTGGCAACCCGGTTCCGTGGCTCAGGGTGGTCAGGCCAGTGGTAGTCTGCTATGTGCTGTTGATAACGTCCGACTATGCCACCCGTGGATTTGCGGTCACTAGGAACCGCCGCTGCAGGGCAGACCGCTGGGGCTGATGGTGTATGCAGCTGAGGTGGTGTGACTCCCCACGGGAAGAGTGCAGCCCCAGGGCAGTGTAGTGGATGGTGGGAGTGAGGGTAGTGAGAGTCCCAGTACCAGTAGTGCCAGAGGAGTGAAAAAGCACACAGACAACGTACTGCAGTCCAGGGTCTTTACTCATGGTTAATATCCAAGTCACTTCAGCTGGCAATGACTGCCCGAGCCGTGCTGCGTCCACCAGGTGAGGGGCTCGGTCAACTCCCAGGCAGCTCGGAAGTATGGCTCAGGACCCCCTTCAATCCTTCCTCTGGCCTGCCTCACCAGTGACCCACTTTTGTCCAGCTGCCGCAAACTTGTGCGGGTAAACGTGGATCCCGTTCCCCGCTGTTCTATATGGTGCCTTCCTAGCAGGTTTAATGAGGTGTCGCACCAATAAATGATCACGACGTCCGGTCTTTGGCTGAGGGTAGTTTCTCCTCCACCAACTTGGGATCCGGCACCCTTAATATCCCTTCACCCTGTATTCTCGCGGGTTCTTAGGGTCCCTTCTTCCTTCTTGTTCCTGAGCCCTTCTGTTTCTTTCTCTTCTTTTCCCTTCCCTGTTCCTCCTTCTTCTCCTTTCTCGTGGAGCTGGGCTGAGAAGTAATCCCAGCTCCCCTTCACCTCCTCTCTCTCTCCACTCTCCTCCTCGGCCTCTCTCTAGGCCCACTCTGGAGTAGAGCTCCTACAGAGCCTCTACTCCCTGTCTTCTCCTCTCACTGCACAGACTGAACTGAACCCAGATCTAAGATGGTGCCCACCTTTTATACCTCCCTCTAGCCATGAGCCCAGGTGACCAGCAACCAATGGGCTCCTACCTACGCTCAGGAACCGTCCCCTATCTGCTCCTACATCACTGGGTATTCCTCCCCCCTCCCCACTCCAGCCAGGGACATGGTCTGTCGTACCTGCATTTCTGTCTAATGGGAGTACCGTTGAGCTGTCCCTCGGAAATGGGGTGAGTGTGCTGTATGCAGCTAACTGAGCCCTGGTCCATACTCCATCCTTACCCGGGAGTGGAATATCACACCTCTGGCAGAGGTGCAATACCCCTGTAGCGGCCGAACCCTCGGGGCGCTACATTAGTCATTGTTCAAAACAACCAAAAATTTTAGATAACACCAAATAAGTAATGTATGATATAGTGCTAGAAGTGATCAGGTGTGTGACCCCCTACACAGTCAACTATCAGTGACTATGAAACAAAAATTTCAAACATGGCAGTCTTTGATCCACAAAATGACAATGTCTTATTGGTTGACTAAAATGATTGCCGTGAGAAGAGATCTGCAGCTGCAGTGGTGTTTGCAACCACATTCAGCTCTACTCCCTCTCCATACTGACTGCCGTAAGATGAAAGCTGGATGTGTTTGTAATCACACTCAGCTCTGCTCCACTCTGCACATTTGCTGCAGAGATCAGTGTTATTCCATGTATCACAAGAGAAAGCATGTTCTTCTGACCTTCGGGAGGGAGGTGTTCTTTTTACCCCCTGCATGATGCCTCCTACTTATGATTGGTCAGTGTCATGCAGGGTAAAAAGTAGAGAACAATTTCTAATAACACCCCACTGGGCTTATCATGAGTTATAAACTAAACTTTAAGAAACAATATCTCTGCAACAGCGATGAGAAATGAAATTTTTTTTTTACTCGGCTCTGCAGTTACTATTCCATGATTTGACCAGCTTAACATGCTAAAATTGGTGAAAGGTCCTTTTTAAAGTGTATTTTTTGTAAAGCCAAACGCTAGTCCACCTAGTATTTCACTAGTCTGAGCTGGCATCTTGAACCTCTGTGGCGTAATTAGGTTTTGCTTTGGTCTAAACTCCCCAGGAGACTTTGGGATTTTGCAATTTTCTCCCTTAAAAAAGTACTTCACAGCAGGTGGCCATACATCTTACATAGCTGTCCACATGCATAATGAACCACTGTCAGACACCTCTGGCAGCTGCTTATCTTCTCTGAGATCAGAGGATCATGCATGATGAAACCCAACATACTTCATTTTTCTCTCTTTGGTAATCACCCATTTGGGGGAGATTTTTCAGCTAACACTTATCTAATCCGTGTGGACACCTTTGCTCAAAGAGGGATTTGGCAATTCTGGGGTAGTTCTGATAATTGGAATTATTTAGCCATATCCTGGGCACTAGCAACTTATAACGCAAAAAAAGCTCAAGCTAAAGCGGCCCAGCTTCAAAGGAAGATAGATAAAATAGTAGATAAAAAGGTAAATTTTATTTCCAATCTTTAAAAACAACAAATAATTAAAAAATAATTAAAAAACAGAGACCTTCGGGTTCCATCCATCAACATCATATATAAATAACAGGAAGCACAGCTTCTCAAAATAGATGCAACAATAATTTCATAACATAGCCCCATACAGTATCAAGTCGCCCTATACCAGCCAGGGGTACCCAGGTAAATACGCCCAAAATTATGGACTAAATGGCAATGCTGGACTCGGTTACTTATCTCAAACATAAAAAGTGCAAAGTGCATATATCAGGGAAGTCCCCTTATTATGAATAGAGACAGCTAGATATAGATAAATAGATATAAGTAGATAGATAGTAAATCATAGCAGGACTAGAGGATATGTATATGTACTCACATATTGTGAATTCAGGAAGTATATATATGTGACCTTTGTGACTTGCACTAGCAACTTATGTCTGACTGTCCCTTTAGGATAAAGCTCAGTTCACAATACCATAGAGAGTGATGATGATACCGAAAGAGGGACACTAGAAGGCTCTGCAGCTAGCTTCTGAAAAGATGCCCTTACATATTAAACTAAAGTTGATAAAAATAGATGATTTCCACCAAATGGATTTTAATTTGGTAATGAGCAATTGTTGTCGTCAACCAATATGACATTGTTATTTTATGGAACAAAGACGGCCATGTTTGCAATTCACGTTTGAAAGTTACTAATAGTTGACCCTCAAGGAAAATGTGTATCGCTACATCTGCGTAAAGATCCCACACCAAACACTTGTTCAATGCTTAGCAGTTAAGTCAATCAGCTATTATCCTAAGTCATATTGCAAGACTCGTTAAATGATCAATAGTGACTTGTAGGATCGCTGTTTCCAACAGGTGGCGCTATAGAGTTCAAGTCCCCTTCCTCTTTAAAGAGGCAATTTTCATGTTCATCAGCCGAAATTGGAGGAAATAAAAGAGTAAATATGAGCACTCGCTAAAGCAAATGCTTTAAATTAACATAAAATTACAAATACATACATTTTAAACTTGCTACCAATGACTTATTGTAGCATCGGCCTCTCTGCCCCCTGCCAGGCAGAGACGCTGTCTCCCTTACCGCCGCGGTCCTGCTCCGGCGTCTTCTGGCCTCCCTGCTGCGGCTGCTGGTACACGCAGCTTCCCTGGCTCTCTGCTTAGGGCGCGCGTGCTCCCTCCCTCTTAAAGGGGCCGCACGTGCCGTCCTAAAAAGTCCCCGGCCAATGGCCAGAGGACTTTCTCCATAAAAGGCACCTCCTCCAATATGGAGGTGCCCGTGCAAGGTTGTTGCTCTGTGATACTTACTTTGCTTCGGCCCTCAGGTCCTCTGCAAGTCAGTCCTGTCCGCTAGTCTGATCTTTAGTCCAGTCCGCCGGTCTGACTACTTTCCAGCCCGACAGTCCACCTACAGTCCAGTCCGCCAGTCTGTCTATGGGCTCTGCTTACATGGAAGCACCTGCCTGTTACCTGCCATGTCCGCCAGCCTGCTTACCTGGAAGCACCCGCCTGTTACCTGCCGTCTCTGCCCGCCTGCTTACCTGGAAGCACCTGCCTGTTACCAGCCGTGTCAGCCAGCCTGCTTACCTGGAAGCACCTGCCTGTTACCTGCCGTGCCCGCCAGCTTGCCTACCCGGAGCATCCATCTGATTACCAGCCGATTCAGCCCACCTGTCTACCCGGACCACCCGTCAGCCTGCCTGCCATGCTCTTCCGCTGTACCGGTCAGTTCCTGCCTTCTGACCAGTGGGAGTCACCTGCTCTCATACAAGGTCGGTCCCAGAGTGGCACCTGGTCCCTCTGCTCGGTCCCTCCCTGGTTCACAGATTCAACTGAGCTGCCGTGCGACCTTGGTCAGGCCGAGTAGATACTTAGTCATGCCTCTCTGGTCCCTCCTTGCACCGCAGCACAGAGGTTCCACCACCCAGATGCGTAACAGTTTGCACAGGCCATGGAAACTGGTGGCCCCCAGACTCCTTCGCTTTTTGACCTGTACCAGGTGATTTCTCGTCAGAGATCCCAGTAGGAAACTATCCTGACCTAACTGCGGTCTGTCAACTCCCGCCTGGACACGCTGTCCATCCCACCTGTGTCTGTCTCGAGCCGAACAGCACCCGTTCCGGCGGCGCCTCAGCCTACTAGTGTCATGGCATCCGGCCCTGGTCCCCGGCTCTCTGCGCCTCCACGTTTTGGTGGTGACTCCGTCTTATGCCGGGGTTTTCTAAACCAGTGCACGCTGCACTTTGAACTCCTGGCACATCAGTTTCCCTCCGACCGGGCCAAGGTGGCGTTCATCATGTCTCACCTCACCGGGGAAGCATTGGCATGGCTAAACTCTCTATGGGAGAGAGGGGATACCCTGGTGTCCGATCTTCCGGCTTTCCTCACTGCCTTCCGGAAGGTCTTCGATGAGCCCGGATGAAAGACTTCTACTGCCTCCTCTCTTCTCCGTCTCCGCCAAGGGAGTCTCATCGTGGGCCAGTATGCCATACATTTCCGCACTCTCGCATCTGAGCTTGCCTGGAACATCAAGGCCCTGGTGTCCACCTTCTGGGAGGGTCTTTCCGGACGGATCAAGGACGAGCTAGCCGGTCGGGACATTCCTTCCACCCTGGACGACCTAGTGTCACTAGCTACCCGGATTGACATCCGTTTCTTGTAACGAGTTAAGGAGACTACCCGGGAGAGAAGATTTCCTCGTCTCGCTCCTGTATTCCAGAAACCTGCCTCCCACCCAGCAATTCCTGGGCACGCTCGCCCGAACCCATGCAGATTGACCAGACCAAGATGGTCAAGTCTCGCCAAGAGACGCGCCGAGCCGAGGGGAGCTGCTTCTACTGTGGCAGTAAGGAGCATCTGATCCGTTCCTGTCTAGTCAAGCCGGGAAACTCCAGTGTCTAGGACCGCTCGGAGAGGTCGTCCTAGGCAAGAATAAATCCTCTCCGTCCTTGACTCTATCCATTTCTATTTCCAGTGGTGAAACCCGCTTCTTTGAGACCGCCCACCTGGATTCCGGAGCCGCTGGGAATCTCATTTCTCAGGCCCTTGTGGAGCAGTATCAGATTCCCACCAAACGTCTGGCCGAACCATTGCCAGTCGCTTCCGTGAATGGGAAACTCCTTCCGGAGACTATCTTGCTTGTCACAGAGCCTGTAACACTTCAGGTCGGAATGCTGCACTCGGAGAGGATCTCCTTTCATGTGCTATCCGGACTCTCTCACTCCCTTTTGCTAGGTCTACCCTGGCTACAGAGACATGATGTAATGCACACGCCCGGGCTGAGCGGCGTGTGCGTGTGATTCCACTGGACCGTGCCGGGGAGTGGATGCCTGGAGGGGCGTAACTAGGTATTCACCCGATCCGACCAGGGTCGCACGACGGCATACGACACCAGTGCACCAAGGAGGAACCGAGCAGAGGGACCAGGTGCTACTCCAGGACAGACCCTGGACACGGCTGTTGACCCACACAGGGGAATACAGGAACAGACAGGTTAAGCTGGCACACAGACTGGTGGGTATAGGCAGGCACGACTGGTATGCAGGCAGGCGGGTATGCAGGCAGGGGGGTACAGGCAAGCACGGCTAGAGTGCAGATAGGGAGGCACTAGCAGGTTGGAACACAGGCGGGATAGGACCCAGTATACACTGGGACTCAGGAACAGAACCACAGATGTGGCGGACAAACACAGCAGAGTGAGACCGCCCAGAGAGGTGAGCGAGAGCAGTGCAAGACGAGACCGCCAGAGCAGTGAGCGAGAGTAGAGCAGGACGAGGCCGCCTGGAGCGGTGAGCAAGAGTAGAGCAGGACGAGGCCGCCTGGAGCGGTGAGCAAGAGTAGAGCAGGACAAGGCCGCCTGGAGCGGTGAGCAAGAGTAGAGCAGGACAAGGCCGCCTGGAGCGGTGAGCAAGAGTAGAGCAGGACAAGGCCGCCAGGAGCGGTGAGCAAAGGGTCAGAGCTGAGCGAGACTGCCGGAGCAGTGAGCAAGGAGTCAGAGCAGAGAGAGACTGCCGGGGTAGTGAGCAAAGGAGTCAGAGCGGAGCGAGACTGCCAGAGCAGTGAGCAAAGGGTCAGAGCGGAGCGAGACTGCCGGAGCAGTGAGCAAAGGGTCAGAGCGGAGCGAGACTGCCGGAGCAGTGAGCAAGGAGTCAGAGCAGAGCGAGACTGCCGGGGCAGTGAGCAAAGGAGTCAGAGCAGAGCGAGACTGCCAGGGCAGTGAGCAAAGGGTCAGAGCGGAGCGAGACTGCCGGAGCAGTGAGCAAAGGGTCAGAGCGGAGCGAGACTGCCGGAGCAGTGAGCAAAGGGTCAGAGCGGAGCGAGACTGCCGGAGCAGTGAGCAAAGGGTCAGAGCGGAGCGAGACTGCCGGAGCAGTGAGCAAAGGGTCAGAGCGGAGCGAGACTGCCGGAGCAGTGAGCAAAGGGTTAGAGCAGAGCAAGACTGCCGGAGCAGTGAGCAAAGGGTCAGAGCGGAGCAAGACTGCCGGAGCGGAGAGCAAGGCAGAGCAGGCTAGAACCGCCGGAGCGGTGAGCAAGGCAGAG
Source organism: Phyllobates terribilis (assembly GCF_046119375.1). Taxonomy (NCBI): domain Eukaryota; kingdom Metazoa; phylum Chordata; class Amphibia; order Anura; family Dendrobatidae; genus Phyllobates; species Phyllobates terribilis. The sequence continues at coordinate 454,166,166 of NW_027362765.1, read as the reverse complement.
CAGGGGGGACAGGGCTCTGTACACACGGAACAGGCAGGAAGGGAAAGGCAGAACCAGATACCCACAGGGTACTTGCAGTGAAGTAGCGAGTGGACCACAAACTCACAAACGGAAGTACAGAGACAACGAGCAGGAGTTAGGTACAAGTTCAGACTCTGCAGAAAAAGGAAAGGTACGGACATAGAGAAACTCAGGAAACAGGCTAGAAGAGTATACAGACAAGAACTGACACAGTAGCAAGATACAGGAGCGGGTCTAGGTATGCAGCACCTAGAAGGCGGGAGGAACAGGCTAGGAGCGTGTTCAGACAGGACAGACAAGATACGGGAGCGGGTCTAGGTATGCGGCCCCTAGAAGGCGGAATGAACAGGCAAGGAGCGTGTTCAGACAGGACTGGAAATACAGCCTACAAGAAAGGCAAGCAAGCAAACACAGAAAGGGACCTGGCACATTCAGAGTGAAAGAGCACACTGAATGAAACACAATGCTCAGGCATGGGTTAATTGGAGCAGCTGGTTTAAATACCAGGTGACAGACAGCAATAGGCTGAAGACGCACAAGGGGTGTGCCTGCAGCAGGTACAAAAAGCAGGAAGTGATCGGGCGCCACCCTTAAGCAGCAGAAATAGAATCAAACAGACAGCATGGAGGGAAGCCAGAGAGACATTCTGGATTGGAGATCAAGTGCACGCTCTTGCACAGTGGGAGATGGACCACTATGCAAGGACGCCACCAGGTATGTTACAGATGAACCCGTCCTGAATTGGCGATCTGGTGAGGTGCTCCGTTGGGGGCAGGATTGCCATGAGACCTGCCTGGTTCCGGTTCGTCCGGCTCGACCTCCGTCTATTCCGGCTAATCTACCTGGTCTACCGGCACCCTACTGGGCCTATGCGGACGTCTTAGACAAGAAGGAAGCTGAGACACGACCACCTCATAGGCCGTATGATTGCCCTATCGACCTGGTACCCGGTGCTTCTCCTCCCCGCGGGCATATCTACCCCTTGTCACTGGCTGAGACCCGGGCCATGTCTGAGTACATCGAGGAGAATCTTGCTAGGGGATTCATTCAGAAATCTACTTCCCCAGCTGGAGCAGGATTCTTCTTCGTTAAAAAGAAAGACGGCTCGCTACGGCCGTGTATCGATTACAGGGGTCTTAACCAGATTACCATCAAGAATAAGTACCCCCTGCCTCTCATCTAGGAACTGTTCAACCTCCTTAAAGGCGCGAGGGTCTTCACCAAGCTCGATCTTCGTGGGGTGTACAATTTGGTCCGGATCAGCCAGGGAGACGAGTGGAAGACGGCATTCAACACCCGGGACGGTCCCTATGAATACCGTGTGATGCCCTTTGGTCTCTGTAATTCCCCAGCCATCTTCCAGGAGCTGGTTAACGACATTTTCCGTGACCTCTTGTATTCTGGCGTAGTGGTGTACCTGGACGATATCTTGGTCTTCTCTCTGGATCTGCCCACACACAGGAGGAATGTTCGTCAGGTTCTGCTAAGGCTGTGGCAGAATCGTCTCTATGCAAAATTTGAGAAATGTCTCTTCGAGCAGACTTCCCTTCCATTCCTGGGATATATTATCTCCGAGACTGGTCTTCGGATGGATCCCGAGAAGGTTTCTGCCGTCTTAAAATGGCCCAGATGTGAAGGGTTGAAGGCGATTCAGTGATTCCTGGGCTTCGCAAATTATTACCGCCTCTTCATCCCTCATTTCTACTCCCAGACCGCTCCCATCTCTGTGCTCACCCGTAAGGGAGCAAATCCCAAGGAATTGACTTTCGAAGCGGAGGAGGCCTTCGTCTCCCTAAAACAAGCTTTCTCCTCAGCCCATGTGCTGCACTGTCCAGATTGCAACAAGCCGTTCTTCCTGGACGTTGATGCTTCCTCCTCCGGAGCCGGAGCGGTGCTCACCCAGAAATCCCCGTCCGGGAGAATGGTAACCTGCGGCTTCTTCTCCAAGCTCTTCTCCTCATCCGAGCGCAACTGCTTCATAGGAGATCGTGAGCTGCTTGCCATCAAATTGGCGCTGGAGGAGTGGCGCTACCTGCTGGAAGGAGCTCTGCACCCGGTGATCATCTACACTGATCACAAAAACCTGGCCTATTTACAAAACGCCCAGAGACTCAATCCGCGTCAGGCCCGGTGGTCTCTGTTCTTTGCCTGATTCTGCTTTACTCTACATTACCGCCCTGCGGGCAAGAACGTTAAAGCTAACGCTCTATCCCGCTCATTCCTGTCCTCCGACCAAGAGGAGGAGCCTCTGCATATCATCGACCCCTCCAGTGTAATGACTGTGGCCCCGTTTGACCTGTCTCGTCTTCCACCCGGTAAGACTTTTGTAGCTGTTCTGGATTGTAAGAAGGTTCTTCTCTGGAGTCATTCGTCCAAACTAGCCGGCCATGCAGGCCAGAGGAAGACCTTCCTGCTCATCGCCCAGCATTACTGGTGGCCTTCTCTACGCAAGGATGTTGCGGATTTCGTCACGGCTTGTTCCACCTGTGCCCATAACAAAGTTCCCAGGCATCTTCCCGCTGGCCGTCTCCTGCCTCTACCCGTACCCTCCGCTTCGTTGCAACACATTGCTATGGACTTTATTACAGACCTCCCTGTTTCTGCCGGTTGTACTGTCATTTGGGTGGTTGCTGACCGCTTTTCTAAAATGGCCCACTTCATCCCTCTGCCTGGTCTCCCATCCGCATCTGTTGTAAGCTGCTGGATGTCACCCTGGATTTCTCCTCTGCTTATCATCCTCAGTCCAATGGTCAAGTGGAACGTATCAACCAGGTCCTTACCAGCTTTCTCCGGCATTTCAACAATGCTCACCATAACGATTGGGATGAGAATTCGGCCCACCTACCATGGGCCGAGTTCTCCTATAACAACCATGAGAGTGATTCTTCTTCCAAATCCCCGTTCTTTGTGGTCTACGGTCAACACCCCCGGATTCCGTTTCCCGTCTTCACTTCTGTGGACAATCCTGCCGCGGAGTCTCTGGTCAGCGAATTTTCCACTATTTGGGAAGACACTAGATCCATACTTCTTAAGTCCTCTGAGTGGATGAAGAAACATGCCAATAAGAGACTTCTGGATCCGCCTCAATTCCGTCCGGGAAACAGGGTCTGGCTCTCCTCCAAACATGTTCGGCTCAAAATACCATCGTATAAGTTGGGTCCGCGGTTCATCGGCCCGTTTGAGGTTCTCAAGCAAATCAATCCCGTGGCTTACAAGCTAAAACTCCCAGCCACCTTACGGATTCCCAACTCCTTCCACGTATCTCTCCACAAACCTGTTTTTCTTAATTCTTTTTCTGACGATCCAGGTACCACTCCAGCTCCAATCTCCGCTGAGGACATCTATGAGGTAGAGAACATTTTGGCCACCAAAAGGGTAAGAGGAAAAATCTTTTTTTCTGGTGGATTGGAAGGGGTTTGGCCCGGAAGAGAGGTCTTGGGAACCCAGGGAGAACATCCATGCCCCTCTTCTTCTTAATGAATTTCTTGCTGGCCTAAAAAAGAGGGGGCGTAAGGGGGGGGGGGGTACTGTAGCATCAGTGTCTCTGCCCCCTGCCAGGCAGAGACGTCATCCCCCTTACCGCCGCGGTCCTGCTCCGGCGTCTTCCGGCCTCCCTGCTGCGGCTGCTGGTACACGCAGCTTCCCTGGCTCTCTGCTTAGAGCGCGCTCCCTCCCTCTTAAAGGGGTCGCGCGCACCGTCCTAAAAAGTCCCCGGCCAATGGCCAGAGGACTTTCTCTATAAAAGGCACCTCCTCCAATATGGAGGTGCCCGTGCAAGGTTGTTGCTCTATGATACTTACTTTGCTTCAGCCCTCAGGTCCTCTGCAAGTCAGTCCTGTCCGCCATTCTGATCTTCAGTCCAGTCCGCCAGTCTGTCTATGGGCTCTGCCCGCCTGCTTACCTGGAAGCACCTGCCTGTTACCTGTTGTGTCTGCCAGCCTGCTTACCTGGAAGCACCCGCCTGTTACCTGCCGTCTCTGCCCGCCTGCTTACCTGGAAGCACCTGCTTGTTACCTGCCGTGTCCGCCAGCCTGCTTACCTGGAAGCACCTGCCTGTTACCTGCCGTGCCCACCAGCTTGCCTACCGGGAGCACCCGTCTGGCTATCAGCCGATTCAGCCCACCTGTCTACCCGGACCACCCGTCAGCCTGCCTGCCGTGCTCTTCCGCTGTACCGGTCAGTTCCTGCTGTCTGACCCGCGGGAGTCACATGCTCTCATACAAGGTCGGTCCCAGAGTGGCACCTGGTCCCTCTGCTCGGTCCCTCCCTAGTTCACGGAGTCAACTGAGCCGCCGTGCGACCTTGGTCAGGCCGAGTAGATACTTAGTCACGCCCCTCTGGTCCCTCCTTGCACCGCAGCACAGAGGTTCCACCACCCGGATCCGTAACACTTATTTTCAATTTTTACAACAAATTTGCTTTCATATGTAAAAGGGTCCTAATATGAGTGATTACTATACATATAATGCACTATGGAATATACTAGAGCTATATAAATAATGATGGTTATAGTATAACTAGCTATTGAACCCGTTCTACACCCGGGTGGTGAGCATTTTTATTGGTATATGGCCTCCCATGCTGGTATGTGCTGCCCCCCTCCTGGTATTTGTGCTGCCCCCATCCTGGAATGCATGGCACCCCTCATCCCTATCTTGGTATGCATGGCACCCCTCATCCCTATCCTGGTATGCATGGCACCTCTCATCCCTATCCTGGAATGCATGGCACCCCTCATCCCCAATCCTGGTATGAATGGCACCCCTCACCCCCAATCCTGGTATGCATGGCACCCCTCGTCCCCAATCCTGGGATGCATGGCACCCCTCACCCCCAATCCTGGTATGTATGGCACCCATCATCCCCAATCCTGGTATGTATGGCACCCCTCATCCGCAATCCTGGTATGCATGGCACGCCTCATCCCCAATCCTGGTATGCATGGCACCCCTCATCCCCAATCCTGGTATGCATGGCACCCCTCATCCCCAATCCTGGTATGCATGGCACCCCTCATCCCCAATCCTGGTAAACATTGCACCCCTCATCTCAATTCTGGTATGTATGGCACCCCTCATCCCCAATCCTGGTATGCATGGCACCCCTCATCCCCAATCCTGGTATGAATGGCACCCCTCATCCCCAATCCTGGTATACATTGCACCCCTCATCTCAATCCTGGTATGCATGGCACCCCATCTCTCATTCTGATATGCATGGCCCCCTCATTCCAAATCTGGTATACATGGCACCCCTCATCCCCAATCCTGGTATGCATGGCACCCCTCATTCCAAATCTGGTATACATGGCACCCCTCATCCCAATCCTGGTATGTATGGTACCCAATCCCTCATCCTGGTATTCATGGCACCACTCATCCCCTAATCCTGGTATGCAGGGCACCCCATCCCTCATCCTGGTATGTATGGTACCCTCATCCCTATCCTGGTATGTATGGTACCCCTCATCCTGGTATGCATGGCACCCCATCCCTCATCCTGGTATGCATGGTACCCCTCATCCCTATTCTGGTATGTATGGCACCTCTCATACTCCAATCCTGGTATGTATTGCCTCCTCATCCCCCAATCCTGGTATGCATGGCACCCCATCTCTCATCCTGGTATGCATGGTCCCCTCACCTCCCAATCCTGGTATGCAGGTATGCATGGTCCCCTCTCCCCCCAATCCTGGTATGCATAGTCCCCTCACCCCACAATCTTGGTATGCATGGTCCCCTCACCCCCCAATCCTGGTATGTGTGGTACCCCTCATCCTGGTATGCATGGCACCCCATTCCTCATACTTGTATGCATGGTCCTCTCACCCCACAATCCTGGTATGCATGGTACCCCTCATCCCCCCAATCCTGGTATGCTTGGTACCCCTCATACCCTAATCCTGGTATGTATGGTACCCCTCATTCCCCAATCCTGGTATGTGTGGCCCCCTCACCCCCCCAATCCTGGTATGTATGGCACCCCTCATCCCTTTCACGCTGCACACATACAAAAAAATAAACACATACTCACCTTTCTTCCCTGTGCTCCAGCGCTGCTGTGTCCTGTTCTGCCGAAGGCCGGGGGAGGAGTGCGGCGCCGGAGTACGCGCGTGCCTATAACGCATTGTCCGGCGCAATTTTGCTGTAGACACACTGCAAATGTGTCTTCAGTAAAATGGCACCGGATAGTGCTATGCGCATGCGCTGATTTCGACGCCTCACTCCTACCCCGGTCTCCGGCGAAGAGAGGCACCGCGGCAACGCTCCTCTCGGTCAGGTAAGTATGTAAGTATGGCGCCGGAGATCGCGGTATGCGTTCAGTGTCTAGGCATACTGTGATCTCCGGCGCCATACACTCCTCTTACCTGTAATGACACCATGCGTGCTTCTGTCTGGAGCCAGACTGCGCAGGCGTGTCGCGTTTGCGCAGTCTGTAAAGGCTTCAGACGGAGACACGCATCTCCCGTTATATTATAGATGATTTGACATACAGTATGTTAAATATATAATATTTTTATTGGTGGAGGTCTGACCTCTGAGACCCCCACTGAAAAAGTGTCATCAGCTACACACAACACAGCCCTATTTTAGCTTATATGGTTATTATGCTGTAGTTCCCCTGCTCAGTGGGGGGTGGAGCAAACCTATTACTATGCGGGGCTACAATGTTGGTATATGGTGGCTATTATTTCAACAATATATGAAAAAATCAATAGAACAGGTGAATATTAGAAACTTCGTAATATATCTTATAAGTGAAATATGCTTCTTTCTCTATTTATAAGCCACTTCTTCCCCCTTGTCTCCAGAAATACTTTTCAATCTGTCTTTTCCAAAACCAGGCATATTGCCAGCTCACTGTGATGTCAGTTTACACCTACTATTATATTCTACGAAGATGGGAGGGGAGGAGTGAGTAGTCAAAGGCAGATGAAGCTGCATCTTAAAACAACTGTTTTACTTCACTTCAGTGCTGGATTCACAGCCACACTGCTCAGTACTTTTCTATAATGTATTATATGCTGCTACTGCTCTCTGTGTGCTACAAAGAAAGACAAACAGGAATCTCTCCGTCTTTGTATACTTTGCATAGGACACATCATAAGTAACAGCTAATCTCCATCCACTAGCTCAGAGACAACGGAAAATAAGAAAGATAGTCCTTAGAGAAAAGAACTAGAAAACTAGTGAAAAATGCAGAATACAAGTCAAATAATACCCAGAAAAAATGTTATTTTTACAGGGGTTGTCAGCCTTGGGGCACTGCATGCTGTGAGGATTCTCTGGTGCCGGAGCTGGGAGCGGCAGACACGTGAATGCAAGTATGCAATTTGCATGCATGCGGTCACATGCCGACTAGACGTGCGCTGCCTCACTCAATGCAAGTGTATTGAACAAAGATGGACGCGTCTAGTTGGAATGTTACTAGAAGTATTCAAATTGCATGCTTGTGGTCACATGATCGCTCGCTCCAGGCGGCAGCATCGGAGAATTCACAAGTCTGTAATTGCATAAAGTGACTGTAGATTTGTACCCCAAGGCTGGACATCCCCTTTAATGTACAAATACATGACACCCTATTCTTAAAAGTTACCTGAAAAGAAAGATGCGCTTTAAGGAACTTCAGTTCTTATTGAGTTCAGCAGCCCCTATCTTCAAAGCACTAGCAGGACATGTTGGACTCCCACTAATCAGTAGTGATAGCATGTCTCACCAATATAGTGTGAAAAAAACTTAAAGTATTGCATATTATTTTACATTGTGAATAATAACTCAACTCTAGGCTAATAAATAAACTGGTCATAAGCATAACTGCTAAAAACATAGCCTTCCACCACTGGAAAAAGCTTCCTCCAGACAATACTGACATCTCTGTCTGATCCAAGAGATTGAAAGCGGATCTGTCACCAAATAACAAAATAGAATTTCCATATATTATTAAAGGGAATCCGTCAGCAGGTTTTTGCTATTTAACCTGAAAGTAGCATAATATCGGGCGCGAGACCCTGATTCCAGGGATGTGTCACTTATTAGGCTGTGTATTATAGTTTCGATATAAACAGTATTTTATCAACAGTAGATTAACAGATTAACACTGCCAGGACTACAGCTCATGTGTCCAGCAGTCATGCTATTCTGTGTAACTCCACCCTTATCACTGAGTAGCAGCTTACATAGTGTACACAGGGGTGTGGGCGGGGTTAGACACAGCCCAAACGTCTTAGCTCTGCTACATCTACAACAGCTACATTATTATTATTTATTATTATAGCGCCATTAATTCCATGGCGCTTTACATGTTTAAAAGGGGTATACATAGCCCAAACAACAAGTACAATAATTTGAACAAAAACGAGTCAGTGACTGGTACAGGAGGAGAGAGGAGGAGAGAGGACCCTGCCCGTGAGGGCTCACAGTCTACAAGGGATTGGTGAGGAAACAGTAGGTGAGGGTAGAGCTGGTCATACAGCGGTATGGTGGAGCGAGGGTTACTGCAGGTTGTAGGCTTGTCGGAAGAGGTGGGTCTTCAGGTTCCTTTTGAAGGTTTCCATGGTAGGCGAGAGTCTGATATGTTGGGGTAGAGAGTTCCAGAGTAAAGGGGATGCTCGAGAGAAATCTTGTATGCGATTGCGGGAAGAGGAGATAAGAGGGGAGTATAGCAGGAAATCTTGTGAGGATCGGAGGTTGCGTGCGGGTATGTACTGGGAGACTAGGTCACAGATGTATGGAGGAGACAGGTTGTGAATGGCTTTGGATGCCATGGTTAGGGTTTTGAACTGGAGTCTCTGGGCAATGGGGAGCCAGTGAAGGGATTTACAGAGAGGAGAGGCCGGGGAATAGTGGGGGGACAGGTGGATTAGTCGGGCAGCAGTCTTTAGGATAGATTGGAGGGGTGCGAGAGTGGTAGAAGGGAGGCCACAGAGCAGGAGGTTGCAGTAGTCGAGGCGGGAGATGATGAAGGCATGCATTAGTGTTTTTGCAGATTCGTGGTTGAGGAATGTGTGGATCCGGGAAATATTTTTGAGCTGGAGTCGGCAGGAAGTGAAAAGGGCTTGTGTGAGGAGCTGCCCACTTACTAAAGACTATGATACTTTTCCAGCAACGGACCACAATTTTTGTCAATATTATTATTGTGTATTATTAGTGATTTACTTGTTATGTTTTATATAGTTCTGTTTATTGTCAGTATGGAAGATTCACTTGTAAAATGTCCAGCATTCCACTAATCTCATCTTTATGCCAGGAGTCCATTGTTTCAACAGCCAATGGTCTCATTAGGTGAGTGTGGATTGAGACACAGTGGAGCCGTCACCACAGGGGGTCTTACAGGCAGTCTCAGATGAAGGCTTCTAGAAAATTCTTCATTGCTTTTTGGCTTACAGTGAATGCTTGAGGGGGAGGGTGATCACTTCTGACCTGGGAGGGGACTGATCCCAGGGAAAGAAAGGAGAGTCATGTTTTAGTGAGAGTTGTGTGGAAGGATTGAAGGAAGAGGATGGAGAACGTGGACTTGGAAGGATGAATGGATGAACATGTTACCATTATGGATTATGTCGTTTGGATTTACACTTTCTTAAAAGGACTGCTGCTACTGGATACCTGTGCTTTCATCGTTTTATCTGCTGTCTAGAGGATCATGGACTGTGGCTATGTAGCACCCTGAGGATTCGGCTGCTACAGGAGTATTGCACCTCAACCCAGAGGTGTGATATTCCACTCCCGGGTAAGGATGGAGTGTGTAACTGAGCTCAGATAGACTGCATGCACTACATACATCCCATTCCAGAGGAGCAGGCCGACGGCACTCCCACTTAGAAATGTGCAGGTGCGACCGAGCCTGTTCCTGGCTGGAGTGGGAGGGGGGAGGAACATCCCATGTAGTGTAGGGGCAGATAGGGGGAGCAGTCTGGGTAGTGGTAGGAGCTCATTGGGTGCTGGTCACCTGAGCTCACACATAGAGGGATATATAAGGAGGGCACCAACTTAGAATCAGGGTCAGTCAGTCAGCTGCAGAGGACAAGTCAGATGCAGAGAGCAGGAAACAGCAGCCCTGGAGAGAGAGAGAGTGGAGTGAAGAAAGACCCAGAGGGGGACAAAGAAGGGACCCAAGAACCCAAATAAGAACACCGGGTGAGGAGTCAGCAAGAGGGTACCGGAACCCAAGCTGGTGGGGGCAAAGACATTCCCCAGCCAGAGACCGGAGACCGTGGGCAGTGTCTGTCACGGTCACCCACTACATTCACCCTGAAGGCACACCACAGGAAGGGTCAGGGAACCTAAGGCCAAAGGTTGCCCAACAGAAGGCCCGAGGGAGCTGGACTTAGGTGAATCACTGGTGGGGACGGCTGAAGTAAGGACAGAGGGAGAGCTCAGGGCCACGCTCCGGACTTGTTTGGGGGTTGGCCGGATCCAGGACCTGGTGGACGCAGCACGGCTCGGGAGGTCACTTGGAGCTAGAGTGACCAGGAACATCTGCAGTAAGTAAAGACCCTTAACTGCACTACCCGAGTTTGTCATCATTACCGGCTGCACCGCACCACCACAACCCCCATCCTCTGCGCCTGTCCCCTCTGAGGCTATACCCCTCCCGTTGGGGGTTATCCCACCAAGCTGCGCATCCACCATCAGCCTCAGCGGACCCTGCTGCAGCGGCGGCCACAGTGACCGCATCACAACGGGTGGCGTAGTCGACACAACGAACTTTAATAACATCAGTAAAGACTGCCACATAACACTGAGCTTGACGCCCTGGGCACGGGACCGGGTCACAGCCGCTCGGAGACTACAACCCCCCCATCTGATCCGGTGCCGGGTATTCCCCTCAAAAAGGAATATGTCCCAGGGGGCGCGTCAACTTTGGCGTAGTCGGCAGGATTACGTGCCCGCAACACCCGGGTACTGCGTGCCTGAAGAAAAGTGCAAGTTTACCTCAGAAAGAAGACTCCTGCCGGTTCCGGAGGGTCCACGCCATCGGACTCCATCACCAGTCGTTTCCCGCCGATTGTCCGCCATTTCCAACTTGTTCCCGCCATCTGCAGAGTTTCCCGCCACTGGGCGACGCTTCCCGCCAAAACCGCAGATTTCCCGCCTTGGAAGAGCAGCGGACGCCATAATGGGCGTGCCAAAGGAGGGCAAGAGGCCACCTCCCATCGTGGGCCAGGACAGAAAATGGCGCCAAAAGTGGAAACCGCCCCCACCAACAGAGACTGTGATGCTGGAGGTGTCTGTCAGCGTGAAAGAACTTCCCCTGGAGCTGACAGTCACCGAGTTGCCCCGGGACCGCCCTCGAAGTGGGAGGAGACGAAAGAGAAGAGAAAAGATGGGTGTCGCTTGGAGCAGTCTAGAACGAGCGCACCCGGAGGCAAGGTGTCCAGAGCGAGAGCACCCGGAGTCGAGAAGAGGAAGAGTAGACCCGGGAATGGAGCGGCAGCAGAGCAGCACCGGCCCGCTGGCCAGGAGCCTGCAAAAGGAAGAAGGAGGAGAGCAGAGCAGCACCGGCCCGCTGGCCAGGAGCCTGCCGGAAGCAGAGCAGAGCAGCACCGACCCGATGGTCAGGAGCCTGCTGGAGTCAACAACCCCGCTAGGCTTAGCGGAGATCCTGGCGCAGCTTCCCCGAGATCGGGAGTGCGCGCGGAGTGCCCTGGAGGGCCTCGCGGGAAGGATGGCCCGAGTGCAGAGGGAGATCCTGGCGGAGTGGGGCCGGGAGATGGCCCAGCAAGCTGGAATCCGTCCACGGAACCCGCTCCCTTGGAAGAAGACACCGACTACCTCTGCGGATGACGCGGGAGGACCCAAGGCCGGAGACGGCGCAGAAGAGGGAGCGAGACGTATGGCAGCAGGTAAGGGGGACGCCTATACCCCATACCGGAAGACCACCCACCTGCCCCAGCTCCCCGTCGCAGAGCCCGAAAGTCCCCCTGCCGTACCCGAGACCGCCATGACACCGCCACCGACTAGGCCCCGACCGGAAGCCGCCGTCGCGACCCCAGTGACGTCACGCGTCGTGACCCGGAGCGTGGCGAAGGAAGAGGAGCCTCCGGCCTGGTCGCAGGGCCTAGCGTTTCCGGGCGCCGCATCCCCAGCAGAGCCATCTACCTCCGCGGAGCCTCCGGCCTGGTCGCAAGGTCAGGTGGCCCAGGGCGCCGCCGTGTTAACAGTTCCATTTACCTTCCAGATGCCCCCGGCCTGGCCGCAAGGCCTGGGTAACCTGGGCGCCCCCACCATCGCGCCCGCACCCGTAACATCAAGGGTGCCAAATCTGGGAGAGGACCCCTTCAGCCAGCTAACGTGGCCGGACGGGCGGCCTTTCATCTGGCCCGAAGAATTCTTGGAACTGGAGCGACAAAAGAAGTTAGGTCCCCTGTGTGAGCCCCTGATCCCGGCTCCAAAGCCCGTGACTCGGGTCTCGCCTCCACTAGAAGAAGCCCAATTCGTGTGGGACCCCACGGGAGAAGATTTGATGGGGTTCACCGGAGAGACTCGGGCAGCTGCAGCTGAACGTACAGAGTGTTGCCGTCAACAGCTGGCAGAGTTTAAGAGAGAACGGGAGGAGAGGCGGGTCAGAGAGCAATGGGCCCAGACCCGCAGCGCGGAGCAAAAGAGTCGGACCAGAAGGGACCCCTATGCAGCAGATCGTCCCCGTACCATCGGGACGGTAATAAAGTTTAATGCGCAGCATGGGTGGGGCTTCATAAAGGACCGGAACACCATGGGTGACGTCTTCGTTACCCGACGGGATGTCGAGTCTCACCTGCCAGAGGGTCACAAAGGCCGTGACCTCTACGTCGGTGACGAGGTAACGTTCACCCGGCACAAGTGTGCCAAGGGACCTTACGCCCTCCACGTGCATCGCCTGACAGAGGAGGAGTTGCGGTGTAGGGAGGAGGAGCCAGAAGACCCGGACGGGTTCAAGGCTAGAAGGTGCTATGACTGAAATAGTACAAAGGAGATGTAAATAGTTACCCGTCGGGGTACCCAAGTAACCGTGGCTGCTTTAAAGTTTAGTCCCCGTTGGGACCAGTGAACAGTTTAATCCGTGTGTCCCCTACCCAAACCAGGCTGAGGACTGTGAGCAGCCATTCCCTTCCCTCTACCTGGCCGAGGACTGAGAGCGGCCAACTTCCAACTTCTCCCTGTACATAGTTGCGCTTCCTAAGGCGCCCCCTACTGGTTTTATGAGAAACTGCTTATCAAAAGACTGTCGCACTTTACCTGGTCACGAGTTGCACGGTGACCAGAGGAGGAAGAAAGAAAGAGACGACGAGAATGTTATAATGATGTCTATATGAAAAAGTTATATATATATAATATTTTATATGTTTTATATGTTTATAAAAATTTGTATGTTTTGGTGTTTTTGACTTTGCAGCCCGAGGACGTGCTGTGATTTACCAGGGGGGAATGTAGCACCCTGAGGATTCGGCTGCTACAGGAGTATTGCACCTCAACCCAGAGGTGTGATATTCCACTCCCGGGTAAGGATGGAGTGTGGAACTGAGCTCAGATAGACTGCATGCACTACATACATCCCATTCCAGAGGAGCAGGCCGACGGCACTCCCACTTAGAAATGTGCAGGTGCGACCGAGCCTGTTCCTGGCTGGAGTGGGAGGGGGGAGGAACATCCCATGTAGTGTAGGGGCAGATAGGGGGAGCAGTCTGGGTAGTGGTAGGAGCTCATTGGGTGCTGGTCACCTGAGCTCACACATAGAGGGATATATAAGGAGGGCACCAACTTAGAATCAGGGTCAGTCAGTCAGCTGCAGAGGACAAGTCAGATGCAGAGAGCAGGAAACAGCAGCCCTGGAGAGAGAGAGAGTGGAGTGAAGAAAGACCCAGAGGGGGACAAAGAAGGGACCCAAGAACCCAAATAAGAACACCGGGTGAGGAGTCAGCAAGAGGGTACCGGAACCCAAGCTGGTGGGGGCAAAGACATTCCCCAGCCAGAGACCGGAGACCGTGGGCAGTGTCTGTCACGGTCACCCACTACATTCACCCTGAAGGCACACCACAGGAAGGGTCAGGGAACCTAAGGCCAAAGGTTGCCCAACAGAAGGCCCGAGGGAGCTGGACTTAGGTGAATCACTGGTGGGGACGGCTGAAGTAAGGACAGAGGGAGAGCTCAGGGCCACGCTCCGGACTTGTTTGGGGGTTGGCCGGATCCAGGACCTGGTGGACGCAGCACGGCTCGGGAGGTCACTTGGAGCTAGAGTGACCAGGAACATCTGCAGTAAGTAAAGACCCTTAACTGCACTACCCGAGTTTGTCATCATTACCGGCTGCACCGCACCACCACAACCCCCATCCTCTGCGCCTGTCCCCTCTGAGGCTATACCCCTCCCGTTGGGGGTTATCCCACCAAGCTGCGCATCCACCATCAGCCTCAGCGGACCCTGCTGCAGCGGCGGCCACAGTGACCGCATCACAACGGGTGGCGTAGTCGACACAACGAACTTTAATAACATCAGTAAAGACTGCCACATAACACTGAGCTTGACGCCCTGGGCACGGGACCGGGTCACAGCCGCTCGGAGACTACAACCCCCCCATCTGATCCGGTGCCGGGTATTCCCCTCAAAAAGGAATATGTCCCAGGGGGCGCGTCAGCTACAGACTATACTGGCTGGAGATACGAAATCTGTGGGCCAACCAAAAGTTGGGAGACAGTGAGTATGGCCTTATACAAAGCCAGTGGAACTACTGAACCCAGATTGGGAATTTGAGGACTGAGAGATCTGTATTTTGGCCATTTACCTGGAATTGCTTTATTACTATGGCTGTGATCAATAAAATATTGTTGCATTGTTAACCTGCCTAGGTGATTACTTACAACCCACAACTCAGATCTTTACAGCTTGGATATGGAGATATCAGAGTCAAGGGTTACCCAGAGGCAGCGAGCTTGCGGGACTGGGGAGAGTGGACAGCCATTGACTTTGATAGATAGGTCAGATGGGGGGGTTGAGCGAGATGGTGGAAAGATGATGAATTCAGTTTTATCCATATTAAGTTTTAGGAATCTAGCAGAGAAGAAAGATGAAATAGCGGACAGGCAGTGTGGGATTCTGGTTAGTAAGGAGATGATATCAGGTCCAGAGAGGTAGATCTGTGTGTCATCAGCATAGAGGTGATATTGAAAGCCGTGAGACTCTATGAGATGTCCCAAGCCGAGGGTATAGATGGAGAAGAGCAGGGGTCCTAGAATTGAGCTTGGGAAACACCGACAGATAGGGGGCGAGGTGAGGAGGTGGTGTGTGAGTGGGAGACGCTGAATGTCCGGTCTGTTAGGTATGAGGAGATCCAAGATAGGGCCTAGTCTGTGATGCCGAGAGATGAGAGAGTCTGTACTAGGAGGGAATGGTCTACTGTGTCAAAGGCAGATGATAGGTCCAGAAGGAGAAGGACAGAGTAGTGTCGCTTGGATTTGGCGGTCAGTAGGTCATTGGTGACTTTAGTCAGTGCAGTTTCAGTAGAATGGTGTGGTCGGAAGCCAGATTGCAGGCGTCAAAGAGGGAGCAGGAGGAGAGGTGGGAGGACAGCTCAAGATGGACATGTTGTTCCAGTTGTTTTGAGGCATATGGGAGAAGTGATATGGGGCGATAGCTAGACAGAGAGGATAGGTCAAGGGAAGGCTTTTTGAGGATGGGTGTGATCGAGGCATGTTTGAAGCATGAGGGGAAGACACCAGTTGCTAGTCACAGGTTGAAGAGGTGGGTTAGGGTTGGGATGAAGACTGCGGTAAGGTTTGGGATGAGGTGGGATGGGATTGAGTCTAGTTCGCAGGTGTTCAGATGTGACTTGGAGACTAAAGAGGAAAGTTGATCTTCCGTGATGGTGAAGAAGCTGGTTATGGTGGAGAAGCTGGTTTTGGAGGAGGAGAGTTGAGTAGATGTGACATGCAGAAGTAGTGCTGTTGCAGAGTGTGACATGCAGAAGTAGTGCTGTTGCTTTAAAAGCATTCAGCAACAATTAGAAGTAACACAAGCACATGAGACCAGAAGTGTTGTGCTCCAGAAGCATCCAGCAACTAGAGGGGTTAACACAGTCACAGGAGAAGGGGAGTGTTTTAGCAGAGCACCAGGGGGAATGTGGGGAAGTTGTTTACTGTCTGGCAGGAGCTAAAGAGAAAGGTGGTGTGTGTGTTCTGCTTCTGACAGAAGCACTCCTGCAAGTGAAAAGGATTCAAGTCAGGAGTGAAGCTTAGCACAGGTCAGGTAGAGTTCCTGAACTAGCAGTGCAGAGTATTGTCAAGCAGAAAGATAAGGACTGTAAGAAATGGTGTCACAGGGATCATCTCCCTCAGCAAACCCTCCAGCCCCCTCCTCCATCTCACTGTGCTGTAAAGAATGCTGTGTTCATTAATGTGCCTTTGCATTAGAACTGTGCTGTCCAGTACTACTGGGAAGACTGTGAACTGCTGTGCTGCTAAGGAAACTGTACTGTTTGTCACTGCAGTTTGTTGCCCATAAGACTTAACTTGCATTGGCTGTGCGGCTTCTTATTAAATGCTACTGTTCTACCGTTTATAAGGACTCTTGTCAAGTGTGTCTGGTCAGCAAGTGAAACAAACTACGTGTCTGTGCCTGAGGGTCAATACCCCTGTGTTCCCAAGAGAAGCTGCAGCACATGGTCTATGGTCGCCCTGAGTAACGGTTCCCCCAGGATTCCAATGAATTCATGTAACCTGTCTCGCCCCTATCTGAACCTAGCGGTGTGCATGTAACATAGATATGAGAAGGGACTGTGGGGAGGTATGGCAAAAGCTTTGTCTGATGGTGTAAATCTTCTGCTTGAAGAATGAGGCAAAGTCTTCAGCTGAGATGAGTGGAGAGGGAGGAGTTGTTGGGGGACGGAGCAGAGAATTGAAAGTACTGAATAGCTGTTTAGGGTTGTGAGACAGGGAGGATATGAGAGATGAGAAGTATGTTTTTTTTTGCTGCAGTGAGTGTGGACCTGAAAGTAGTGAGGGCTTGTATGAATGCGATGAAGTGCACGTTGGAGTGGGACCTTTTCTATCTCCGCTCAGCAAGCCTGGAAGCCCGTCTCAGTTCTTTAGTCAGGCTGGTGTGCCAGGGTTGCCTGTTGATTGTGCGAGCTTTGGTATGTATGAGGGGGGAGACCGATTCAAGAGCTGCAGCTGTTGTAGTGTTATAAATGGTGTCAGCAGCATCTGCATCGTGTAAGGAATTTACAGTGGGTACGGAAAGTATTCAGTCCCCTTTAAATTTTTCACTCTTTGTTTCATTGCAGCCATTTGGTAAATTCTAAAAAGTTCATTTTTTTCTCATTAAAGTACACTCTGCACCCCATCTTGACTGAAAAAAACAGAAATGTAGAAATTTTTGCAAATGTATTAAAATAGAAAAACTGAAATATCACATGGTCATAAGTATTCAGACCATTTGCTCAAACACTCATATTTAAGTCACATGCTGTCCATTTCCTTGTGATCCTCCTTGAGATGGTTCTACTCCTTCATTGGAGTCCAGCTGTGCTTAATTAAACTGATAGGACTTGATTTGGAAAGGCACACACCTGTCTATATAAGACCTCACAGCTCACAGTGCATGTCAGACCAAATGAGAATCATGAGCTCAAAGGAACTGCCCAAGGAGCTCAGAGACAGAATTGTGGCAAAGGCACAGATCTGGCCAAGGTTACAAAAGAATTTCTGCATTACTCAAGGTTCCTAAGAGCACAGTGGCCTCCATAATCCTTAAATGTAAGAAGTTTGGGACCACCAGAAGTCTTCCTAGACCTGGCCGTCCAGCCAAACTGAGCAATCGTGGGAGAAGAGCATTGGTGAGAGAGGTAAAGAAGAACCCCATGATCATTGTGGCTGAGATCCAGAGATGCAGTAGGGAGATGGGAGAAAATTCCACAAAGTCAACTATCACTGCAGCCCTCCACCAGTAGGGCCTTTATGGCAGAGTGGCCGAAAGGAGTCTCTCCTCAGTGCAAGACATATGAAAGCCCGCATAGAGTTTGCTCAAAAACACATGAAGGACTCCCAGACTATGAGAAATAAGATTCTCGGGTCTGATGAGACGAAGATAGAACTTTTTGGTGATAATTCTAAGCGGTATGTGTGGAGAAAACCAGGCACTGCTCATTACCTGCCCAATACAATCCCAACAGTGCAGGGCTGTGGAGTCGGTAAGCCACAGTTGCAACTCCGACTCCTGGATTTTATCAGGTTCCGACTCCGACTCCGGCTCCGACTTCTTCATAAATGGCCAATTCGTAACAATAAATTTACTGTTGTAAAATATTAACATCGTGCTTATTCAGTTTCTCACCATCATATAAGTAATCAGACCACTTAGAGCAAAAACTATATTTATTAGAATACAATTAGAATACAGCAAATAACTTTTATAAACTTTTATAAACTCTTGTAAGTAAATATGCAATAAACACTGTTATGCAGTTAATAAGAAGAAATCAATAAATTTGTCCTCAGAAAAAGTATTGCCTCTGTCAGATCCTCCTTCATGGATGCCCTCAAATCTGATCTAATTATTTTGAGAGCAGAGAACAACCTCTCTACACTAACTTGGGTTGGTGGCAAAGCAGTAACCACTCGGGCAACATCTCTGACAATGTCAGGATACAGAGGAATCGCTTGTTGCACTGTTATATTTGATGAACAGTCAAATTTCTCAATTTCTTTTAGTGCACATGAAAAATTCTGCTGAAATGTACTGGCTGTGTTCTTTGATGGGGATGACTCTTCTTCTATGCGGGAACGCTTTGCACGGTCCTTGTGATCCAAATATTTTTCGAAATTAAATTCTTCATCAGTTGATGATGAGGGTGAAGATGTGGCAGGACGACCAAATTCTTCTTGTTCCTCCTGACTGTTCTGCAACCCTTTCATCCTTACTGCTATTTCAAACAGAGCTTCTTTTCCTTTAGTTAGCTGTTGATCATCTAGAAGAATCCGATGCATTGGGTCTACATAAACAGCTGCCAAAAGAATGTTATTTTGTAATAGTAGCTCCTCTCTCCCTTTCATTGATGAAGCAATTCCAATTGCAATTAACCCTCCTCTTTGGGACAGGCGAAACATCAGATTCTTCCACTCCTTTAAGAAAATACCTGGAGTTAAGTCCTCTGCTTGTAATTTTTTAGTCACTGTAAATGGGTGCTCTAGCAATTTTTCCAGTTCAGTCACCTGATTCCACTGACTTTCATTTAGCGTCAGTTGAGGGTTAGCCATGTCTACAAGAAAGGTTTTCAGTTCAAGCAAGCGCTGAATCATTAAGTAAGTACTGCCCCATCGTGTGGCTTGATCAATAATTGCCCCTTTTCCAGCACGTCTCTTCAAAATTGAGTCAACTTTAGGGGTTCTGGCAACAGTAGCCAATTTTCTCACCTTGCCAATCAGTGCAGCAGCATGTCCTTCTTGCAGACTGTCTCTTATAGCCAGCTGTAGCGTAGGCACAACACAGCGCATGTGATGAATGAAAGAACGTATTGACACAGTTTCAACAAGATCATCTAAACTATCATGTTGCTGTTCATCTGAAGCAACTTCAGTTTGCTCCTCAGTTAGAATACTGTGTTCCTCTATTTCAAACATTTCTGTGTCTGTGGACCCAGAATGTTCTTCTAGCTGCTGGTCACCATCATTACTCTCATTCATTAGCTTAATAGTACTTATCATATTTGAAGCATTGTCAGTTACGACAGAAAGAACTTGCTCTTTTTTAAGTTCATAGTTTTGCAGAACCTTTTCCACCAAGACCTGGAGAAACTCACTGGTGTGATGAGCTTTGGTGTCTTTTACTGCCAATGTCTTGGTAACTATTTCATTTTTGTCACAAACAAATCGGACATTGATGGCAAAATAGTTCACTCTGTGACGTGTGCAGGCATCCATTTTAAGAAACAGAAAGCGTCCCTTGAGAGTTTTTTTAAGTTCTTCCTTTTGTTTAAAAGCTTCTTCGATTACTAATTTTCTAATACTCTCTCTCTCCAGAGAAACACCAAGCTTGCGGGCCATTTCCCCATTCAGACACATAAAAGCTGGTCGTGAAAATAATGAAATAGGCACACTATCCTTTACAACAAGCTCTATGATCTGTTTTTTAAATGTATCTACTGTCATTGTCACAATAACTTTGTCACTGACAAAATATCTTGCAACTGATGGCTGCAAAGTTCTCTGCTCCTTTGTTTGGCTGGAAGAGCTGGGCACTGGTTCATTGGTTTGGATGCAGTCTTTCTCATCCACTGCTTTCATTACTTCTGGATGAAAGCGCTGTAAATGTCTCTTTAGATTAGAAGCTCTGGTAGGAGCAATTTTATCTTTGCCTGAATATGCACTGATCTTGGCTTCACAGCATTTGTTTTCGTCTGGATCATGTGTCATACACTGACAGACCTAATGTTTTCTATCTTGAGTGATGGTAAAATGTTCAAATACAGCTGATTTAATGTGACGCTTCTTTGACATTCTCAGGTTTTTAATTCTGCATTCACAATCCAAATGACAATTGTTTTTCCTAAAAAACAATTGTACAAAATTATTGTCAGGTCGTACAACTGATATAGTGGTCAGTAATACTGTTATTCCTCATGTACTCACAGTTAACTGATGCAAAGTTTGTTGAAAGGATAATACTTCTTACAGTCTTCCTCTTCTGAGTAGCAGCTGTGAGATGCTTGGAAGATGCACACCTAGTAAACATCTAGTCTAGAGGAGGAGCTTTACTACTAAGAATTTGCAACACATTTTCACTTTCAGTTTCATACATTGTAAGTAGGGGGGTTGGGGCAGCATGAGGTTAACCAAGTATAAGATTAGATAAGGGCAGTGGAGAACAGTGACACACAAGAAGTAAGAAATGTCTCTATCTCCAGCAGAACTGCTTATCACTGTTGTTCATAGTTTGATAGAACATATATATTTGAGTAACATTTATAAAATTCATATGAAAGTTCAATTATGAAATATTAATACATTTTTTTTTAAAGCTGGAGTCGGAGTCGGTACATTTCTACCGACTCCGACTCCAACCAAAACTAACTCCGACTCTGACTCCACGACTCCGACTCCACAGCCCTGCAACAGTGAAACATGATGGTGGCAGCATCATGCTATGGGGGTGTTTTTCAGCTGCAGGGACAGGACGACTGGTTGCAATTGAAGGAAACATGAATGCGGCCAAGTACAGAGATATCCTGAATGAAAACCTCTTCCAGAATGCTCTGGACCTCAGACTTGGCCGAAGGTTCACCTTCCAACAAGACAATGACCCTTAGCACACAGCTAAAATAACAAAGGAGTGGCTTCAGAACAACTCTGTGACCATTCTTGACTGGCCCAGCCAGAGCCCTGACCTAAACCCAATTGAGCATTTCTGGAGAAACCTGAAAATGGCTGTCCACCAACGTTCACCATCCAACCTGCCGGAACTGGAGAGGATCTGCAAGGAAGAATGGCAGAGGATCCCCAAATCCAGGTGTGAAAAACTTGTTGCATCATTTCCAAGAAGACTCATGACTGCACTAGCTTAAAAGGATGCTTCTACTCAATACTGAGCAAAGGGTCTGAATACTTATGACCATGTGATATTTCAGTTTTTCTTTTTTAATAAATTTGCAAAAATTTCTACATTTCTGTTTTTTTTCAGTCAAGATGGGGTGCAGAGTGTACTTTAATGAGAAAAAAAATGAACTGTTTAGAATTTACCAAATGGCTGCAGTGAAACAGAGTGAAAAATTTAAAGGGGTCTGAATACTTTCCGTACCCACTGTAAGTCTGTAAGAGGGAGGAGGTATTCGGAGAGTGAGTGTAGGTTGAGGTGTTTGAGATTTCTGCGAGGGTGTGCACGTTTCTGGATGGGGGATTGTGGATCTGGAGAGGAGAGGGGAGAGAATGTGAGTAAGTTGTGGTCAGAAAGAGGGAGAGGAGAGTTAGAGAGGAGCAAGGCCAAAAGAGGAAGTGAGAGATAGAAGCTTAGAGACAGATGGGTGGGAAGTGTCAATGGGGATGTTAAAGTCACCCATGATGAGAGTGGGGATGTCAGCAGACAGGAAGTGAAGTAGCCAGGTGGTGAAGTGGTCTAAGAAGGTGGTGGCTGGCCCTGGGGGGCGGTAGATGACAGCCAGTTGGAGGGGAAGTAAATGCGCACGCAGTGCACTTCAAAAGAGGGGAGAGTAATGATCAGACAAAACAGGCATTGTATGAAAATTACACTAAGTAGGAAGCCCAGCAAGTAATACATCCCTGGAATCAGGCTTTCATACTTTATGTTATGCTGCTCTCAGATTATACAGACAATACCTGCTGACAGATTCCCTTCAAAAAGATCTCTTAAACCTGATGAGGATAGTGTACTTATTCTGAAATTCCATAGTGTACTTATTCTGAAATTCCATGTCACACTGGCTATATAATCGTAATATTAAAGTGAACATTTTTATGAGTCCAGTTCTAACTGGATTCATAAAATGTCCACTTTACTATTACTATTAAATAGTCATTCTGACTTGGATTCTCAAGTCAATGTGGTCTAAGAGACCAATTTAATATAAACTTGTATTGTAAAATCTGATGACAGATCCTCCTGAAATCCATCTGATCACACTCACATGCTTTCTGCATTATGATGAGCTTGTCGTTCTCAGTTTGTATTTTGCTGGTGAGTTCTGAAGGCCAAGTGCAAGGAGCTTGAAATACATGTCTACCAATGAGGCCAAGGCTCTGAGAAGAGATTATAAGAATCATATTATATTAATGAACTAGCATTTATGCATTTCTTTAGCTAAAAGGTTCCATGGGTAGAATTTCCCTCCAATTTTTATTATTTTTTATTGTGTTTCCTGCAGAGTAATATGTTTGTAAATAAACCTCTCTGCATTGCATTGGTTTCATTGTATTTACTGTAATGATAGATGAAGTCATTAGATATCATAATGCAATCACAGTGGCCCCCACTTGTGACTGCTGCTGTACAGAAATGCTCATACAGGAGGAGTGGAGGAGGGTCACACATATGAAACGCTGGGGGCGGGGAACAGGCTTCACAGAGTAGGGAGCTGAGATCAGGAGCAGTCTTGGGAGACACAAGGACAGCTGAGAATCTCCTGCTGGTATCACCCTCTGCAGCACATGGCACAATAACCAACACTGCCTGCAAAACCAGGCCAGCTCCTGCACCCAGCTCCTTGCTTCTATCCTGCTCCTTGGCTGAATCAGGCAGCAACAGCAGCACATGGCACCATAAGCAACCACAGTGTGAGAGCTTCCTGTCCATGGTTCTATTTCTGAGCAGCTCCCAGCAATAATGTCATATTCTTAGAGAGCTCCAGCCTTCAGCTATCTGTGAACCCTCTCTCCAACATGATGTCTTATGGGGTGGTGGATGTGTGTGTCCAGGATGTGCAGAAGAGGAGGAATCCCTCCAAACATTATGTGAGTAGTGGGGTTTCCCATGCTGACAGCTCTGTATTTGGCCATATTTACAAACATGCGCACATTGTAAACAGAAATGTATCAGAAAAGATGCAACTTGATACAATTGTTTACCAGGTGACTGCATCCATAATCATGTACATGAAGGCAAACAGCTTTGCTTTGTAGTTATGTATTCAATACTACATATATTCATTGAGAGGGGGGTTGGACACCATGACCCTGGACTGGTGCCTTCCAACTCTTAACATTCTACAATTCTATGATATTTTGGGCTGTAATTTATGTATGCTGGTATTTTCTAGATATTGATATCATGTTTGATTTTATATAGTTTGCATAGCACTCACTATACACATGCAGAAAATCATGTAGTGTCAATTGTTTCGTAACAATTAGATGTGATCTAGTGAAATGTGTCAGACGCCTTATAAAACTTGAATCTCAAAATCCTTAGGTGTACGTGGGAATTTATGAATGACAACTCTATATTGTTACAGTTCATTATTTTCATTTGTATTTGATTTTTTTTTGGTCCACTTTTTGGCGGGGGCAGCAAGGGAGAATCAATTCATTCTTTTAAGACTGGGGTCACACAGCGCAGTATTTTCTCTCATCCCAGAGTTTGACCATAGTGTGATCCGATTTTCTTGATGGGGGGAAAAAAAATTCTCCATTGTTGTCAGTCCATCAAAATCGCACCGCACTCAGATGTCATCCGATGTTTTCCACGGAGTCAATGACTTGCATGGCCAAGTGCGATCCGAATATCGGATACAAAGCATGCATATGCTGCAATTTTTTTCAGATTCTGTCCAAGGAAAAAAAATCGGACATGTGCACGGCCCCATAGAATAACATTGGTCCACGTGCCGTCCGATGTTTTGTCGGATCACACTTGGACTGAAAATACGGTCGTCTGAACGAGCCCTAATGTACATTACTAGTTTCTTAGAGCAGATATTGGTGAACATATGACTTGTTTATATAGCTATGTCGCTACATGTGGATAAAAGAAATGCATGGGAACAAAAACAGCTGCATCCTCTTCTGTGGTCACTAAGATCAGCTGTCACAGTCCAAGATTCAGTGATATATGCTGTAATACATCATGTGTAGTAGTCTGAGCTGCCCTAATTCCTAAAAGTGGATTTAATTGAGTTTAACACCACTGAGTAAGGATAGGATTTTGTGGACTCCCCAGACAGTTGCCCTGGGGGGGTGAAACAATTTATATGAAGAGTTAGACATGGAGGAGGAAGCTGCCCATTGGTTACTTAAGGCGTAATCTTGTTTGTAACCCTACCAGCTGCTGTACATATATCAGGCATGAGGTCTCGTGTACTTCATGGCTTGACGTTTTATCTTCTTCCACCTATACTTTTCTGATACCACATTATTGTTTTTTTTCCTATGAATGGGATTTATTGTACACACACTGGTATATGTATTCAAGTCACATCCTGGCATGCAACCGTGCAACAAATGTCCCATTTCCTAAGTCACAAATATAATGTAGAGCGGAAGACAGGCATGGCTGTCTAAGGCTGCATGCATATTGTTGGCTATGACTACAAAGCAGAATAACTGAGCTCTGTCCAACACTGCCCTATTATATCCCATAATGAAAGACAGCACAAAGAAGCCTGTAAGAAGATCTGCAAACTTATTTAGCATTATATGTAATATATATTTTACCTGTATATTATTAATCATGGTTATTAGGGAGGGTTCACATCACGTTCTGCTCTCCATTGAGCATTCCATTGTGGGGGGTTCAGTCTATCCAAAAAATGGTACCCCCTGGCGTATCAATTCACTTGAATAAGTAAACAGAGCCTAAAATGTGAAACTTTGAACCCCTGTGTTTGTCCTCAATTCTGGTAGAGTCCATCTTTTTTAACCCGGACACAATCCCATAGTTTATGCGGCAGCAGAGGCGAACAACACTAGAAAGGAGCTCAAGAGTTCTACGTTTCATATTTTAGACACATTAAAGGGAACCTGTCCCCAGTTTTATAGCGTCTGAACAAATACTATCACCTTTATCACAATCTTGCATATTATTTCCTGAATCCCCCCTGTATACCCCCAAAAATATCTCTTGAATTGCTCTGGCGCTGTATGTAAATCCTGACGGTCCGGTCCTATGGGCGTCATTGCTACGGCGTCTGTGCCTCCTATCTGCTGCTAAACGCCATCTTCCGGCTTTGATGTGCGTCATCCACATAGCGCAACAAAATCCTGCGCATGTGTCGAAGCATCGCCGGTCGCGCAGGCGCACTTTGCTCTGCCCTACTGCGGGCATGCACAGTTATGTTTTATGATCTGCAGATGGACAGATGCTCTAGCAATGACCCCATTGGACCGGACCGTCCGGATTTACATACGTCAGCAGAGCAATTCAAAAGGTATTTTTTGGGGGTATACGGGGGGAGTCAGGAGATAATATACAAGTTTGTGGAATGCAGCACAGGCGCTGATAAAGTTGGTGGTACTTGTTCAGACACTAAAAGACTGGTGACAGGTTCCCTTTTAAGTGAATGGATATGTTGGAGACAGGACTTAATACACTTTAAGCTATTTAGGCAAAAATCCCATATGGAATTTTTGACTGAGAGCATAACATGATGTGAACTTTTTCGTTTATCTGTTTTTGTATTCACCCCTATTAATAGAATTAGGTTGATCTTTTTCATAGTGAGAACTTGTTAGTATATAGAGTAATCCAAGGTTCACTATAAACCACGGTGAGAGAGAATTTTACAGATAAAATGTTCGGGTTCTCATTGTTTTCATTGGGGTTCGGGTTCTTGTTCAATTTCGGGTACAGTTCTGTTACCCAAACTGAACTTTGGAATAAAGTTTGGGTCGGGTGCCAGAACCCGAACTTCCACGAGTCTACTCATCATCTGCGTCCATTTCTTTACGATGTAATATAGTGACATATTAGTTAGTGTCCATACTACAGCTCCAATAACTGGGCTCCACCTTGTTCCACTGAACCATACTTATATCTAATGCTGTGAGTATTTGAGGCCCAAAACTGTCTAAAATGTAAATGTATTTTCAAGTTAATGAAAAATCTATCAATTTCTGACTTTTTTGGGGGGGGATTAAGACAAAATAGTTTTTAAATAAAGTGATTTTCAGATTGCATGCAAAAATGCAAATCTTGGTTAACTCTATGAGCAGGAAATAATCTCTCCACTGTGCTTTAAAAATTCTATATAATTACTTTTCTAATATGAAACCTTAGCAAATCTTTCTAGCACATTTAAAATTCCTTTAATTGAGTTGATAGGGTCGCTTAGAGATAAAATTGTCTACTTCATACAAAATTCTACATCACCCAATAGTCAAATTTCGGAGTTTATTTGTTAATAAGATAGTATCACAGTTTTTAAGGTTGAAGGTACATAAATCCATTGAGTTCAACCCATACCCTAACATGTTGATCCAGAAGAAGACAAAAACCCCATGAGGCAAATAGATGCTAATTGCCACAAACTAGGGGAAAAATTCCTTCTCGACTCCACATACGACAATAAGACTAGTTCCCTGGATCAACCTCCCATCGCAAAATCTAGTGCCCTTAACCTGTATCATCATTCATATAAGCTAAGTCGTAGTTTAATCTGTAGTCTCTTGTTGGTGTGCGATGTCTCAAGCTCATGTGAAGTGTATACAACAGGAAATAGGGTATCAATTCCGTAGATGAAGCCCCCGACAAAGCCTTGCGCATGAAACCTTTACTGTGACTTGCAGGGAGTCCACTTTTTTATAGTAAGGAATTATAGGCCGTTGATATATTTGGTGCACACCACCACAACGATGAGCCAATATTGATAAATATGCCTTATGGTACATCATACAGATATGATCTGTATATTCAGGTACAGTTCAGTAGGAGGCCCTGCTGTCTCTCATCAAGGTCATAAAAATGATTTGGTGTTTACAGATATATTACTTTACTTATGTCTATTTATAACACCTGAGTCAAAGGAGCTGTGGGCTCAAAGGTCTCGTTTCATTTCTAGCTGGAGCAATGTACATAGGCACTGAGCAAACAGTCAGAATCAATACAAACATAACCGCCCTGCAATATCTTCTGTTATCATTTTTTTTAGTTAAAGACGTTCCATATGGTTTAGTAAAGGGGAATTTGACCTTACGGTGGATGAGTTGATACCCATACAAATAATGGAAGTATACTGGATAATAATTGCATTGTACACAGGGCAGACATATCTTCTTATTGTGGGACACGAGAACATGTGCTGATCAAGTTCTTCTATCTGGCATTCAAGTGCTCAGACTTGCAGAGAGACAGATGTCAAGGATCAAGGTGGCTGCGTACAACCATATCACAGCTCCATAACCTCAGCCTCTTAAGTTTTAGGATCTTGTGATACTACTCATAGACGTCTATGGCGGCTTAAGATACCTCCATATCCCTCTGATTTCATGAAGTGGTATGTGCAGCTTTTTACTGCGGTATTCTACATAAATTAGATAAAGTTGTCCAGCTCCCTGGGGTTGGTGAAGCCATCAGGTTTCTCACGCTCCTGCCAGATCGGGAATTGCTGTCTATATGCGAACCATGAAATATGTTTGAGAACAGACCTGGACTTAGGATTTCAGTGGCCACTATGGTAGCAGCCTACGTGGAAGCTAGGAGAAAAAGTGCTCAAGGGAGGCCACCATCTGTGAGATTTGCTGTGGCTTTCTGATCTTTAGGGTTGAGTTAAAGGGATTGTCCAGAAGACAGGAAGTCGGAGAACAGTAGCACGCTCTTGCTTCTTCTGAGTGTCAGTTTTGTTCAAAATAAGTGAGACTAATTGGCTGCTGGGCTCGCGTGACACAAAAATGTCACGTGAGCCTTGAGAAAGCAGGTGGAGGTGAGTATAGCTGTTATTATTTTATAAGGGGCGATATGGTGACTAAGAAAGGGTTGTCTGAATATTGCACAACCCCTTTAAGGTTTGTTGAGGGGTTTGTTGAGGATGGTGCCTTAGTCCTTTTTGAGAGAACTTGAAAAAGACTACATCCATGTGTAATTTTTGTGTGACATGCTGCACTATGTTTGCACATGGGTGAAAAAAGTGAAGTTTTTGGGCTTTCTATCGAAAATTGGTTCATGTTGCAGTATGGTTGATCCCGGTCATCTCCACTTCAAAAAAACAAAACTGACTAGAACCTTCTAACAGACTGAGGTAAATGTGAACAAGTACAATTGTTAGAAACTGCAATATATACAAACCGAAGAACCCAGTACCATGAGATACATGTAATGTATACATTACACACGTGGACAAAATTGTTGGTACCCTTCTGGTAAAGAAGTAAAAACCCACCGGAGTCGGCAGAGCCACCACATGAACACTGGTGAAGACGCCTCTGGAAAACAAATGCTGGCACTTTCCTGAAGTGGCTTCGCCTGGGAAAACTTGGTGGCTGTGTCGGTAACTAAATGACGCCATGTGAACATATCCTTTTAGTCTGAACCATCTGTGCATGTATGGATTATTGCTGCTTACAACCTATTACTTGCTGTTTTTCTTCGCCATAGTTCCTTAATCTCCTTGATGCAGAAGGTAAGGAGGCTAAGCTCTGAATTTGGTGTGGAAGCTGAGCGACCATAGATAGAAATATCCCAGCACCGCAGTGGTTTTTGGGAATAGTCATACCAATAGAAATAGCTGTTTCTCCTCCTAAGAACCTTTGCTGCTTTCTCACCACAAAACCAATGTTCAGTAAGAGAACTTGTGTCTGTTCCGACCACATCTAAGATACAAACCAGACGGCTGTACTACACTGATACCAGTGATGTTAGTCTGCTTGTACTTGAGCAAGAAATGTCATTTTCAGCATGGACAGTCGCCTGACCACATTGAAAACCTACGGTTGAAATTTTGCAGATTATACCTTATGAATGCATGAGTTGCAGCTTTAGAATTAAGGGCTCCAGTACAGCGAGGCAGAAATCTAAATATGAAGAAACAATTTTTAAGGAATGTTGATTCAGCATATTTCACATAAATTTATATTGCCGAAATCTTAAAAAATGCAATTTTCAACATTTGCATTCAGTTTTGTGCATCATTGTTTTCTTTCACTTTTTAAAGTCCAAAGGGAAAAATTTGTGAGATTTTATCTACTCAAAATTTTTTTGTTTTGCAATGAAACATCTGACTTTTTTTGGACTGTATGTCTCTAATCTACAGGACTAAAACCGGCCATACACATTAGATGTCTTCCGGCTGAACGAACGAACAGCTATCTTGACCGGCTCTCCCATACACAGGAGCACTCGTTCCGGTGTTGTCTTTAAGAAAACAGTTTCCAGATATGTCTGACAGCAGTTTATATCCGGAAGAAAATGCTATCAGCAGGCTGAAATCAGACTTGCAGGATTGAGATTTTTACCCGACGATAAATGGTCCATGGCCCCCATACACATTAGACTGTCAATCGAACCCGTCGATATTGTTGGGTTCTGCCAACTTTAGTCTAATGTGTATGAGGGGCTTAAGGATTTATATAAATCCTATGTGATGAGACGTTGTATCTTCATCATGCTTATCCCTACCGTTAATTTAAAGTTCAAGGAGGGGCTTGATATGAAGAATATAATATTACTGGTTTAGGGTCCTAGATTCTGTGATGGGCTTAAAGAGACTCTGTCAGTTCGGAAAAACCCATAAACTACAGTAAACTGTTAAAGGGATTCTCTAGATACATGATATTAATGACCTATCCTTAGGATCATATTCTCCAGAATATGAGCTGATCTGCATATATTGAATGGCTCACATTGAGCTGCTCTAATAACAGCTGATTGGTGGGTTTGCTGGCTGTCACTTTCCAACAATATGATATTGATGTCCTCAATATCATATGCCCTTTAACTATTGACTCCAGTTTTTTGCTTACAAATAGAATGGAGCTAAACAATGCACCTTCAGTTCGGTGTTTACCTCTGATATTGATGACCTATTCTAAGGTTATAGGGTGTCACTAAGAAGTGCTTGGCTCTTCTGGCCATGGACATATTTGACACCATATCATATAGGGAAGGTTTTACAGACTGTAGGAACCATGTTCCCCCTTCTCCTGTTATATTTATATACAGTGCTCAGCATAAATGAGTGCACTCCTTCTGAAAAGTAAGATTTTTATCAATATCTCACTGACCAGGAGAACAATTTCCAAAACTGTACATAAGGACACTGACACCACCATGTTTAACTGTAGGCACCATGCATTTTTCTAAATTCATTTTTCTAAATGCATGGTACCTACAGTGAGACATAGTGGTGGCAGTGTCCTTATGAGGGGTTACATGAGTTCTTCTGGTGTCAGAGAGCTACATTTCATTGATGGCATCATGAATTCACAGATGTACTGCTCTGTATTGAAAGATAAGTTGCTACCTTCACTCCATGGCCTTGGCACATGTGATTTTCCAGCATGACAATGATCCAAAACACACATTTGTTGCATTTCTGGTGAAGAACAGGGTGAAAGTGATTCAGTGGAAAGTTTCTCCTGATCTGAACCCAATGAAACACCTATGGGATTTCTGGAGAGACAAGCTGAGCATCACTCTCCATTCAGCAACCAGGCTGTAAGAGAGGTCGTTCTCAAAGAGTGGAAAAAAATAGATGTTGCAATTAGTGTTGAGCGAGCACTAAAATGCTCGGGTGCTCGAAGCTTGGGCCGAGCTCACTGTGATACTCGGGTGCTCGACCCGAGCAACGAGCCCAATGTTAATCTATGGGAGACCCGAACATTTTTGCGGCGGCTCCCCCGGCAGTCTGTAGAAAGCCTAAAAAGTGCCCAAAACGATAGTGACAGTGCTCAAATGACATGGGGACAGCATGGGGATCGCCCCTGGAAGCATTTCTGACCCCCAGGTCACTGCTGTCAACAACGTGGTCAGAGGTATTAAGCCACTTTTACAGGCTCACAATAAAACGTTCAAAAACGAAAGTGAAAGTGCTTTCCTGTGAAATATGTTAACCCCTTAACGACCATGGGTCTTTCTGTTTTTGTGTTTTCCTTTTTTGCTCCCCTTCTTCCCAGAGCCAGAACTTTTTTAATTTTCGTTCAATATGGCCATGTGAGGGCTTATTTTTCGCGACACGAGTTGTACTTTTAAACACCATCACTGGTTTTACCATATCGTGTGCTGGAAAATGGGAAAAAAATTCCTAGTGCAGTGAAACTGCAAAAAAATGCAATTCCACAGTTGTTTTTTGGGTCCTTTTTTTACCACGTTCACAGATTGCTAAAACTGACCTGCCATCATTATTTTCCAGGTCGTTACGAGTTCATAGACACCAAACATGTATAGGTTCTTTTTTATTTAAGTGGTGAAAAAAAAATCCAAAGCTTGCTAAAAAAACAAAAAAAAATGACGCCATTTTCCGAGACCCTTAGCTTCTCCATTTTTTGGGATCTGGGGCCAGGTGAGGGCTTATTTTTTGCATGCCGGGCTGACGTTTTTATTGATACCATTTTGGGGTAGATCCGATGTTTTGATCGCCCCTTATAGCATTTTATTGCAAAGTTGTAGCGACCAAAAAAACTTAATTCTGGCGTTTAAAATTTTTTTCTCGTTACGCCGTTTACTGATTGTATTAATTCTTCTTTTATATTGATAGATCGGGCGATTCTGAACGCGGCGATACCAAATATGTGTATGTGTTTTTTTTTATATATATATATTTTATTTTGAATGGGGCGAAAGGGGGGTGACTTAAACTTTTATATATTTTTTTAAAAACTTTTTTTTTACACTTTCTGCTTGCTTCTATAGTCTCCAGAGGAGACTAGAAGCAGCAGTTGTCTGATTGCTTCTACTGCATACAAGCGATGAGCAGATCGCTTGTATGCAGGAGAAATGCTCACTTGCTATGAGCGCTGACCACTAGGTGGCGCTCATAGCAATTGAGACATGACAACCACAGGCGTCTGCTGCAGACCCTGAGTTGTCATGCCCACCCATTGGTGACCCGCGATCACGTGACGGGGTCACTGATGGGCGGGGCTTAGGACTCCCGGAAGCGCGAGTTAAATGCCACTGTCAGAGATTTAACATGTTAACAGCCGCGGGTGGATTGCGATTCCAATAATCAGCTGACATGTGCTCGCTTCAGTGCGGGCTCACTGCCGGAGCCCCCGCTGAACCGGCCTTCCCGACCTGGTGCGTACTATTACTGACCAGGTCGGAAAGGGGTTAAGGAACATCCTTTCCAGGGTAAAGACTTGTGTATAAGGTAAAATAAATAACCAAAAACAAAAATACTCCTCCACACCTTGGGCTATGTTCACAAGTAGCATTTTTTATGCGTTTTTGCACGTTTGTATTGCTTTCAACCGTGACAAATGCATTCACCGGGAAATGTCATTTTAACATTTTACAACCTTATCTGGCCATGTGCTGTGTGACACATGCATACAGTGCTAAAAAGACATGGGAACAGCATGGGGAAGACCCCTGGAAGCATCTCTGACACCCAGGTCACTGTCTAAAAGTGTGCCCATCAGAAGTGATCCTTGCTGCATCAGAAGATGCAGCCTTGCAACTATCCCCGTGCAAGTCCTTGTCTCAGGGCAGTGTTCAATTGTACCTCCCCCATAACTTGCAATACAAGCGCAAGTATGCAGCCTGCCACCCACCCACCCCAAGGCTGCAATACCATACTGCTGGCTTGCTTGCACTTGAAATTGGGCCTTTTAGGCATGTGGAGGTGGAATCTGGCCACCACGTCATGGCT
The DNA here is from genome assembly GCF_046119375.1 of Phyllobates terribilis. Classification (NCBI taxonomy): domain Eukaryota; kingdom Metazoa; phylum Chordata; class Amphibia; order Anura; family Dendrobatidae; genus Phyllobates; species Phyllobates terribilis. The sequence goes on along the minus strand of NW_027362765.1, from coordinate 454,132,934 downwards.
GCGTCGGTAGCCTGGTATTCATACTCAGTCCCCAGCCGCCCGGCGGCCGGGTATCCACGCTTGGTCCCCAGCCGCCAGGGGGCGGCCGGGTGTCCATACTCAGTCCCCAGCCGCCCCGCGGCCGGGTGCCCACACACAGTCCCCAGCCGCGTGGGGGTGGCCGGGTGTCCATAAACGGTCTCCAGCCGCCCCTATTTGTCCCGGTGCGCCTTATACACAAGCGCGCATACCAAAACATTACCTGTGCCCTCCCCAGTGTATTTAGTGGGAAGGACAGCCTAACCACAAACACGTGGACAAGTGAATGTGGCCAGGAATGGTCCATCTCACTGACTCCTTCACACTGGGTTAATATTGTGGAAGCCAGGACACAGTTGGACACTGGGATGCAACACGTCCTCCAGACATAGAGGATTGCGGGTCCTGGGTCAATCAGGCTTCAAGACCAAGTTCAGAAGGTAGACAGCAGCAGTGGTCGGCCTCCTACACAACGAGTAAATTATTCATGATCATGAGGCCATCCACCTCCTTAGCTTTCTGTTCCTTGGAATGCAAGCGCATGTATGTAGTAGCAGCTAGGCCTGAGGTGGTCAGCGTTTTGGCGCATATTCTACCTCCTTCGAGGATTACTGGATGTTTTCCTGCTACTATCCCAGTTCTATGACTCCCGTTAAAACAAAGCTTCAGGTGATGAATGATGGATGAGGTGGTGGCAAAGGAGAAAGAGCAGGAGGAACAGGGACCATTCACATCAATATCAGGCCAGCCAACCACACATGTCTTGTAGGATATGTTTCTGTACCAAAAGGAGCGGTTCAGCTACACAGTTATAAGGCATACAGTGAATGCAATGCCTACCAAAAATTTTGAGGCATTCCAATGCCCCTTGGAAGTGACATGGAGGTCAGAGGGCCTTAACTAAACCGTTTTTCCCATTTATAGCAACTGGGTCTCCTGTACACTGTTGGCCTAAGCAGGGAATGGAAGGCTTTCCAAAAATTATTAGGCACTGCAATGCCCCTTGAAACAGACGTGGATTACAGCGTATTAAAAACCTTCTACCCATTATTGGGGAGTGGGTCTCCCTTAGTGTTCGCCTATGCATTGAAAAGCAAAAGCTGACAAAAATTAGGAGGAAATGCAATGCCCGTTGCAAGAGTCGTGGAGGTTAGAGGTAATTAAAAACAACATGTCAATGCCCCTTGGAAGAACTGTGGAGTTCAGAGTGGTTTAACAAGACGGTTTTAATGCCCCTTAGAAGAGACGTGGAGTTCAGAGTGGTTTAACAAGACAGTTTTAATGCCCCTTGGAAGAGATGTAGAGGTCACAGTAGCTTAACAAGATGGTTTTAATGCCCCTTGGAAGAGATGTGGAGTTCAGAGTGGTTTAACAAGACAGTTTTAATGCCCCTTGGAAGAGTGGTGGAGGTTACAGTGGAATAAAAAAGACAATATCAATGCCCCGTGGAAGAGACGTGGAGGTCACAGTAGCTTATCAAGACTGTTTTAATGCCCCTTGGAAGAGTGGTGGAAGTCGCAGTGGAATAAAAAGACAATATCAATGCCCCTTGGAAGAGTGGTGGAGATTACAGTGGAATAAAATGACAATATCAACGCCCTGTGGAAGAGACGTGGAGGTCACAGTAGCTTAACAAGACGATTTTAATGCCCCTTACAAGAGCCATGCAGTACTGCATATTAAAAACATTATTCCCATTATTGGGGAGTGGGTCTCCCATAGTCTTTGCCTATGCCTTCCAAGCAAAAGCTGCCAAAAATTAGGAAGGGGGAACTTGCAATGTCCCTTACAAGAGCCATGCAGTACAGCATATTAAAAACATTATTCCCATTATTGGGGAGTGGGTCTCCCATAGTCTTTGCCTATGCCTTCCAAGCAAAAGCTGCCAAAAATTAGGACAGAGGAACTTGCAATGCTGGCAACATGGACCACGGTCACCCTGGTGGTATAGTGGTCGTGGAGGCTGAGGATAAGGAGAAGAGCAAAAAACAGCCGAAATGAGGAAGCGTATACCCATGTGTGGGTGTGAAGCGATGCATGGGAATACACCTCCCGAAATAACACAGTGGATTTGACTTTATGTTACTCTGCTGTCATTTGGTGGTGATGAAAAGTCTGGCCCAATCCAGCCCTTGTTCATTTTGATAAGGGTCAGCTTGTCAGCATTGTCAGTTGACAGGCGAGTGCGCTTATCAGTTATAATTCCCCCAGCGGCACTAAAAACACGCTCCGATAACACGCTAGCGGCAGGGCAGGCCAGGACCTCCAAGGCATACAGAGTGAGTTCATTCCAAGTGTCCAGCTTGGATACCCAATAATTAAAAGGCACAGAGGAATCACGGAGGACGCTGGTACTCCCTCACCATCTTTTGAAACTTTCCACTCCTTGTGAGAGTACCCTGCGCCTCAGGGCCTGTAAGCTGGGCAGGTCTCAGAAAACTGTCCTAGAACATTGACAGTGTTCCCCTGCCTCTGCTGGATTGGAGTTGCGTCTCTCTCGCCTGTATGCCTTAGTTGGGCAGCGAACTGTGACCTCTGCCGCTAGCGTGTTCAGATGGGAATTTTTTTAATAGTTCTGCAGCAAGGGCCTTCTGGTACTGCCCCATTTTTGTAGACCTCTCCAACTCAGGAATAAGAGAGTGAAAGTTCTCCTTGTAGAGGGGGTCTAAAAGTGTCATCAACCAGTAATGACTGTTACCCAACATTTTGACAATGCGAGGGTCACGGTTAAGGCAGCGTAACATAAAGTCAGCCATGGGTGCCAGACTGGTAACGGGCAAGACTTCCGTGTCCTCACCAAGATGACTACTGATAGTGTTGAGCGATCACTAAAATGCTCGGGTGCTCGAAGCTCGGGCCGAGCTTACCGTGATACTCGGGTGCTCGACCCGAGCAACGAGCCCAATGTTAGTTTATGAGAGACCCGAGCATTTTTGCGGCAGCACCCCCGGCAGTCTGTAGAAAGCCTAAAAAGTGCCCAAAACGATAGTGACAGTGCTCAAAAGACATGGGGGCACCATGGGGATCGCCCCTGGAAGCATTTCTGACCCCCAGGTCACTGCTGTCAACAACGTGGTCAGAGGTATTAAGCCACTTTTGCGGGCTCACAATAAAATGTTCAAAAACGAAACTGAAACGGTTTTCCTGTGAAATATGTTAAGGAATTTCCTTTCCAGGGTAAAAACTTGTGTATAAGGTAAAATAAATAACCACAAACAAAAATACTCCTTCACACCTTGGGCTATGTTCACAAGTAGCATTTTTCATGCGTTTTTGCACTTTTGTATTGCTTTCAACCGTGACAAATGCGTTCACCGGGAAATGTCATTTTAACATTTTACAACCTTATCTGGCCATGTGCTTTGTGACACATGCATACAGTGCTGAAAAGACAAGGGATCAGCATGGGGAAGACCCCTGGAAGCATCTCTGACCCCCAGGTCACTGTCTAAAAGTGTGCCCATCAGAAGTGATCCTTGCTGCATCAGAAGATGCAGACTTGCAACTATCCCCGTGCAAGTCCTTGTCCCAGGGCAGTGTTCAATTTTACCTCCCCCATTACTTGCAGTGCAAGCGAAAATATGCAGCCAACCACCCACCCACCCGCAGGCTGCAATACCATACTGCTAGCTTTCACTTGAAATGGGGCCTTTTAGTTTGGAGGAGGCCGAAGCTGGCCACTACCTGATGGCAGCGAGGTATCCATACTCTGTCTCCAGCCGCCCGGCGGCCGGGTGTCCACGCTCGGTCCCCAGCCGCCAGGTGGCGGCCAGGTGTCCATACTCGGTCCCCAGCTGCCCTGATTTCTCCTGTCACCTTCCCCCACACTTTTCTTAGCCTGGCCTGCTTTAGGGCAGCATTGGACGAGCCCACCAGAGAACCAGACTCCTCCGGTGGGCCCTGGCTTCTCCATCAGGGGAGTTGAGAGTGCCTAGGTGAGGAGCATGATGATGATAGAAGTTAGCATCTGCTTTGTTTTCTTGGAATGCAAGCGCATGTATGTAGTAGCGGCTAGGCCTGAGGTGGTCCGCGTTTTGGCGCATATCCTACCTCCTCCGAGAATTGCTGGATGTTTTCCTGCTACTATCCCAGTTCTATGACTCCCGTTAAAACAAAGCTTCAGGTGATAAATGATGGATGAGGTAGTGGCAAAGGAGAGAGCAGGAGGAACAGGGACCATTCACATCAATATCAGGCCAGTCAACCAGATATGTCTTGTAGGATATGTTTCTGTAACAAAAGGAGCGGTTCGGCTACACAGTTATAGGGCATACAGTGAGTGCAATGCCTACCAAAAATTTTGAGCCACTCCAATGCCCCTTGGAAATGACATGGAGGTCAGAGGGCGTTAACTAAACCTTTTTTCCGATTTATAGCAACTGGGTCTCCCGTGCACTGTTGGCCTAAGCAGTGAATGGAAGGCTTTCCAAAAATTATGAGGAACTGCAATGCCCCTTACAAGAGCCATGTGTGGCACCCCAGGGGTCTGGTCACCACAGTAATAGAGATATTACGTCGGAGAGCAAGTGGGAGGTTTCCTGGTCAGGATCCCTTAAACATGCAACATCTTCCTGCCCCAGTCCTGGGAGGGGAGAATTCTGCCCTTATAAACTGGATCTGGAGCGGGGTTGAGTGAGTCAGAGAACAGTCAGAGTCAGAGTGAGAGCAAGGGAAAGTAACAGCAAGGAGCTCTGTAGGAGCTAAAGACCAGGGGCTGGAAGCTGAGCAGAGCTCGCCCTGGCAGAAGACAATAGGAACCGGACACAGGAGTCCGAAGCTGTGAGGACTTATATATCCAGCAGCAGAAACCAGCCGGCAGGGGATTTCAGGTCCTCTGGCCATAGAAGCCCGGAGGCTCAGTCACAAGCAAGGGACCAGCACCGCCGTCGTGGAGCGGAGGCTAACAGAAGGCCCCAAGTCACCAGCCATACGGGTGAGCACTACACGGTACACTCAGGGACGTGGGCTACTTCTACCCGATTACAGCAAGGTAGCCAGGAAGAGTGCAGACAGACGGGGAGGCCTACAACTCCACCTGGCCAGGGGAACTCCTGCTTGCTCACAGACTGACCAGGCCTCTTATGCTAGCCAGTACTCCCGGGAGGGTCTACCTTATAATCATCAGTAAAGACCCTGAACTGCACTGCAAAGACTCTGAGTCATTCCTGCTGCGCTCGTGCACCATCACCCCCATCATCCACACTCACTGCCCTGAGGCTATACTCCTCCCGAGGGGAGTTATCCCATTCTATGCTGCGCACACAACACCAGCCTCAGCGGTCTGCCTCGCAGCGGTGGTACTCCCTGACCGCAATCCACGGGTGGCGCAGTCGGACAATTAACCTCAAAACCTAAGAAAGACTGCCACTGGTTTGACCAGCCTGAGCCACGGGACCGGGTCACCGCCACGGAGACTACAGACCCCAAAGACCCGGCACCGGGTATCCCACACATGTGGACACACGGCCCAGGGGGCGCGTCACATGCAGTACAGCATATTACAAACATAAGTCCCATTATTGGGGAGTGGGTGTCCCATGGTATTTGCTTGTGCTTTCCCAGCAAAAGCTGCCAAAAATTAGGACGGAGCAACTTGCAATGCCCCTTACAAGAGCCATGCAGTACAGCATATTACAAACATAAGTCCCATTATTGGGGAGTGGGTGTCCCATAGTATTTGCTTATGCCTTGCAAGCAAAAGCTGCCAAAAATTAGGACGGAGGAACTTGCAATGCTGGCACCCTGGTGGTATAGTGGTGGCGGAGGCTGAGGATAAGGAGAAGAAGATTAAACAGCCGAAACGAGGAAGCGTATACCCATGTGTGGGTGTGAAGCGGTGCATGTGAATACACCTCACTTAATAACACAGTGGATTTGACTTTATGTTACTCTGCTGTCATTTGTTGGTGATGAGAAGTCTGGCCCAATCCAGCCCTTGTTCATTTTGATAAGGGTCAGCTTGTCAGCATTGTCAGTTGACAGGCGAGGGCGCTTATCAGTTATAATTCCCCCAGCGGCACTAAAAACACGCTCCGATAACACGCTAGCGGCAGGGCAGGCCAGGACCTCCAAGGCGTACAGAGCGAGTTCATTCCAAGTGTCCAGCTTGGATACCCAATAATTAAAAGGCACAGAGGAATCACGGAGGACGCTGGTACGATCGGCAAGGTACTCCCTCACCATCTTTTGAAACTTTCCACTCCTTGTGAGAGTACCCCGCGCCTCAGGGCCTGTAAGCTTGGCGGGTGTCAGAAAACTGTCCCAGAACGTTGACAGTGTTCCCCTGCCTCTGCTGGATTGGAGTTGCATCTCTCTCGCCTGTACGCCTTGGTTGGGCAACGAACTGTGACCTCTGCCGCTAGCGTGTTCAAATGGGAATTTTTTTAAGAGTTCTGCAGCAAGGGCCTTCGGGTATTGTCCCATTTTTGTAGACCTCTCCACCTCAGGAATAAGAGAGTGAAAGTTCTCCTTGTAGCGGGGGTCTACAAGTGTCACCAACCAGTAATGACTGTCACCCAACATTTTGACAACGCGAGGGTCACGATTAAGGCAGCGTAACATAAAGTCAACCATGCGTGCCAGACTGGTAACGGGCAAGATTTCCGTGTCCTCACCAAGATGACGACTGACCATGCTCTCCTCCTCCTCTTCCTCCTCCCCCCTGTCCTCAGGCCACCCACGCTGAACCGACGGTATGACACTTGTACAGGTACTACCGTCTACAACGCATGATAGCAGCTCCTGTTCTTCCTCCTCCTCCTCCTCCTCTCCCTCATTGTCCCCCAATGCACGTTGGGATGAGATGAGGCTGGGCTGTGTGTAATCGCCCGCTACGGCTTCTTGATCCATCTCATCATACTCTGGCTGCAATTCCTCCTCTTTAATTCTCTGCAGAGAGTATTGCAAAAGACAGACAAGTGGGATGCTGACACTAACCATCTTGGTGGACTCCTCAAAGTTTGTCAGGATGGTACATATGTCAGATATCCAGGTCCACTCCTGAGGTCTTATGTGTGGAGTCTGACCTGAATATCGACGGCCTTGTTGCAGCTGGTACTCCACAACTGCTCTCTTCTGCTCACAAATCCTTTGCAACATGTGGAGGGTAGAGTTCCAACGTGTGGGGACATCACACACCAGTCGGTGTGCCGGAAGCTGCAAACGCTGCTGCAACACAGCAAGGGCGGCGGAAGCTGTAGCCGACTTGCGAAAATGAGCTGACAGGCGGCGTACTTTCACGAGCAGATCTGGCAACTCGGGGTACGATTTAAGAAACCGCTGAACCACGAGTTTAAGCACATGAGCCAGGCATGGTACGTGTGTGATCTCACCTCGCCTCAGAGACGCCACCAGGTTACGGCCATTGTCACACACGACCATGCCGGGATGTAGGTTCAGCGGTCTTAGCCACAGATCTGCATGCTCTTTCACAGCTGTCCACAACTCACAAGCAGTGTGAGGTTTATCACCTAAGCTTATGAGTTTCAGCACAGCCTGTTGCCGCTTGGCGGAGGCAGTACTGCAATGCTTCCAGCTTGTAACTGATGTGGTGATATCTGAGATGGAGGCTGAACATGAGGAGGAGGAGGAGGAGGATGCGCAGGAGCTGTACACTGTGGGGGCAACTCTGACTGACATAGGGCCCGCAATCCTCGGTGTGGGGAGGATGTGTTCCGTCCCAAGGTCCAACTGGGTCCCGGCTTCCACTATGTTTACCCAGTGTGCCGTCAGAGAGATGTACCGTCCCTGGCCACAAGCACTTGTCCACGTGTCCGTTGTCAGGTGGACTCTCCCAGTAACTGCGTTGTTGAAGGCACGGCAGATGCTTTGGGACACGTGCTTGTGTAGTGCGGGGATGGCACACTGGGCAAAATAGTGTCGGCTGGGGACCGAGTACCGAGGGACTTCCACCGCCATAAGATTACGGAAGGATTCCGTCTCCACCAGCCTAAAAGGCAGCATTTCCAATGCAAGCAGTCGTGAAATGTGCGAATTTAGGACTGTGGCCTGTGGGGCGTTAGCTGCGAATTTCCGCTTTCTTTCAAAGGTCTGGGATATGGACAATTGAACGCTGCGGTGGGACGTGGACGTGGACGTTGATGCTGTTTCTTGAGAAGCTGCCATAACAAGTGAAGACTGAGAGGAGGGGGCATCTTTACATGCAGTATGGACAGGGGATTGCCTTGCACACACAACAGGGGGTTCTATTGCACGCACAACAGTGGAAGAAGCAGTGGTGACACCCGCTGACACTGGTCGTGGACCCTGGGTTTCGCCCCACAAAGCCGGGTGCTTTGCTGCCATGTGCCTGATCATGCTGGTGGTGGTCAGGCTGGTAGTTTTGTCACCCCTGCTGATGCTGGCATGGCAGGTGGAACATATGGCCTTTTTGGGGTTATCAGCAGAGTCTTTAAAAAAATTCCAGACTCTGGAAGACCTACCGCTTGTACTGGCAACGTCCCTCGTGTTGGTGTTACGGGGAACGGTTGCCTGCCTTCTGTCTGCGGCCACCACACTGCTTCTTCCTGCCTGTTGGGGTACTCTGCCTCTCTCCCCCTGTGTGCTGCTGGCCTCACTCTGCATGTCCTCCTTCCACGTTGGGTCAGTTACTAGATCATCCACCACCTCCTCCTCATCCACTTGCGCACCACGATCCTCCTCCTCACTTCCTGGCAATTGTGTCTCGTCATCGTCCACCTCTTGTGACAGATTGCCAAAGTCGACTTCCTGTGGCCGTGGCTGTTCAAATATTTGGGCATCGCAACATGGGATCTCCTCTTCCACCACTTCAAGCGTATCAGGCGAGGGGCCCAAATATGGAAATGGACCAGTGAACAGCTCTTCAGAGTGTCCAAGTGTGGGATCACTTGCTGTCTGACGACACTCGGCATGGTGGGAGGAAGGAGCATCAGGGTGAGGAGGAGTATGCAGTCGAGACTCACGGCTACTAAGAGTTGACCGTGTGGAAGACAGACCGGAGGTGGTGGTGCCCAGGTAACTGGAAGTATTGTCTGCTATCCAATTAATAACCTGTTCACACTGATCAGTTCTCAATACTGGTGGTGTTCTGTGCTTCCCTAGTAATTTGGTCAAGAAGTGGGAGCGAGAAGATGTGGCTGTTGGTTGTGGCACATTTTCACCTTGGCCACGGCCCCGTCCTCTGCACGAACCATCACCAGAACGTCCACTTCCACGTCCCTTGCCACGCGCCTTGCCCATTGTAAATGAAGTAAAATAGCTTACACTTGCACTATCAATGGAAAAAGGGTAATAAAAAGTAGATTAGAACCGTGGAAGAGGAAAACCACAGTTATTGTTTACTGGGGTATACCACACTTTTTTAAATAGAGATATTTGCGGCTGAACAGGGAGCGACACATTCAAACTGCTTTTTTTTTAGATTCCAAAGGCCCAAAACTGGATAGTACAGCGATTTGACCCGTGGAACTGCGAAACCACACTGGGATGTCGGGCCTACACAAGACTATTTTCAACAGATATATTTTTGTGTCACAACAGTCAGGAGACACTACTGTTTTTCTTTACGGAAAAAACTACCAAAACCTGAATAATAGAGATGTTTTACCGTGGAACATCAAAACCACAGTGATAATTTACTGGTGTATTCCAGGCTTTTTAAAATATATATATATATTTGCGGCTGAACAGTGAGCGACACACTCAAACTGTTTTTTTTAGATACAAATGGCCCAAAAGTGGATAATGCAGAGGTTTGTACCGTGGAACTGCAAAACCACACTTGTATTTCTCGGGCCTACACCAGACTATTTTCAACAGATATATTTGTGTCTGAAAAATCAGAGGCACACTTTTTTTTTTTTGGGGGGGGGGGGGCACCAAAAGGTTAATAAGATGGGTATTTGTACATTGTGAAGGAGGAAAAAAAAAAGAAGATTTAGATTAAAAAAAAAAAGGATTTTTCCTGGCCCCCAGGACCTGGAGCTAAGTCCAGCAATTTCAGCAACAGGAGCAGCACACAGGAGTGTAATGCAGCGTTTGCTGGTATAACCACTGCGTCTTCTATACAGCCTGCCTGCCTGCCTGATATACCTGGGATGGATATTAGTCCTGAGAAGGACTGTTTGTTTGATCTGGCAGCCTTTACAGACCCTACACTAACTATTTTGCAGGATATATCTCTCCCTAAATCAGCAGCGCTGTCCCTACACTGTCTGATCCGGAGCGACTGTGTCCAAGATGGCGGCGCCCGGTTTTAAATACTCGAGGTGACGCTGTGCGGCCAGCAAATCACTGTAATGCCCACAAACAACATGGCTGCGGCATTACAGTGACTGGCTGGCAATCCCTGCATGTTCATTGGCTCTGTAAAGAGCGCCAAACATGCAAGGCGGAGACCCGAGCTCCTGCCCGAGTAACCCGGAAATGCTCGGTGCTCGCCGAACATCCCGAGTAGCGTGATGCTCGGGCGAGTACCGAGCAGTGTCGAGCATGTTCGCTCAACACTAGTTGCAATATGTCGCTAACTTGTTCATTCCATGCAGAAGACTTGATGCTGTCCTTAAAAATGATCTAGGTCATACAGAATACTAGATGTAGTTGTTTTTGATGTGGGGTGTATTCATTTTTCCATCAACTAATTTGAATAAAACTGAATATTTACTAATGAAACTTATATTGTTAACTTTACTTTTAAGTCAAAATTTTGGAAATTGTTCTTGTATTCAGTAAGATTTTGATTAAAATCTTACTTTTCAAAGGGGGTGTACTCACTTATTCTGAGAACTGTATATATAGGTATATACCCCGGAAGTTGCTCTTACACTTATTTAAGGTGGTGCCTTACCTTTAATTGGCCTTGCTACCACTTTAATCATTTATTTCCATAATTTATAGGTTTTTAGTTGAGCCTCTTGGTCTTTACTCAAACTCCTTTTGGTGGTGCGTACCTGCATTTCATCTCTTTTCTGGTTGTTTTTCTTGTTTGCTGCATGACTAATGGTTCTGCAGTCCTATAACATTGTCAAAGTGGTCAATCTGTCCTTTTATTCCGAAACCCGCCTGATATAAATGAGGGTATATAAACAGTGCTTGGGAAACAAATTTTTCCATTATTCTTTAGACAAGTCCATATTAAAAAGAGGTCCCCAGGAGAGTTTGAACATCATCAAAGTGGTTGACTTAGCAGATTTGTGATTAGTTATGGCGAACCTGAACTTTTTGTCTATTTAGGTTTTGTTCGCTGTTTATATATCGATATAAGTTATGGTCATACACCCTGAAAACAACAAAGATGAACTGCAGGATATTGGGAAAATAATCTATCACAGACTTTAAACATCTTGGAAGTGGTTGACTTTGCAGCTTCAGCACTTCTGTTAGGTTTGTGATTAGTTATAGAGGAGCAAACCTTTTTTCTTTTATTGTTTACACTGCAAGGTTTGGATATATCCTATATGTAAGGGGAACTGCGGGATGCTGTGAAAATAAAGAATTTATTATTACAGTACATTTCTTGTTCTAAAATCTTAAGATTTTGATCATGTTGTCCGAGACATTAGGAGAGGACATGGGTATTTATAGTCAACTATTATACTAAATACCTACTGAGCACATCAAAGGAGAAGTCTCTGTATTGCTCAGTGAGGCTTGAATTTAATATAAACTTCATAGAAGTGGCAACGACTCATTGTATGAATATCCATAATGAATCATCATCACTGGAAACCTATAAAGAGGAAATAAATCTCATTTTTGTCCACTGATGAGCAGGAAGTGTCATGACTAACAGATCTGCAAATACATTTGATGGCTCCAGGCATGCCGGGTGGACTTGATATTTGACTAGTAGGACAGTGCAATGAATGCGAGCTTTTGTCATATGTTGTAAATGAAGTCACAATGAAGCTGAAGTCTAACAATGTAGACATTGATGCAGATTTTATGCGCTTCTATAACATTGCAACTTTTTTTATTTTGTATTAATTTTGCCAGTCTGCTCTAGAAATGGTTGCATACATGGATCCTTCCGTATTAAAAAGAGACTTGTCTGTCTAACCCCCCAAATTCCTGCTACAAACCATCCTGACATTAAAGCCCTCTAGATAAAAAAGTAGCCCAGAAACCGTAGTAACAAAGCAGCTCATCCAATATCAAGATTTACAACCCCCATTCCAAATAAGTTAGGACGTTTTGTAAAATGTAAAGAAAAAAAAATGCAATAATTTCGAAATCTTTTATAGCCATGATTTATTTATAACAGCACATAGAACACAGATTAAAAGTTAACTTCAGACTTTTTTCTATTTCATTAGAAAAAATTAACTGATTTAGAAATTGATGGCAGCAATATCTCAAAAAAGTTGGGACAGGGTTGACAAAATGATGGAAAAGTAAGTGGTACTAATGAAAAAACAGCTGGAGGGTCAATTTTCAGATAAGTCACAGGACAGTGTATAAAAAGAGCACGTTAGAGAGGCAGAGCCTCTGAGAGGAAAAGATAGTCAGAGATTCAGCAATCAGTGAACAACTGCCTCTGAAAATTGTGCAACAATTTCAGAAAAATGTTCTTCAGTGTAAAATTTCTAAAACTTTGAATATTCCACAATCTACCATACATAATATCAAAAGATTCAGAGATTCTGGACCGAGAAATGTTACCACTTAGACTTCAGTCCAGAGCCTCTCACCTAGCCAAATCAGTTAACATACTTTGCACTGACGAAGGGCAGTACCCCGAAACACTGTCTGCAAATTGAGATTCTCATTTGGCTATTATTTTGAGTCATATTGCACGACTCGTTAAAGGATTGATTGTGACTTGTAGGATTGCTGCTTCCGATAGGTGGCGCTATAGAGTTCAAGTCCTCTGAAGAGGCAATTTGCATAGAGATTTTGGAGAAATCCATGTGCTCAAGAGAAAAGGTCGACTGTCAGTATTGGTTGCTCGTGATCTACGCGCCCTCAGGCGACACTGCATTAAAAACAGGCATGATTATTAGGTCGTGGAAACCACTGCATGGGCTCAGTAATACTTCTAGAAATCATAATCTGTGAAGACAGTTTGTTGTGCAATCCACAAATATTACTTCAAGCTCTATCATGCAAAGAAGAAGCCAGATAGCAACACCTCCAGAAACGCTGTAGACTTCTCTGGGCCAGAGCTCATTTAAAATGGATTGAGTCAAAATGAAAAGCTATTTTGTAGTCAGAATTTAAAATTCTTTATGGAAACCAGGGACCTGTGTCCAAACAAATTCAAGAGCAGAAGGACCATCCAGCTTGGTATCAGCCCACAGTTCAAAAGCTTGCTTCTGTCTTGGTATGGGGCTGTATTAATGCCTATGGGCAGATTACACATATTGAAAGTCACTATCAATTCTGAGATTTATTTAGAAGTTTTAGAACAACATATGCTCACATCCAGACAATGTATTTCAGGGAAGGCAGTGGATATTTCAGTAAGACCATGGTAAACCACGTATCACAACAGCATGGCTTTGCAGAAGAATAGTTTGGGTGGTGAACTGTCTGTCTGCAGTCCATACCTTTCACCAAGAGAAAATATTTGGCGCCTTATGAAATGAAAAATTCAGCCAAGACCCAGGACTATGACGCAGCGAGAATCCTACATCAGACAAGAATGGGACAACATTACTCTCCCCAAACTCCAGCTATTGGTCTCCTTACTTCCCAGATGTTTACAGACTGTTTAAAAAGAAGAGTGGATGCTACACAATGGTAGACATGGGACTGTCCCAACTTTTTTGAGATGTTGCTGCCATCAATTTGTAAATGAGTTAATTTTTTCAAATGAAATGGAAAAATGTCTAATTTACACCTTCTGATCTGTGTTCTATTTATTTATTTTACTCACTTATATAGCGCCATTAATTCCACAGCGCTTTACAGACATTATGGGCACTGTCCCCATTGGGGCTCACAATCTACGTTCCCTATCAGTATGTCTTTGGAGTGTGGGAGGAAACGGAGAACCCGGAGGAAACCCACGCAAACACGGGGAGAACGTACAAACTCCTTGCAGATGTTGTTCTTGGTGGGATTTGAACCCAGGACCCCAGCGCTGCAAAGCAATGGTGCTAACCACTGAGACACCATGCTGCCCGTGTTCTATGTTCTGTTGTGAATAAAATATGGTCACAAGAGATTTCCAAATCATTGCATTCTTGTTTTCTTTACATTTTACATCGTGTCCCAACTTTTTGGGTACTGGGATTATAGTTATATTGGCCATATTTGACTTTAAAGGTGTTTTCTCATTTCCTTAAATGGGAAAAATTGCAAAAATGCTTGTAAAATCAAATACCTTTGCAATATACCGGTACCCCTTAGTAAAAATCCCCATTCTCATGAACAGAGGGATTTTTAATTGTATTGTTTACATCTTATAGCCGAGCGCTGGTAAGGCCGCACTTAGAATATTGTGCACAGTTCTGGTCTCCGGTGCTCAGGAAAGACATATTGGAGCTAGAGAGGGTACAAAGGAGGGCGACTAAGGTAATAAAGGGAATGAAGGGACTAGAATACCCAGAGAGGTTGTCAAAATTAGGCCTATTTACGTTGGAAAAGAGAAGGCTTAGGGGAGACCTTATAAACATGTATAAATACATCAGGTGGCAGTACAGAGATCTCTCCCATGACCTGTTTATACCAAGGATGGTGACAAAGACGAGGGGGCACACTATGCGTCTGGAGGAAAGGAGGTTCCTGCACCAGCATAGAAGGGGATTCTTTACGGTCAGAGCCGTGAGACTCTGGAATTCTCTGGGAGAGGAAGTGGTGATGTCCAACTCACTTAATGAGTTCAAGAGAGGCCTGGACGCCTTTCTTGAGAACAATAAAATTACATCTTATGCTTAGTGATAGTTAATTAATCCAGGGATTTAATCTGACCGCCAGATTGGTGTCGGGAAGTGAATTTTTCCTCAATGATGTAAATTGGCCTATACCGCATGTTTTTTTTTTTGCCTTCCCCTGGACCAACGCTGCGGAATAGCTGCAGTGCACAAGAAATAGGCTGAACTGGATGGACGCTTGTCTTTTTTCGGCCTTATAAACTATGTAACTATGTAACCTCTGTAGTCTACCAATGATGGTGGCACGCAGTGTTCCATTGGGTCCCTTACTGCAGGCTTTGATGCACATTGCAAGCAGCTCTGTGCTTTACCACTACCCCCTGATGAACCCCTAGAATGGAGAGGGGGATAAACGCGTCAGGACTTCTCTTATGCAGTATACAGATAAGTGGATACCTTTTTATCAATGTCATTGCGCATCCATTGTGATTAGGGGATATTGCATCCTATCAAGAGCTCTTATGACTACTGTGTGATTGAGGGATTAAGATTAGTCCTCAACTATTGACTCTCAAATTAAGCTTGTTTTAAGATTGCTATACCTGGTGTATTTTGAGAAATTGCTCTTGTTTTTATAGTTTGCACATATATATATGACGCGCCCCCTGGGCCTAGTGTGGACGAGTGTGGGTTACCCGGAGCCGGGTCTCTGAGGGTTGTAGTCTCCGTGGCGGCGACCCGGTCCCGTGGCTCAGGGTGGTCAGGACGATGGCAGTCTTTTAGGGGCTTTAGGTTAATTGTCCGACTACGCCACCCGTGGATTGCGGTCAGGGTGTACCGCCGCTGCGAGGCAGTCCGCTGAGGCTGGTGTGGTGTGCGCAGCAAAAGATGGGATGACTCCCCACGAGAGGAGTATAGCCTCAGGGCAGGGAATGTGGATGATGGGAGTGATGGTGCGCGGGCGTCCCAGCACTAGTAGTGCTGGTGCGGCGATGAAGCTGGAACGACTCAGAGTCTTTGCAGTGCAGTTCAGGGTCTTTACTGGTGATATTAAGGCAGACCCTCCCGGGAGTACTGGCTAGCATAAGGGGCCTGGTCAGGCTGCGAGCAAACAGGAGTTCCCCTGGCCAGGTGGAGTTGTAGGCCTCCCCGTCTATCTGCACTCTTTTTGGCTACCTTGCTGTAAGCGGGTAGAAGTAGCCCACGTCCCTGAGTATACCGTGTGGCACTCACCCGTATGGCTGGTGACTTGGGGCCTTCTGTTAGCCTCCGCTCCACGACGGCAGTGCTGGTCCCTTCCTTGTGACTGAGCCTCCGGGCTTCTATGGCCAGAGGACCTGGAATCCCCTGCCGGCTGGTTTCTGCTGCTGGGTGGATATCAGTCCCCACAGCCTCGGACTCCGGTGTCCGGTTATCAGATTCCTCTGCCAGGGCGAGCCATATCTCTGCTTAGCTTCCAGCCCCTGGTCTTCAGCTACTGCTCCTACAGAGCTCCTGCTGTTTCTTTCTCTGTGTCTGGAACTGTCTCCAGGCTCTGACTCAACTGACTAATCCCGCCCCAGACCCAGTTTATAAGGGCAGATTCCTCCCCTCCCAGGTCTGGGCAGGAAGTGTTGCATGCTTAAGGGCTCCTGACCAGAGAAACCTCCCACTTGCTCTCAGACGTAATATTTCTATTACTGTGGTAACCAGACCCCTGGGGTGCCACACATACGTATCTGGTGTAGTGGCACTATTGGGTTATTTCATCAATTAAGGTGTACTTTTTGATATTTTTGTTGGTTGCTCAATTTAGAAATAGGGTTACATAGGGACCAATAGGGTCGGTCGACGTTGAGCTGGGGCGCCATATGACCTATAATTTAGGGTGCTAACCTCCGCTGACAGGTGTAAGAATAGGGTTCTATTTAGGGACTTTTGAGTATATTGATTACCCCTTTAACTTCAGTGGGTATTTATGTATGTTTATTCATGTGAAATTATTCCGAATTTTAACGAATATTGAAATAAAGAATTTTTTTTTTTCTAGCTTTGGTTTACTTGATAAGGGCCTTTTAAATTTATCCACTTTGGTCAGCAAGGAAAAAAGCACACGGCTTGCAAACGCTTTGCTATAGTGCCTACAAACCATGCTCAGAATTTGGATGGATCACTGGATCTGGCCAGCTTTAGTGCCCCTGCGTTCTTCCAATGCTGCAAAAGCAAAAGTTTTTTTCTGCTTAGAGCATCTGAGAGGGCACAGTTTGGGTCAGTGGTAAAGCCATGCCGCTAGCCAAAACTGTCAATCTTTAGGAACACACAGCCCCTTGTACGTACTGCCCTCTGTACGTACCGCCCCCTGTAAGTAAGGATGTGGGAGGCTGGGGAGCAGTTATATCGTGAAGATAGAACATAGGACAAACTCTCTGTTTTTCATATGGGCAAGCAGTGACTTGTGTAGAGTGATATTTTGAGCCAGATGCTGCTGTCTCTTTTAAGTGTTGATGGGTGTAGGGACAGTCTGACTGCAGGGGACAGACAGGTTAAATTGCAGCCCATCTGATCTTTTGCCTCTCCAGCACATAAGCAGTGTCCCATAAGTCTCGTAGAGACCTATTCCCTACTCTATTGAAATAACATACACTTCTAGTCTAGCAGAAAATGTTAGTGGGGTACACGGGGAAGTTAGTTCTTATATGACTGATTTGTGATAACTATTACGCATATTCATGGATAGTATTTCAACTGCCAGACGTCGCTGCAGCCACTAACATGGGGAAACAGGTGTAAATTCAGCATATCTGTTTATGGAAAGCTTTAAAGGGGTTTTCATGAATTTTAGAAAACTTAGTCAAGAAGGGAACACTATAAGGAAATAAGAATTACCGTATCCAGCTATTAATCCCCACACTGATCTAGCACCAAAGCTTTCCCATCCATTCTGCACTGATAACGTACCATCCATCATTCACATCAATCATTGGTCTCATTTGCTTGAATGGCCAATGACCACAGGGGACAGTGACTGGATTTACTTGGTCATATGAATGATGGATGGGAGGACATCATCACTGCAGAACCCGCGAGGAACCCTGGAGCGGTAATACTGGTGCCATTGGGGATTCAACCGATAATGGTTATTTGTTCTACTTTTTGCCAACTTTACTAAAACCCCGGAAGACCCCTGTAAAGGTGCCCATACTCCTAATAATGACCATGACACAGGAGAGAAGAATGTTAAATGTTAGCACGTCCGATCATAAGTTCTCACGTGATAGAACCTACGGTCAGAGGTGACTTCATATGCAGACGCGACTGAACTACACATGATCGTGTATGATGGGGTTAGGAGTTGTAAAAAGACCTCGGTATCATCATGTGCTATTATTCTGTGATGGTTGCAAGGCTTTAGAGATTGTTACATTTTTTTCTAAGACTTTTGTGTTTGCTTCTGTGAAATTCATAATATTTTTTTTTAACCATAAACCATATATATTATGATAGTCATTTGGGGGCGTCTCGTGTGTTGTACAGTATTTTTTCCCAGGACATGTACTGTATGTAATTTACTTGTAAGATTTGAAGTGTCCCAGTGAGGAAGTGACAATCCCGCTGACTGAAGTGACCTACTTTAAGGAAACAGCTGCAGTTTTCTTATATTGTCTTTTATCTGCTCTTTTTACCATTTCCTGTTATTTGGAGACAATATTCAGAAATAAACAGTAAAGCCCTGAAAGCAAAATGAAGTCAACGTTCCAATATTAGAAGTGATGTTGTTATATGCACAAGTAAAATTCATAGTTCAGCAGTGCGGCTCTGCTACCTCACAGGTTACTGATGTATTCTCCCACAGAAGTAATCCTGAATATGATAAAAAAATAAAGATGATTATTATTATTAACCCTGCACCTATATGGGTGCAGCATTAGGCTAGGGCTAGGGCTACAATGTCACATGGCATGCCACAGCAATTTTCTGAAAAGTTACACAACAAAACTCGTCTGCGGTTTTCTATCGTGCGACTATTTTTGAGCTCCAATTTTGCTGTAAATAAAACAGCCAAGTTGCAGATAAGTCGTGTGCAAATCTCATGTCGCGTGTGACCTGTATTGCAGTTTATGGCAAATGTGTGACGTGCGACCATCGACAGAAAATCCAACATGTTTGGAAACACATGTGACTTTGTGTCACAGTCCACAATGCGACACCTTAAGAAATCATTACATTCAATATTGAAATGTGTCGCTGCGATTTCAGTGTTACTCAACACGTCACCTTGTAGCCCTGGCTTGTTTGAATCAGTAAGGCTCTCTTTTTTTTGCAGTAGACAGATACTTGCTAATTGCTGGTGGTTTGCTGTGGTTCAGTGCAAATGTTGCTTGTAAATGAGCCAGTTCTTTTCCTGAGTGCTATCCCAGCTGTAGGTCGCTCGGCGGGCTGCACCCAGTCATACACTTCATGTTTACAAGTATTTATACACTGGGTGCACCGAGACGTGAACTTCACTTTCTCTCCGTAGAGACCTTAAGAGAAGCTGGTTCCTGTGATCATATATATGTAGCACCCCGAGGACTCGGCTGCTACAGGGGTATTGCACCTCGAACCAGAGGTGTGGTATTCCACTCCCGGGTAAGGATGGAGTGTGGAACAGAGCTCAGTAAGCTGCATGCACCACATACACCCCATTTCCGGGGGACAGAACAACGGTACTCCCACCAGATAGTTGTGCAGGTACGACAGCGTCTGTCCCTGGCTGGAGTGGGGGGGGGGAGGAACATCCCAGTGGTGTAGGAGCA
Organism: Phyllobates terribilis; assembly: GCF_046119375.1. Lineage (NCBI taxonomy): Eukaryota > Metazoa > Chordata > Amphibia > Anura > Dendrobatidae > Phyllobates > Phyllobates terribilis. Next base: position 454,113,346 of record NW_027362765.1, on the reverse strand, counting down.
GACAGGGGAGGGACTCTGGGCATAGAGGTAGGAGCCCATTGGGTGCTAGTCACCTGGGCTCACACATAGAGGGAGTATATAAGGTGGGCACCATCTTGGATTAGGGTCAGTCTGTTCTGAGAGAGAGTTCAGCCAGAGAGGGCTGACAGGGAGCTGTGGCTCCGGCTGGGCCCAGCTCCAGGGCCAGGCCTGAAGCAGAAAGAAGGAGGCAGAAAGGCCCAGAGACGCAAGGAGAGAGGGAACCCTGAGATCCCACAGGAGAACGAAAAGGGTGAAGGGTTGGCAGAGAAGGGTACCGGATCCCAAACTGGTAGAGGCTAATCATCCTCAGCCAGGAACCGGAGGTCGTGGTCAAGCTTTGGCACGACCCTCACCAAATCCACCAGGAAGGCATACCACGCATAGGGCCAGGGAAGCCAGGAAAGGTTTCACCACCAAGAGGCCCGAGGGAGCCGGACATAGGTGGGTCCCTGGTGAGAACGGCCAGTAGGAAGGAAGAGAGGGGAGCTCTGGACCACGCTCTGGAACTACCTGGGAGTTGGCCGAGTCCCTGACCTGGTGGACGCAGCATGACTCGGGTGGTCCTTACTGTGCACAAGCGACCGGATAAAGAACAGTGAGTAAAGCTTTTGAAACTGCACTGCAAGCCTCCGTGTTTCATGGTCACACCTGCACCTTCAGTACTGGGACACCCGCACCATCACTCCCCTCATCCAACTCACAATAGCTGCCCTGAGGCCATCCCCTCCCGTTGGGGGTTATACCATCCACGCTGCACAATCCTACCACCGGCCTCAGCGGTCTGCCCTGCAGCGGCAGCTCCATAGCTGCATTCAACGGGTGGCGTAGTCGAACAATACAGTATCATCTGCCAAACACTGCCACTCAGCTTGACTCCCTGGGCACGGACCGGGTCACCGCCACGAGACTACTACCCCCATCTGATCCGGCTCCGGGTAAGCCCCCGTGCGCGCGATGCCGCACGACACAGCAGGCCCAGGGGCGCGTCATATACAATTCCTACAAATCCAAATTTCATCAGATAACGCTGCATAGACCTAAGATATCTTTATGACTTTCTCAGAACCAGGACCCATATTAGTTGTGAGAATGAGGATCCCACATCAATTTAGAAAACATTTCAAAGTTTACAAATCCATATAAAAAGGGCTGTCTCAGCTCGGACTGCATGTGTGTGTGGTAAGGTTTACTCATCCTGTACTGGTTTTACTTTGTATTTTCTACTCCATTCACATGTAAAGCTACTTACATAACTATATATACTTTGTCCACTGGTGCTACTAACAATATACACCCGTTTTTATCACCTGCAGCGGCTAAAATAATGAACATAAAGTTAATAAACGAAACTAAGGATTAGCCAACCTGTCCAGAGGCAGTAAGTGTCCAAATGTACTATGGTTGGTGACGGTGTCCAAAGTTTATAATCCGCCATTTAAGTCCACGTAATGTATATGCATGATTCCCCGACCGGTGGCACTTTCGTCAGATATAGTCCTCTCAAAAATGGAGCTGTAGGTTCCTGTGTGACGTCACAACTATGGTACGTAGAATGCACCAAATAATCCAACGCATTTCTGAGACGCTCACGATCGCTGATGAAGTAGGGCGAGCTTCGCAAAAACGCGTTGGATTAGACCGACCATGGTTCTCCTGACCCGAATTTACAACCTCATATATTCCTACGACGCAAAATATTGGAGTCAGTATCCGAAGCCAGTCTGGGTATTGTGCTTCGCATACGAACCATGAAATATACCTATGTGAACCCAGCATTACTTAGGCCCATAACGAGTGCCAATCAGTGATTTAATAATGACTTAATCAGTGAGTGTTTAAAGGTCTTCTACACAGAACCATGCAATCTGTATGGGAGTGAACCATCGCTATTGCAATTATTTGGTTCACATGCAGTCTACATTTTCTCGGCTGCAGGTCCCCTCTTTGCACCAGGAGATGTGTTGCGTCAACTATTATTATAATTTTTTTTTAGGTCGCTCAGTAGATGTGATTACCTGACGACCAGATATTTGCTCCTTCATCGGCTGATCACTGCCAAGTTTACAGACGTCAATAGTTGATCAGGAGCGTTCTTATTTATTACAAACATTAGTGTAAAATGCTCGCTTCTGTGTCAGAGCCTGAATTGCAGATTCCTTCATGTTTAAACGACTTCTCCTGTCTTATGACATTGATGACGTCTTCACGGGATAGGTCATCAATCAGACTGATGGACACTTCACACCCTTTACTCCCACAATTAGTTAGGCGGCCAGATGTAAGTCTCTGCAGAAGAACAGAGCTCAACTGAAGCTACTAAAGGCTCCCAAACACATTAGACTAATGTTGGACGAACCCACAGATATCGACATGCTCGGCCAATAGTCCAATATATATGAGGGTCTCCAATTTTGGACTTTAAGCCTTCACCTTGGGAGTCTTGCAGCGGCTTTCACATAAAGAACACAGGAGTACTCGGCCAATCACTCCAGCATATGGAAGAGTTAGAAGAGAGGTGTAAGCTGGATGAAGGTATAGATGTAGCGCCCCGAGGGTTCGGTTGCTACAGGGGTATTGCACCTCAACCAGAGGTGTGATATTCCACTCCCAGGTAAGGATGGAGTGTGGACCAGGGCTCAGTTAGCTGCACACACACATACACACTCCCCATTTCCGGGGGACAGCTCGACGGTGCTCCCATATAATTGCAGGCACAACTGACCATGTCCCTGGCTGGAGTGGGGGGGGGGGAGAGAACCCAGTGATGTAGGAGCAGAGGGGACGGTTTCTGGAGCATAGGAAGGAGCTCATTGGGTGCAGGTCACCTGAGCTCAGACACAGAGAAGCAGATAAAAGGTGGGAGCCATCTTAGGAGGGAGTTCAGTGAGTAGAAAGAAGTAGTTCAGCCTGTGAGAGCTGACAGGGAGCTGTGGCTCAGTCTCAACTCAGCTCAACGAGGCAGGCCTGGAGAGAAGGCCGGGGCCAGAGAGGAGAAGGAGAAGGAAGGAAAGAGGAGAGACAGAGGAGTAGAAAGGCTCCAGAAACAAGAAGGCAGAAGGGACCCTAAGAGAGCAGAACGGACAGCAACCGTTGCAAACCCGCGTTATATCGGGTGAAGGGTCAGGTCGTGGAAGGGTACCGGATTCCCAAGTTGGTGGAGGTAAATCATCCCTCAGTCAAAAACCGGAGGTCGTGATCATTTACTGGTGCGACCCCCTGCTACACCCGCTAGGAAGGCACCACATAGGGTCAGCGAAACTGGCGCCAAGTTTTACCAGAGAAGGCCCGAGGCAGCTGGACAGAAGCGTGGTCACTGGTGGGGCACGAGAGGCCAGAGAAAGGATAGAAGGGGGTCGTGTGCCATACTCCTGAACTGCCTGGGGGTTGACCGAGCTCCTCACCTGGTGGACGCAGCACGGCTTGGGCAGTCATTGCTGACAGAAGTGACTTGGATTTCAACTGTGAGTAAAAGGCCTGAACTGCACCATTGGACTCTGTGTGATCTATGCTGCGCCTGCACCATCACCCCCAGCATCTTCTTACACTGCCCTGAGGCTATACTCTTCCCATGGGGAGTTATCCTATCCCTGTGCTGCACACTAACACCAGCCTCAGCGGTCTTCCTTGCAGCGGCGGACACCCTTGACCGCAATCCACGGGTGGCGTAGTCGGACATTCATAGCCCTACAAATAGACTGCCACAGCATTTGGTCTGACCACCCTGAGCCACGGGATCGGGTTGCCACTACTACCCCCATCATCGCACTGAAGCCCGGTTCCGGGTACCCCACGGCCCAGGGGGCGAGTCATAGACCGCTATTTATTTTGTATGTGGCGGCTTAACAGTTTATCAGTTGGAATGTGGGTGTTGGAGCCCCATCGATCTAATATTGATGCGGATCCTACTGATAGGTCATCCATATTAGATGCCCAGAGAACCCCTTTAACCTCTACACTAATCAAACTTTGAAGCTCTATTATAAGGATAGACCATGACTATGAAGGTAAGGATGAATGCAGCTGTGCTCGTTAAACAATTACTTGGTTTTGCTGGAGAATGTATTAACTTCATTGCAAATGGCACCAAGGCTTTACGGATGAAGCGGCTGTTATCTTGCAAAACCAGAAGCCGCCATAGTTTTTTCCTGAAACGTTGCCTCTATGGCTGACCTTTTCTCCCAGAAAAACCCTTTCTCGGCTAATAAATATGACAGCTGATATGCAATTATTGTGGTCTACGGATGTCATAGTGGTGGGGTGGGGGGCACTTATTTGACCTAAGCTCATTTTCTTTTTCTAGTAGACCTTTCTAATCTAATTCCACCTCTGTATTTGAAGCCATTGCTTTTAGTCAGTAAATAAACATTTGCACTTAATCAGCCATGAAGTCTCTCTTGTTTGTGAAATACGGTGTCGTAAATTGTCGTGTTCATTGCACTTCTCTTAGCACTCTTAATAAATAGCTGAAGACCACACCATAGACAGGTTTTTTTTAGATTTGGCTGACAACAGTCTGGGTCCCATGAAAGTGACCTGTTGCTGTGGCATGTATGACCTGTCTGCACTGTGTTTATGTGGAACAATCCTCGGCCCTTGAGGAGAATGGCACAGTCATAAATTCTCTCCAGTTGACTGTAAATGTCACCAACAGTACGCCATTGTACAGTTCTGCAGTACGTCACCTTGTATCTGGAGACTGGACTGTTTTCGTTTTTCTGGGTTTGGAGAAATTTGAAGAAATACCAATAATACTCAGAAAAAAGTCATAAAGTGAGTGATCTGTTGGCATTCGAGAACTCATTAGGCACTGCTACTAGTGATACTGGTATAGTTGTGTATATAAAGGATATCCACGGCCAAAAAGCCCTGTGTATGGATCCCCCATATGCTCCAGCAGTGTTAGCTGTAGCCAGGCTTGGACTGGCCAACAGGAGAATCCTCCGGTGGGCCCCTTTACTGCTCTTATCTTATTCATTTAACAGTCTACCCAGTTCATTGTTATATAAATTTGTGAATGAGGATAATGTCACATTTGCATGTAGCGGAAAAGTGGGGCCCTGGAGTTGGTTACTGGCAGTAGTGATGCCCAAGAACTTTCCTCAGCGTTCAAATTCACATAGTCACATAGATAACGCTGCATTCCCAAGCACAGTAACTTCTGCAGATATGTTGCACAGGTAGACAGATCAATGCAAACCACGAGGGCCCATCAAATATCTCAGCACTATTGGTGCCCAGAGTTGGACTGACAGTGATCCGATAGGCGATCACTACTGTGATCTTGGAAAACCTCTTTAATGCAGTAGATACACTATGAAGTGCTCTAGAATGCCTCTTCACACACAACCTTTTTTATCCATGGAAAAAATAATTGCCTAAGATCTGCCGTGCAATCTTCACTGTTGGAAATTAGGAGTTTCCTTCCTGCTGGATGAGGAGTGTCATTGTTACTCAGCAATGGCTTTTGCAAGAATTGTGTAGAAAGCAGCAATGCCTACTGTAAATGTGCCTATGATCTACTGCATGTGCCTCCAGGGTCAGTATAGAAACCCTGACGGCAGCATTACTGGTTAGGATCACCACTCTCAGTGATATTCATATGTCTGTTTGGGATACAAAGTCTCAATGTGTCAATTGGGAAAAAAATGTATCTTCCATTGACGGCTGTGTATCTATCTGCCCCTAAAATCGCTAAATTCATTGATTGCGGAGAATAACACAATCCATGTAAACGGAACCTCTGTCGTATTTTTATGACGCCTGATATGTTTTCATTGGATTGGAATCGTTTAGTTAACTTTTTTTTCCAGTTCTTAGGAACATGAGCAGCACTTGGGCTATGGTATCACCTTCTATAACTCCTACCTTATACATGCTTGGAGGTATTAAAGGGCTGGTCCTAAGGCCATCTAAATAACTATCCCACTTTTTGTAATCCACATCGGGGTCGGTGCTACCAGACATGGATCACACTAACAAGTTAGGCAGAATGAAGGTGACTGTATCGGTATCATACTCTCCATTTATAGAATGGATATTTACTTGGGTTCTGATGGGATAATCCCGAATCAGTATTGGAAATGAAGAACTATGGATAGTGATGTGCCACCTATTAATATGTCTTGATATATATTGATTGCTACAGCTTCTAATGTCCCACAATTAAATATCAGTTTACTATGAAATTACCCCAAATGCATTTTTAAGAAATTCTCATGTGTTTCTCATATTGCTGTTTCAAACTTATTTTTCCCCCTGCTTTTCCGATCATCCTTCTCAGAACATCCACCTGATGTGTCCAGTGCCGGCACGGAGAAGCCATATCCAGTGCCTAATTCATATTATCTGGTCTGTCCAATAGCAGGTAACCCTACACTGCCCGGATCTAATCAGGCTGAGCTACTGAGCATGTGTGACAACTAGTACTGGACACATTAGCTGGACTTTCTGTTAGGGAATGAAAAGAACAGCAGAGGGCGCCCTTACAAGTATGTGGCAGCAATATCTAAGACACAGGAACGATTCCAATTGGAATCTAACAGAGGAGTAAATTAAATATTTATTCATGGGACACACCCTTTAATTATTTGTTACTATTAACATGCCAATTATTCATTATGTGACCTGCGATAAAGCCTCCCTCAGACCTTGTACATATTTAGTCTATTCTTCATTGTTCATGTGTGTTTGCTCATGACTTTATTATTATGCAATCCACATACCTGACTTCTAAATAAATAATACACTGTTCTATAGCTACTTGGGTCTTTTAAACTGGCGCCAGACTGGCACCAAGCATGTAAAGATTGAAGATACTATACTTTTGATTGACCTGCACACTGCTTCAAGGGGCGGTCCAAAGTGCAAAGTAATTTTCATCCTAAATCCCTACCTTTTTTGTGCTATAATGTAAATTATTTCGTAATATACTTCCCAACTTTTTTTTTTACATTTTGCTTCCTTCTTGATGACGTTTCGTTTGAGAATCCCAGTGCATGCTGGGATACTCATAGGCTGGGCCCCACCCTGAAACGAAGAGCGTCATCAGTGACTCTCGTTTCAGGGGCTGGGCTAGTCCCTGAAATGAGCGTGCACAATGGCAGAGCACTCTCTGTTGCAGGCTCAGATCAGCAGTAGCAACCCGGCATCAGGGCAGTGTCAGAGACCAGTGATGTCACTTGGGGGGCGGCTCTGGTCTCCGCATGCCATATGTCATGCCAATGTGCTCTGTTGTACAATAATTTTGCAACATTTCAAACAGTTTTATGAATCAGGGCCTTAGTCTCCATTGAATGGTGGTTTGACCGACAAATTGTCACCGTACTCCATGTGATTATAGTACTGTATTGTGCAGGATATATGAAAGAGAGGTTGACAATTATTGGGTTGTGCTTCACTATCGTTACTTGTCTTTTGGGTGCCAAGTAAAATGAGTTTTCTGAGAATCAAAAAGCTCCTTAATGAGATAGGGCAGCATGGTGGCTCAGTGGTTAGCACTGTAGCCTTGCTGCGCTGGGGTCCTGGGTTCAAATCCCACCAAGGACAACATCTGCAAGGAGTTTGTATGTTCCCCCCTTGTTTGTGTGGGTTTCCTCTGGGTTCTCCAGTTTCCTCCCACACTCCAAAGACATACAGATAGGGAATGTAGATTGTGAGCCCTGATGGGGACAGCAATAATTTATATATGGAAAGCGCTGCAGAATATGTTAGTGCTATATAAAAATAAATATTACTATTATTATTATTAATCCTTGAAGTGTACATTATGTTTCACACAGAACCACTAATAAAGACTGGTCTTTTTTTATATCATCACAAACAAGATAAAACTGCTTTTGGTGCACATACCCATCTAATATCCCAGAACTGCTCCAATTAGTGGTTAGTTACTCAGTATTCTGCTAGCATTATAGGTACAAGAACCTCCTTTCCCTCACTTCTCTGTATGCATTGCTCTGCCATTGTCTAATAGCTTGCTTGGCATAAATTGAAAGTCCACCTCAGTCATACCTCAAACCAGTTTAAGGCCTCCTTCACATGTCCGTGTTTCCAGTACATGTGGCATCTGTTTTTTTCACAGATCCCATTATAACCGATGGTGCTGTGCACATGTCCTTGTTTTTATATGCAGCACAGATGACAAGGCCCAATACAAGTGTATGGGTCTGTGAAAAACACATCTGTGTGCTGTACATGTTTTCAAATAAAGTGTTTTGCATTTTGTCTACTCATCAGGATATCTATCAAATGTGATCAAGTTCTTTAAAAGTACTGTGAAAAAAAAAGTTCCAAATTTTTTCCCGATCCCTTACTATTGGCCTCTTTCAGTGCTGCAGCTTATGATTGTATCAACTGATGAGATGCAATCATTTTATATACCGTATATATATATATATAAAATTATATTAGATACTTTTTCATTTTTTAAATTTTAGACTTTTTTCTTGGAGCTAACACTTATGTGAGAACTTGTTTGTAAACCTGAGCCTGAAATCTCTGTTCCAATTATACTGATCTTTGAAAATAAAAGTAACGTATTACCATGAATAACCTATGAGCGTTACAAGAATTTACTTCTTGTGGGTTTTTAATCTTCCTTTAATTGCTTGGGGCCAATTCAGTGAAATCAATCTTCTTATGTGGTTCATTGTAGCTCACAAAATGAGAACATGGATTTGGTACTATTTTTTACATGTTTCACATGGGTACAGAAACAGAAGCCATCCGTTCGACCGATAGATGTAGTTGTACTTAGACCAATCAAGTAATAATGATCTATTCTGTGGATAGAGACTATTTGTTCTTGCTGGAATACCCCTTTAAGTTCTATGGGGAAATCAAGTCCGAGTACTCACCATATCTGCAGAAAAATCCGACAGGAGACCTGGTTAGCATTGCAAGGAGTAGTGTTTTTTTTTTTCTTTATTATACCCTATATATTTTTTCTTTATTATACCCTATCCACAGCGGAAAATCTGCATCAAAATCGGTACAATTTGGGGTGGATTTTTGCAGCAATCCTGCCTGATGTGAACATATCCTTACAAAAGGGACTATATATGGTCTAAGAGCATTATCATTTAGCAATGCTGTGTTCTTCACAGTGTTCTATATATGCAAATGTGGCACCCCAGGGGTCTGGTTTCCACAGTAATGTAATGTTATGTCTGAGAGCAGGTGGGAGGTCCTTTGGTCAGGGATCCTGTGCATGCCACACCTCCTGCCCAGTCTTGGGAGGGGAAGAACTTCCCCTATATAAACCCGGGGCTGAAGCAGGGTTAGCAGTCAAGGAGAGTAGAGACAAGAAACAGCAGAAGCAATACTACTACGAGTCAGGGACTGGCAGCTGCAGAGCTCGCCCTGACTGAGAAGCTTTCTTACCGGACCCGGCGTCCGAGGCTGTGGGGACTAACTCTTACCCAGCAGCAGAAGCCGACCGGCAGGGGATTTCAGGTCCTCAGGCCCAGAAACCCGAAGGCACGGTCACACGCGTGGGACCAGCACCGCCATCGTGGAGCGGAAGCCATTAGAAGGCCCCGAGTCACCGGCCATACGGGTGAGCACCACACGGTACACTCAGGGACGTGGGCTACTTATATCCGCTTCTAGCAAGGTAGCCAGAAGAGTACAGTCAGTTTGGGAGGCCTACAACTCCGCCTGGCCAGGGGAGATCCCATCTGCTCAAGGACTGACCAGGCCCCGTTCACTAGCAAGTACTCCGGGAGGGTCTATCGTTGTTACCAGTAAAGACCCTGAATTACACCGGACCGTCTCTGAGTGGTTCCTGCTACCCCCATCATCCACATCTGCTGCCCTGAGGCCATACCCCTCCCGTTGGGGGTTATACCATCTACGCTGCACCATCCATCCACCGGCCTCAGCGGACTGTCCTGCAGCGGCAGCTCCATAGCTGCATTCAACGGGTGGCGTAGTCGTCCTGCATCTACCGCTGTTACATCGCCGCTCAGTTTGACTCCCTGGGCACGGACCGGGTCACCGCCACGAGACTACAACCCTCAAGAGATCCGGCTCCGGGTAAGCTCCCGCGTGCGCAACGCAGCGCGACACAGGCCCAGGGGCGCGTCACATATACTTACTACCTGGCATCATTAATGATGCTGTTAACCATTCCTAACATATTCTATGGTTTGTAGCTTTCACCATTCTTATAGAAAAAATCCCTGGTGAGAACGGTTTTGTTGTAAATTTGCATTGACAGGCCATTTGTCAAGAAGCCTTCTTATGCTTCTAATCAGTTTTGGGGAAAATGGATAAACTTTGTGTTTTCTGTGTAATAACCCTACATGGGTTTGAAGTTTCTGAGATTTGCCAAGTTTACTTTATGAGACTGACGTAGTTGGACAGAGCGCTTGTGAAGGTAACGTGATCTCATTATAAACATAACCAGGCCTTGGCGTTAAGTTCAGTGCAGGACAAGGTACAGTCCTCCTAAATATACAATGAGATAAATCTTCAGGATACAGTAAATCTACTCATGTATACAAAGTAGTAAGTTCCGGAGTCTCTGCTGCTGTGTCAAGAAACAGCAAAAAAAAAATCTTTCTGTGATTTTGTTAACTTACTATCTTGAAAATAATCATTTAGCCCCTATTTTTTAGGACAGGGGATAACTTACTGATCGCTGTGCCATAGACCATAGACAATGACTGGAGCGACGGTCAATTATGTGCACCTCTGCTCCATTCAAGACGGGGCTGCAGAGAATGGCTCCCAGGTTCCACAGCCATGTTCTTGGAATCGCTGAGGGTCCCAGAAGTCAGACCCCTCGTGATCAGTAAGTTATCCCCTACCCTATGGATGGATGGTTGGATTGGCGATACTTTACTATCTTGAAAATGGCTGTAAAATTTATACATATACACTTGCACACACAAATATATATTTTATTGATGTTTTGTCATAGTTGGACAACCCTCCTAAGAGAAGAAGCTGTCACGGCAATAAGCTGATCACTGCAGGCGAAGGATGCTGCACTAGAAATATAGCATTATATGCTTCCCATTCATATTAAAGACATTTTCTGAGATCTTAACCCTGATGTCCTTTACGATAGGTCATTAAAGAAAATGGAAGGTTTGACTTCCGATGCCCTTGAATCCACCGATCAGCTAATTAAAGGGGTCCAGATCACAGTGCCATACATTGACTTGTGGCCTGAAATGGTACTGCAAGCTTTTTCCCATTTAAAATGAATGGGAGAGAGCTTGCAAGACCATTAGCAGCCATAACAAAATACAAAGTTCTGTCATTTCCAGTTTGCTGTGGTCCCTTCAATCAAGTTGGATGGGATTTGATATTGGTCACCCATCCTTAGGAGAGACAATCAGTATTAGAACCCCCTGAATAACCCCTTAATGAGCGACAAGCAAATACACAGTTGTGCTGGGTTTACAAGTGTGGGAGCTGTTCCTTCTAGCATCTCTTTGCTCCGGCTCTACCTACAGGTGCATTTTACAAAATTAGAATATCATCAAAAAGTTAATTTATTTCAGTTCTTCAATCCAAAAAGTGAAACTCATATATTATATAGAGTCATTACAAACAGAGTGATCTATTTCAAGTGTTTATTTCTGTTACTGTTGATGATTATGGATTACAGCCAATGAAAACACAAGTCATTATCTCAGTAAATTAAAATAATTAACAAAAAACACCTGCAAAGGCTTCCTAAGCATTTAAAAAGACCCCTTCGTCTGTTTCAGTAGGCTCCACAATCATGGGGAAGACTGCTGACTTGACAGATTTCCAGAAGGCAGTCATTGACACTCTCCACAAAGTCCCAGAGTTCCAATTTTCATTTGGAAATCAAGGTCCCAGAGTCTGGAGGAAGAGTGGAGAGGACACAATCTAAGCTGCTTGAGGTCTATTGTGAAGTTTCCACAATCAGTGATGGTTTGGGAGCCATGTCATCTGCTGGTGTAGGTCCACTGTGTTTTATCAAGACCAAAGTCAGCGCAGCCGTCTACCAGGAAATTTTAGAGCACTTCATGCTTCCCTCTGATGACAAGCATTTTGGAGATGGAAATGTCATTCTCCAGCAGGACTTGGCACCTGTCCACACTGACAAAAGTACCAATACCTGGTTTACAAACAACAGTATCACTGTGCTTGATTGGCTGCAAACTCGCCTGACCTTAACCCCATAGAGAATCTATTATAGAGAATCTATGAGGTATTGTCAAGAGGAAGATGAGAGACACCAGACCCAACAATGCAGACGAGCTGAACGCTGCTATCAAAGCAACCTGGGCTTCCATAACACCTCAGCAGTGCCACAGGCTGATCGCCTCCATGCCACGCCGCATTGATGCAGTAATTGATGCAAAAGGAACAACGACCAAGTATTGAGTGCATTTACTGAACATACATTTCAGTAGGCCAACATTTTCGGATTTTAAAAACCTTTTTCAAGCTGTTGTTATAAAGTATTCTAATTTACTGAGATAATGACTTTTGTGTTTTCATTGGCTGTAAGCCATAATCATCAATATTAACAGAAATAAACACTTGAAATAGATCACTCTGTGTGTAATGACTCTATATAATATATGAGTTTCACTTTTTGTATTGAAGAACTGAAATAAATAAACTTTTTGATGATATTCTAATTTAGTGAGATGCTCCTGTAGATGTGATTACAGCTCATAGATAGGGGCTGTTCACTTGGGAGAACCATTTTGATCATTAGGTTCAGTCTTCATGAAATCTGACACTTGCTAAACAAAATTCTGGTGATTCCTTGGTAATATAGGTCTCTCCATATGCATCAAAAATGTCTATCTGGATGCATGCACACATTCTTTATATATGGGACAGTACACTATATTCTGGCTGCAAAGTACTATTTTTTTTTTATATGTTCCATATCTCATTGTTAATGGTACTATTGGACGATTCCAAAAAATTTTGAGTTTTGTGTTAATATCATGGACACACTAAGGAACTTCAGTATTTTTCCATTGTTGTGGTCAACTGCATGATGGCTACTCTACTTGGCATTACATAGTAGATCACAAATAGTACAGTATGTCACTGTATTGGTACTGTAGGTTATTAGCTTGGTGATAACTAATACTGCCCTGTTAAATCCCCCCCACTCCACTGTTAGCGCACCAGTGATCCACAAAGGTTTCTCTTCTTTTTGTCCTGCAGCGATGACATCACGTACATCCACATGATCATTGCAAACCAATCACTGGCTTCTTTAGTATTGTGCTGTACATCATGGGCAGGAACAGACAGAAGAGGGCCCCCGTGCAAGAACAGTACATGGATCATTAGCTGTCCAATCGCTCATCACAATGCACCCATTTGTGTATCTGTGACAGACGTTGCTTGTAGTTTTGGAGAGGTTAGTGACCCCTTTACCTATTTGGGCTCCTATAGATACAGGTTGCACTAACAGTACAGCATCACTACTGAGGCCAGTGATTGGCTGCAACAATCACATGGATGCGTAATGTCATCACTGCAAGACAAGTAAAAAAAAAAAAAAAAGCAGAGGGACCACCAGAGCAGTGTCAGTGGAGTGATGGAGGATTTAACAGATAAGCAATAGGTATATTTTTTTATTTTATTACTTTTCCTACTATTAGGCTAATTTTTAAAACTCCTAATAAACCCCTTAAAAACATCACAAGCCCTGGTTGCATGGAGTGTTCCTTTTTAAGAAAAGCGTGTTCTGCAAAGTTCTTGGAAGTCTATTTAGCAACGTAATTGTGTACATTGAAAGACAGAAGTTGCAGACTTCCATCTGTGGATACAATGACAATAAACATTTCCATCTGGAAGTGAGACAGACCAGGGTTTAACATGAGTATTGGAAATAAAACTTGGACTGGAAGGATGGGAATATGCTGCATGATGATAAATATACTTTTCCCCTGAGTAGCAATCACTTTACAAAGGATGTGGCCAGCAACGGAGAGAGCGCGCAGTACAGCTGGACCACTGTGTAATTAGTGATATTTTGTAACCTGAGACGACTCCCTTGTCCACTATGGGTTTTTAGTCCCCATTTAATTTGCATACGACTTCCTGGAATAGTGTTTTATTTTTGGAGCATATATGATGAAATCGAATAGTATTGATCTGGATGACTCTCCAACATGGTCCATGCAACCTCACATACATATGATCATTTATATCTCATCATAACACTTCAGTTTGCTTGATACTTTTTATTTGAAAAAATGCTTCTCGAGAAGGGCTAGAACTGTTTCATATATGGCAGAACATAGTATTATTTATAGTGATGGGCAGCAATCGAATCAATCCCCCCAATGAGGAGGAGTTTGGCCAAACTGGCAGTCAAGCGCACATGGTACTACTCTAATCAGTGTCTTTAGGGCTGACAGAAATAGGTGAGTGCCATTTTATAGACTTTTAAAGAAGTGGCACTGGCCATGCTGGATCTGCATTAAGTGCAACCTCATATTCACTGTTGACCCCGTTCTTGTGATTGGTGGGGGCCCCAGTGCTTAGTCCTTTTAAAACCGGTTCTACCACCAGAATTTACAGTACGAACTTAACACATTATTAAATAAATCTCTTAGACCTGATTAGGCTGGTGTACTCACTGTGAACAAGGCTAATATTAAAATGAGCATTTTATGAGCCCAGCCAAATGGACTCATAAAATGCTCATTTTAATACCAAGTGAGAAAACTTTTAAAAAAGCATTAAACAGCTATTATACATTATGGATTTTCACAGTAAGTACAACAGCCTCATCAGATCGAAGATAACTGTTTAAAGGGAACCTGTGAGCTGCCTCATTCTGCCCAAACCCTGGGCACCATGTATGAGAGCCAGACTGCACGATTGCCACAAGGTATATTCTGGGAGAGATCTGTCAATCACCTCTAGCAGCGCTGGGAAAAGCCAGATGGGGGCGGCACCGGACTAGTCCTGTCTGCAGTTATGGTCCTGGGCTGGATTTTCTAACTATAGTTTCTCTGAAACGCAGGAGGATTTCAGTCAGTAGAATTTCACATCCCAAACTATTTATATGTGCCTGTAGCTCATTCATAGAAAAGTCCAGCTTTCCATGTCCAGTCCGTTCATCAATTACTGAACATTTAGTGTTTGCAGTGATATGCAAATGAGGCTATAGAACTAATTGTAGATCTGAAGCCTCGGTCACTCCGGCTCTATTCCCCATCCAGCGCCACCTCCTACTCTTTGACTGATGGCTCCTTTGCCTGAAGTCACACAGCACAGAGGCTGTCAGTCAAGCAGGAGGAGGAGACGCTGGGGAATAGTTCTGCAGTGATATGCAAATGAGGCTGAAAAAGGAAACCTCTGTCACTGCAGAACTATTCCCCAGCGTCTCCTCCTCCTGCTTGACTGACAGCCTCTGTGCTGTGTGACTTCAGGCAAAGGAGCCATCAGTCAAAGAGTAGGAGGTGGCGCTGGATGGGGAATAGAGCCGGAGTGACCGAGGCTTCAGATCTACAATTAGTTCTATAGCCTCATTTGCATATCTATCTTCAACACTGAATTCTCAATAACGGAGGAAAGAACTGGCCATGAAAAAGGTATTGCTTGACTTATCTTTGAATGAGCTACATGCACATGCAAATCATTTTGAAAGGGTAAAATTCTGCTGACAGATTCCCTTTGAAGTTTGCAATGAGTTTGACAAAAAAATATTGATTTCAATATCACATGTCAATTTACATGTGGAAATAGATCTGCAACGTTGGATGAGAGTTATCTTATGTAAATTGCAGGTGCTGCATCATGCTGTGGATTTGCCACTGGAAGATCCGCACTACAAACCTGCAGTAACTATGCAACATGTGCATTTACCCCAAAGGCTATGTTCACACATTCAGTATTTGGTCAGTAGTCTGCATGAGTGTTTGTAAGCCGAAACCAGGAGAGGAACAATCAGAGGAAAAGTATAATAGAAACACATCACCACTTCTGTATTTATCACCCACTCCTGGTTTTGTCATACAAATACTGAGGTAAAATACTGACCAAATACTGAACGTGTGAATGTGGCCTTAGATTTATTATTGTACACAAAATGGCAAATCTTAAGTAGGCCTAACAAGTCAATATTTTGCTTCTGTGCAATTCATGGAGCATAGACCTTGTGCCTATCATGGCGTAAACCACACATGTCAAATGCTGTAACCTGCAGGTTTTTTTTTTATTTAGCCTGCGACACCAGAACCACCAGCCCTATGTAGGGCCCATTATACTATATGGAGGACTATGTAGGTCCCATTATACTGTATGGAGGACTATGTGGGGCCCATTATACTATATGGAGGACTATGTAGGACCCATTATTCTCTATGGAGGGCTAAGTGGGGCCATTATACTGTATGGAGGACTATGTAGGACCCATTATACTGTATGGAGGACTATGTGGGGCCCATTATTCTGTATGGAGGACTATGTGGGGCCCATTATACTATATGGAGGACTATGTGGGGCCCATTATTCTGTATACTGGTTGGCCCGCGACTTTGGCTAAGTTTTTCATTTTAGCCCTCTGTGTGTTTGCGTTTGACATCCCTGGCGTAGACCAAGCTCCTTTCTAATAGTTGTCAATGGTATGATTTTCATTTGATAATACACAAAGCTGTAGACCACATAGTTGTACTCGTTTGACTCCTGCTCATCGGCCAAGGTGAGGTAATGATTCCAGTACCATTTTGCTTTCGGATGGAACATTTTGGGAATAGTCAGTAGTAGATGACACTCTGCAATGTGCTTAGCTCAGTGTGAGTGATGGCGAGATGACAGCGCTATTGTTGTGCCGTTTCACTTGTGTATGATACTTCCTGACAGCGAGGAAATCTCTGCATAGGCCATAGATACACAAGGTAGGCCGGATAAATAACTTATCACTCTCATTAGGTCATATGAGAATTCACATTAAAAATTGTGTAGGTCTCATCAGATTTTCCACCGAAGACCACCTTTAGGTTCACGTTGCATACATGTAGGGAAATGGTGATGTATTTGAAGACGGATGTAGTTTCTGCACACATTTATGAATCATGCATTAAACTTTTGTTTTTGTCTTATCCGTTCTGTTCTCTTATCTGGCTGAGTGTTGTAGTATTTATGTTATGGTCATTTAATCTGTGGTAACAACAATCTGCTCTGAGGGTCTGAGACCCCCAATGACACAAGCACTGGTACTAAACACGATGGGGAAGATTTACTGTTGGGAGGGCGCCGCTACTTTGGTGGAAAATGTCACATTGCTCTTCCCTGGATGCAAGACCAATATTAGGAGGGGTGGATTCGCATGACCAGCCATGCATGTATAGTGCCTCTCCTTTTAAGGTCTCATTCACACGCCTGTGTTTAAAAACATACGTGAAAAAAATAGTACTGGTGTCATCAGTGTTTTGGATCAGTGTGTCATCAGCGTTTGGTCCGTGTTTCTATTTTTACCATCAGTGTGTCATCAGTGTTTGGTCCGTGTTTCTATTTTTGCCATCACTGTGTCATCAGTGTCAAACAGATACAACATGTACGTGCAACTAAATGTGCGTCTGAATGAGGTCTAAGATCAATGGTATGGACAAACATAGCAGCTTGTCCCCTTGGCTATCATTGTCACTCCCATAGACAATGAGTGGTATGGTGTATGCAGAGCTGTGGAGTCGGTAAGCCAAACCTCCGACTGCGACTCCAACTCCGACTCCTCAATTTCCATGACTCCGACTCCCTCATACATGGCTCATGTTTAAGTGATAAATTTACTGTAGCACAGATTCATCTCAGCTAAAAGTCTAGACCATTAGATCAGGAATAGGACAGACATTTATAGGACATTTCATAACTTTCCCAGGTTCTTATGAATAAAATATTCCCCACAAACTGCATTGAACTACTGTACCCAATTTACTATATATTTTAGGAGTTGGAGTCCGTCCATTTTATACCGACTCCGATTCCGACTCCACCAAAAAGGACACAGACGCCGACTCCACAGCCCTGGGTGCATTCACAACTGTATGCCGGCAGTTATATGTTACCTACTGAAACTAACTATTAAAAAAAGAGAGAAATGCGTCCTTCTGAGTTGTGCAATTTGTAGGTATAACATAAGACTTAAGGGTCCAGTATAAAATCTGTAACCAGACCCCCAGCACTTACAGTGCTTGTACTACCAGTGTTTTCCAGTGTAGTAGAAGGTTATTTTGGCTCCTCATGCACCAGAGCCTAGGTGCAATTGCTTCCAATGCACCACCTATCTATATGCACATTTATAGGTCATAAAATAATGTAGTGGGTAAACTCTTGCACTGGCTCCGCTATTTTCGATACGCTCATAAGAAGTGAATGGGGAAAGCTGTGGATGCACAGCACAAGATGGGGGTCATGTTCTTGAGATTGGTGTTGGTCCCAGACATTTATGGTATTTCTCGTGGATGTTCAATAAATGTTTGAGATAAGAACACCCCTTTAAATATCTATAAATTCTTTTGTGAGCACAGTGGCGACCACATTATGACCACATTATGTGAAGTTCCCAAGGTTAACCTTGTAATTATACAGTATATTTCTTTTTTTTTATATATATGTACAATATGTATAAAGCACTCACGCTGTATGTTATGGCAAAATTATGTTCAAAAAGGTGTTTACTGGCTTTTAAAACCGCACTAGAAAGCCAAAATCAGCATAAAGGCAAACATGACGTGTTGGGCTGTGTGCCCTTCACACTCGATGAGCGAAATATACCCCAAATATCACTGGTTTTACTTGTTGCTTTTGGCTCTAAGACCTGTAAAGACCAATAAACACCTTTTTAAGCCAGATTTTTCCTTAATTAAGTTTTTAAGGTATGTTCTTATAGTTTATTTATGTTAGTTTTTTTTCTAACCTTTTTATGCTTGGCATCTGCTTAGATTTATGCCTTGGCACTTTATAAATAATTTTTTTAGGGCAGAAAAGTCCAATTTAAGATGTCGAGACCCTTTTTTGAGGATCTTTTTACAAGACTTTAGTGCAGTTTGCAGGACATAGTAGGTTATTTCTTTACCTGATGTACTCCCAGATTAGTGAATTTGGATTTTAGTATTACAATGCACTGGGATTGAGGAAAAATCCATATTGGATTTCAGCGCTGTTGATAGTTTGTCTTATTGTGCTCTCTAGATAATGTTGTATACTGTATGATTCTATGTATATGTGAGTATCTTCATGCTTTCTATCAGTTTATCACATAAAGCTTCTGCGCAGATCACTGTAGGCACTGAAGATATGTAACGGGGTTCTCCAGGACTACTCTTGAGATAGGCGATCAATGGTAAGATCCTGGAAAACCAGCATTCAATTAGATAGGGGATACATGTTAGATTAGTAGCCAGCAGGGGGTCCTGTGGCCCCCGTTTTCATGATCTGTGGGGATGGCAGGTATCAGACAGACCTACTCTGATCTAACAACACCCATGAATAGGTCATGATCAGAGGGGATGGCAGGTATCAGACAGACCCACTGTGATCTAACAATTATCACCCATGAATAGGTGATAATTTATTATAACCAGATTACTCCTTTAAAGCCTAACTCATTTGCAAACATTGTGCAATGTTTTGGAAAGAAACATTATACTTATAGGGAAATAACCCTGACTTAGGAAAAAAGTGGCCCACTGACCTCATTTGCTGATTTGAGGTTGCAATGATCATCAATGAGTAAAATGTTTTTTTGGTTTTTTTCTATCGGGACATTTATGGCAATTGATAGGTTATGGCAGGGGTCCCCAACATGTAGCTCAGGAGGCACATTTGGTGGTACCATGAATTGTGGCTCGCGGCTGCCTGCCAGCTTGGTGCATTAGCTCCAGGTCTAGCAAACAAGTATGAAGAGCACATCTCAAAATGGTGACTTTTGTGCACAGAATAGCAGATCTGGATGTGCATATACTGGCCTGGGGGTTTGGAGATGAATTAAGTATGGTACGCTGGTGATCGGATGATGCTGACTGTCAGAGGAGGTGCTTGAAGCTGGATGATACAGTGTGTTGGGAGTGCTTGATGGGAGAATACTAAATGGAGATATTGCGGGAACCCCTGGATCTTGGTATACTGCTTCGGGGTGATTTCTGCAGAAAAGCTTTGGTTATCATTATAACTGTAATGTGGGCTTTGGTTGCCACAACTGTGAGGGGGCAAGAGCTGGATGTGGCTCGTGACCTTCTCTCAGAGCTGATTTTGCCTCTCAAGGTCAGAAAGGTTGGGGACCACTGGGTTATGGTATAAACTATCCAATACATGATGGTCTGACTGCTGGGATCTGTATTTGACATGTGAACTGGCCATTGGCTGACAGGAACAGATTGCAACTCTCGCCATTCATATGTAAAGCCTGGATGAAAAACAGACAATTTTTTATTCGTAAGGTGTTCCATGTGTCAGGTTTTGACAACTGTATTTATATACACCATTAAAAAATGATAAAAAAAAGGTTCAATTTAGTTTCCTATAAAATCTTTGCAATGGTTTTCAACATATTCTTTAAAAAGGATGCCATAGATGCTAATATGGCATCCATTTTTTTATGCACCCATTAAGTTCTATCGGCGAGTTTCGCCCAAGAAACGGAAGAGAACAGTGATTGTTACCTTTTTCCTTCACATGGATATTTGGCCTGTGTAGAAAACGCTCCTCTACTTATATTGGTCCTTGTCCTATTCATTTTCCACACTGATGGCTCAAAAAACATATATACAGTTGCCTGAACTTAGTTTAATTAACTCTAGCGTAAAGCCACAGACCTAAAGGGTATCAGCGCCCATTTCTTCTACTGTACTACAAAAATGCATATACTTGTGACGCGCCCCCTGGGCCTCTGTTGTGTAGCGTTGCGCACGCGGGGACTACCCGGAGCCGGATCTGATAGGGGTAGTAGTCCTCGTGGCGACGATCCGGTCCGTGCCCAGGGTGTCAAACCAAGTGGCAGAATTTAGTAGAAGATGTTATAGTGTTCGACTACGCCACCCGTTGAATGCGGTTATGAAGCCGCCGCTGCAGGGCAGACCGCTGAGGCCGGTGGTACAGTTGTGCAGCGTGGATAGTATAACCCCCAACGGGAGGGGTATGGCCTCAGGGCAGCGGACGTGGATGATGGGGATAGCAGAATTGCACGCAGGCACCAGGAACCACTCAGAGACGGTGCGGTGTAGTTCAGGGTCTTTACTGGTGGCAAAGGTAGACCCTCCCGGGAGTACTGGCTAGCGATCGGGGCCTGGTCAGTCCGTGAGCAGATAGGATCTCCCCCGGCCAGGCGGAGTTGTAGGCCTCCCCAACTTATTGTACTCTCCCTGGCTACCTTGCTAGAAGCGGGTAAAAGTAGCCCACGTCCCTGAGTGTACCGTGTGGTGCTCACCCATATGGCCGGTGACTCGGGGCCTTCTGGTAGCCTCCGCTCCACAACGGCGGTGCTGGTCCCTTGCGTGTGACCGTGCCTTCGGGTTTCTTGGCCAGAGGACCTGAAATCCCCTGCCGGTCGGTTTCTGCTGCTGGGTATGGATCAGTCCCCACTGCCTCGGACTCCGTGTCCGGTGAGATCTCTTCAGTCAGGACGAGCTCTATAGCTTCCAGTCTCTGACCCCTTTTATCACTGCTCCCACATAGCTCCTGATCTTGCTCTCCCTGTATCTGCTCCACTCCAGACCAGACTGTGTCTCTGTCTGGGACTCCTCTTCTTCTCCTCTAACCCCGCCTCAGCCCCAGTTTATATAGGGGAAGTTCTTCCCCTCCCAGGACTGGGCAGGAAGTGTTGCATGCTTAGGGTTCCTAACCAGGAGACCTCCCACCTGCTCTTAGACGTAATATTGCTATTACTGTGGTAACCAGACCCCTGGGGTGCCACATTCCCCCCTAGTAAAATTTAGTACTCCGGGACTAAACATATTTTTGAAAACATAACAGGGTATAAACAGGAACAATACAATAAGGGAAAACATGTTAGGGCGGTCACAGCGTGTCCGCAACCGGGTGCAGTTTTTGAAGCAATAAGGGTGTCCATTTCACCAAAGAACAGGGAGCCGTAACCAGGTGGGGGTCTGTCCTACCCCGAGTCTTTAGCAGTCTTAGTCCATTCCTGGGTTACGTTCCAAACATATATACAAAGAATTCCGGTTAATCCACAAAAGACACCTATAAAATAACTGGAAAAACATAATTATTTACAAGCAACAGTAAACAGGTAAATACCAGTAAAACAGTCTGAACACTTTAGATCCTCCAACGTACTGGCAACTGGCCTCTAGTGGCCCTAGTAGACCTACGGAGCTTACTGACCGGTCCTAAGCTACAGGGTGTAGGAGCTGTCAAAGGTAAGCTGGGCAGCTGTCTACGGGTTCTTTGGCTCACTAGGGGCACGGCAGGCTCACTATAAGCAGAGGGTCGATTCTCCTGGTCTGCTTGTGTGGGGTCTTCTGCCTCCTGGACCGGCTGCTCTTCCAGCTCTACCTGTTTTTCCGTAGGCACTTGGGATGCTGGCTGGAGGAAGGTGAGGACGGGTACCACAACAGCGCCATTTACTTGTGTCCAAGACCGAGGGAAGTCTCCGAGTACAGTACTGACCATTTCTTCCCTTTCCTCTGCGGGTCGAGGGTTTTCTTGATCTTCTTCAGGGTTTCGTAGCTGCTCAGGACACTTCTTCAGGTGATCTCGGGAGACAATGGCTGTGGTTTCTCCTCCATCCTTACTGATTGTGCAGATTTTTGGGTTTTCATGGCTTGATGGCAGTACGGTGTACGGGTCCTTCTCCCACTGGTCGTCCAACTTGTGGAGCCGTCTCTTCCTTTTCAAGACCTGCTCTCCAGGTACCAGGGGAACAGCGGGAGCATACTGGTTGTAAGTCTTCTCCTGTCTTTCTCTTGCTTGACAGAGACTTCGCTCAACGCTCTCCTGTACTTTCCGGTACTGCTGCTGCCTCTCTGTGTCCCAGTCTGCTTCTGGTGAAGTGTCCTCGGGTGTCAGGACTCCCATATCCAGATCAACAGGCAGCTTACCAGGTCTTGCTCTCATTAGGTAAGCCGGGGTACAGTTGGTAGAACCTACAGGGATGTGGTTGTATAGGTCCACCAGATCAGGCAGTTTCTCAGGCCACAGACTGCGTTCTTCCAGGGGCAACGTTTTCAGAAGGTCTATCACCACCTGGTTCATCTTCTCGCAGAGTCCATTGGTTTGCGGATGATAGGGTGTTGTTCTTATCTTCCGGCAGCCATACAGAGTGCAGAACTCCTGGAAGACTTCCGCTTCAAAGGCAGGTCCCTGGTCCGTCAGCACCTGCTCTGGGTATCCGTGTGGACGGCAGAAGTGCTGCTGAAAGGCTCTAGCTGCTGTTTGAGCCGTTAAGTCCTTGACGGGGACTACAACCAAGAACCGGGAGTAGTGATCCACGATGGTTAATGCATAGACGTAGCCACTTCTGCTGGGGGTCAGTTTTACATGATCCAAGGCTACCAGTTCCAACGGCTGCCTAGTGACGATGGACTGCAGGGGAGTCTTCTGACTGGCACGGTCCTTCCTTCTTAGGTTGCATGGGCCACAGTCTCTGCACCACCTCTCGATGGTTCCTCTCATGCCTACCCAGTGGAACCGCCCGCGCAGCAGGAACTCCAGCTTCTTCCATCCAAAGTGCCCAGCTCCGTCGTGGTATGCCTCCAGTACCATAGCCGCGTCTCTTCTTGGCACCACTACTTGCCAGATCAGTTCATGCGTCCGGGAGTTAACCATTCTACGGCACAACTTCCCCTTGTAAAGGAACAGTCGACTCTTCTCAGCCCACAGTTGCTTGGTTTCCTCCGGAGCGTCTGGGTCAAGGCGAGCATCTGGCTGAGTCAGCATCTCCTTCACCAGTCGGACGGCGGGGTCACTGTCTTGCGTTTCCGCCCAGTTGTAATGAGGTAAGGGGTTGAACGTAGCGGATTGCTTACCCCTTACACGGTGGGAATACTGGGTAGTCCCATGACTGTGGAACGCGGGGAGTTCAACTTCTTCCAGTTCCTCTGGATCTTCCCCTACGTCCGGTAGGTTCGGCATTCTGGACAAGGCATCCGCGTTGGTATTGGAGCGTCCTGCCCGGTATTTGATCGTGAATTCATAGTTGGACAGGCGGGCCATCCATCTCTGCTCCAGGGCACCGAGTCTTGAAGTGTCCTGGTGTGTCAACGAGTTGTTATCCGTGTACACGGTGAACCGGGAAGAGGCGAGGTAGTGCTTAAAGCGTTCGGTGACTGCCCACACCACTGCCAGGAACTCTAGCTTGAATGAGCTATAATTCTCAGGGTTTCTTTCGGTGGGTCGCAGTTTTCGGCTGGCGTAAGCAATTACCCGTTCTCTCCCCTGCTGGATCTGGGACAGTACGGCTCCTAGCCCGATGTTACTTGCGTCGGTGTAGAGGATAAAGGGCTGGCTGTAATCAGGGTATGCCAGGATTTCATCCCCCGTGAGGGCCATCTTCAGCTGGCGGAAGGACTCTTCTTCCAGCTTCTCCCATCTGAAGGGCGGCTTCTGGTTCTTGGCCTTCCTGGACTGGCCTATCAGGAGGTCCTGCATAGGAGCTGCCTTTTTGGTGAAACCGGGAATGAATCTTCGGTAGTAGCCTACCAACCCGAGGAACTGCCGTACTTCCCTTACGCTGGAGGGTCTTGGCCATTCCTTAATCGCGGTGATCTTATCAGGGTCGGGAGCCACTCCGTCAGCACTCACCACGTGTCCCAGGTACTGCACTTTTGGTTTTAGCAGGTGACACTTCGACGGTTTCACCTTCAGACCGTATTTTGCCAGGGCTTCAAACACTTCCGCCAGGTGTTTCAGGTGGTCCTCGTAGGTTTTGGAATAAACTATAACATCGTACAGGTACAGCAGGACCGTCTCAAAGTTCCGGTGTCCCAGACAGCATTCCATCAATCGTTGGAAGGTTCCTGGTGCGTTGCAGAGTCCGAACGGCATGCAGGTAAACTCGCTAAGTCCCATCGGGGTGGTGAATGCGGTCTTCTCCCGGTCCGCCTCTGCTGCAGGAACCTGCCAGTACCCGCTAGTGAGATCCAAAGTGGAGAAGAAGTTAGCAGATTTTAAAGCAGCCAAAGACTCCTCTATCCTTGGTAAGGGGTACGCATCTTTGTGTGTGATACGGTTGATTTTCCGGTAGTCTACACACATTCTCATGGTGTTGTCTTTTTTTTTAACCAAGACTAGTGGAGCTGCCCAGGGGCTACAGCTATCCCTGATTACCCCAGCCTCCTTCATGTCTCTAAGCATCCCCTTGGCGTGTTGGTAGTGTGCAGGGGGTACGGGTCGGTATCTCTCCTTTATGGGAGGATGGTCTCCCGTGGGGATGTGGTGTTCTACCCCCTTTACTCGCCCGAAGTCTAACGGGTGTTTACTAAACACTCTCTCGTACTCTTGAACCACCCGATAGACTCCCTGTTTCTGGTGTGAGGGAGTGGAGTCAGTACCCAAATGTAGTTGCTGACACCAGTCCTCCATTTGTTGCTTAGAGCCGTTACCTTCCTCTGGTTGAGATGGAGGCAAGGGTTCCACGGCCTGTACAGAATTCTGGTTTATGGTGAACAATTTGGCTAGCGTGGCATACCGGGGCAGGTGTACTTCTCTCTCCCCGATATTTATGATGCGAACGGGCACCCTCCCATGGCGTACATCGACCACCCCCTGTGCTGTCAAAATGGTGGGCCTACTGTCTGAGTAAACTGGTTCCACCATTGCCTGGTAATCTCTACCTCTCAGACCAATAGCTGCCCGGCACCAAATCATCATTTCACTTTTCGGGGGCATGGCAATAGGGAAAGGGTCACACATTCTCACGCTACCAATCTCACCACCGGAGAGTTCCACCTGTTGCCGTCGCATCAGTGCCTGGATCTCTTTTTGGAGCACTCGCTGCTGGCCGGAACTGGCGTTCTTGGCAACCTGCTGTAAAATGAGAATCACCTCTGCAAGACAATTTTCAATCACATTAGTTCCTAGAGTTATCTTTGGGTGACTCTCGCGCTTGTCAATGTCCACAATGATCAGTCCCTGTGCTGCCAGTTCGACTTTACCGATTTTAATGGTCATCTCTTTAAATCCGATCTGTGGCACGGGCTGACCATTGCTGGCGATGATACTCAAGTCGTCGTCAGGGTAGCGGGTTATATCCGAGTCATTCCAGTACTGCTTAAAGAGCACGTACGGGATGGTGGTGACCTGTGACCCGGTGTCCAGTAGGGCACTCATAGGAATGCCATCCAGTACCACAGGCAAGACTGGACGTCCTCCCACGTATTTGTCACGCCAGTTCGATGGGCCTGGTGATCTTATTCCTAGGGGTTGGCCCTCTACCCCAGGTTGTGCCAGTTTAAAGGACAGTACCTTGCCATATGTCCGGGTTGATTGCAGCGGCGGCAGATGGGTTGTCCGTCCTCGTTGTATCGGTCGCTGGGTCTTCCTCTGGCCGGTGGGGTCCTCCTTGGTCGGCGCCACGGGATGTCCTCCGGTCCGGATGCCAGCTGGATCTTCCCTGGAGTAGAAACCTGTAAAGACTGCACAGTTCGGGTTAGCGCAGCAACGCTTTTAGTTAGCTCTTGGACCTGATGGTGCAGGTCTGTAGCCGGGTCATTGTTTAAAGCCTGCGCATCAGCTCCCACAGGCCCTGCCGACAAGGGCGCCGTCTCCTGGTGGTAAGTGGTAGTAGGGCGTCTGTGGGTCACAGCGCCACCTGGTGCCGGTTCTCGGAGCACCCGGATGGCTCTGTCCTTGAACTGTGCAAAGTCCAGGTCAGGGTCCTGTAAGGCCATTGCCCGCAACTGGGTTCGGTGGGCATTGCAATGTAGACCCTCTATAAATTGTTCAGTCAACAGCTTGTCTTCGTTTCCCACGCCGTCAGGGTCGGCCTGCTTAATGGCTCTCAGGGCCTCTTGTAGGTTTAGTGCATAGTCCCTTATATTCTCATGTGCTCGCTGCTTGCACCCGTAGAATCTAAGCTTGATCTCGGCTGAGGTACGGGTATCAAAGGTGTCCTTCAGCCGGGCTAGTATCTCTGCGACAGTCCTCCTCCTCCCGAGTGGCCAGGACTTTACCTCCCTTTGGGCTGCCCCTGTTAATTGAGCCACCAGGATGCTCACTTTTTGCTCCTCTGTGAGGGGGTACACCTGGAAGAGGCTATCCAGCCTTTCTCTGAAGTCATTTAGGGTATGTGACTCCCCTGAGTACTGGGGTAGCCAGGCTGCCCCCGGGATATAGGGCATAGTGAAAGGCATGACCGCAGCAGCGGTGGCGCTGGCGGTGGCTGTGGCAGTGAAGCTCTCCTCTGTATCCGACATCCTCCTCCCCCCTAGTGGACCGTGGCCTACCTTGCGATGATCCTCTTCCGTAGGCCGCGGCTCCGCAGTGGATCGTCAGGGTTGAGGACCTTCCGTCGCGCTCCTGTGACGTCGGCGTCTGCTGGGCTCCTTCCAGGACCTTACGCAACGTCCGGACGTGAGGCGGAGCTTCAGTTCTCGCGCGCTTTCGGAGTCCACGCCCCTCTTCTTCCCGCGCGGCGTCCTCAAGATGGCGTCCAATGGCGGGAAAACTCCACGGATGGCGGGAAGAAGGCAGAAGATGGCGTCGGATGGCGGGAAAACTCCACGGATGGCGGGAAGAAGGCAGAAGATGGTGTCGGATGGCGGGAATCCTCACCACAGGTAAGTTTAAGAGTCTCTTTTTTTTTTTTTTTTCAGGCACGCAGTACCCGGTGGTTGCGGGCACGGTATCCTGCCGACTACGCCAAAGTTGACGCGCCCCCTGGGCCTCTGTTGTGTAGCGTTGCGCACGCGGGGACTACCCGGAGCCGGATCTGATAGGGGTAGTAGTCCTCGTGGCGACGATCCGGTCCGTGCCCAGGGTGTCAAACCAAGTGGCAGAATTTAGTAGAAGATGTTATAGTGTTCGACTACGCCACCCGTTGAATGCGGTTATGAAGCCGCCGCTGCAGGGCAGACCGCTGAGGCCGGTGGTACAGTTGTGCAGCGTGGATAGTATAACCCCCAACGGGAGGGGTATGGCCTCAGGGCAGCGGACGTGGATGATGGGGATAGCAGAATTGCACGCAGGCACCAGGAACCACTCAGAGACGGTGCGGTGTAGTTCAGGGTCTTTACTGGTGGCAAAGGTAGACCCTCCCGGGAGTACTGGCTAGCGATCGGGGCCTGGTCAGTCCGTGAGCAGATAGGATCTCCCCCGGCCAGGCGGAGTTGTAGGCCTCCCCAACTTATTGTACTCTCCCTGGCTACCTTGCTAGAAGCGGGTAAAAGTAGCCCACGTCCCTGAGTGTACCGTGTGGTGCTCACCCGTATGGCCGGTGACTCGGGGCCTTCTGGTAGCCTCCGCTCCACAACGGCGGTGCTGGTCCCTTGCGTGTGACCGTGCCTTCGGGCTTCTTGGCCAGAGGACCTGAAATCCCCTGCCGGTCGGTTTCTGCTGCTGGGTATGGATCAGTCCCCACTGCCTCGGACTCCGTGTCCGGTGAGATCTCTTCAGTCAGGACGAGCTCTATAGCTTCCAGTCTCTGACCCCTTTTATCACTGCTCCCACATAGCTCCTGATCTTGCTCTCCCTGTATCTGCTCCACTCCAGACCAGACTGTGTCTCTGTCTGGGACTCCTCTTCTCCTCTAACCCCGCCTCAGCCCCAGTTTATATAGGGGAAGTTCTTCCCCTCCCAGGACTGGGCAGGAAGTGTTGCATGCTTAGGGTTCCTGACCAGGAGACCTCCCACCTGCTCTCAGATGTAATATTGCTATTACTGTGGTAACCAGACCCCTGGGGTGCCACACTTGCAACTCTGTGAAAACTTTCAAATATTTCAGTAAATTTGAAACTGAAAAAAAAAGGATCATGTAAAATGTTAACATCTGTCTGAAATGATCTTCCACATAAATTATCTTTCAACATATTTCCATTTGCATGATTTCTAATGTAACACAGACGCTCAGCAATATTACATCTGGCACACAATTTCACAGGGTATGGCTAGCTTTGGACAGAAATGCAGTTATGAAGGGTTAATACAGGGACATTAGGTGACAAGGAGATGTATCTATAAAAATGTGTAAGATGCTGTCTAGGAAAAAACATCTTAGATGATCCTTCCTGGTTATAGACTTTGTGGAATTTGCTTGTTTAGGTTGCAACTTTGATGACCTTCTACTTCCTGCATTCTGAGAAGATAATGGCTGCTATTTCTAGTGGTCATCTGCTCTTGTCTTCTGCTAACATGGCTATTCTCAGTTGATAACCTAAGCTTTTAGTTTTAGATGATTGTACTAAGGGTCAGATTAAGTGCCTCAGAGCATTTTGCGAGAGATGACCTTATATTGTTGCACCTTAAGCAAATAATTACTTCCAGAACAATTTTAATGAAAAAAAAAATAGTAAAATGTAATGTAAAGCATCTCTATCCTTATTTTGAGGATGATAATATAGCCTGTATCACATTTCTTACAGAAGTCCTTTTATATGGAGTGTTGGGGTGTTTTATATGGAGACGGTTGGGTGGTATCATCTTTTTGGGACCCCTACTGTTGGCTAATGTGCTAATACACATTTGCTAAAAACCTTGTTTGTTTTTTTGGGGCAGGAGGTTAGTGCAAAAGTGAGGCATTTGATTTGGAAGTGCAAGGACTCTGAATACACAAGGGTGGGGAAATTAATTTTTGTAGGGGTTATCCCAGCATCTTTCTTCAGGAGTACACTGCTCCCCAGCCTCTTGACTTCCTGATTACTGATCAGGAGGGCAGTCCTGATTGATTGATTGACAGTATGAGCCAGCAGCATCATCGCTTCCCGATCACAATGTTAGGCTAGGGTTACACAACCATATATTCTCTCATCTGAGAAAATCGGTCCGATTATGCTTATCACACTCTGATCAGAGTGTGATCATAGTATTATCTGATTTTCTTGGATGTGGAGAAAAAAAAACCTTCTCCATTTTCTCCATTCAGTTTATCCGTAGAAATCGGATTGCGCTCCGCATGGTCAACCAAGTGCAGTCTGATTTTTTTTTTTTTTTTTTTTTCCGTGGACCCATAGACCTGAATGGCCGAGTGCCATCTGATTATCGGAGGCATCTTGTACACGCTGCGATATTTCCTCTGACCTAATCAGTTTAATAAAAAGTCAGACGTGCACTGCCTCACTGAATAACATGGGGGTAAGATGGCACTCGTTGGATTATTACGGTAGTGTTCAAAAGCCCTTACATGGTTACATAGTTACATAGTTTATAAGGCCGAAAAAAGACAAGCGTCCATCCAGTTCAGCCTATTTCTTGTGCACTGCAGCTATTCCGCAGCGTTGATCCAGGGGAAGGCAAAAAAAAAACATGCGGTATAGGCCAATTTACATCATTGAGGAAAAATTCACTTCCCGACACCAATCTGGCAGTCAGATTAAATCCCTGGATTAATTAACTATCACTAAGCATAAGATGTAATTTTATTGTTCTCAAGAAAGGCGTCCAGGCCTCTCTTGAACTCATTAAGTGAGTTGGACATCCCTTAGAGGCAGCATTACCTCTGTCACATCGGGAGAGCAGAAAGGCTTAAGCTGGCCAGGATTAGATGCTCAGTGTGCCCCATGGATTATGGCCAGCTTCAGGGCAGTGCTTACAAGCTCCAAAAGAAAAGAGTTTGTAAGCACTGCTCATGCTTCCCTAGGCAATGAGCAATAGACAAGACAAAAACACAGGAATGGGACAAGCACAGCTAAAAACAGCAAGTAAATTGTAACTTTGCTTAATGTCTCGCTGCGTACCGTCCTCTTGCTATCTTCCAATCTCTTGCTAATATGCGAATAACTGTCAATATTTGGGGTTTTAAAATGCCTAATTCTGTTTTCTTGCAGAACACTCATGTGGCAGTGGCTAATTCTTCTATCTCCATTGAAACTTTGCAAATGCATGCATGTATATTTTATTTCTCGTTGCTTATATAGCACCACTATATTCAAAGCACTGTGAATGTATTGACCTCTCAGTATATATTTGGAGTGTGGGAGAAAAGCAAAGTACCCATAACCCAGATAGAGCATACAAACTCCATGCAGATGTTGCTCTGAGTTGAACTGAAACCCAGGACCCCGGCGCTGCAAGGCAATAATACTAATCCCTGAGAGACATCATACCGCCTGTATATTTTGATCACTCGAGAAATATCTGTGTTTGGTCAGCTTTAGAGCTGCTCTTCCTTTGGATATATACTACAAGGTCACACATTGACTCCAGAGGAGCGGAGAATATTGCTGCATAATTAGTACTGGAAAGCATGAACTCTGCCTTGTGACCACACTGGTCATCATGCTTTCACAGAACAAGATATAAATTTCAACACCTCAATAGAAGAGGACTGTACTTCCCATTTCCTAAATAACAAATGCATTTCCTAATGTAGAGGGAAAGTATCACTCATTACTGATCAGGTTTGGGCTAAGGCTACATGACGTCTTATGTCGTGCGACAATGAGATCGTTGTATTGCACGGCAATATCACATCTAATGATTCCGCGTTACGACCTGTCATCTACTGCTATTACGATTAAATTTTCTGTCACTGGTCGCAGGTCGCATGCAACTCTCCTGCCATAGACTTCTATGTAAGTATATGTGACTTGCATGAGACCTGTCCGCGATTTGACTTTTTTTTTTTTTTACAGAAAAATTGCAGCTCTAAAATAGTTGCACAACAGCAAGTTGGAGACAAGTTGCACAAATGTTTTTAGTTGTGCAACTTCTCTGAGAAATGCTGTCGTACGATACATGTGCGGTGCAGCCCCATGCTTTATTCTGAAGAAGTAAGGAGGGAAAGGAGGTGAATAGACACTCTGGAAGCTTCCACTTCTGCCATATTGGTTGTGATCTAGCTGTGAAAACAATGGACAACAGGAAGACCTCAATTAATTTTATTTACTAGCAATTATGTATTTTGTTATTTTTACATATGTATACAGTATATGTATGTATGAGTGTGTGTGTGTATATATAATGTGTGTGTGTGTATGTATGTATGTGTATATATATATATATATATGTATAATTATATGTATATTTAGTACTCAGCATAAATGAGTATGCCTCCTTTGAAAATAATATTTTAATCAATATTCTCACTGAATATGAGTATGTGTTTCATAGAACAGTTTTAACCCATAACATGAAAGTAAGGTTAATAATATAACTTTCCTTACAAAATCTTCAGTTGTGCGCATCCTCTTTTTCAATATAGAACAGTGCATCTGTGAATTCATTAAATCCTCAAAGAACGGAAGCTCCCCAACTTCAGCATCACTCATACAGCCCCACATAAGGACATTGCCACAACTATATTTCACTGAATGTACCATGCATTTTTCTAAAAGTATAGTGCCTACAGTGAAACATGGTGGTGGCAGTGTCCTTTTGTGAGGCTGCATGAGTGCTGCTGGTGTTTTGGAGTTACATTTCATTGATGGGTGTCATGAATTCACAGATGTACTGCTCTTTATTGAAAGAGAAGGTGCCGCCGTCACTTTAGTCTCTTGGTAGACGTGCTCTTTTCCAACATGACAATGATCCAAAACACACATATGTTGCATTTCTGAAGAAGAACAGGGTAAAAGTGATTCACTGGCAAGTGTCTCCTAATATGAGCCCAATCTCGCATCTATGGGGAATTCTGAAGAGACAAGTTGAGCATCACTCACCATCCAAAAGAGGTCGTTCTTGAAGAATGGAAAAAGATGTTGCAATATGTCGCCAACTGGTTCATTTCAGGTCATACAAAATACTAGAAGTAGTAGTTTTTGATGTGGGGTATATTAAGTTTTGCATCAACTAATTTGAGTAAAACTAATATAATTTTCATTACAAAATCTTCAATCTTTCATGTTACGGGTTAAAAAATGTTCTGTGAAACTCAGTCTTGTTAAAATTGTAGAAATTGTTCTTGTATTCAGTGAGATATTGATTAAAATTTGTTTTTCAAAGGGGGTGTACTCATTTATGCAGAGCACTGTATATTTTATTTACTTCCACTGTCATGAAGCTTGTATTTAAATGCTATATACCCTGCTATATACTCTGAATACAGGCTTTACTTCCTGGGAATATACATAAAGGAAGAGTAGATCCCAGGAGGCTGTGGAGGATGAATGAGTGCTGGGGGAAGGGTGAGCATGAGAAAAAGCAAGTTTCAAACACTTGCGTTGGTTTGATATACCGCAGTCTGTACATGGATTTGTTATTGTCTGATGTTTGATTAATAGAATTTGTTCGGGACTGTCCGAGGACGAGAACGAAGGTGGAGCAAAGGTTCCCCATTTTATTTTTTCATGGAATAATAAGTTAAGAAAAATGCAGTTACCACTGTAATTTACCGTATCCGACCAAGGAGAACATATGCTTGGGGATTGTATATTTGTAAAATAGTGGATATTGTAAGCCGGTTAGCTATGGAACCAAGAATTTGCAGACATTACTTTTAGGGCCTATGAACTGTAGCTGCCCAGGGCCGTTAAACGACTGCCAAATGACGACATGCAAGTCGATCAGTGGTCATTTAAAGGGAATCTGGCATGGGATTAATTTGTAGGTTAATGGTGTTTTAAACCTTGTGGCCACCACACTGAAAGCCACGTTGTCGTGAGGAAATTAAGCCTCCAGCTTTCCGTTATAGAGGCATGGCTTCAGTACATAGTGAGCGGTGGAGGTAACCACGCCCCGCCTCTTACTGACAGCTGGCTCAGCCGTTCATCAGTTCTGAGCTGGATATCAGTCAGCGCCTGCACATGGCTACAGCCGCCACACACTCAATACTGAGCGGTGACTGATGCTGACCGGTGACTGATGCTGACCAGCCACTCCTATGACTGAAAACCGGAGGCTGTCGGAGAAAGTTAAGTTATTTTCCTCCTAACAATCAGGCTTTTAGCTGCCACACAGCTGTAGAACACTATTAACCTGCAGATCAACTCCATATCTGCAGGTTCACCCTGCCCCAACTACAGATTCACAGCTTTCTGCCTATGCACAATGTACACAGCTGACAATCAGTGGTGTGAGCGGGGTTATACAGAGCTCAGCATTCAGAGAACTGGTAGATCTACAGCAGATAAAACACTAATTTTATCAAAACTGCAGCAAGCAGCTCAGTAAGTGATACATAACTGGAATCGGGGTCTCTGCCCCTACATCAAGCTGCTCTGAGATG
This sequence comes from Phyllobates terribilis, assembly GCF_046119375.1. Lineage (NCBI taxonomy): Eukaryota > Metazoa > Chordata > Amphibia > Anura > Dendrobatidae > Phyllobates > Phyllobates terribilis. Next base: position 454,079,085 of record NW_027362765.1, on the reverse strand, counting down.
GGGTAGCAAAAACCTGATGACAAATTCCCTTTAAGCATGATCATTTATGTAACATGGCGGCTTGAAGGCCACAACAGGATACAGGTGGGACAATCACTGCTCTGTTCAGATAGGGCTATGGTGCTTCTCTCTGATCTGTAGAATGTAAGCCCGCAAGGGCAGAGTCCTCTTTACTGTGTACCAGTCTATCATTGTTAGCTCGTTTACTGTAAGTGATATCTGTATTTGGTATGTAACCCCTTCTTATGTGCAGCACCATGGAATCAATGGCACTATATAAATAAATAATAATAATTTTGATGACAAATCATCCCTCGGCAGTTATGTGAAACTATCACTATTCTCCTAGCCTACAGCATCTCCATAAGACTTACACGTTACACTTTTATGGCCCATTCAGACAAGCCAATAATCAGGAAACAAGTGTTCCAGGAACGTTCGTTCCCGACTATCGGTCCAGCTAAACGGGCTGGCAAACACCCAATGATTGAGTAAAATGCTTGTTCGTCGGGTGCAATGATTTTTAAGCTGGTTTAGAAATCATTGTTGACATAACATGACATTCTAGGGTCTCAGAACGATCGTATTAACAATAGTGCCATAGATCATGACGTGCAAACTCAGCATTAGTCTTAATCCAAACTCCACTCAACGGTATTTTGGTTAGGTCCTGAATCTGTCGCACAGCTTCCATATGTTATTTAGGGTAGGACTAGGGCAACAAGCTGAAAACAACACGATCACACTGTATCTGTAACCATATTCTAAAATGTTCCACATGCGTGCGGTCACCATTCCCGTAGAAATACAGCTCTGGAGTGATTTACTAAAAATGCATAATTAGGATTGTGGACTTATCTGGATGAAATCGATCAATCACACCAAAATACTGATGTCCTTATTATGCGTTCTTCCACTAAACAGCATATAATCTTTTAGAAAGCTTGTTCTGTGACTCAAACGATGAGTATGATGGTGGGCTATAGTCCTGAAACACAAGCTGCTCTGTTGTGAGATATTTTACTAGTAATCGTAACGTAGTATTTCTGTTGAGCCGCATCTTTGCGTGATTTGCCACAATATCATTTTGTCTGTCATGCTGAAATGCACGCTTCACCATTGAAATCTCTAGAGATCTGTACAGAGCTGGTGACACCTACCCTGCTGCTACCTTGCTCTCTAAGCTTTTTATATACCTGTAGATGGTGTTATTCCAATCGATGGGTATTGTGTGTACGATTTATGCTTTAATCATAAAAAAATCCTTCTTTACAGCTTGGAATAGAAAAGTAACAGTTGATCGAGGTAAGTGCGTTAGGTCATTTAAGTGGAGAAAATGTTTACATGAATGACACCGGAAGAAAAAAATATGTTTGTAGCAATTAATTTATGTGACTTTGAGTTTAGCATTTTGGCACATAAGGTCACGATAGTTATTTATTGAACTGTATTGTGCTACTTTCACAGTGTAACCATTGTCTGTGATTTACATACAGGACGAAACTAGAAAAAAATGTGTTAGTTGGACTTGTTTGTGACTTTGCTGTTAAAGGGAATCTGTCAGCAGGATTTCACACCCCTAACTATATGTGCACATAGCTGTTTCAAAGACAAAGTCCAGCAATACCTTTTCATGGCCAGTCCAATCCTCCGAGAAATAGATTGTATTGATATTCAAATGAGGATGAAGAGTTCCTGTAGACCTTGTTGATCTTTCAAAGACAAGTCCAGAAATACCTTTACATGGCCAGTCTGTTCCGCTGGTACTGAGAAATCAGTATTTGAATTGATATGCAAATGAGGCTGAAGGACTATGGTAGATCTGAAGCCTCAGTCACTCCAGCTCTATTCCCCACCCAGCATCGTCTACTCCTACTTGACTGACAGCAACTATGTTGTGAGACTTCGGTCAAAGGAGCCATTAGTCAAGCAGGAGGCGGCGGCGCTGGGCGGGGAATAGAGCTGGAGTGACTGAGACTTCAGATCTGCCATATCTCTTTAGCCTCATTTGCATATCAATTCAAATACTGATTTCTTAGTAATGGAGTAACGGACTGGCCATGTACATATAAATAGTTAAGAGGTTAAATCCTGCTGACAGATTTCCTATAAAGGTAGGCTGGATGCCTCCATACACATTCGACTAACGGCCAAATCAGCCAATTATCAACAGGTTTGGTCGACAGTCTAATGTGTAAGAGGGCTCTAGTTGACTGATCGATGGGAGAGATGTCTGCCGATAGCACTGTTCTCCCAGAGATCATCCGCTTGGCCAACGTGTCAGCTAGCGGTTTTCTCGTAGAAAACACAGGAGCACTTGGCCAAAGGAGCGCTCCTGTGTATGAGAGAGTTGGAAGAGATGGCTGTCCAAATGGTCTGCCAAAGCATCGTTCGGCCGACAGCCATCTAACGTGTATGGCCCGCTTGACGGAGCAGCTGGGGGTTGTCATGTATTTACTTCATACCCTAAGGGTATGTGCTCATGTAGCATAGCTCGATTTACTCTTCAAAATTTAATCTGCAATGTGTGGATGAGATCTTGTCAAATTTTGACCACATTGTTAATACTTTACGCATTAGTAATGTGCTATGGGTGCTCCACTGTGGGGTTAAGTTTTTATCTTCCAAAGTGGGGTACAAACATGATCCTTAATATATCCATTAAATTCAATGATGAAACAAAGTCCAAAGTATGATTGTTTGGACTCCCAATTTAGCCTCCTTTCTGTAGGTATCATATTTTTTTTTGCAGGATACAAAAGTCTAAAAGGAGTCTAAATGTTCACCCCCTGGACTCCTGTTTTCTTCATTAAAGTAAATGGATACTTCACTTCTTAATCCTGTTTTCGTGGATAAAGATAAAGTACTCAGCACAGAGCTTTTTACTGGTGTGAGTGTAGCCTTAGTTAGCCCATGTCGCAGTCTGCAGATCACATATGATACCCAGAGGTGTAACTTAAAGTTTCTGGGCCCCAGAGCAAAATATGTTACAGGATCCATACTTACCCAGTGCCATTTGTGACGGATGTTCATTTTACAGCCCGTAAGGCACTAGTATTTGGATGCGCCTGTTACCTCTGTGCCCCCTATGGCCACGTCTCCCAGTGATACCCTCTGAAAACCATATACTGAGAGAATTTGAGAGTCTGATATACATATAATTCAATACTAGCTGGCCAAGAAAAAAATTCCCTTTTTTTCTTAGGTAATTTTTGGTTTCAGGCTCTAATGTAGGGTGATTTACCCAGAAAAATTGCTGTAACTTCTAAAAGAGACAGTCAAATGTACTGAAATATGGACTGTACATACTTTGGTTCATGAGAAGTGAGAGTGCATGAATCTCAGCGACAGCGATGAGAAACATCCTTAGTCTCGCCGACTTGTCGGTCCGCCGGTAGTCTCCACTATGAGATAGACTTGCTGCACGCCTTTCTGTGCTTCGGTAGTTTATCTGTGGTGCTCGTATTTCTTTCCTGCCAAATTCCTTCTTCAATTGTTAGCGATGTACAGATACAGTTTGGAATAGCGTGTTTTCATTGTGAAAACTTATTGCCAAACTGAGTCCTTAAAGAGGTACCAAAGTGAGTTTCTAAACTAGTTTGGAGAACGAAATCCGCCGTCCAAACCATGTGTTGAAGCCTTCTTTGATGACAGAGGAATTTCCAAGGGACTGTGACCACCAAGATTGCCTGATTTAACACCGCCGGATTTTTTCCTTCGGAGCCATTTTGAAAGGTTGAGTGTACAGTAAGAAGCCACAAATATTACACACACTCCGAGAGAACATACAGCGAGAAATTCAGGCAATGACCCCAGACGTCCTGCGGAATACATCCAACTATATGGAAAGCGCGTGCAGGAGGTTTCAACACCTGCTTTAAAATATCAGTTTCTCATGAATCAATGTATGTACAGCCCAAATTGCAGTATGATAGATCGTCTCTTTTAGAAGTTACAGCAATTTTTCCAGGTAAAGTAGCGAGTTAATCACCCTGTATTACTTGGACAATAATTTCTGATTTTAATGTGTCCTGTCCAGTTTCCCTTGATAAAACACAAAAATGAACAATCATCCTGGTGTGTAGTTGGTTACTGTCGCTTTAGCACAATAACTTATTATCAGTACATGGCAAGTGCTTATAGAAAACATTTACATTTTATAGTTTTGGAAAACATGGCAGTGTATTTGCCAGCCTAACAAATACAGTACCAACAGCATGAAGGATAATCATTGATGTTGTGCCAAAGAACTCCCGAATGCGTGTGCCAGAGAAATATTGGTAATTCGGAACAGTTTTAAGCAACAGAGCTAAGTGCAGGTCTTTTCATTCAGCTCGGTTCCAGGTTTTCTATTAACTTGGCAGAAAGTCTCTACAAACTATCCTGGATTGACTTCTATGTTGGAATGGCTAAATGGCTGCCTGTTAACTCTATATTGCTAAACTATGGCTTTCAATAATAGAAAGAATGCACCTGTGCACAACAACAAGTGGCACATACATCATCAGGAACTCTGGTCAAGAGTGATCGTGCATGAGGCACCTTCACTCCATGGAGGGCCAAGATAGAAACATGCCACGTATACAGATGTGCCATTCAGACAAGCCTTTAAAGGCAATGTGCCAGCCATACATGCTCCACAGAAGAGTTTATTAACTAAAGATACTACTCAGGACAGTGTGCCAGTGACTGGCGCCCCTCAGGACAGTGTGCCAGTTACTGGCGCCCCTCAGGACAGTGTGCCAGTTACTGGCGCCCCTCAGGACAGTGTGCCAGTGACTGGCGCCCCTCAGGACAGTGTGCCAGTTACTGGCGCCCCTCAGGACACTGTGCCATACCAGTGACTGACTCCACGCAGAACACTGTGCCATACCAGTGACTGACGTCCCTCAGAACACTGTGCCATACCTGTGACTGACGTCCCTCAGAACAGTGTGACAGACGCCCCTCACAACCATCAGAACAGTGTGCTAGCCACGAGTGATCCTCAGAACATAGTGGCATCCATGGATGCCCCTCAGAATAGTGTGTTAGGCCACGGCCCCACTATCATTACTTGATCAGTATTCGGTCAGTATTTTTTCTCAGGAGTGGGAGCCAAAACCAGGTGAGTAACAATCAGAGAAAAGGTATAATAGAAACAAGTCACCAATTCGGCATTTATCACCTACTCCTGGTTTTGGCTCCCACTCCTGAGAAAAAATACTGACCGAATACTGATAGTGGGGTCGTGGTCTTAGTCAAATATGCTGCTCAAAATATTGTGCCAGCCACAGATGCCCTGAAAAATAATTACAATAGAATTTCAAGCAGTCTAGTATTTACACGTTTTTCTAAAAGTAACTGGCAGCTTCGCAAACTGATCTCTAACTTTTCTGATATGCTTGAAGAAATTAGAAGAACACATGAAAAAAATGTAGAAAAAAACAAAATTTTATACGCTTATATATAGATGTTTTTACAGCTATGTTCACAGTGCATTTTTATCAGTTTTCTATTTACAACTTTTTCACAGCTTTGCTATATATATGAACTTCTGATAAGTCAGTGACAACATTTATATCGGTTCGGGGGACAGGTGCCAAGACTACAAGCAATCGCTGCAATGAAAGGGACGAAGCAGGGCCCCTTTGCCTTCTGCATTTCTTTAGGCATTGCCAGCTCTGAGTAAAGCCAGGTGTTAAATAGGTAAATCTGAAGTTAATTAATCCATAAAATCCTTCAATTCTTTTAGATGCTAAAAAATTATAGCCTTGGTGCAAAGTCAAACAAGGGGTTTACATAAAGACTTATTGCTGCTCCAGATAAAGTTACTTTTCAGGGTATTTCTACACCGTGCATATCTGTATATGGATATAATAAACTGATTTAGGAAAGATGTCTTTATAGTTCAGCATCATGATGTAGTTACACTCTTTCTAGCATAGACGGTTATTCAGACCAAGCTAGAATATTGTTCCTATTGACACAGTGTGGGGTAATGCAAGTGACAACTTCTAGAAATATTTTGGGTCTCGTGTATTAAAACTTTGAAAATTATCAAATTCCTTTGAGCCCTTATATAATACATAGTTAGTGAGGTTGAAATAATTGCTGTCATCCAGAGAAAGAAAAAGACAAACCCATGTAAACTATTTAATTGTTAATTGTCAAAAGGGGCCCACATTGCTGTAAATGCACTTGGTGTGATCGTCCACAGTTATATTTATCTGGTAGCGAATATATTCTTTACAGTATCAAATTTTGGGGCAAATGTATGAAACCGTCCGGAAGAAAAACTAGGCCTCATTTATGAAAACAGTAAGACTGTCTTTGGTGCCCATACCAACCAATCAGAGCTCAGCTTTAATTTTTTCAGAGATGTTTACAAAATGCAAGCTGAGCTCTAATTGGTTGCTATGGACAACAAGCACAGTCTTCCTGTTAGACAGTTTTGAACAATGAGGCCCAGAGTCTTTGTTGTCCATAGCAACAGTGCAGCTGTACTGATTGGTTGCTATGGGGAGCAATGACCGTTTTTCTTTTAGACAGTTTCATAAATCTCTCTATATATCATATAAATATCCCCTAAAGCCCAACAATTGTCGTATTGGAGCAATGTCAAATTTGACAAGTCATATTGTGTCTGTAGTGTGTAGCGCCAGATGTAATTAAAGGAGAACGCCTGTGTAATAGGTTAGCAGCATATACACATTTTTACTTATAGAACTATGAAACACCTTGGGCTGCATATTGTATATTCCTCATTTCTATGGTGATCGACTTCTTAGCAAGGTCTGGACATTCCCTTTTGCCTTTTTTACTGATGGATCTAGCAGAACTAATGCAGATGAGAATCGCACAAGGATTTCTTTTGCATCATTAATTGAAGGAAGTAGTGTGATGTCCATTTCACGATCGGTAGCGTACATAGTTTTCTACTTTACAAAAACTTCCCCCCAAACTTTATGAACTCAGTAATTTTTTTTTTTTAATAGTCTGTTTTTTTTACTTGAAAAAGACGCCAGTACGGCGTTGAAACGCGTTGTTAATAAAAAGCCTTTTCATCATCATCATCATCTCTGAAGAATTGATTCACTTCAGCAGCGCAGCCCAGCTACGTGTTTATCCAACTGGATCCAATACATTCTATGAACTCACACTTCATTTTTAGGGATGAGCAGAACCGTGGAAGTTCAGGTTCTGGTACCCAACCCAAACTTTATTCCAAAAAAACAAAACATTGAAAACAATGAGGACCCGAACTTTTGAACCGGAAACTCTCTGAACATTGCAATGGTTCCAGGGAAAGTCCGTGTTCGTCGTTTATCACCGGACAGTAAGGCTATGTTCACACATCATGGTTTTTCAGCGCTTTTTGATGCAGTTTTTTATGCAAATTTTCAGATGCCTTTTGCAGTACCAGCAAAGTCTGAGAAACCAGAATTCTCTGTTCACACATCATGTTTTTTTTTGTTCAGGATTTTGTGCCTTGCATGTTTTTTTGGAAAATAGAGCATGTCACTTCTTTCAGCATTTTTTCACCCATAGGAAGTAATAGGTGGTGAAAAAAATGCTGAAAAAATGCATCAAAATTTGTATCGGCATGTTTTCAGCGTTTTTGATGCCAAAATAGAATGGGGTTCTTTTTTATTCACAGAACTTTATGTGCATGCAAAAAAAGAGACAGAAGGACAGTGAAAAAATGCTGAAAAAAACGAACCAAAAATGCATAAAAAAAGCACCAAAACTGCAAGAAAAATCCTGAACAAAATGCCCTTGAAGATCAGGTTTTGCTGCAGAAAATTTACACAAAAAAACACACGATGTGTGAACATAGCCTTACTGTCTGGTACAAACGCCACACTTTTAAGTTCAGGTCCGCTCATCCCTACCTATTTTATATGCAGTTTTGTTGCTACTTATGCCAGATAAGCAATGGGATTAAACAGCATTTTTACTTGAAAAATCACTACTGGTTTCTTCATTGTTGAATGGAGTTAAAAAAAAAAAAAAACATCTGGAAAACGACAGTATAAAAAAACAACATAAAAATGCTCAAAAAACGTTGAAAAAGCGCTCCTGAAACAACAGCAGAAAATGCTGGTCTTTCCTGAAGTGTCTTCCTCTTGAAAAGCTTGGCAGGTTTGCTTGCCTGAAAAAGACAGTGTGCACATACACTAATTAAAAATTCTCTCCATACTCGAGAATGGAGGGATTTTTAAATACATAATTTGCTGCTTGTTGCTTAGGTTACCAGCCACCGCTGCAGTCTGTCAGATGAGAATAACCCTTTAAAGGGAACCTGTCAACACGTTTTTAGATATGAAAGAAGTGGTATGGCTATATAGGTGGCTGTTCCTCAATAAAAATGATAGATTTTTTGTAGCGATTCGAAGTTCCAATCATGAAAAGTCTATTGTAGAAGACATATGCAAATCAGGCTTGAAAAGCACTGGGGGTGTGTCAATACACTTTCACTGTTTCTTCCAAGTGCTCGGACACACCCCTTTTTTTTTTTCATTCTGATTTACACACTGCTTCTCTGCCAGATTTCTCATGACAGGCAAATTGCATCTCTGAAAAAAATATATTATTGTTATTGGGGGACAACCATCTATACAGCCATACCACTACTTCTATCTCTAAAAATGTGCTCACTATTTAAACCTTTTTCCTGCATAGTTCAAGATCTTGTAATCAAGTTTCTTAGTTGATAACATTCTCAATGTTACCTGGACTGTCCCACAAACTGGACTAGAAAATGGGTTGGACTTAGCAAAACCATGCCCCACTTTTCAGTATTGTGGGCATTGCTTTAGATTTTGGGATGTTCCTTTAAAAATTCAGATTTCTGTTTGGTAAATGTTAATAAGTATGGAGTTGTCTTTGAACGCCACCAATGACACTATGTGTGAATGCAGTCTAATGGTCTATTGCAAACTGTGACACTTAGGAGAGGTCATTCTGAGAGCAGAACATTAACGCATTGGTTCATTATTAAGTGTCCGAGCAGTTAAGATGCTGAATTCCTCTTCCTTCCTTTGAGCCGCAGCTGTTGGTGAGAAGGAAACAAGCCCGATGTTTATTTACACACGTGGATAATGGAAGTTCCGAATTCTCAGGCCTATTTTCTTACTGCTGATGTAATGCTTATTGTTGCTTGTCTTTTCAGCCTTGTCATCTATGTAATATCCTGATCTATGTGTAAATATATATACAGTCACACAAAGTAATATATACCACATATTGATGTAGGACAGACCTGGGCAAAGTGCAGCCCATGGCCCACATCTGGCCTTTTGACTGTTCCTGCTTGGTCCACAGACCAGAACAGCTGAAGGGCTAAAAACAGTGGCCCACGGGTCGCACCATGGCCCAGTGTCCAGATTTCACCAGTATCTGCATCCACGGGATGCAGATACTAGTGAATATAATGGTGGAGGAAGGAGCCGCCAACTCCTTCTTCTACCATTTAGCCTGTGAGGCTCAGGGACAGAATATGTGAATATGAAGTTACATCGTGTCTGCTGTGCGGAGCTGCAGTGCATACATCAAAGAGTGGAACAGAGCGCTGGGGGAATGGGAGCAGGGTGAGTATTTATTTCTTTTCTTCTTTTTTTTTGAATGGTCAGTCACTTGTGGGATGAATATATGAGGTCATCATACCATTTGGGGGGCTGTGGTGGCCATTGTACTGTGTGTGTTTGTGTGGAGGGAGGTCTGTGGGAGGCTGTGGGGGGGATCATATTGTGTATAGCAGGGCTGTAAGGACCATTATACCATGTGAGGGGGCTGTCAGGACCAACATATCATATGTGGGGGGCTATGAGGACCGTTATATGAAGTTAGGGAGCTGTGAGGACCATCAAACCATTTGTGAGGGCTATGAGGACCATAATAATGTGTGTTGGGAGATGTGAGGTCCATCATGCTGTCTGGGGGTGTCTATCATACTATTTGTGAGTAGCTATGGGGGCCATCATACTGGGGGAGCTGTGAAGGCCATTATTCTCTGTCTCAGAGTCTGTTAGGTACATCATAACATGTGTGGGAGGCTGTGATGACTATCATTCTGTGTGTGAGGAACATCATACTGTGTGTGGGGGGGCTGTAGGGTCCAACATACTGTCTGTGGGGGGTGATCATACTGTATAGGGAGCTGTGGGGCCATCATACTCTGAGTGGTGGCCATAATTCTGTGTTGGGGACTGTGGGGGTATCATACTGTGTGTGTGGTAGAGCTGCGAGGACATCATACTGTTTGGGGGACATTGTTGACATAACACTGTGTGGGGGGCTTTTTGGACATCATACTGTGTGAGGGGAATTGTTGAGGTACAAGAGCCGAGAAACCGGAGCATATGATTTATAAACTTTACAAAAAGGAGTAAATTATATGGTTTTAATTTGCTGCTAGTGGAAAAAATACAAGTTACACTAATCCCTATTGTAACATGTATTAGCAGTAGCTGCGAGTCTGTAGACTTAATTCTGCTCAATATTAAGTGATGCAATTAATATAAAATAATTCTAATGAATATGTTAATATTAATATTGAGCAGGATTCTTTCCAGCCTCTTGCTTCAGCCCTTCACAGCAGTCATGGTAGCTCATGTGGTCCCCCCCATGTAGGGGGAAGGGGCACTTTATTTTAATCAGTTCTTGGTGTATGATTGGTGAAGAATCTCGTATCCTGCATATGTCACACTGATGGTGTGAGGAAAGAGACTACTGTACTGCATCGCTCAACACCTTCACAGCAGATTATTTTAGGTATACATACATGCCGCCTTTGAGGTTCAACAAGTGGATGGAGCAGGAACTAGTTTTGCTGAGCCTCGTCGTGCCAAATGAGGCAGTTTATAGAAGCAATGGGCAGCAATCATACGCCCATGAAATCAATATACTTATATCCAATTACTTATATACATTACTAATAAAGGCAAACTGATAAATCTAGCTTCCACTTACTTTTCAAGTATTATTTGCTGGGGACAAAGAAAGCCGCCACCTTTCAGATGACATTTCCAAGTGCCTATAATTAGCTGTGCTTTGGAAGGTCTTCTGTGCCCGATCCAAAAGTGAGATCCTTGTGATAACACAGACACAAACATGTCATATCGGGCTTTTTATAACGCAGGGATTCAAATATCAGATTTACTCCTGTAACACTTGAGTGGTTACTATTAAAAAAATAACCGTTGTTATCATTTTTATTTCATAAATCAATAGTAGACACAAAAATAGGCAACCGATATAAAGGGTCACCACTTGTTCCTTGTTGCTAAACATCATGCACTTAGAAAAAGTGGCAAAATGAGCGTGCATGAAGGTTTGCATTTTTTTTTCCCACTAGAGAACTGTCACTATTGCTTAAAAAATCCTATTGATTATGCTTTGTATTACACACCTTGTGCACCTGTTCCCCTCTTTATCCACATTTGGCATCTATACTAAGCATCTGTACTAAAAATAATTCTTTAATTAAATTGATAACCTCTTAAACTGGAGAGGCAATTAAAGACTATTATACATTTTACAGCTGTTATGAAGCCAAGATAAATCCTTTGGAAATTGTGCTTGTAAGCCCCCGTGATTGCTGTGTTTTCCATAAAACACCTATGGATTCTGTGAGGTTTCCTTTCCATGGAGATGTCGTTAACTGATCCAAAGCTGTTTGAGAACTTAACGGGCTGAAAGTTTTACTTTTTAATCCTTCTTGGCCAGGATTCTGACCCTCGGAAACAGTGCCTGCAGCGAGTTTTTGGCAGAGTAACTTTTTAATGATCGTAACAGTTTTGGAAACTATGTCGTTTATTGGTTGCTAGATACTTCGGTCAAATTTCTAGTCATTGTTTCAATGTTCTTGGGATTTTTTACAAATATATCTCCATTGTAACCTGAAATGTTCATGTTGACCTTATCTCGTCTCGTATCTTAACAGAGGCTGGACAGACATCTGTCTGAGATGGTTTGGAGAATCCTGCATTGAGCAGGAGGTTGGACACAATGACCCTGGAGATCCCTTCCAAGTTAACGTTCTGTGATTCTATGATTCATCAAGTCATTGGCAAACTTTAGGGTTTTGGAGACCATATTTTAAAAAGCCCATTAACATTTTATTAGTGAACCAAACCAATTTAGGCAGGATCAACACACTATCTAATATTTCTGGGATCCTTCCAACTGTCCTCCCACAATTCTTACAAGAGATAAGCCCACTGAAAGACATTTTGATATGTATGTTTATGGTGGAATCAGGTGAAAATGGCTGTGTACTGAGCAAGTAGCCTCAGCTAAAGACCCTCATCTATAATCCAGGGCAAAGAGTAGTTATAGAGGTTCATCTATGTTTGATTTTACAAATACTGATGTACAATACTGACCAAATACTGAACGTGTGAATGTGGTCTTGGCAATAAGATCATGCCAGGTGAATGGGGATGAGTTGCTATAGCAGAATCAGTCCATGGACTGACGTGGTACTAAATCTGGAAGAAAGCTTCCATGCTCTTTTATTCTACTCCTGCATAGGCATCCACAATTTCATCCCCTAAATGGACAGAAGCACCCACTTTTATTTTGAGTTTGCACTAACCCCATCCCGTTTGTGGTTCAGTTTGTACAACACTGAGACTGTATCAAGTATGCTCCTATATCTTGTGTACTTCTTTGTGGATTTAATCTTCGGTGTTATTGTCATGTATACCTGCTTTATCTCTACACTTTGCCAATTAGTCCCTACTTTAAACTTTATTTCCAGTTTGGGCACATTTTGTTCTAGTTTGCCATTAGCCAATAAGAAGCTTTATAGCATCCCAACTAACCACCTAATGATTAGTGGAGGTCTGAGTTATGGGACGTCCCAAGAATAAAGGAAATGCAATGGTGGTGTAGCACTGCATTCTCTTCTGATTTTCTTTGCACATTGCCTCGTCTGACCACTTGGTTTTAATAGGGGGGCGCTGCAGTTTTCTGCACTGCCTCGTACATATCAAAAAACAATGGAATAAAGTTAAATTGTTCACATCCTCATAAAAAACTACAAATTTTCCTCAAGGTGCTAGATTAGTTTTCCATCGGTTTTTGGTCTGAGTCCATTACCTCCATCCTTGTCTCCCGTTTTTCTGAAATGAAAAAACAAAACAAAAACTGATGCAGGTTTTCCAAGCTTCTAGCAGACAGTCAGTCAAAAACATGGATGGCAAACGTGTGCTGTACATTTTGTTTTTGCTGTCCCATTCACTAGTATGAGCAAGTTTGGCTTCGGGACCCAAGTAGGACACTTCTCCATTTGTTTTGTATGCAAACATAATGTCATGTGAATAGCTCTATAAAGTATAATTTGTCAATGCGATGTCAGTGAAAAACATTGGGAATGAAGCCTTAGAAGCAACACCATATTGGCACTTCACCCCTTTCATTCTCTGGTCCAACCTATGGAACTTATAAAGTTATGGAATATCCAGGTGATATGTCATCACTTTATAAGATATTAATTTAATTAATTTTACTGAATAAATAAAAGATAATTTTTTCTCTTATTGATTCATTTTCTAGAAGGCCAGTGCTCCAAATTTCCCTAGTGTTGTCACTGAGCAGCTGTGCCAATGGGGCCAGATTGTCCTGTAGCGGAAGACACATGGGACGCTTAGACAAAACTTGTTGTGACAGCAGGAAGTATCTTTTACATAGTGACTGTCTTGTTGAGCTCGTTGTGTCATATTCCTGGTGTTATTAATTGATTTATGTGTATTTCTGGGAGTTACTTTTTTGCTTTTCTTTTTATATACCGACATCTGTCATTGTACAGCAGCAGACGTAGTTTGAGATGGACATGAAATCCCTACCAGTCATATGCATGGTACCAGCCGGTCATATGTTCCAACAGCTGCTAGCGGATGAAGCTGCCTATGTGCTCCTAATATTGGGATGTGACCAGTGCCTCCATGAACACTTGATATATTGTTACAGTTTCCTCTCTTGTCTTTGTAGTCTACATTCAATAACATATATTTGTGGTCAGAGATGGATCCCAGCAGTTGATAGATGGTAAATAGAGTTCCCTGTTGAGATCAAGAATTTTGGAAGGAAAAAAATGGGCAACAAATGCACCAATGTATAGAAGTGTAATTATTCCACACTGCATAAGAGTTCATCATAGCTATGACCGTATTACCTTCTCCTGTTTCCCAAAGCATTTTGGATAAATATAACTTGTAGTGGGGTTACACATAGAAGGAAACGCTGGGCTAAAAAAGTCACACATTTTGGAACCAAAATTAGCAAATTTTTTTTGTTTTGTAGTGGATTCTAAGTTTGCTCTATTTTACAAAAGAAATTGGTATAAATTCTGATGCAAATCTATGCCAACCCTTTTCTAGCACACAGATAGGCACATGTTCTAGAAACTTATTAAGAGCATTTTACTCCAGTACTCTTTTCATAAAAATACCGACCTTAAAGGGGTTGTCTAGTCCAAACCGATAAGTCTGCCGTCACTCTGTGTGACTGCAGACTTATGAATCCACCCAGCGTAGGCTCTGTGAACTGCAGGGATTCACTGGTTTCTGAGTTATACATACTCCCGGCCAGTGAGCGCGCCCTCGCTCTACATACTCTTGTACTGAGACGAGGCCGCGCCCCGTCTAGTGGGCATGGCTGAGTAGAGGGGCAAGCCTTGCTCTATACAAGTGTATGGAGAGCGAGGTCGCACCCAATGACCAGGAGATGTATAACTCATATATACACTCCGTTACCGGTTCTGAAGCCAGTGAAACAGTCCGTACGCTGGAGGGATTCATAAGTCTGCAGGCACACAGAGTGACTAAGACTTATCGATTTGGACCGGACAGCCCCTTTAAGAAAATGCCACCTATAAGGTTTTTTGCTACAACCCAACTTGTAAAAAAAATGATCCAACCTGTTAAAATGTTGGAGACCCCATAGCTAGAGTTAGAAAATTTCAAACATTTTAATTGCTCCAAAACCTTTACAGTAAAATGACAAAGCATGCAAATGGTCTTGAATATAAATTATTTTTTTATTTGTCCATATTGTCTAATTGTATCTGTGCAAACTTATGTCTCTCCATTGTAGCAGACCATAAATAAATCCTTTTCTAGTCAGATCCTACAGTTGTTATATGTGACACCTCTGGCATTGGTTCCTTTTTCTATTCAATGTAGGTTAATGAGAAGTGGGTGAATATAGGAATATGTGTCATGGGGGTACTACGACAAAGAGTGGTCTCCTCTAGTTCAAGGGTCAGAAGATCTCAGCGTTTGGCTGTACACACGCCTGCACTGGTTGGATATATTTTGCTTTCCAATTAGCTGTGCAGATTTCACTTGTTCTGTTGTTGCAAGGATTAAGCAGTTTTGTCTCCTGAGTTATCTCAGCTGTTCTGATTTCTCCACTCCCCTCTGGTATAAGTACTCATCTCTTAGTTTGGGTAGTTGCCAGTGATAGCTAGCTATATCTTAGTCTTCGTTTGGACGGGTGAGCTGTAGAAAGAGAAGTCGTCTAGGAGTCATCTCTGGAGATTGCTGTTTGGAAGTTTGTTTGGTGTTTTCCTTTCCATTATCTCCCTTTTGTTTAGCCTCACCCTTTCTTTATACTTTTATGTAGTCTGGGTGCGGGTTGAGTGATTGTGCCGTTGTTTGTTTCCGTTTTGTGCCTTTGTGAGAGCAGGACTAGTGTTCCTGCTGCCCCACGCACTGGGCAGGACGGTACTTGGGGAAAGACAGGGATAGGACCGCGATCGCCGCACGGGGTTAAAGAACCTGTCTAGGTACGTCAGGAAGCCCAGGGCTGCGCAGGGCAAGTTTCAGGGGTTGTCCCCTTTATCTTTCCCTAGTAGCAGTGCTTCCCTTCCCATCTATCTCACCGTGCGCCGTCTGGTGTCTGGGCACTGCGTATAAATATGTAGTCTTTAACTCCAGAGACTAATAGATCCACATAGGTGATGTAACCTTAATTAGAATTTTAACCAATGCAATTTGCAAAGCTTATTTATCTTAGATACATTGGATCAATATGCATACCGCACATCTTTAGGGTAAAAGTTTTCTGTAATCTTCTTCCCTGTTAAAATAAGAGGATTGAACTTTTCCATCCTCTATAGGGAAAGGTGATTATAGCTTAGGTCATTCTCTGTGTATTCCCAGTGTGTCGCCAATGGTTCACTATTTCATACAATATGCCTTTTTTTCCAGTTGTGCCTGGTCTCTATTTTTTCCTGACCGCTTACTAGAGTATGTTACTCTGCCTTTGCATGTGCTGGGAAATAGACTGGACATTTTTGTCAATTTCTTTCAGTTATATGTTATGCCATGTATAGATATGTAATAAAGTCTCTGTTTTTCCTGTCTTCCTACAGGTGTATATCATAAAGGTAACCTGGTCGGATTCCATGCAACATGTCATCTACCGAAGATACAGCAAGTTCTTTGATCTTCAGGTATATTTGTTGGCTACAGTATTTACATGAAGTTTGCTCCATTATGTTCTCTTAAAGAAGCTGTGCGGTCTTAAACTACAAGACTGCGGTCAATCTATGTGACTGCAGACTTGTGAATCCTCACATCGTGCGCACTGCAGCCTCGCTCAATGCAAGTGTATTGAGCAAAGCCAGACAAGTCTAGTCGGAATGTGATCGGTAGTATGCAAATCGCTCCTGGCAGTGGTACCGGAAGATCCTCACAACGCGCAGTGCTCACAATGTGAGGATTCACAAATCTGCAGTCACATAGAGTAACTGCAGACTTGTAGGTTAAGACCGGACAACCCCTTTAAGGTGGCTGTACACCTTCGACTGAGTGTGCATATATTCTCATGTGGGAGGCGGATTAGGCTGCCCCTGACACCTCTGGCGGCTCATCTTCCTTGAAAACAAAAGGTCGGGATCGTTGAAACACAAAGTACCCAATCTTTTTTTTCCACCGATATCTTCCACACACATTTTGACTGATTATTTAACAGATGGTTGGTTTTTCAAAAACCGTTGGTTTGGCTGACACCAGTCTAAAGTGTATGGCTACCTGTAGAATCTCAAGAAGGTTGAGATACAGTAGGGACACAAAACCTTGAAAATGGGGAAATAAAACATTTGTTAGGCTGCAAGACCTTATGCAACCCCTCAATCGGAGTGTTATCTTTAATGAGTTTACCTAGAAAACAGGAGTTTATCTTTTTTTTCCTCTACTGGATCATTGAGGGGGCAAAGCTTTGCAGAGGCCACTTAAAGAAAAACGGCATCCCTG
This sequence comes from Phyllobates terribilis, assembly GCF_046119375.1. Classification (NCBI taxonomy): domain Eukaryota; kingdom Metazoa; phylum Chordata; class Amphibia; order Anura; family Dendrobatidae; genus Phyllobates; species Phyllobates terribilis. The sequence goes on along the minus strand of NW_027362765.1, from coordinate 454,061,839 downwards.
GTCTTGATCAGGCGCTTCCTCTTTTCCTTCAGTCACCGTCCTCCTTCCCTTCTTCGTGTGGATGACGCGTCCTACAACGGTGTCCTCCATTGAGCTTTTGGGCAGTCGCACTTCTCTCTTCACTGCCGAGGGCAAAGCAAAGCACTGTAGTACACATGCGACGGCTTTACCGATAGGTTATCGGCGCTCTTTGGCCTTTTCGGGCGCATGTGCAGTACAGTGCTTTGCCCTCGGCAGGGCAGAGAGAAGTGCGCCTGCGCAGGAGCATGATGGAGGACACTGTGTGGATGACTTAAGACGCGTCATCCATGTGAAGCAGAGAAGGAGGGCAGCGACCGGAAGAAGAGAGGAGTCACCAGATCAAGAGGGCTTTAAATGAACTTCAATAACCTTGATATATCGTTTGTTTTGGTGCCCGTTATGGGCCAAAATCTGCCAGTCTAAACCCATCTTTAAAGAGAGGGGTTGGCTTTGCATACATTTCTTCTGTGCTAGGGGCTAGTGAGGTATTATCATACATTCTGGATTACATAATGCTGGATAAAAAGAATTTCAATGTAATATGTATTTTAAAAATGGAATGGCTGTAGTCTAGTCTTCAGTGTACGTCTTTTAAAGTATATGGACAAAGTCTATAAAATTACTGTATCAGGTAAGTAGCTCATACTATTACTCTCATGAACATAACTAAATATTGGAACCATTAGAATTGATTTTAGAGATGCCTAATTTGCAGTGAAATAGGATGATGAGAGTTGTAATCTGGCTGTGCCAATACACTTTTAAAAATTAAGTGCATGACCCCTCCGACCAATGAAAGAGTTAAAGAATAATTGGTAAATTATCGCATTTTAGACATAGCCATTTCCTTTGCAAATACCTAGAGAAGCCTATCTGTAGATTAGCATGGCTGAGGATTGTGTGAGCTTTTGTGAACACATTTAATACCCTCGATCCATTTTTCTAGAACTTGTTCGCCCAGTCTCCTGGTCTTTCCTGGTAGATTTGAAAAAGTTCTCATCAGGCCTGGCCTGTCAATGGGGTTAGTGTTACTGGCAGGAAACGTTGTCTCAGGATTGGAGAATAAGTCTTGAAAGCTTCTATTGATAAGTGAATGGGTGCCTAGCGTCAATGGAAGGCACCCACTGCTTTAATGTTTTGCCCTATACCATACGGAGTAAAGTTAATTAAGCATTTTGAGATTAACCCTTTTTTTACATTGCGGTAGACTTTGCCAAGTCTCTATTATGTTTCTGAGTTGCTGCATATTACACTCCTAAGACGATTCCAGGACATTTACACTTTAGAATCTGAATATGTTGTAAGTAATGCTACAGAAAGATTAAGAGTCGATTCACACTGCAAGACTATCGTGAACGAGTTTCCCTTGAAATGCTCTTTTCTTGATAACTTCACAATCTTAACAGGCTGCGAATCATCCGATGAATGCGCAAAATGCTCGTTAGTCTGATTAAATAATCTCTTATGCTGCCGAAAAGATCTTCATTCTTGACAACACATTGTTCTGTGCAAACAGGACTTGTGCTGTCGAGAAAAATGGCAGCCTATGCACACTGAACGATCTGCATGTGTAAACAGGTTGTTAAACGAATGCTGATCGCCGGTTGTTTAGTGCCTACTAGAGATGAGCGGACCTGTGGAAGTTCGGATTCTGGTACCCGATCCGAACTTTAGTCTAAAGTTCTCTTTGGGTACCAAACTTGAACCAGAACCCAAACCACATTGAAAATAATGGAGACACAAACTTTGGATCTGGAAACAATTCTCTCTCTGCAATTGACTTTCCCCAGAACTGCGAACTTTGCAACAGACTTTTGGGAGAAGTCCATGTTCAGCAATTAGCACTGGACACTAACTGTCCGGTACGAACCCTGAACTTTTAAGTTCGGGTTTGCTCATATCTAGTGCCTACTGTCAGACCGCGTAAATGAACCTTAATAAGATGGATCAAGAGGAGGAATAATAATTTTTGGCCCCAAATTCCTCCATATTACGGCATAGTTCAAGTAGCAATATCAGTTGTGAACACACATATACTTGCCTAATCTGTAATATTGTCACAATCCTACATCTCTCCTCTGTTTTATCTTGCAATGACAACCAGTATGGCCTGATGTCATATTTAAAGTGAAGTAGTTTCCTACGCATTTCAGCGTCCTTAATTATGTACTATTTTAGTCTGAAATGCAAAGAAAACTACATCATGCTTGGATTGATACGGAGTACCAATTTTAACGATCTGGAATAAAAGTTCTTGAAATATTTTAATCAAGAATTAGCTGGAAAATCTTCTATTTGTTAGTCAGTCTTTGACCGTAAGGGGCAGGAGTGGCATTTCCATGCTGAGAATTATTGAAAGCCTCAACTAAGGTGAGCTGGACTACACTAGTTGGCATATTTAAAGTGACTCTCGATCCTGAGACAATGAAAGTGACTATGTTTCTCATATGTTGTCACAATAATTGGTGCCCTTCGTTTGCCTCCATCTGCATCTTCTACTCAGTTTTGCGTTTTGTTCCTCCTGCTTCCAAGATGACCAGTGCAGTGGCATGGCGGAGTGCAGTGGTAAGTCTAAACCATGCCTCCCCTGTCTTTCCTGTGCTGTAGGGAGGCCGGGTTTAGACTTGCCACTATTCTCCTCATGCCACTGCACCATTCATCTTGGAAGATGGGGCTCTCAACCTAAAATCCCTGTCAGTATGTCTTTGAAGTGTGGGAGGAAAGCGGAGAACCCAAAGGAAACCCACGGAAACACGGAGAGAACATACAAACTCTTTGCAGATTTTGTCCTTGGTGGGATTTGAACCCAGGACCCCAGCGCTGCAAAGTACCAGTACTAACCACTGAGCCACCGTGCTGTCCTGGATTTCTGCAAACGCCATTCATATGCATGTAAAAGTCCCCAACTTCTCTACTACAATTCTGCAGTGTGGGACCCTACCATTTAGGATATAATATAATGAGGAGGCAGAGAGAGGTCCGCAGAATATCGAGTTGCCTTCTTTTAAGAACGCTGGCATAGATGGGAATGTTGAGGCTTGTTTAACAAGACATTAGATACTTAGATTTATGGTAAATAAACATTTCATCATCGCAGACATGTTGTAATTGTGATTTTGATATTGTAATTTGCAAACTTTAATAGTCCTGCTTAAACTTGCAGGTCGTATGTTTGGTGCCTGTTAATTATTAGTGAGGTTTTTTTTAACTTGTATTCTGAAGAATGTAGAATTTGCTTCTCCAGGTAATACTTGGCATTTGTAGATCAGGAATTTAGCCAAGTATTATCATTGCCCAATAAACGCAACAATGTAGACCTGTTTCTTTTTGTAGGGACAGCGGTAAAAGTCATTTAACGGACACCTCTGGTGTCATCACACCCCTCATCCCTTGTTTTTACAGATATAAGCTGCTTCAATATGTGTATTTAGATGCAGGTTGTGTAAACATTGGTGAAATCCAAAGGAAAAAAATATATATTTTTTTTAAACAGATAACGTTTATTAACTACAGTACATCAAATGAAGGAGACAATCGGATACACAGTGCATTGCTGAAATGGACCAAGGGTATACAAATGTATCATGTGCAAAATATAGCGATTTTATACTATGAGTATGTACATTAACTAAAGTTAACTCATTAGGTGCCAAATATTTAATTTCTAATATGTGCTCAATAGAGAAGCAAAATAAATAAAACAAAACAAAAAAAAAGTTTTATTTTGTCTGTGCAGCATGAAAAATTTGGTGAAAGGTCCTCTTTAAAGGGACTCTGTCAGCACAGGATGACTGTTCAGACTAAATCCCACCGCTTCACGGCAGGGCCAATCATTTACATACACCTTCCCACCTGCTTGTTTTCCCTCTATCTCCACCCCCTCTTCTTTGATTGACAGCTCCTGCTTCATTGAGGCAGAGAAAGGCGGAGATAGATTGAAACCAATCCGGTGGGAAGGTGTATACAAATGACTGGATCTGCAGTGAAGCACCGAGCGGAGGGACTTAGTTTGACCAGTCATCCTGTGCTGACATAGTCCCTTTAAGCAGATCTAAAAGACAACAAATCCAACAATAAAAGAAGAAATACAACTGCTTCCACTGTGTGCCTTGTTCCGCCAAGGGGCAGGGAAACCTAAAGTCTGGGCCTAAATAAGTTTTTTTTTTTTTTATTTTTTTTTATTTTAGACACTTTAGCTGTTAAACAATGTTTTTCTCCCCTATAACGCATATTAAAATAACTGTACATTGATATAGAGGACTTGGCTCCTATAAAAATCTTACCAGCATTGTATATTTTAGTTGTACAGAGCTTGAGAAAAGTACATTTAATGCAAATCAAATGGCTTTGGTGCACCCTTGTCATGGCCAAAGGCTCAGTGCACCGTTACGCCTCTGCAATTAGCATTTTGGGGACCTCTCCTGCTTTTGGATTTTCCATGCTTGCTTGCCCAGAGTAAGCGCTGCCTGACCTCAGCCTACAACATGTCTGTGAGTGCAGTGCATATTCATTCCCTGGCTCCTCTCTGAAGCCGCTCACTTGGTGACAGTGTAGCGAGCAGTGGTCGCAGGGAGGAGCCAGGGAAGAGAACTCATCTGCCCACACTGTGTCCGCGCAGGCACTAGCAGACAAGCCTTTATCACATTGCAGTTTGCCGACACCAGGATTAACAGGTGCTTCACCCAGAAGGAAAAGTCTTCATAGAAGGATGAAAAGGTGGCACTCTTTGTCCCGTAAAAACTCTCCTTTATTGTAGCAAGTTAAAACGTGGATGCAGGGGAGTGGGTCTTTTGATACCTGGACCCGTTGGAGCATCGGCTACACCCAAAACGGTCGTCATCCTTCAGATGACCCGCTACCCTGCATCCATGTTTTAACTTGCTACAATGAAGGAGAGTTTTTCTACGGGACAGAGTGCCACCCTTTCATCCTTTCTGTGATTTCATGCCTATATCACAGTTCATCTAGTTTAATATGCATTTTGAAGGTGACAGTTTACGTTAAGAATGGTAGATTGGTGGAGTAACAGGTTGCACATGTGCAGTGCCTCTCCATTCAGCTCCTCCTAGCTACAGGTGGTCAGAGACTGGTGGAAGTCCACACCGATCTAACAGTTGTCTTCTATTTAGTGGAGGGGTCATAACTTGTTTAGGCTGGAATACCCCATTAATGGCTACTATATGAAGCTGATGAAAATACTATTTAACAATAATTCATGCACAAAGCACTTTCTTACAGAGGATTGCACCAACCTGCCATAAAAGCCTCGAAAATCCATAAACATCAGTTAGAACCGTTCCGGTTCAGACCGTTTGTCTACTTGCCTTTTTTAGCTTTCTCTCTAATAAAAGCTTTGCAGAAAGGGTCAGTAGCATGTATTTAATTGTTCAGATCTGAATGCAGACAGTATGATGCTATGTCCCGTACTCTGAACCGCAAAATCCTGTGGATCTGCACAGGATATTATGACTCAAGTAGAGTAACTGATCCCAGGTGTGGGACTTTCTGATTCATATATGTGCTTTCTCCCATTACGGAAACCCATTTTTGTGCTTCATGAGAGGATAGTGATGAAGTTCCTTTTAAAATTGTCAGCATCACATCCTTTTTCAGAGAAATCCATGTCGCACATAGTTATTTTCTGCCGAGTGTCACTAGGTCTTCTGGGAACTTTGCGTCCCTTTGACAGAAGAACTGACAAAAATTGTGCTGGGCTGTCATATTTCATATTAATGCCAGAAGCGTTTTCTTTTTTGCTCTGTTCTTTCTTGTGACTTAATTGAAGCCATTGATTTGTTCAGCATCTTAGATCCTGATCTTTTACATCATCAGGGTTTGAAAGTGTCCATTTAGGGATAATTGTGTAATTGTTCTGATGCACACCAAGAGGAAATTTCACTGACTTACACAAGGAAATTGGTTCAAAAGTTTAACGGGAACCTGACAAAATAGCAAGATTCTTTACATTAGGGGGGCATTTCAGAGAAATTAGGAAGCCCATAGTACAAGACCCATATGAACCTACTGAACTGACTGCTCACTGAGAAATAGTTTGTTGCATCTGCTCTTCTTTCTTTATTTTATTTGCTTATATGGCGCCATTAATTCCACATCGCTTTACAGACACTATCAAAACTGTCCCCATTGGGGCTCACAATCTAAATTCTTTATCAGTATGTCTTTAAATTGTAGTTGGAAACCAGAGCACCCAGAGGAAACTTCGCTTTTCTAAGAGTCCTCTGTAAGTATTCACACAACATATTTCACTGGTGCCCAAACTGCTTGAACTGGCCAAACGCATTTTTCTCAACATCTTCTTAATGGGGAGAGGTGAAAAAACACTGCTAGACCCCTATAGAAGCAGTAGATCTCAAGTGATGATAAAAATGGCCGGGTATATTTAACCTGTTCAACATCATATACAATTTTAAGGCTAGAGTTTAGATCTTTGTGTAGCATTAAAACCATGATACTTGGCTCTAATTAATAAAGTTGCACTCTGTAGCGCTATAGCATATAAACATGAATTATGTGAAATTTGAATTGCATTACTGCTCTAGAAAGTAGGAAAAAACGAAGATACTTAGCACATAATTTGTCCAATTTACCCAGCTGCCAACAACAAGGTGATCCTCTTTTGCTGGGAACCAAGCCTAATGTAATTCCTCTCCTGGGCTGAAGCCTACATTTATATGGGTAGGTAGGTGGAGTGCTCAGTCAGAGGGCCTATATATGCAGATATCAAAAGACTGAGTGACCGTCACTTCCAAACAGAATACTGATGTGAACAGGTGCTTACTAAGGGCAGTCATCTCGCTACATAATTAACAAATAAAGTAGCACTCTGTAGTGCTATAGCATGCAAACATGAAATCTATGAAATTTGAATTGCATTACTAGTGTGATGAGAGCGCAGAGTGCAGCATTTGTTAGTTATGTTTGGAGATGGCTGCTCTTAGTATGCACCTGTTCACACCAGTATTCTGTTTGGAAGTGACGGTCAATCTTTTGATAATTATGATACACACTTGGGGAAGAGAACTCATAGCAGTTGGGATGCAGGATGTAGAGTTTAGCTTCTTGGTTTTATGTCTCTTGATGGATGGAATGTGGGAAGCTACAAACCTCATTTTGAAGAAAGACCATGGTCTCTTACTGTCATAATTTCCCCTGCACAGTTTCCGGTAACCTCAAGAGGTTGATGCAGGAACTTTGTTTCATGTTACCATCCCCTTTTAATTCTGATGGTCATTGTTGCACATTGGGGAGGGTTTCAAATATTTTTGGTCTGTTCATACAATGAACATAACTGAAATTGTTTTATACGCAAGAGTATATATGGTGGGCGTCACTGGTCTCTGGTGTCAGTCATTATATATGAATCACGGGGAATAAACCGCAAAAACACGAAGCATAATGATGGTGCTCAATAACAAACGTAAAATCTATATAATACCAAATGAAAGAAAAGAAGAGGTTATGGCACTTTGACTCAACAAAAACAGAAATTTATTGAATTTCATCAAACAAGCGGGATAAAAACAGGGAGGACACGCAGCACTAGACTATGGACGTTTTGCATCCTCAAACGCTTTGTCAAGTCTTACACCTAAGAGGGGTGGGATCGCCTTCATATCTTCCTTGTGTGTATCACTCGGTACACACATGAAAACTTTACAAATGGCAAAACATAAATGTTAAAAAAAAGAAAAAAGAATTAACTTTCTTCCTTTTGTAATTTTTATTATCAGCCTCATCAGAGCACAAGATATCTGCATGAAGAGCAGAGGTTGTTGCTAGCTCTGTTGCATTCTTTATATAAAGGGTTTTCTCCCATATTCAGAATGTAAATCTCTGTACATACAAAACTGAGAAACATTTTATTTTGTGGTGTATGGGCAGTACAAGAAGTTTCAGACCTTTTTAATTTTGGTGTATCTTACACCAGTTGGCTTCTGTTTAAAACTGGCATACGAAACACCAGTCTTAGGGAATTCCCTCAATGTGTTTCAATGGTAGATGCCCCATTCAGGCAGAATTGCTACTCAGAAGCTTGGTGCCCAGTTTGGAGCTTTTTTATTAGTGGTTGTATTAATGGAAAATGCACTATAACATCACTACCACCAGGTGATCTCCCTACCCTAAACATCCATTGATCACAAAGTTATGATCCGATACCAAAACAGGTTGAGAGATACTTGGCGGGCAGTCTAGGGATCCAAATCATTTCACAGTATGTGGCCCATATATTTAAAATGGTGGGCCTTCATTACCCTCCAGTAAGAACTCTATAGCGAAGTCCCGTCTTCAAAAGTAGACAGGGGTTAAACAGTCAAAAAAAGGAAAGGTCCTTTGGGAATACTAGATATTTAAATGTCAAGACCAATCATTTTCTATTTAGAAGGCAGTAATTACTTTTATTAAAAGAGCGGAAATGAGTGTGCGTAGTACAGCGAGTGAGTCTGTATTTCTTGCCAAGCAGAGAATATCCACCCACGAGTCACAATGGTGTCCTGTGCAATGTATTACTACTATTCAGGCCTCTTCCTGTAGGAGGTCCATGGTGCACATGAGAGTAAAAGCAGGAAGCGCTGACACCGGAGGGACTAAATGACAGAAGTTTTCGTTTTTTTTACTTTTTTTTTTTTTTTTTTTTAAATGGTTAAAGTTTATTCTTTCATGAAATCACCACAACATGGTGTGCAAACTGTTTTTTTTAATCTATTGTAGAGCTACAGTTGCCAGCATAACCTGGTAACACTAGAGACGGCATATCTAAAACTCACCCACATCATTATTTCTGCTGAAAAAATATGCAATTAGTTACTGAAGTTGTCTCATGATCGCCTGTCCAGTTCCCGAGACCCCGAATAAATGGCTGATTTTGTCGCTATTTAGCTTCTCAACTTCTCTGTAGCGGCCACTACAGGTGCAATGTAGTATTACACACAACTAAACTAGAAATATGATGTGAGCATCATTCTGCTATGTAGTAAACCCATATCCATATACTAACAATATGGCTGATTGTAAGGGATATCATAGCTTGTCATGTCATTGTCCATTCAAGTGTGCATGTGCTGACATCTGTCAAACCCATGTCCATCCTAAACCAGACACAAGCGTTCCAGATTAATGCATGTGATATCATATGGACAATAGTTGTGCTACTTAATTAGTAAACCTTGAGTTGCGCAAATCGACTACACAGCTAACCATCAATGACCCATGAAGCCCTACTGACAGAAGATGCGTAAATGTGAAAGCTTCATATGGGGAAGGAATAAGGGGCTCATTTAGACGAGGGACATCCTTTTCACGGGCCAAATCTCATCCACAGGCTGCATAAAATATCTACAGTATAAATTGATCGACACTGCAGATTTCAATTTATGTTGTTGGTTTTTACTGTGGGCTTCACGCTTTGCAATGTTGCAGACTTTGCAGCTGTGGATTTTGCTGTGAAAAATCCACAGTGGAAAATTCCCGTTTAGATTACCCTTATAGATGATTGGGAAACATGACTGCTTTCTTTCATATGCAAATTGCCCCTTCAGAGAAGAAGAGGACTTGAACTGTAGTGCCACTTGTTGGATGTAGCAATCCTAAAAGACCAAACCTTACCATATGACTTAGGATAAAAACCAAACCTAAATCTCAGTTTGCAGACACATGTTTCAGGGTGTTGCCCCTCTTCAGTGTAAAGCATGAGAGCTGATTTGGTTGTATGAGAGGCATCTGATTGAGGTTTAAGGGGTAATGTTAATTCTTGTAGAGACTGATGTGCCTGACATGCCAGTGACCAGGCTCTTTAAAGGTTGACAGTGACTTTTAAGATTGCTACTTCCAATAAGTGGCACTAGAGTTCAAGTCCTCTTCCTCTCTGAAGAGGTAATTTGCATATTTAATTTCCTAATTTTCTAGAGTAGCACTGCATGGCCTATAAGTCTCCTTACACTGGTATGTCAGGCATGTCACTCTCCACAATGAGAAACATTACCCCTTAGGCTACATGTCACTATACTGTTGTCTGATAACCCTACCCTGCCAGACAAACAAGGAAATGATGTACAGGGATAAATGAAAATATCAAACATGCAAAATATGCACCCACAGACAACAGAGGAAAAACACTGAAGGGATTAGGAAGGTAAACAAAAATAGAAGAGGAAGGGACTGTGGGCACAGCAAAAACACCAAGCAACAGTCACAGAACAACTCTCCTTAAACACCTCTACCGAACACCGAATCCTCCACTCCTTATCAGGCTGTACAAGATTTAACACTGGCAATCCAGATTGCCAGAGCAGAGACTATATAAGAGAGGGGAGTGGCTGATGCTGCACAGCTGAGAACTTCCAAGAAGGAAGAGCTACAGAGACTCAAAGCTGAGCAGTTTAACTCCTGCACCGCTAAAAGAAACTAGCACCTTTTAATAAGAGGGAGAAATGCTTCTATTCAATGCAGAAGTATGTGAACTCTGACGCTGCAGTCTTCTGGCTCCTCTCTGTCACGGTAAATCTGTGACACTGTGTTCCCCCAATGAGTTTTTTAAGCTGTGTGTATTTCAAAAAATGCAAGTAACCTATTTTACTTAATGGTTGCAGAAATGCTGGAAAAAATCTGCACCATAAACTCTCCAAAAGCTCATTGTGGGAATGTAGCCTAAGACCATGTTCTTTCAGACACAGCACTACATCCTTCCACTGGTTTTGTCTGTTTTTGTCTTTGCTCTACTAAATGCAACCTGAGGACAAGGGGCAAGATTTCTGGCATAAAGTACCGGTAGTTATGTTTTTTGTAGTCCTGTAATTTCTTCACCTAATGGTCCACTGACTATTCTTGGGGTGCCATTTTAATACATATAATTGAATCTAAATACCAAGACTGGCAGGACTAGTGTGTATAAACCTGAAGCATTATTCCAGCTATGTATTGGACAGAAATGTGTGACTTTTATACACCATCTTGTAAAGAAATGATGAATTAATCCCTATAATTTTTCATTCCCTTTTCATTAATAATAATATTAAAATAATTAATATATCGATAATATTACTGCTAAAAGTATTTTTAGAAAGATCTTTTATAAGATCCCTTATATTGACTAGTATATTACAAGTTGGTCTATGTAGAGGAGGACGGTGATTTGTGTAGGGCATCCTGTGGGTTTATCGTCTATGCTCATAAGCTCCCATGAGAACTGTTCGCATGGTTTCTATGATCTAACTTTTTCCACAGCATCTGCTCATTAAATACATTTTCAGGGCTGACAGTAAATGCAACCGTGCCTATAAGAATCTCATGGGGGGTGGGGGAATCTCTCTGACAATAATTATTTTGGACTTCACACTCCCAGTTTTTAACTGAGCCTAAAATATCTTGTGTCTTAACTGCGTCCTTGTAATACATTCTTGTTGATTTGGCACAAGATTCGTACACAGCGGCACACACCCTACTCTCGTATAAACAGCACAGGAGAGAATTCTGTATCTGTGGCGAGTCTGGCCAGAAAGCTGAAGCTTTACATCTGCATTTAAGGAGGAAAGTCCAGGAGCCTTAAAGGGAAAAAGCCTTATTGTGTTTGAGTGCGGAGACACATCACATTCCCAGCAGAGCTAGGAGGGGGACCATGACACAAAGGATGTGTGGTTTGTGCCAAGTAATGATCCGCACTGTCTAATACATTCAGCTTTCTCCAGTTACCCTCCTACTATCTCATTTTTTTCCCTGTAGAACTCATCTGCAGATTTTACATGGAATGATTGAAATTCCGGGTACTTGTTTCTGTTCTTATTCTTAAGGCTGCTATACACATGGACTAATGTTGGCTAAACCCACCGATATTGGCAGGCTCAGCCGACAGTCTAATGTGTATGGGGTCCTCCCGACTGTCCCGCAACATGGTCTGTAAGGATTTGGCATTTTAGATTTTGGACCGCTCTTCATTTTATTCTCTTAAAGGGAATCTGAAGACAGCAGGAGATAGAGGCCAAAACACAGAATTCAGGGATATGTCACTTGTCAAAGTGCATGCTGTAGTTTACTATCTCTGAATGATTAATTACTGCATTAGTCTGGTAACACCCCTTCCTGTTATAGGCAGCTCACTGTTTATGGACATTGTACATACAGAGCCTGGTGTGGGCGGGGTTAGCTTTCTCAGCTCTGCTTCATTCTAAATCTAAAAGCTCTGTGTCAGAACGGCTGCACCCAGTAAACTAAGTAATACATTGTTGGATTCAGCTTCTCTTTACCTACATCAGGCTGCCCTCAGACGAGATGGCAAAAACCTGCTGACAGATTCCCTTTAATGATAAGCCACCGCCAGAGATGTTTGGCAGCAACTCTCTTATAGAGAACACTTGATCTCTCGGCAGAGCGAATGCTCCTGTGTATGGATAGAAAGCTGCTGGCTGAAAAATGGTTTAGCCAATTGTTTGGCCAACAGCTATTTATTGGAGTTTTTATACCTTGTCAGGTTATTTCTGTCATTCTTTGAAAGGCACTAGAATAATGGTAAACTTTTCAGCTTTAGCTCAGTTTATAGTTTTTGTTTGTTCTTTTCTATTTCAGTCTTTTGTTCTGTGCTGACTGATATATTAGTGTCCTGGTATGGGGGTCATAAATCTGCGTGCTCTTTTTGATTTGGTACTGATGGGTGAGATGATTGTAATTCATACTGGAAAGAAATTGTGGCTAAAAACAATTGGGTTTGACATTGGTGGTTACTGTAGCTGGCACTGCATGTTGTACAGTGTCGGGCATTTTATGGAGGCACATTGTGGTTAGCACTCTATGGGGGCACACTGTGGCTGACACTATACGGGTCACACCATAGCTATGAATAAATGGAGGTCTCCCCTTGTCTGGCCAGTATCTCAGACTCCTGGAAGAGTTTGCAAATCTCTTTGAATTGTCCCGGAAAGCAGCTTTGGGTTCAAACCATAGGTGGCACTGTAATGGAGTTATACTTGTGCCTGGCACTTCGTTGGGTATAGACAATAGCTGGTATTAGATGAGCTGCAGTGTCTTGAAGTACATATATCTTAGCTCTTGTGATCTCACAAACTCTATGTTTGGTTGGATGGATAGTCTATGGTCTTACTGTCCATGGCACTGTTTGCTGTGCTGTGAATGAAATAGTATGGAAACCCCGATTATGGATCTTATAGTAGAAATTACCTATAAAGAGCTTTTGTATCATTCTCATTCTGAGGTCAATTATCCACTTTGTATCATTCTCATTCTGAGGTCAATTATCCAATATCTATCCTAATACCCTAATAGGCAGATGTAGCATCCTTAGTTTTGTAATATAAATTTACCTTTAGAAATTCAATACAACCTTTTTCCCTATACACATTAGCCAAAATTGGTGGGATCTGCTGACATTCATTTAATATGTCCACATTTAAAAAACCAAGGCAATGGTGAAGACCTTAATAAAATACAAGTACTGTAAAATACTAGGACTCCCAGAGAGAGCCTAATATGTGATTATATGATAATACCTTTTTGAGCAGCTCAGTGTTCCTGGAAATAATCAGGGAATGTTGGCACTGATATCTGGAAGTGTTGGAAGAAGTGGTTTTGTAATAAGCATATCTAAAATTTGACTCCCCGCTCTCGAACCTGAAAGGACTAATTTCATTTCTCAAAGTGAAAACAACAACACATGTTTCCAGCTTCTAATATTGGATTTGTGCACCCAGGCCTCACCCTCACAGATTATTTGCACAACATTGCAGTTTATTAATTAGCTCGTGACGAATTCAGACAAGTTCAGCCCTTCCCTTTCATCAAAACAGTTTTGCAGCTCAAGCATCTAATAAATGTGATACCAGATGGAAAATACAAATCTTAAGTGTATTGAAAGCTTCTCATTTAAGTTAAGAAAATAGGTAACATTTACCATTATTCTCCATTCTAAACACCAACAACATTTCCCTTATTTACACCCATGCCAAAAAGTATCTTAAACTTAGAGGTCCAGTCCAAATGTGACTTTTCTTTTAGTTATTACTGGTGTTCCCCATAAAATACTAGCTCTGCAGTATCTTTTTTTTAAAACTGTGTGGTGATGTTTCTCTGCTATTTCTTCTAGAAATGTTTGAGTAAATTGACAACTAAATGTTGGTGGTATCCCTACACTCTGAGGGCTTGTGCACATGACTGTATTTTTGGTCCAAGTGCGATCCGACCAAACAGTGGATCACACTCGGGCCAATGTTATTCTATGGGACCGTGCACATGTTCGATTTTTTTCATCGGACCAAGCTCGGACCAAGCTCGGACCAAGCTCGGACCAAGCTCGGACCAAGCTCGGACCAAGCTCGGACCAAGCTCGGACCAAGCTCGGACCAAGCTCGGACCAAGCTCCATTAGACCAAGTCAGAAGGAAAAAAATCACTGCATGCCCAAGTTGGATCTAATTGAATTGCACTCGGCCATGCAAGTCAATGAATTAGTGGAAAACATCTGACAGCACTCAAACGACATCTGAGTGCAGTCCGATTTTTATGGACTGACAGAATGGAGAAGATAGAGACATTTTTTTCCATTTTCTCTTCATCCGAGAGAATTGGATCATCACTGTGATCACACTGAGACATTATAAGCTGGTGTGACCCTAGCCCGACAGCATCATATCAGTACTGACACTACCAAAATATGCAAGGACACACCCATTTGACAAAAGGAATGGTAACACCTAGTTGCCAATTTACTCATGAATATTTAGGAGGAATACTGGAGAAATTGCATGATGCACAATTTTAAGAAAAAGACGATCCAGCAATGGTACTTTACTGGGAATACAAAAAATGTTAGTGGTGCTGACCGATTTCATTAATAATTTTAATTATTATATATAATTATTATAATCGGTTGTCTCACCTAGAGCACATACTTACTTATTCTCTCAGAACTTCTGGTAGTTCTTGAGGTTTCATCTTTTTCTTCAAGTATCCTGGAGACTTAGAAGAGTTGGCAGAATCCTCCGGAGAAGCAATGATCCCCCAACTTTATTTTTATTGCAGACTGTTGTAAAAACTATTAAACTGTTCTTACAACAGGGAAACATTTATGTTGGGTCACAGTGATCCCTCAAATATGACACTGAAGTGTCACTGCTGGGTTATAAAAGATGGTAAGAGGATTGAAGAGGTATTGTTTAAAAATCTGAATTTTTTTTTTTTTTTTTACCAATTTTTTTTTTAAACCAGATAAGTCATTCAGTCAAAAGAGGACAATTTTTACTTGTGTATTTTGCTGCTGTCCCCCTGGGTAATCTGTTTTAGTTTTCTTTTAAAATCCGCCATATGGTTCTAGATATATGGGTCTTTTTATTTAGTTTTCATTTTGATGGTCTTGCCAAGGGGGCGTTGCTTAGATGATCCTCTGGGGCCATGTCATTCCGCTGCTCTGTATTATTACACTGTGATCAAAACCCCCTTTTGGTAAAGACCATAAAAATAACTCTAAATAAAAATGCCCATATCTCTGGAACCAAAACAAAAAATGGATTATTCAGGGAAGCAGCAGGAATCAAAAAACAGCAAAAACTGGTCATAAGTTCTCTTTTAAAGTTAGATAGCCCCTTGCTTACAAGCACCGACAATATTGATAGGTCATCATTAAGAGATCAATGGGGTCTGACACCCGGCTGACTGCTTCAGCAGCGACCAGAGCTAAGCACTGTACAGGGGCAGAAGAGAGCAGCGCTGTACATCGCTTAGCGGCCACTGCTGAGTACTCCGCTTTATCTGCCAGTATCTACAGTAGCATTCATTTGAATGTAAGAACTCGGCAGAGACCACTCTACTAAGTAATGTACAGGAGTGCCGTATTCTGCCCTATACATCGAATAGCTCCGGATGCTGCTGAGCGGTTTTTAGCTGATTGGTGGGGTTGCCTGTTGTTTGATCTCCATTGATCTCATATTCATGACCTATCATATGGACAAATCATCAGTCCTAGACAACTCCTTTAAGTAAAATGTGTAGTTTTAATTCTATAGTCTTCAGTTGCCCCATTGCCCCATACTATTTGCATTGACATGTAGAATTAGACTTTACTTTGTCATATAGTTCAGTTTTACCAATTGCTGAACTAGTGTTCGTTTTGCAGCAATGCAGGTAATTACAGGTATGTTGTGCGCTTCGTTGCTTATTTGCGTAGGTGATAATTAGCCGAGGTTCAGTCATTTACTAGATTGAGTGCAAATTATTGTTACGTATGGGAGTTTGGTATCCTAACAGTTAGACATTAAATTACTTGTCTATTTCTGTTCCAAGCTGACGCCCTTATGAAGGTGTGGGGTTTGTTTTTTTATTTATATCCGGTACTGGTTTCCAAATTATGTGAATTGCCCAGGGTGTCACTACTTGTGATTCTGATGCATTCATTGATGTGGAATATACTGTACAAGAGCTTTACTTGGCTGCTTAGCTTTGTGAGGAAGACACACAATCTACATAGATGGATGGTGGGTAGCTGTAGAAAGACGAGGCTTCATGAATAGCAAAAGTGGTGATTGATGCCGCCATCATCAAGATGATGGGAGAGGTGCATAGACGTGCACTAGCTAGGAAGAAGATGAAGGTTAGTAAATGTTGCTGTATAATTCTGTTTTCAGTATTGTGAGTGGGAATGTCCAAGAATAGAGATGAGTGAACCCAAACTTAAAAAGTTCGGTGTTCGTACCGGACAGTTAGTGTCGTGGGCTAGTCGCCAAACACTGACTTCTCCTGGAATGTTCAGAGTTCCGGGGGAGGAAAGCGAGAGATTTTTTCAGATCATAAGTTCGGGTCTTCATTGTTTTCAATGGGGTTCAGGTTCTGGTTCAAATTCGGGTACAGTTCTGGTTGGGTACCAGAACCCGAACTGCTACGGGTCTGCTCATCCCTAGTCAAGAGTTTACTGTTTAGGACTTTTGGTCATGATCATACTACAGATCTGTGTGTGTACACCAAACAGAACAAATATCTCTGCTGCAGTGGATTTTTTTATAGAGGTCCATTGTAATAAATTGAAACTTTGTAAATAAGAATAAAGGTCCCCATGCACATTAGATAAAAGTGGCCGAAGCTCCCAGTTTTAAGCAGGCTAGGCTGACCTTCTGATGTGTATGGTGGCTTTCCAACTCTCCTGGACAAGTACCATATGGGAGAAAAAGATCAAATGGTTAAAACTAATGAGGCCAATCCTTTCTTTTTCATGGTAGATAAACCACTGCCAGAGAATTCTGGCAGCAGTTTTATCCTCTCTTCCCATTGAACGCACATGAATGCTCAGCTGAGTTACCAAGCGCTCTTGTATGGGGAAGTAACCCGAGATAACTATCTGCCGAATGAACACTTGACCGACAGTTATCTCGTGTGGATGTGGCTCTTTCCAGATTAAGTTTAAGCCTATAGCTGGAGGTACAGTTAGGTCCATATATATTTGGACAGAGACAACATTTTTCTAATTTTGGTTCTAGACATTACTACAATGAATTTTAAACAAAACATTTCAGATGCAGTTGAAGTTCAGACTTTCAGCTTTCATTTGAGGGTATCCACATTAAAATTGGATTAAGGTTTTAAGAGTTTCAGCTCCTTAACATGTGCCACCCTGTTTTTAAAGGGACCAAAAGTAATTGGACAGATTAAATAATTGTAAATAAAATGTTTTTTTCTAGTACTTGGTTGAAAACCCTTTGTTGGCAATGGCTGCCTGAAGTCTTGAACTCATGGACATC
This sequence comes from Phyllobates terribilis, assembly GCF_046119375.1. Classification (NCBI taxonomy): domain Eukaryota; kingdom Metazoa; phylum Chordata; class Amphibia; order Anura; family Dendrobatidae; genus Phyllobates; species Phyllobates terribilis. Next base: position 454,044,072 of record NW_027362765.1, on the reverse strand, counting down.
ACCAGACGCTGTGTTTCCTCCTTTTTGATGCTCTGCCAGGCCTTCACTGTGGTGGTTTTCAATTGCTGTTTGTTTGTGGGCCTTTCTGTCTGAAGTTTAGCCTTTAACAAGTGAAATGCATGCTCAATTGGGTTGAGATCAAGTGACTGACCTGGCCAATCAAGAGTATTCCACTTCTTTGCTTTAATAAACTCCTGGGTTGCTTTGGCTTTATGTTTTGGGTCATTGTCCATCTGTAGTATGAAACGACGACCAATCAGTTTGGCTGCATTTGGCTGGATCTGAGCACACAGTATGGCTCTGAATACATCAGAATTCATTCGGCTGCTTCTGTCCTGTGTCACATCATCAATAAACACTAGTGACCCAGTGCCACTGGCAGCCATGCATGCCCAAGCCATCACACTGCCTCCGCCGTGTTTTACAGATGATGTGGTATGCTTTGGATCATGAGCTGTACCACGCCTTCGCATACTTTTCTCTTTCCATCATTCTGGTAGAGGTTGATCTTGGTTTCATCTGTCCAAAGAATGTTCTTCCAGAACGGTGCTGGCTTTTTTAGATGTTTTTTTAGCAAAGTCCAGTCTAGCCTTTTTCTTCTTGATGCTTATGAGTGGCTTGCACCGTGCAGTGAACCCTCTGTATTTACTTTCATGCAGTCTTCTCTTTATGGTAGATTTGGATATTGATACGCCTACCTCCTGGAGAGTGGTGTTCACTTGGTTGGCTGTTGTGAAGGGGTTTCTTTTCACCATGGAGATTATTCTGCGATCATCCACCACTGTTGTCTTTTGTGGGCGCCCAGGTCTTTTTGCATTGATGAGTTCACCAGTGCTTTCTTTCTTTTTCAGGATGTACCAAACTGTAGATTTTGCCACTCCTAATATTGTAGCAATTTCTCGGATGGGTTTTTTATGTTTTTGCAGCTTAAGGATGGCTTGTTTCACCTGCATGGAGAGCTCCTTTGACCGCATGTTTACTTCACAGCAAAACCTTCCAAATGCAAGCACCACACCTCAAATCAACTCCAGGCCTTTTATCTGCTTAATTGAGAATGACAACGAAGGGATTGCCCACACCTGTCCTCGAAATAGCCTTGGAGTAAATTGTCCAATTACTTTTGGTCCCTTTTAAAACAGGGTGGCACATGTTAAGGAGCTGAAACTCCTAAACCCTTCATCCAATTTTAATGTGGATACCCTCAAATGAAAGCTGAAAGTCTGAACTTCAACTGCATCTGAATTGTTTTGTTTAAAATTCATTGTGGTAATGTCTAGAACCAAAATTAGAAAAATGTTGTCTCTGTCCAAATATATATGGACCTAACTGTATATGTCAGGAAGATTTCCCAATGTATACCTATTACTGAAGGTTCCTATGTACATTATTCCACTGCGTAGGCATTCATAGACATACGTTTCCCATTGGTTCAAGTTTTGTTTTTTGTATTTCTTTAAAGTATACTGCTATACATGTTTTTTCACTGTGGTCTTCAGTATAATAAAATTCTGTAATACTGATTCCAGCTCGCCGTTGAAATTCACCCAATCCATTCAGAGCTCGGATACTGGTTCTAACACAGCCAAAATGAGCAAATAAGAGGGAAGGAATCCATCCTGATTAAGGGTATATTGACACCTGAAACCTGTAGATAGCCGCGCTATGCTAGTGCTAATCCACTCGCTGTCATCTCACTAGATGTCCTTTGTATGAATTTTATTTTGCTAAAGAAGAACCGCTCCATTGAGCTGGATCCCTTTCCTCCTTAAATTCTGTCGGCTGTACTTTCCTATGGATTTTAATATAAGGTATAGTGACATATACCATCCCAACATAAGCCAAGAAGAGACCAGAAACAATGGAAACCTTTTGATACATTTATAGGAGTGTATCAGGAGCTTCTCTAAATTTATACAGCAAACATAGTCTGATTCTGGATGGATTCTATTTACAGTGAACAAAATACAGTGGGATGTAAAAGTTTGGGCACCCCGAGTTAAAATTACTGTTCTAGTCCTTTGTATTTTAGAAAAAAGAAATATTTTCATCTTTTACATTTTAAAAATTACACAAAGGAAAATGAGCTGATGCAAAAGTTGGAGATTTGTGTGCTCAGATAACTTTTGACCAAGGTTTCAGACCTTAATTAGCCTTTTAAAATGTAAGAAATGAAAGAAAAAAAAAATTGAGTTGTTTTTGCAACAGCTATTTCATTTTGATATATGTAATAACTGTTGGACACAGTAATGTTTCTGCCTTGAAATGAGGTTTATTGTACTAACAGAAAATGTGCAATCTGCATTCAAACAAAATTTGACAGGTGCATAAGTATGGGCACCCCACCAGAAAAGTGACATTAATATTTAGTAGATCCTCCTTTTGCAAAAATAACAGCCTCTAGTCGCTTCCTGTAGCTTTTAATGAGTTCCTGGATCCTGGATGAAGGTATTTTTGACCATTCCTCTTTACAAAACAATTCCAGTTCAGCTAAGTTTGATGGTCGCCGAGCATGGACAGCCCTCTTCAAATGATCCCACAGATGTTCAATGATATTCAGGTCTGGGGACTGGGATGGCCATTCCAGAACATTGTAATTGTTCCTCTGCATGAATGCCTGAGTAGATTTGGAGCGGTGTTTTGGATCATTGTCTTGCTGAAAGATCCATCCCCTGCGTAACTTCAACTTTGTCACTGATTCTTGAACATAATTGTCAAGAATCTGCTGATACTGAGTGGAATCCATGCGTCCCTCAACTTTAACAAGATTCCCGGTGCCGGCATTGGCCACACAGCCCCAAAGCATGATGGAACCTCCACCAAATTTTACTGTGGGTAGCAAGTGTTTTTCTTGGAATGCTGTGTTTTTTTTGCCGCCATGCATAACGCCTTTTTGTATGACCAAACAACTCAATCTTGGTTTCATCAGTCCACAGGACCTTCTTCCAAAAAGAAATTGGCTTCTCCAAATGTGCTTTTGCATACCTCAGCCGACTCTGTTTGTGGCGTGCTTGCAGAAACGGCTTCTTTCGCATCACTCTCCCATACAGCTTCTCCTTGTGCAAAGTGCGTTGTATAGTTGACCGATGCACAGTGACACCATCTGCAGCAAGTTGATGCTGCAGCTCTCTGGAGGTGGTCTGAGGATTGTCCTTGACTCATCTCACCATTCTTCTTCTCTGCCTTTCTGATGTTTTTCTTGGCCTGCCACTTCTGGCCTTAACAAGAACTGTCCCTGTGTTCTTCCATTTCCTTACTATGTTCCTCACAGTGGAAACTGACAGGTTAAATCTCTGAGACAGCTTTTTGTATCCTTCCCCTGAACAACTATGTTGAATAATCTTTGTTTTCAGATCATTTGACAGTTGTTTTGAGGAGCCCATGATGCCACTCTTCAGAGGAGATTCAAACAGGAGAACAACTTGCGAGTGGCCACTGTAAGTAGCTTTTCTCATGATTGCATACACCTGGATATGAAGTTCAAAGCTCAATGAGGTTACAAAACCAAAAAAGTGCTTTAGTAAGTCAGTAAAAAGTAGGTAGGAGTATTTAAAACAAGAAAATAAGGGTGCCCATACTTATGCACCTGTCAAATTTTGCTTGAATGCAGATTGCACATTTTCTGTTAGTACAATAAACCTCATTTCAAGGCAGAAACATTACTGTATCCAACAGTTATTACATATATCAAACTGAAATAGCTGTTGCAAAAACACCAATTTTTAGAAAACATTAAGCTTAAGATTAATAGGGGTGCCCAAACTTTTTCATATAACTGTATATAATATATATATATATATTTATTTAGTGGAATATATACTACCGCGCTGACATGCACAAGGAGCAATATGTGACTGGGAGTAGCCAGAACACCTATATAGTGATAGTCAATAAAGATGAACCAGCTACCATCAACAGAGTGAACCAGCTAGCCTCAGGGGTACCCTGTCTACTGTAATCTCATAAGTAAATGAAAAAGGGCAACAAAGAATAGTCCAGACTCTATAAAAACGTCCTGAAATGACTACTGCAGACGTCAATATGGATTTACTGTCCTTCTTCTTCAGGGTGTCCTTCTTCACACTGAAGAAGGACAGTGAATCCTTCGAAACGCGTTGGACTTTGTGGCCTGTCTCAGGTCCTGTAGCTCTCTGAGCAGTGACGTCATTCTTATCACCACGCTCCCCCCCCCCCCCACCCGTGTGCGGTAGCAGCAAGCGGCGTAGCTTTCGGCCGGAGCACGCCGTGGGCTGCATGCAGCAGTGTTTATGTTCATGCATATTGACGTCTGCAGTAGTCATTTCAGGACGTTTTTATAGAGTCTGGACTATTCTTTGTTGCCCTTTTTCATTTACTTATGAGATTACAGTAGACAGGGTACCCCTGAGGCTAGCTGGTTCACTCTGTTGATGGTAGCTGGTTCATCTCTATTGACTATCACTATATAGGTGTTCTGGCTACTCCCAGTCACACATTGTTCCTTGTGCATGTCAGCGCGGTAGTATACATTCCACTATACGTATCCTTAGCAGGCTGGCAGATCACACGTAGCCTGTTTTACTATCAACAGCAGCTAATCTTTTGCACTAGTAGAGCGCGAGTGGGTAGAGATCTTTTACTCAGTATATATATATTTTTGCCTAAAATACAAAGGAAATGTGCCATCTTTAACTTCAGCCCCTTTAGAGATCATTTCATCTTCAACTTCCTTAACTGTTCACAATAACAGTAATTTTGACCAGGGGTGCCCAAACTTTTACATGCCACTGTATAATAGAAAGTTTCATAAGATTTCATTATACATTAATTACATATTTTTGTAAGTCTGGACAAGCCTTTTTGGACTTTAAAGACAACCCCTGATTAGAGATATTAATGAGGCATACCAACATCATAGATTGTTCCCCCACTCAGGACCCTTCTCTACCATTTTGTAAGATCGACACATTCACTGGTGGACTTAAGTCAGCAATTTTTTTACAAGGACTGCTGCTCATCGTAATGGCCAGTATTTAATACTAAACTGTCCCTGCAGTGGTCGTCTTTCTTTGTGCACTTAGTAAACTTCCAGGTCAGTCATACACCATTAGGTGGTTTACTTCCCGGACTAGTATTTACAAGACCAACATGTTTCCTAACTGCATTGCCATGTGGCCTTTGGGGTTAATAAACTGCTTACTAAAATAACCATCTATTCTTTAAAAAGTTTTGTGACTATTTGGTGACAACACTGTTTGTTGCATTGTAATCATCCAAGCTTTTCCTCTAACACCATGCCCTCTTATACTGTTGCCTATAATGTGAATCCGAAAGCTCATAGCCTAGTGTAGTATGTGTAGTTAGAAGAAGCAGGAATCTATTGTAAAAAAAACCTCAACATTGCTGCATACTGTACTTATCCATATTTCACAAGGCTTTCTATAGGCCCATGAAATTGGAGTGGAGGCATTCAACATTGGAGGTACAAGAGGTTATTTTTGCTCTTTGACAATCCATTTGTATGTGTTTCATATGGTAATGGTATTTTTCATTATGTTGTGGAGGTCTCGAAAAGCTGCAAACACAGCATATGCAACACACACAAAGATAATACTGGTGCCAAAATATCTGATATTTATTATGGATGAAGTGTTCCGCAATTTACATTTTCTTGGACATCCACTTGGACCTCCAGCGATCCCAAGAACATTCTTGCCTACTTTAGGCCTAAATCTGCAGTGCATTTATTTATTGAATACAATAGATGAAATCCATGGCATGCTTCAAAAGATCCTACATTGGATTTTAGGTTGAGGTCACACATTGTGTCACATCGTTGATTTTGCCTAATTTTGCTCAAAATAACAGCAAAAAAACAGAATTTGATTGTGATGTGTGAATATTTCATTGTCACGGGTGTGTCAGGTGTCACAGACAGTCGTTCTGGATCCAACTGTAGAAGGTAATTAGGTCATTGCGCTTGGCACTGCAGGCGCCTTCTTGATCTTTTCATCTCCGTAGTGATATCCTTCTTCCTCTAGGACCTAGCAGTGACCTCCAACTTCTGCTGCTTATTGACACACCCTTGCTGAATGTTTAAATACCCTCTGTCTCTCCAGAGAGTCGCCAGTGATAGCTCTATTTTCCACAGTCCAGGCTTGAAGTACTAGTAGTCGGCTAGTGTCTTCTTGGAGTTCCCTTGGAGGATAGTTGTCGTGATCTCTCTGGTGTCTTCTCAAGTGAAGTGTTTCCCTTGTCTGTTTACCCATTTGTCTTTAGTTGCAGTGGGGGCTGACTAGTGCTCACCCCGTCCTCTCCCTATCTAGGGCCTATCGCTAGGGGCAGTCGGGGATTAGGTTTGCTGCTCGGCGATAATTGCGGAACCAATTTAGGGACGTTAGGGGAGCCAGGGTGTTGTCAGATCTGCCTAGGGGTCTCCACTCCCCCTTTCCCTAGTGTTTGGGCTTCCTCCCCCTCGTCCCGTTTTTGTGCACTTAATCTTTTCCTCACCTTGCGTGACATTCATAGAATGCAGTGATGTGTTTTTTTTTCAACTAGTGCGAGTTATCCCTTATCTACAGGACAGCAGATAGCAGGATGATCGCTGACTGCTGTGACCCCTAGTAATTGTAGGAATGGGGTTTTGCAGAGACGCTTCTTGAATGGAGTGTAGGTGCGCATTGTCAACAGGACTATAGAAAATAGCCAAACACTGTACTTGGTTTTCTTCAGCAGTCCCATGATGACTTGATGGGTGTCCCAGCATTTGGAACCCAAGTGATCATCAATTGATCTCATGTATAGGGGAGTGACAAAATTAGATGCCTTGTCTATGGGGAAAAATATACAGCAGCGGGCCTTGTTCTGCAATCGATATCTTCCCTTACGTGCACCCATAAAAGTTGACAAGTTTTATTTTAATTAACGGGTTATTTTCAAAAATCACAGGTTATCGCTATGCAATAGTATATAGAATAACTTTCTGATCGCTAGGGGTCCATCCATTTGGACCTCCAGTGATCCCAAGATCAGGACTCTGCAGCCCTGCCTTCGATGGAGCCGAGATGTGCATGCTCAGCACTGCTCTATTCATGTTCAATGGGGCTGCCAGAAATGGCTGAGTACAATGATCGGCAGTCTCTGGCATTCCCATAGACAATGAATGGAGTGGAGTCTGAGCATAACACTTCTGCTCTATTAAAGATGGGGCTGCAAAGCCTCCTTTTTGGGGTTCCAGAGCCGCGTTCTCTCCGTTTCACTAAAGGGGGTCCAGTGGTCAAATTATCCCCTTTCGAAGGTAGAAGGTAGTGTTGAGACACAATGGGGGAGAGTTATCAAACTTGTGCACTGGATTAATGGAGCAGTTGCTCATTTTTAATGCATAAAGTATATCAATGTTATCAGCAAATTAATAATAATAATTTTTGTGAGAGCAAAATAAAAGGGTAAAAAAATTTACATGGGGATCATTAGTCACTGTTGGGAAATAGTGCTGAAAGCTGAGCCTTTTAATTACAAAAATACAGTTTATTATTATTATTAGTTGTAGTAGTAGTAGTTTTAACACACAATTTTTGTTGTGTGATTAAGCAGATTTAACCCCAAAGCTTTTAAAAGGGAACATGTCATCCTGTAGACTCGCCCGTAGGTCCTTTCTATTACTAATATTTAGATTTCTATGGCATGGTTTAAGTCTCGGTTGATGGATAGAACTTCAAAGGCTTCACTCCTCCATCCGAACTCTTTAGTGCAGCTCTTTGCAGGCAGTGAAACTACAGGGCTGAAAAAGACATGATCAAATCACTGCACCTGTCGAGCAATGGGGAGGGGGAGGGGGAGTCTGGAATACTTTTCTGTACCCTTCCCTTCACGTTCATGCCATTTGGACACAGTTTCCGCACTTAATGGGGATATGAAAGGCAGCTAATGTTGAAAACGCGGCCAAAGTAAAGAGAAAATACTTTGCTTTGGAGCAATTATGTGCAGCTGGATTATCATTTTTTTTTTTTTTGTTGAATTCTGGATGTAATGATTATGCATATGTGTGTGTGTGTGTGTATATATATATATATATATATATATATATATATATATATATATATATATATAATATAATATATTGTTATGCACACGCCCGGGCTAAGCGGCGTGTGCGTGTGATTGGTAGTGATTCCACTGGACCGTGCCGGAGAGTGAATGCCTGGAGGGGCGTGACTAGGTATTCACCCGATCCGACCAGGGTCGCACGACGGCATACGACGCCAGTGCACCAAGGAGGAACCGAGCAGAGGGACCAGGTGCTACTCCAGGACAGACCCCGGACACGGCTGTTGACCCACACAGGGGAATACAGGAACAGGCTGGTAGGCTGGCACACAGACTGGTGGGCATAGGCAGGCACGACTGGTATGCAGGCAGGCGGGTATGCAGGCAGGGGGGTAAAGGCAAGCACAGCTAGAGTGCAGACAGGGAGGCACTAGCAGGTAGGAACACAGGCGGGATAGGACCCAGTACACACCGGGACACAGGAACAATACAGGCAAAGGGGTACAGGCAAGCACAGCTAGAGTGCAGACAAGGCTGAGCAGGGAGGACAGGGCTCTGTTCACACGGAACAGACAGGAAGGGAAAGGCAGAGCCAGATACCAACAGGGTACTTGCAGTGAAGTAGCGAGTGGACCACAAACTCACAAACGGGAGTACAGAGACAACAAGCAGGAGTTAGGTACGAGTTCAGACTCTGCAGAAAAAGGAAGGGAACGGACATCGGACATAGAGGCAAAACAGGTAAAGGATAGGAGAGAGTTCAGACTGGAACTGAGTGTACGGAGGAGACCGACACTGCAGAGGGATACAGGAGCGGGTCTGGGAATACGGCCCCCAGAGAGGCGGGACGAACAGGCAAGGAGCGTGTTCAGACTGGACAGACAAGATACAGGAGCGGGTCTAGGTAATCGGCCCCTAGAAGGCGGGAGGAACAGGCTAGGAGCGTGTTCAGACAGGACAGACAAGATACAGGAGCGGGTCTAGGTAATCGGCCCCTAGAAGGCGGGAGGAACAGGCTAGGAGCGTGTTCAGACAGGACAGACAAGAGAACACAGAAAGGAGTCAGTTCAGACACGGGAGCTGATACCGCAAAGCAGGAGACATACAGGACTCAGTTCAGACACGGGAGCTGATACCGCAAAGCAGGAGACATACAGGACTCAGTTCAGACACGGGAGCTGATACCGCAAAGCAGGAGACATACAGGACACAATTCAGACACGGGAGCTGATACCGCAAAGCAGGAGACATACAGGACTCAGTTCAGACACGGGAACTGATACAAAAAGCAGGAGACAAGAGACGGGACCTGGCACCTTCAGAGTGCAAGCACACACTGAAGGAAACACTATGCTCAGGCAGGGATAGAAGGGAGCTGCTGAGCTATATACCAAGTGACAGACAGCAATAGGCTGAGGACGCACAAGGGGTGTGACCCACAGCAGGTACAAAAAGCAGGAAGTGATCGGGCGCCGCCCTTAAGCAGCAGAAACAGACACAAACAGACAGCATGGAGGGAAGCCAGAGAGACATTCTGGACAGGAGATCAAGTGCGCGCTCCTGCACAGTGGGAGATGGACCACTATGCAAGGACGCCGCCAGGTATGTTACATATATTATATACACACTGCTCAAAAAAATAATGGGAACACTCAAATGAATGAAATATTCTCATTGAATACTTTGTTCTGTGCAAAGTTGAATGTGCTGACCACAAAATCACACAAAAATCATCAATGGAAATCAAATTTATTAACCAATGGAGGCCTGGATTTGGAGTCACCCCCAAAATTAAAGTGGAAAAACACACTACAGGCTGATCCAACTTTGATGTAATGTCCTTAAAACAAGTCATAATGAGGCTCAGTATTGTGTGTGGCCTCCACGTGCCTGTATGACCTCCCTACAACGCCTGGGCATGCTCCTGATGAGGTATATATATATCATTTTTACCGAAAACTGGATTTTATATGGGAACTTGTCCTTTACAATATATTCATACGTAGCGGATTTGTTGCAGAAATTTATTAATGGGATTTACAAAAATCAATGCCTTTTCTAGATGTAAGGAATGGATTGCAATCATAGAAATTTCTGCAAGAAATCTGCCACCAGTGAATATTCTCTCTCTGTAGTAGGATTTACCTGCCGTCCTATATAAACTTATTATTGTGGTACAGTAATTAGTGGCAAACAACTATGTGTTCTCCTGAGTGATGCATTACAACAATTCCGTGGCACAGTTAATTCTACCTATACTTTGGGTGTAGCTGAGTGCCGGTGCAGCCATCTGGATGCACTTAGGCAGCATATGAAATGAATACAGGGGAGTTAAGATCCATACATGATGTTACTGGGGTTTTCTAAGGATAATATTGCAAACTACCTACATCAGTTCTCCCGTCATTAAAATTGAAAACATACAATTAGTTTTTTTTTTTTAGTGTGTTTTATTATCTGGAATTATCTAAGGTTTGCCGTACACTGTAGATAGGGCGAATGTTAGGTTACAAATATTTTCTATGGGTGACATCAGTGTTGGACTGGGGAGCCAAGGGTCCGCCAGTGACCAACTCCAGGGCCCCACTTTTCAACTACATGAAAATGTGACCTTATCCTCAATCACTAATTTATCTAACAATGAACTGGGTAAATTGTGAAATAAATAAGATGCTGCCATTGTCTGTTCATAGTGATTCAAAGATATTTTGCCAAGTACTGCTCATATAAGAGGGTGCTGGTCCACTCTTGCAGAGGGGCGCAACCGAGGATTCTCCTGGTCTCCTGAGGGCCGGTCCAAGCCTGGGTGACATATATACAGGAGGAGAATATCGAAGTGATCAAAGCATGAGGTCAAAGAGGGCACTTGTTAAGCTCAGTTCACATTCGGGCATAGCTATTTTTTACCAGCTGTACTTGGCTTTCAACTTATCATGGAAATCCGTTCACCTTTGTTCCTAAGCGGCAGAGTTTTTTTTAAATGATATGGGCTGTCCATCTGTCAGTATAATGAACTTCTGCGTTCTCCCAAGTAACGTAATGTTAGGTCTAAATGGGAACACATTATACATGCGAGGAACACGCCTCGGCTCCGACATGAAGACCTACAGCTGGAACTTATTCTATTTAAAAGGTTCATCCTGCTGACTGCTGTACAACACTCCCACGAGAATATTACAAGATATCTGTTACATGCGCAGCTGTACATGTCTTGATACTGTAACTGATGGGGTTGTCTTTAAACGGTTTTTAATCATGACCATTTTACCTGAGAAGGCTGATTTCGTATTGGCTTGAAGGCTTTTCTTAAAATTGGTTCCGTCTGAAGAAAGTTATGAAGCCAGCCATTCCGTGACTTTCCTGCCCAGGTTCTAGGGTTAATTTCCAAACATAAGGTGTCATGTATAGCAATGCCCAAAAATGGGGCACAATGTAAAAAAGAATGGGGCAGATAATAATTTTATATAGCACCAACATATTCGGCAGCACTTCACAATTAACGGGGACATGCATAGACAATACAGAGTAACACATAACCGTTACAGGAGGAGTGAGGGTCCTGCTCGCAATCTTACAATCTATAAGGAAATGGGGGGACACAATAGGTAAAAACTGCCTCTCATGTGTGGTCCAGCCATCATTATAAAATATAGGAGTTATGATATAAAGCTGCATGAGCCAGTATCTGTTTAAGTACAGTTACCAAGTGCTATTGGGTGCATGGACAATGTGGAGACAGATGAATAAGAATGAATCTGAAGAAAATGTAAAAATGGAGAATAGTGAAGAGTTAGATTAGTGATAGGCTTTTTTATGATGTTTTTAAAGCATGCTTAAAAATGTGGGGGCTTGGTATTAATTGGATCGTCTGAGGTAGTGCATTCCAGAAAACTGGCGCAGCACCAGAGAAGTTGAGGATGTTCGTCTAAGATTAGTTACAGAATGGAAAGCATGGGTAGGGTGATAGACAGAAATGAGGGAGTAGATGTAGGGTGGTGCAGAACTGTGGAGATCTTTGTGGGTGAGAGGAATAAGTTTGCATTGTACTCTGTAGCTAATGGGAAAACCGTGCAATGACTGGCACAAGGTGGAGGTATAGGTGTAGCGGCTGGACAAAAATATGACCCTGGCTGCCATATTCAGGATGGATTGAGGAGGAGAGATTAATTGATTCCATCAAAACTTTAACCTAGATTAAAACCTGCTTTGTGATAACCTAATGCTTGATATCACTTCTTGGCCCTCCTATGTCGCATCAACTTTTTGCATCCTAAATTTCGGCAAATTGGTACATGTTTGAAGCTATTCCCCTTTCCTTCTAAACTATCCCCTTTCCCTAGGTCGAATTATTCTTTTTTGCACCTTGAGGAGCTGCCAAAAATTGTCTAAAACACATAACAGGTCTTAGACTAGATGACACGAAGTGCATCAAAATGTAGCAAAATTTGACACATTGTCTGCCAAAATCAAATTGGACTCACCATAATAAATCTGCCCCAAAGGTTCACATACCAACCCTGATCGTTGCTAACACCTCTAAAAGAAAAAAAATCACTTTCCAACTCTCCACTTTCCGTTTCTATAAGGTGCATATACTTTTGTTGCGATTCTTAGCTGTGGCCACGTTGTGCTACATACTCACTACTTCATCTCTCTACTCCTCATTCCCCACCTCTCCAAGTCTGTTCACCTTCCTAAATGAATAAATGAAGTCCAAGAGGTTTTCCTTCCTTCTAAGAAGCTCGTGGATGTTCCTGGGGGAGTTGGCAAGTATGAAAAAATTATATTCACAAGTACTTAATAAATATTTTACATAGGTACTTATGTATATAATTTATACATTACTTAAGGTTCTATTGAAGACAAATAATTGAGGGTCATTGAGACCTCCAAACTTCGATGAAACTGGGAGCCAGACCACCCAACTTGTGTTAAGGGAGCTATAGCAGTTTGCACAGCAGGAGAACGAAACTCCCCTGGATCAATAGATCATAATATTAGGAATGAATTATTATATTCTGAAAGAGCACTGACAGATTATATCCCAAGATGCAAAGCTGTCTACTCATGGTTGCTTAGTGTGTAAATCCTATGGGAAGGACCGCCATGTATGTAGTTAGAAATTAAATAGGTTACAGCTTGTGGAACAATTCCAGGAGGTCCCGGAGATTAAAGGTACAGATGCAGAACTGCATACTGATGTACTGATAATGATCGTTTTTTTGTTTTTTTCTCCTAATGTGTGTTATCCTTTTTTGTGTGCCAGTTTACAATTAACCCTAAGCTATCCGGTTCAAGAATATAGTGCCACAGTCACTAATCTACCATACTGTATGACTTACCCAGAAATGAGCAGAAGAGAAAAGCATAAAAAAATGCTGAACAATGTAGATAGAGCCTTTTGAAAAAAAATAAACATTGAAAGAATTGATATGCTGTATTTATTTAAAAAAAAGTAAAAAAAAGGATAAAAAAAGTACTGTGTGAATGAGCATTAAGAAATCCCATTCAGTTTTTTGTTACTGTAAAATACTACATTCTATATAGAAAACACACATAAAAATATGCCTAAAAAACGCAGCTCTGCCATGCAGGTTTTATAGTTTCCAAAAGTCAATCCTCTTAAATAATTCAGCTCCTTATTATTAAATACAGAAAGCTGCCCCACAGATACAACCCTAGGGTATGTTCACACGTTGTTATTTTGCGTGTATAATACATGCGTTTTTATCGCACTTTTTGCAGCGTTTTTACTTGTGTAATTCATTTGAATGGATGAAAAATGCTGCAAATACTGAAAGAATTGACATACTGTGTCCTGGCATAAAACGGAGTAAGGATCAAAATACACTAAAAAAAAAAACAGCACGTGCATGAGATTTCAGAAATTTCACTGACTATGCTGATACTGTAAAATGCTGCATGTTTTACACACCAGATATGCTTTTTGAAAAGTGCAGTAAAATGCTGCAAAAACACCATGTATGAGCATACTCCTAAGGGCTTGTTAGCATCCATCCATGATAGTACATTCTTTGAGCCACGGCCAAACGGAGCATGTATGGTAAAAGGTGGGGATCTACGGCCAACATTAAAGGAGTTGTCCAAAGAATGAAAAATATATATATTTTTAAATGACTCTGGCTGGATAAAATATAATAATAAAATAAGTAAAACTCCTAAATCAGGGGTGTCAAACTCATTTTCACCGAGGGCCACATCAGCATTATGGTTGACTTCAGAGGGCCACTTGTAAGGGCTCATGCGGACGTCCATGCAACATGGTTCGATGAACGGACTTAAATGCACAGACTGGCCAGGAACTACAACAGAGCTGTCCCTGGGTAGTAGGACTGTAAGAGAGCTGTCCCTGGGTGATAAGGCTAAGAGAGCTTTGTCTGGGTAGTAAGGCTAAGAGAGCTTTTCCTGGGTAGTGGAGCTAAAAGCACTATCCCTGGGTAGTAGGGCTAAGAAAGCTTTTCCTGAGTAATAGGCCTAAGAAAGCTGTCCCTGGGTAGTAGGGCTAAGAAGATGTCCCTGGGTAGTGGAGCTAAAGAGCTGTCCCTGGGTAGTAGGGCTAAGACAGCTGTCCCTGGGTAGTAGGGCTAAGATAGCTGTCCCTGGGTAGTAGGGCTAAGACAGCTGTCCCTGGGTAGTAGGGATAGACAGGTGTCCCTGGGTAGTAGGGCTAAGAGAGCTTTTCCTGAGTAATAGGCCTAAGAAAGCTGTCCCTGGGTAGTAGGGCTAAGAAGATGTCCCTGGGTAGTGGAGCTAAAGAGCTGTCCCTGGGTAGTAGGGCTAAGACAGCTGTCCCTGGATAGTAGGGCTAAGACAGCTGTCCCTGGGTAGTAGGGCTAAGACAGCTGTCCCTGGATAGTAGGGATAAGACAGGTGTCCCTAGGTAGTAGGGCTAAGAGAGCTTTTCCTGAGTAATAGGCCTAAGAAAGCTGTCCCTGGGTAGTAGGGCTAAGAAGATGTCCCTGGGTAGTGGAGCTAAAGAGCTGTCCCTGGATAGTAGGGATAAGACAGGTGTCCCGGGTAGTAGGGCTAAGAGCTTTTCCTGAGTAATAGGCCTAAGAAAGCTGTCCCTGGGTAGTAGGGCTAAGAAGATGTCCCTGGGAAGTGGAGCTAAAGAGCTGTCCCTGGATAGTAGGGCTAAGACAGCTGTCCCTGGATAGTAGGGCTAAGACAGCTGTCCCTGGGTAGTAGGGCTAAGATAGCTGTCCCTGGGTAGTAGGGCTAAGACAGCTGTCCCTGGGTAGTAGGGATAGACAGGTGTCCCTGGGTAGTAGGGCTAAGAGAGCCTTTCCTGAGTAATAGGCCTAAGAAAGCTGTCCCTGGGTAGTAGGGCTAAGAAGATGTCCCTGGGTAGTGGAGGTAAAGAGCTGTCCCTGGATAGTAGGGCTAAGACAGCTGTCCCTGGATAGTAGGGCTAAGACAGCTGTCCCTGGATAGTAGGGCTAAGACAGCTGTCCCTGGATAGTAGGGCTAAGACAGCTGTCCCTGGATAGTAGGGCTAAGACAGCTGTCCCTGGATAGTAGGGCTAAGACAGCTGTCCCTGGGTAGTAGGGCTAAGGCAGCTGTCCCTGGGTAGTAGGGCTAAGGCAGCTGTCCCTGGGTAGTAGGGCTAAGACAGCTGTCCCTGGGTAGTAGGGCTAAGACAGCTGTCCCTGGGTAGTAGGGCTAAGACAGCTGTCCCTGGGTAGTAGGGCTAAGACAGCTGTCCCTGGGTAGTAGGGCTAAGACAGCTGTCCCTGGGTAGTAGGGCTAAGACAGCTGTCCCTGGGTAGTAGGGCTAAGACAGCTGTCCCTGGGTAGTAGGGCTAAGACAGCTGTCCCTGGGTAGTAGGGCTAAGACAGCTGTCCCTGGGTAGTAGGGCTAAGACAGCTGTCCCTGGGTAGTAGGGCTAAGACAGCTGTCCCTGGGTAGTAGGGCTAAGACAGCTGTCCCTGGGTAGTAGGGCTAAGACAGCTGTCCCTGGGTAGTAGGGCTAAGACAGCTGTCCCTGGGTAGTAGGGCTAAGACAGCTGTCCCTGGGTAGTAGGGCTAAGACAGCTGTCCCTGGGTAGTAGGGCTAAGACAGCTGTCCCTGGGTAGTAGGGCTAAGACAGCTGTCCCTGGGTAGTAGGGCTAAGACAGCTGTCCCTGGGTAGTAGGGCTAAGACAGCTGTCCCTGGGTAGTAGGGCTAAGACAGCTGTCCCTGGGTAGTAGGGCTAAGACAGCTGTCCCTGGGTAGTAGGGCTAAGACAGCTGTCCCTGGGTAGTAGGGCTAAGACAGCTGTCCCTGGGTAGTAGGGCTAAGACAGCTGTCCCTGGGTAGTAGGGCTAAGACAGCTGTCCCTGGGTAGTAGGGCTAAGACAGCTGTCCCTGGGTAGTAGGGCTAAGACAGCTGTCCCTGGGTAGTAGGGCTAAGACAGCTGTCCCTGGGTAGTAGGGCTAAGACAGCTGTCCCTGGGTAGTAGGGCTAAGACAGCTGTCCCTGGGTAGTAGGGCTAAGACAGCTGTCCCTGGGTAGTAGGGCTAAGACAGCTGTCCCTGGGTAGTAGGGCTAAGACAGCTGTCCCTGGGTAGTAGGGCTAAGACAGCTGTCCCTGGGTAGTAGGGCTAAGACAGCTGTCCCTGGGTAGTAGGGCTAAGACAGCTGTCCCTGGGTAGTAGGGCTAAGAGAACTGTCCCTGGGTAGTAGGGCTGAGAACACTTTCTCTGAGTTATAGGGCTAATAGCGCACTCCCTGGGTAGTAGGGCTGAGAACACTTTCTCTGAGTTATAGGGCTAATAGCGCACTCCCTGGGTAGTAAGGATAAGAGAGCTGTTCCTGGGTAGTAAGGCTAAGAAACCTGTGCCATACCTCAGAGTCCAAGATGGATGGCTCCCTATGCTAGTATAGGTTGCGTTTGCTCTGATTCAAAAATGGAACCACAAAAAAAGTGGTGGCTGACTGCGTTCTTGTGTTCGCTTCTTGTGCTGGCTGACTGTGATCACCATTTATTCAGGCTGACTGTGTTCACGGGGTGCACTGTTCACTCACAAAGATGGCCCCTGCTCCTTTTGCTGGTGGCGCCCCCTCTATTGGCTGCATCTGCTCAGATTCGAAGATCGCATCCGCCCCCTCTGCTAAGCACTGGTGTTTCGACGTAGAGCGCAGCCAGTACTTAGTACAGGGGGTGATGCCAGCACAGGGGGTGGCTGCCATCTTGTATTTTGAGCTCCAGAACACATTTCAACACTTCTCCGACTGGCTCTCCACTTTCATCGGACAGCGAGCTGGTCGGAGCAGTGTTAAAGCGTGTCCTGACCTCTCGGGCCACATAGAATGACATGGTGGGCTGGATTCAGCCTGTGGGCCTTGAGTTTGACACCGACCTAAATAGAACATTAGGAGTCTCTTTGACAGTAGCAATGTGCACATATATATGCTGTCTGGGGACTGGATGTACAGTATTTGGTCTTTATAGAGAGTTTTTGTGATATTGCGTTTTTACTGTCCCCTCCAGCTTCAGATTGGATATATTAGAGGTAATAGTAGTCCTGCAAGTTGCACATTAGTATAAGCAGCAGTTCGGCCCTTTGTAGTTGCACCGACCCGTTTATTCCACTTTAGTCTGTGCAGCTCTTTGCTCTCCTGGGATATTACATAATCACTTTTGTAGTCTTTCCTTTGACGTTTTTTTATACAGTGTGATTATTTTTGCTTCTACTTGGAAAAATCCCAGAGTAAAGGCTTCTTTATTTTCCAGATTGCTTCCTCAAGCAGCTGTTTTCCTGCTAATTGTCAGGGGCAGAGAGGTATCAGTCAGACAGGATTCAACACAACTTACTAAACTGAATTGTGGTTTTTCCTACAAAATGAAAGCCAAAAGTACAAAGACTTGTAAGGTAACCTCAGAATGCAGGCCACCGATTTCTTTACATTTCGAAGGATTTAAATCACTCTGGACTTTTGTTTCTCAGACGTACCCGGTAACAAATTGCTTTCTTTTGCTTTAAAGAACCATCAGGAAGTAATAAAGAGTTGGCTGATGTCAATGTGAAATTACATTAGATATGGTGGGTCCATACTAGGGGATTATCTACTGGTCATTGATGTAATGTCATGTGAGATATTGGAGACTTTCAGGGGATTCCTCTGGAGGGAAGCTATGAAGAACTGAAAATTGCATGTAAAAAAATCAAGGCCTGCAATTCATTAAAATCACTGTTTGGATCTTATACAGCAGTTGAGATTAGGTTGCAATTGAATATAGACAAAGTGTATAAAGTATTATACTGCCAGGATTCAGGTTAATGAAAATAGCAGAGGTGAATTAAGACCACCTTTCATTTATACAGAACACATTTAAAGGGCATTTCCCCATGAATGAAAAATTCCAAGAACATGTCCTTGAATTAACCTTGTGCTGCCGGGGACAGCCTATGTCTAGGATAGGGCAGCCATGTAATATTAATAGGGGACCCCCACCGATCGGCAGAACAAAGGAACTGTGGTTCTCCAAGCATAGTGGTATACATATGAGTGTGGTTGTGCCAGATACTGCAACGTAGTCTTATTCACTTGAATCCGGGGTGGAGAATCTTGTTTTTCTAGCCAAGGTCCATTTGGATATTTATAACATCAGTCGCGGGCCCTACAAAATGATCTACCGTATATTCCGGCGTATAAGACGACTTTTGAAGACTGAAAAATCTTCTGTCTTGTCTGGGGTCGTCTTATACGCCGGTAATGCTTTTGAACTTTCAGAAATTGACATGCGGGGATACTCTGGGGGTGTTAATAAGCTGCCGTGGCCGTATCCCTGCCATGTCGGAGTTAATATAAGGTGGAGGGAGTTAAAATACGGCGGCGGTAGGTCCAGACAGTCAGCGCTTCTGTGCTGAAACGGACACATCGCTGCGTATTCCCAGCTCCGGACACAGCGCAGGGCTTCTGTGCCGACAGCTTTCACTTGTCACAGAAGCGCTGCGCTGTGTCCGGAGCTGGGAAGTTCGCATCGCTTCTGTGACAATATATGAAAAGCCGGCAATTCAGCAGCGGCATAAGCCGGCACCCGACAATTTAGAATAGAAAGAATAGAGCTTCACACATAGATTAGATAGATAGAAACATGTCAGTCCCATATATATGAAGTACAGTGACAGTATTGCTTACTGTACTTGTCATTTAGTGTAAAGGATTTATTAAAACAAATAATAGTGTTTTCATGCACCGTCTCTTTAAAAAAGCCGGCCGGCAATTCAGCATCTGTACCCGACAATTTATAACAGAAAGATAGAGCATCACACATAGATTAGATAGATAGAAACATGTCAGTCACATATATATGAAGTACAGTGACAGTGCTGGTTACTGTACTTGTCATCTAGTGTTAAAATAACGGATTTATTTTAAAAAAAATTGGCGTGGGGTTCCCCTTAATTTTAGTCTCTAGCGGAGGTTAAGCAGACAGCTGGGGCAGATGTTTGAAGCCTGGGAAGGGGGTAATACCCACGGAGCTTCCCAGGCTACTAATATCAGCCCCCAGCTGAATACATAGCCTTTACTAGCTATTAAAATGGGGGACCCCCCCCAAAAAAATGACGTGGGGTCCCCCCTAATTTAATAGCTAGCAAAGGCTAGGCAGACAGCTGGGGGCTGATATTAATAGCCCAGGAAGGGAGCCATGAATATTGGCCCCCTCCCAGGCTAGAAACACCAGCCGTCAGCCGCCCCAGAAATGGCGCATTCATAGGATGCGCCAATTCTGGCACTTAGCCTCGCTCTTCCACGCTGCCCTGGTGCGGTGGCAGGGGGTAATAGGGTTGGGGTTGATGTCAGCTTATAATGCCAGCTGACATCAAGCCCAGGTTAGTAATGGAGAGGCGTCTATAAGACACCCCCATTACTAACCCCATAGTCAAAGTTACAAAAAAACACAAACACCCAGAATAAAGTCCTTTAATTGAAATAAACACACAATTCTTTATTGTTCTAAATTAAACCATACTTACCATCACGCCCATTCCAGCTGAAGCCAACGATCTCCTGCAATAAAAGTAAAATAATAAAGCAACCTCATCCTTACCTTTCCATGGTTCCCAGGACAGCTCCAGCTCTGCTACATCGAGATGACAGGCTGGACCGCAGCAGAACGCTGCCATCCAGCCTGTCATCCCGCGGACACTGAGAAGCGCAGGCTTGCTTGTGCTCCTCAGTGTCTGACTGTGACGGCATCCAGATGAGCCGACAATGAACTCAGCTCACCTCCTGGACGTCCGTCACTGACAGCGTGGGAAACTTCTACTGCGCATGCGGGGAGCAGGAGAATTTTCCCACGCTGTCAGTGACGTGCATGAGGTGAGCCGAGTTCATTGGACATGATCTCGGCTCATCTGGATGCCGTCACAGTCAGACACTGAGGAGCACAAGCATGCCTGCGCTTCTCAGTGTCTGCCGCATGGCAAGCTGAACGGCAGCGTTCTGCTGCGGTGCAGCCTGTCATGTGAATGTAGCAGAGCTGGACCGGTCCTGGGAACCATGGAGAGGTAAGGATGAGGTTGCTTTATTATTTTACTTTTATTGCAGGAGATCGTTGGCTTCAGCTGGAATGGGCGTGATGGTAAGTATGGTTTAATTTAGAACAATAAAGGATTGTGTCTTTATTTCAATTAAAGGACTTTATTCTGGGTGTTTGTGTTTTTTTTAATCACTTTACTAGAAATTCATGGCGGTCATGTCTAATATTGGCGTGACCCCATGAATTTCGGGCTTAGGGCCAGCTGATAATGCCAAGCTGGCCTTAACCCCTTTATTACCCAGTGAGCCACCGCACCAGGGCCCTGGATGAGTTGGGTACAGCGCCAGAAGATGGCGCTTCTATGAACGCGCCATTTTCCGGGGTGGCTGCGGACTGCAATTTGCAGCGGGTGGGGCCCAGAAAGCTTGGGCCTCCCTGCGCTGCAGATTCCAGCCCCCAGCTGCCTAGTTGTACCTGGCTGGACACAAAAATAGGGCGAAGCCCCACGTCTTTTTTTTTTTTTAATTATTTCATGAAATAATTTAAAAAAAAAGGGCTTCCCTATATTGTTGTGTCCGGCCAGGTACAAATAGGCAGCTGGTGGTTGGGGGCAGCCCGTTCCTGCCTGCTGTACCTGGCTGGACACAAAAATATGGCGAAGCCCCACGTCAACATTTTTGGGAAAAATTAATTACAAAATTAATAATAATTTAGGGACTGCATCTTTATTAACCCCTCAATTGTCATTTAGTGTTAAAATAAAGGATTTTTTAAAAAGAAAATTGGCGTGGGATCCACCATCATTATAGTCTCTAGCGGAGGTTAAGCAGACTGCTGGGGCAGATGTTTGAAGTCTGGGAAGGGGGTAATACCCACGGAGCTTCCCAGGCTACTAATATCAGCCCCCAGCTGAACACCTAGCCTTTACTAGCTATTAGAATGGGGGACCCCCTCAAAAAATGACGTGGGGTCCCCCCTATTTTAATATGTTTATGAGTGACAGTTTTCCTGCTATATACCTGCATGTCATAAGAATTTAAATTAAAAAAGGACCATGTTAAATTCAAATCTGTTTTTTTTTATTTTTACCGGTGTTTGGTATGCGTTGGAAAAGGGGTAGTCTTATACGGTGAATATATCCTAAACTCTATATTTTAACAGGAAAGTAGGGGGGTCGTCTTATACACCAGGTCGTCTTATACGCCGGAATATACGGTACTTGAAAATTAACCTACTATATTCGGCTAAACTTTTCAAACGTTTTTAACTCCCTCCTAATGTGATGGCTAAAACCAGGAGAAAAGGGGTGGACCCCACCAGGGGCGGACACAGACTG
The DNA here is from genome assembly GCF_046119375.1 of Phyllobates terribilis. NCBI lineage: Eukaryota > Metazoa > Chordata > Amphibia > Anura > Dendrobatidae > Phyllobates > Phyllobates terribilis. The sequence goes on along the minus strand of NW_027362765.1, from coordinate 454,022,219 downwards.
TAGTGGGCCCCTGTGCAAGAAATTTTTTGGGGCCCCCCCCCTGCGCTTCATAAGGCAACAAAGTTATGTAAACATAACCCCCCCATGTGCAGCTCTCATCCCCCCCATGTGCAGCTCACCCCCCCGATGCATCTCTCATCCCCCCCGTGCATCTCTCACCCCCCCATGTGCATCTCGCACCCCCCCATGTGCATCTCTCACCCCCCCATGTGCATCTCTCACCCCCCCATGTGCATCTCTCATCCCCCCCATGTGCATCTCTCATCCCCCCCATGTGCATCTCTCACCCCCCCATGTGCATCTCTCATCCCCCCCATGTGCATCTCTCACCCCCCCATGTGCATCTCTCATCCCCCCCCCATGTGCATCTCTCATCCCCCCCATGTGCATCTCTCATCCCCCCCATGTGCATCTTTCATCCCCCCCATGTGCATCTCTCATCCCCCCCATGTGCATCTCTCATCCCCCCCATGTGCATCTCTCATCCCCCCCTATGTGCATCTCTCATCCCCCCCCATGTGCATCTCTCATCCCCCCCCCATGTGCATCTCTCATCCCCCCCCATGTGCATCTCTCATCCCCCCCACTCCTAGTTAATTAATTGTATTTAAGAAAAATAAAACTTGTTATACTTACCCCCATGCGATCCCTGCAGAATCCTGGCACTCGTCCATGTCGCTGCCACCAGGTTCTCCTGACGTTCGGCCATGTGACGGTGCCACATACATAGCCAACAGCTTTTGTTTTGGCCAAAAGATTTTTAAAGCCGCCACCACGATAAGGTAGACTCTTCTGGCCGGGCCCTACTCTAACCTATTAAAATTTTCTTAAAATATCCAATACTCTTTTTAGATATATTTTTATTTAGTTTTCTTTAAGGGAATGTGTCATATACATTTTTTTTTTAAAATGACCAATAATACCACATACAGGGAATACCGCCACACCATCACCAGACCACATATTACCACAACATAGTGACCGAATAATACCACACAGAAGGGGGAAAAACTGCCACACCATGACCAGACCACATATTACCACCACATTACTAATATTACCACCACATTACTAATATTACCATAAGTGTCATTATACACGGGAGCTCTATACATGGTATGTATAATGTAAGTGTCCAGGTAATCTAGTGATCACCAGTGACATTATACACAGGAGCTCTGTATATAGTGTCAGTGTACAGGTAATACAGTGATCACCAGTGACATTATACACAGGAGCTCTGTATATAGTGTACAGGTAATACAGTGATCACCAGTGACATTATACACAGGAGCCCGGTACATAGTATATAGTGTAAGTGTACATGTAATGCACTGACTCACTGGTGACGTCTCTAGGTGAAGTCCTTCAGCTACGCTTTTCTCCTTCATCCAGCACAGACCGCCATCACGTCTTCCAGCCAGGACTCGTCTCTGCATAAAATAACACAGTTATCTAGAGCACATTCCCCAACTTCTACATTACGCAGCTGAATACAGACGTGCATCCACCATCAATATATGGTTAGTTATTATGCAACCTACCATTCCAAATATAAATTGTAATCCACCACGGTGCCCCCATTAACTGTAAATAGGCACTTAATATATAATTTAATTAGAACTTCTACTCTATACTTCCTGCTCCCCGCATTCATTATTTACATGCACCCCCTGCCCCAATTCATTATATCATGTCCGTGCTCTCCCCACCCCATCGTCATTTATCATTTACTCTCCCCCACCCCACATTCATTATGTGCAGCTCATTATCCCCCTACTCCTAATTCCCCGATGTGCAGCTCATTTTCTCCCAATTCCCCCATGTGCAGCTCTCACCCCCCCATGTGCACATCTCTCATCCCCCTCCCCCACATGTGCCCCTCTCTCATCCTCATCCCCCTCCCCCACATGTGCCCCTCTCTCATCCCCCTCCCACACATGTGCCCCTCTCTCATCCCCCCCCATGTGCATCTCTCATCCCCCCCACATGTGCACATCTCTCATCCCCCTCCCCCACATGTGCACATCTCTCATCCCCCTCCCCCACATGCATCTCTTATCCCCCTCCCCATGTGCATCTCTTATCCCCCTCCCCATGTGCATCTCTTATCCCCCTCCCCCATGTGCATCTCTTATCCCCCTCCCCCATGTGCATCTCTTATCCCCCTCCCCCCATGTGCATCTCTTATCCCCCTCCCCCATGTGCATCTCTTATCCCCCTCCCCCATGTGCATCTCTTATCCCCCTCCCCCATGTGCATCTCTTATCCCCCTCCCCCCATGTGCATCTCTTATCCCCCTCCCCCATGTGCATCTCTTATCTCCCCCCCATGTGCACCTCTCTCATCCCCCCCACCCCATGTGCATCTTTTATCATCTCCCCCCCCACGTGCACCTCTCTCATCCCCCTCCCCCCACGTGCACCTCTCTCATCCCCCTCCCCCCACATGTGCACCTCTCTCATCCCCCTCCCCCCACATGTGCACCTCTCTCACCCCCCCCACCCCATGTGCATCTTTTATCATCTCCCCCCCCCCCCATGTGCATCTCTTATCTCACACACACACACACACACACACACACCTCCCATTCCCCCCACTCCTAGTAAATTGTATTTTGAAAAAAACAAAACTTGTTATACTTACCCCCATGCGATCCCTGCAGAATCCTGGCACTCGTCCAAATCGCTGACACCAGGTTCTCCTGACTTCCGGCCAAGTCAGGGGAATCATGAAGGCGCAGCGCTGAGATGTCCCGGACCGGCGCTTAGCATGGGGCCGGGGGCCCCATGAGGAGAGAGACTCACAAGAGGGGGCCCCCAACGGGGCTCCAAGGGGGCCCCTACCGGCTGGGCCCCACACTGGAGTCAGGGCAGACATGCCCTGATGGCGGCCCTGCTGGAGCCTGGAGGGGCCCCCTCTCCCTCGGGGCCCCCGTTCAATGAACGGGCTGCACGGGCGGTAGTTCCGCCCCTGGACCCCACATAGGAAAAGGTTTATAAAGGGGAACCTCCCCTGATATTCCATCACCCGAACAGCCAGTCACTGAAGCCCTGGAGACACAATCTCCATTAACCTTTTACATACCAACCCACCCCACAGTCAGTAAGGCATTTCTATGCTGACCTGCCATATCCATTCCAGGTTTTTGTTAGTTTGGAGTTCAGGTGATGTTTTGTGATGATAAGATTGGAAAGGAACTTTCTTGCTCTCACTTTCCTGCTCTTGCCATTGTCTAATGTTTTGCCTTCGCTGTCTTGCAGTTTCATAGACAAGAAAGCAAAGGCACAAAGTCCTGCCCTTACCCCCTGTAATTTGTGTTGATATCAGTTCTACTTCACAACAGGAAGTTGACATCAAATTGGACATATCCGGTGACCAGAATTTTGAGCTACATTTTTTTTTGTCCAATTGTCATTATGGGTTAAAAAATAAACCTAGGCAAAAATAACTCTAGAGTGATAGCCTATATGATTACTATGCTTTTGAAGGGGTCAGACATTAATTTTACAGGGTAGCTACCCATGGGTTTGGCATTTTAATTTGCACTGGAGAGACAGTGATCCAGAAGCAGTGAATTTAAAGTCGATGTGTTGTCAGATTTCACAATACAAACTACATATGTTATTAAAGGGACTGTCATCAGGAAAATATAGTGTAATGTTCAGGCAACATGTTATAGAGTAGGGGGAGCGGAGTAGATTGATATATACAGTGCCGGACTGGAGTACCTGGGGCCCACCAGGAAAAAATCAATCTTGGGGCCCACCAGCACCATGCAGTTACCGTATATAGGAATAACATACAGTGGTGGCCAAAAGTATTGGCACCCCTGCAATTCTGTCAGATAATACTCAGTTTCTTCCTGAAAATGATTGCTATCACAAATTCTTTGGTATTATTATCTTCATTTAATTTGCTTGCAAGGAAAAAACACAAACAAGAATGAAGCAAAAATCAAATCATTGATCATTTCACACAAAACTCCAAAAATGGGCCAGACAAAAGTATTGGCACCCTCAGCCTGATACTTGGTTGCACAACCTTTAGCCAAAATAACTGCGATTTCCGGTAACAATCAATGAGTTTCTTACAATGCTCTGCTGGAATTGTAGACCATTCTTCTTTGGCAAACTGCTCCAGGTCCCTGATATTTGAAGGGTGCCTTCTCCAAACTGCCATTTTGAGATCTCTCCACAGGTGTTCTATGGGATTCAGGTCTGGACTCATTGCTGGCCACCTTAGAAGTCTCCAGTGCTTTCTCTCTGTAGCATCGGCGTCTCTGCCCCGTTCTAGGCAGAGACGCCGTCCCTCTCACCTCCCCGCTCCTGGCGCGGCGTCTTCCAGCGCTGCTCTCCCCGCTGCTTCCGGCGCGCGCTCCTTCCCCGGCAGTGTGCTTAGGGCGCGCGCGCTCCCCCTCTCTTAATGGGACCGCGCGCGCCGTCCTAAGGAGTCCCCAGCCAATTGCCGGAGGACCTCCCATATAAAGGGCACCTCCTCCAAAATGGAGGTGCCCGAGCAATGTTGTTTGCACCTGTGTCTCACCTGTGCTTCAGCCCTCAGGTCCCCCTGCCAGTTACCTGCCAGATTCCTGCCAGCTTGCTGCCTTTGTCCTGCCTGATATCCAGTCACCTGCCTGCTAGCCTGAGGTCCGACGGTCTGCCTTCCAACTCCTGTCAGTCTGTCTATGGACCAGCTTGCCCGCTCACCTGGGAGCGCACACCTGTTACCTGCCTGCTAGCCTACCTGGAGGCTCCGCCGTCACGTGCTGTGACCATCTGCCTTTTCAGAGACTCCTGCCCGCTCACCTGGGAGCGCACACCTGTTACCTGCCTGCTAGCCTACCTGGAGGCTCCGCCGTCACGTGCTGTGACCATCTGCCTTTCCAGAGACTCCTGCCTGCTCACCTGGGAGCGCCCACCTGTTACCTGCCTGCTAGCCTACCTGGAGGCTTCGCCGTCACGTGCTGTGACCACCTACCATTCCAGAGACTCTCGCTTGCTCACCTGGGAGCACACATCTACCATCTGCCTGCTAGCCTACCCGGAGGCTCTGCCATCACAGGTCGTACCTACCCTTTACCCAGAGACTGCCCCGGTCACTTGCCGTAACTCCCTGCCCGTTCATCCAGAGACTGCCCCGGTCACTTGCCGTAACTCCCTGCCCGTTCTTCCAGAGACTGCCCCGGTCATTTGCCGTGGCCTCCTGCCCGTTCTTCCAGAGACTGCCCCGGTCACTTGCCGTGACCTCCAGCCCGTCCACTCAGACTGTCCCGGTCACCTGCTGTGACTGCCTGCCCGTCATCCCTGATTGCCACCCGCTCCCTTACAAGGACTGCCCCCTTGTATAGTAGCTCAGAGGTTCCGCCTCCTAGACCCGTTACAGTTTGCTCGGGCCATGGAACCCGGTGGCACCCAAGCTCCCTCGCTCTCGGACCTGTGTCATGAACTGTCCCGCCAGAGGTCCCAACAGGAGTCCATCCTGGGTCACCTGCGGAATGTCAATTCTCGCCTGGACACTGACTGCTCCGCCAGCAACCTCCGCCAGCGCCATGATTCGCAATCCGACAGCTCCGCTGTCCACCAACACTATGGTATCCTACCCCGGACCCCGGCTTTCTGCACCTCCTCGCTTCGGAGGCGACTCCGCTCAGGCTCGGGGCTTCATAAATCAGTGCACCCTGCACTTTGAACTCCTGTCCCACCAGTTTAACTCCGACCGGGCCAAAATTGCCTTCATCATGTCCCATCTCACCGGAGAGGCTCTGGCCTGGCTAAATCCTCTATGGGAGAGAGGAGACCCCCTGGTGTCCAACTTGCCTGCCTTTCTCACGGCCTTCCGGAAAGTCTTCGACGAACCCGGACGGAAGACCTCATCCGCATCGTCACTGCTACGCCTCCGTCAGGGAAGCCTCACCGTGGGCCAATATGCCATACGGTTCCGTACCCTTGCCTCGGAGCTGGCCTGGGATAATGACGCTCTGGTTTCAGTCTTCTGGGAGGGTCTGTCCGGCCGTATTAAAGATGAACTTGCCGGTCGGGACATTCCTACCACCCTCGATGACCTGATAGCTCTTGCCACCCGGATTGACCTGCGGTTCCAGGAGCGTGCCAAAGAGGTCACCCGTGAGAGGAGGTTTCCACGCCTAGCTCCTACTTTTCAGCAACCCGTCACTCCCTCCGTCTCTCCTGAGCCTATGCAGGTCGACCAGACCAAGATGGTCGGTTCTCGCCAAGAATCTCGCCGAGCCGAGGGAAGCTGTTTCTATTGTGGCAGTAAGAAGCACTTCATCCGTTCCTGCCCGGAAAAGCCGGGAAACGCCAGTGTCTAGGACCACTCGGAGAGGTCGTCCTAGACAAAAGTAAGTCCTCTCCGTCTCTGACCTTACCGGTCTCTATTGCTTGGGGAGAAAACCGTCTCTTCGAACTCGCCCATCTGGATTCTGGAGCTGCTGGAAACCTCATCGCCCAGTCTCTGGTAGAGAGATACCATATTCCCACCAAGTCCCTGGCGGAGCCATTGTCAGTTGCTTCCGTGGATGGAAGACTTCTCTCGGAGACCATCCTGCTCGTCACCGAACCTATAACCCTACAGGTGGGAATGCTGCACTCTGAGGAGATCTCATTCCATGTGCTGTCCGGACTTTCTCACTCCTTGTTGCTAGGTCTACCTTGGCTCCAGACACATGAACCCGTATTGAACTGGCGGTCCGGTGAAGTACTCCGATGGGGTCCTGACTGCCATAGGACCTGCCTGGTTCCGGTCCGTCCACTTCGCCCTCAGCCTACTCCAGCTAATTTACCTGGTCTCCCGGCTCCCTACTGGCCCTATGCGGACGTCTTCGGTAAGAAGGAAGCTGAGACGTTGCCGCCCCATAGGCCATACGATTGCCCGATCGACCTGGTACCTGGCACCACTCCTCCCCGTGGGCGTATCTACCCGTTATCTGCAGCCGAGACCCGAGCCATGTCTGAGTACATTGAAGAGAATCTGGCTAGGGGATTTATCCGAAAATCTACCTCCCCGGCTGGAGCCGGATTCTTCTTTGTCAAAAAGAAAGACGGCTCGCTACGTCCCTGTATTGACTACAGAGGACTCAATCTCATTACGGTAAAAAACAAATATCCCCTGCCACTCATCTCCGAATTGTTTGACCGGCTCAAGGGCGCCAGGATCTTCTCCAAGCTGGATCTTCGAGGAGCGTATAATCTGGTCCGTATCCGTCAAGGAGACAAGTGGAAGACGGCATTCAATACCCGGGACGGTCACTACGAGTACCTTGTGATGCCCTTCGGTCTCTGTAATGCTCCCGCGGTCTTTCAGGAACTAGTCAATGACATCTTCCGTGACCTCCTGTACTCCTGCGTAGTGGTATACCTGGACGATATCTTGGTCTTCTCTCCGGATCTCCCCACACACCGGAGGGATGTTGGTCAGGTCCTGCTTAGGCTTCGGCAGAACCACCTTTACGCCAAATACGAGAAGTGCCTCTTCGATCAGACCTCCCTTCCGTTCTTGGGCTATGTCATCTCCCAAACAGGTCTGCAAATGGATCCCGAGAAGCTCTCTTCCGTTCTAAAATGGCCTCGTCCTGAAGGTTTGAAGGCGATACAGCGATTCCTGGGCTTCGCTAATTATTATCGTCTTTTCATCCCACACTTCTCGTCTCGGACTGCTCCCATATCTGCACTTACCCGTAAGGGGGCTAACCCCAGGATATGGTCGCCTGAAGCCGAGGAGGCCTTCCTTTCCCTAAAGAAAGCCTTCGCCTCTGCTCCCGTCCTGCACCGTCCGGACTGTAATAAACAATTCTACCTGGAGGTTGATGCTTCCTCCTCCGGAGCCGGAGCGGTGCTCACCCAGAAGTCTTCTACCGGGAGAATGGTAACGTGCGGCTTCTTCTCCAAAATCTTCTCCTCGTCGGAGCGCAACTACTCCATTGGAGACCGGGAATTGCTAGCCATCAAATTGGCACTAGGAGAGTGGCGCTATCTGCTTGAAGGGGCTCTCTACCCGGTAATTATCTACACGGATCACAAAAACCTGGCATATCTCCAAAATGCCCAGAGGCTCAATCCTCGCCAGGCCCGGTGGTCGTTGTTTTTTGCCCGCTTCGACTTCACTCTTCATTTCCGTCCGGCGGACAAGAACGTCAAAGCTGATGCCTTGTCTCGGTCTTTCCTGTCCTCCGATCAAGAGGAGGAACCTACGCACATCATCGACTCCTCCAAGGTGATGAATGTGGCTCCCTTGGATCTAACTCGTCTTCCACCCGGTAAGACGTTCATAGCTGTGCCAGATCGGGAGAGGGTTCTTCGCTGGGGACATTCTTCTAAACTAGCTGGCCATGCTGGCCAAAAAAAGACCTTTCAACTTATTGCCCGGCATTACTGGTGGCCTACCCTACGTAAGGACGTGGTAGACTTCATCGCGGCCTGTTCATCCTGTGCTCGTAACAAAGTTCCCCGACATCTACCTGCCGGCCATCTCCTGCCCCTTCCCGTACCTGCTGCTCCTTGGCAACACATCGCTATGGACTTTATCACCGACCTTCCAGTTTCTGCCGGTTGTACCGTCATTTGGGTTGTCGCTGACCGTTTTTCTAAGATGGCCCACTTCATTCCCCTGCCTGGTCTTCCGTCTGCACCCGAGTTGGCTAAAGACTTTATCCGCCACATCTTCCGTCTCCATGGTCTGCCCCTCCACATCGTGTCGGATCGTGGGGTTCAGTTCACCTCTCGTTTCTGGAGAGCCACTTGTAAGCTGCTGGACATTACCCTGGATTTCTCCTCCGCTTACCACCCTCAGTCCAATGGTCAAGTGGAGCGGATCAATCAGATCTTGTCCAGCTACCTCCGGCACTTCGTGGATGCTCACCACTCGGACTGGGTGGATCTTCTACCGTGGGCCGAGTTCTCTTATAACAACCATGAGAGCGAGTCCTCTTCCAAATCCCCGTTCTTTATAGTTGGTGGCCAACATCCCCGGATTCCACTTCCTGTCTCCGTTTCTGTGGACAACCCTGCTGCGGAGTCTCTTGTCAGCGAATTTTCTACTATTTGGGAGAGCACCAGGTCCGCTCTTCTTCTCTCCTCTGAGCGGATGAAGAGATATGCTGATAAGAGACGTCTGGATCCGCCCCAATTCCGTCCGGGAGACAAGGTTTGGCTCTCATCCAAACATGTGCGGCTCAAAATACCCTCCTACAAGTTGGGTCCTCGATTCATCGGCCCCTTCGAAGTCCTCAGGCAAATTAACCCTGTGGCCTACAAATTAAAACTCCCGGCCACCCTACGGATCCCCAACTCCTTCCACGTATCTCTCCTCAAACCCATTGTCTTTAACTCTTTTTCCAAAAATCCAGGTGCCCCTCCTGCTCCGGTTTCCGCTGATGACATCTTTGAGGTAGAGAGTATTCTGGCCTCCAAGAGGGTAAGAGGAAAAACCTTTTTTCTGGTAGATTGGAAGGGGTTTGGTCCTGAGGAGAGAACTTGGGAACCCAGGGAGAACATCAACGCCCCGCTTCTCCTTGAAAAATTTCTTTCTGGCCTAAAAAAGAGGGGGCCTAAAGGGGGGGGTACTGTAGCATCGGCGTCTCTGCCCCGTTCTAGGCAGAGACGCTGTCCCTCTCACCTCCCCGCTCCTGGCGCGGCGTCCTCCAGCGCTGCTCTCCCCGCTGCTTCCGGCGCGCGCTCCTTCCCCGGCAGTGTGCTTAGGGCGCGCGCGCGCGCGCGCTCCCCCTCTCTTAATGGGACCGCGCGCGCCGTCCTAAGGAGTCCCCGGCCAATTGCCGGAGGACCTCCCATATAAAGGGCACCTCCTCCAAAATGGAGGTGCCCGAGCAATGTTGTTTGCACCTGTGTCTCACCTGTGCTTCAGCCCTCAGGTCCCCCTGCCAGTTACCTGCCAGATTCCTGCCAGCTTGCTGCCTTTGTCCTGCCTGATATCCAGTCACCTGCCTGCTAGCCTGAGGTCCGACGGTCTGCCTTCCAACTCCTGTCAGTCTGTCTATGGACCAGCTTGCCCGCTCACCTGGGAGCGCACACCTGTTACCTGCCTGCTAGCCTACCTGGAGGCTCCGCCGTCACGTGCTGTGACCATCTGCCTTTTCAGAGACTCCTGCCCGCTCACCTGGGAGCGCACACCTGTTACCTGCCTGCTAGCCTACCTGGAGGCTCCGCCGTCACGTGCTGTGACCATCTGCCTTTCCAGAGACTCCTGCCCGCTCACCTGGGAGCGCCCACCTGTTACCTGCCTGCTAGCCTACCTGGAGGCTTCGCCGTCACGTGCTGTGACCACCTACCATTCCAGAGACTCTCGCTTGCTCACCTGGGAGCACACATCTACCATCTGCCTGCTAGCCTACCCGGAGGCTCTGCCATCACAGGTCGTACCTACCCTTTACCCAGAGACTGCCCCGGTCACTTGCCGTAACTCCCTGCCCGTTCATCCAGAGACTGCCCCGGTCACTTGCCGTAACTCCCTGCCCGTTCTTCCAGAGACTGCCCCGGTCACTTGCCGTGACCTCCTGCCCGTTCTTCCAGAGACTGCCCCGGTCACTTGCCGTGACCTCCAGCCCGTCCACTCAGAGACTGTCCCGGTCACCTGCTGTGACTGCCTGCCCGTCATCCCTGATTGCCACCCGCTCCCTTACAAGGACCGCCCCCTTGTATAGTAGCTCAGAGGTTCCGCCTCCTAGACCCGTTACACTCTCCAACCATTTTATAGTGCTTTTGGAAGTGTGTTTTGGGTCATTGTCCTGCTGGAAGACCCATGACCTCTGAGGGAGACCCAGCTTTCTCACACTGGGCCCTACATAATGCTGCAAAATTTGTTGGTAGTCTTCAGACTTCATAATGCCATGCACACGGTCAAGCAGTCCAGTGCCAGAGGCAGCAAAGCAACCCCAAAACATCAGGGAACCTCCGCCATGTTTGACTGTAGGGACCGTGTTCTTTTCTTTGAATGCCTCTTTTTTTTTTCCTGTACACTCTATGTTGATGTTTTTTCCCAAAAATCTCTACTTTTGTCTCATCTGACCAGAGAACATTCTTCCAAAACGTTTTAGGCTTTCTCAGGTAAGTTTTGGCAAACTCCAGCCTGGCTTTTTTATGTCTCGGGGTAAGAAGTGGGGTCTTCCTGGGTATCCTACCATACAGTCCCTTTTCATTCAGACGCCGACGGATAGTACGGGTTGACACTGTTGTACCCTCGGACTGCAGGGCAGCTTGAACTTGTTTGGATGTTAGTCGAGGTTCTTTATTCACCATCCGCACAATCTTGCGTTGAAATCTCTCGTCAATTTTTCTTTTCCGTCCACATCTAGGGAGGTTAGCCACAGTGCCACGGGCTTTAAATTTCTTGATGACACTGCGCACGGAAGACACAGGAACATTCAGGTCTTTGGAGATGGACTTGTAGCCTTGAGATTGCTCATGCTTCCTCACAATTTGGTTTCTCAAGTCCTCAGACAGTTCTTTGGTCTTCTTTCTTTTCTCCATGCTCAATGTGGTACACACAAGGACACAGGACAGAGGTTGAGTCAACTTTAATCCATGTTAACTGGCTGCAAGTGTGATTTAGTTATTGCCAACACCTGTTAGGTGCCACAGGTAAGTTACAGGTGCTGTTAATTACACAAATTAGAGAAGCATCACATGATTTTTCAAACAGTGCCAATACTTTTGTCCACCCCCTTTTTTAGGTTTGGTGTGGAATTGTATCCAATTTGGCTTTAGGACAATTCTTTTTGTGTTTTTTCATTGAAGACAAATTAAATGAAGATAATAATACCAAAGAATTTGTGATTGCAATCATTTTCAGGAAGAAACTGAGTATTATCTGACAGAATTGCAGGGGTGCCAATACTTTTGGCCACCACTGTAAGTCCACAAACTCTTTCAAAATGAATCAACTTTATTAACCAATAAATAACCAATGTAATGAATAAATAACAAACTAAAGAAACAAACTCCTGGCAAAAGAGGAACACTGTTATCTTATTCACATCAGTGTGTGATAAAGTGCCATAACAGAACAATAACAATAAATACTTTCAAGGTACATTCTCTTAAAGTATAAGTGCCACAAATTGAACCAGCATCTATCTAGCATCCCAGCAGCCAGCATCATTGTAGCAGCACCAAACTGGGCCCACTGGGAAAACTTAAAGAATTCTGTAAGCATTTTGGAAGCTTGTATTGCACGTTTTCCTCTCCTCTATAATACAGTACCATTCAATTGTTAGTGAAAGGCCCAAAACAACAAATAAACACACACTAACAGTCATTCAGCTGCAAAATTACAAAAGTTTTTTTTCAGAACAGAAGATGACATTGCATACGTATTAATAATGTCATCATAGTCTAAGTTCCTTGAAATGTCATACTCAATGTTCAACAGAAGGAGTGACTCTAAAAGCTCCTGTCCAATCGAAGACCTCAGATGATTTTTTACAATTTTCAGCTTTGAGAACATTCTTTCACATACACTTGCTTGCACCCAGGTTTTAAGAAGTGTCTTGTAAACTGCAAAAATGTTTGTGTAAGCAGCAGAATGTAAATTGTAGTCATATAAAAGTCTGTAGCAGCAGGAAAGACAGTTTTTTTTGCGGGACGAGTTGTACTTTCAGATGCAATCATTTATTTTACCATATAGTGTACAGGGAAATGGCAACAAAAATTCCAAGTGCAGTAAAATTGCAAAAAAAGTGCAATTACACGTTTGTTTATTGGGTTTTTTAGTCACCATGTTCATTATCTGGTAAAACAGACATGACAATGTGATGCCTTGGGTCAGTACAAGTTCGTAGATACCAAACATGTATACCTTTACTGGTATCTAAGTGGTGAAAACAAATTTGAAAAAAAGAAAATCACACTTTTCCTACCATGTTCTGCGCACTGTAGTGTTCTCATTTTTTTGGATCTGGGGCTGTGTGACGGCTTATTTTTTGCGCCTTGAGCTAACGTTCATCTCTGCTGCTGTGTAGTAGTCACAAACAGGGAGAGGTTAAACATCCAAGTATTTAATATGTATTGCAAATAAAGAATGTTCCCATTCTTAATATCCGAAAAAAAACAAATGACTGACAACAATCCACTATACCTAGACTAATAATACCATATAGAAGAGAGAAATACCGCCACACCATGACCAGAACACATACCACCACATAGTGATCAAATACTACCAAGTACAAGGTATATATACTGCCACACCATGAGAAGACCACATATTACCACCACATAGTGACTGTCCAAATAATACCACATACAAGGGACAAATACCGCGACGCCATGACCATGGCACATAATGGCACCAGATAGTGACTGATAATGAAAATGTAAAAAAGCTCAGTGTACAGATAATGTAGAGATTATCAGAGACATTATACACAGGAGCTCTGTATATAGTGTCAGTGTAGAGGTAATACAGTGATCACTGGTGACATTATACACAGGAGCTCTGTATATAGTGTCAGTGTACAGGTAATACAGTGATCACCAGTGACATTATGCACAGGAGCTCTGTATATATTGTCAGTGTACAGATAATACAGTGATCACCAGTGACATTATACACAGGAGCTCTGTATATAGTGTCAGTGTACAGGTAATACTGGGATCACCAGTGACATTATGCACAGGATCTCTGTATATAGTCAGTGTACAGATAATGTAGAGATTATCAGTGACATTATACACAGGAGCTCTGTGTATAGTGTCAGTGTAGAGGAAATACAGTGATCACCAGTGACATTATGCACAGGAGATCTGTATATAGTGTCAGTGTGTGTGCATAGGTAATACACTGATCACCAGTGACATTATGCACAGGAGCTCTGTATATAGTGTCAGTGTACAGATAATGTAGAGATTATCAGTGACATTATACACAGGAGCTCTGTGTATAGTGTCAGTGTAGAGGTAATACAGTGATCACCAGTGACATTATGCACAGGAGCTCTGTATATAGTGTCAGTGTGTGTGTATAGGTAATACAGTGATCACCAGTGACATTATGCACAAGAGCTCTGTATATAGTGTCAGTGTGTGTGTATAGGTAATACACATACTCACCAGTGACATTACACACAGGAGCTCTGTATATAGTGTCAGTGTGTGTGTATAGGTAATACACATACTCACCAGTGACATTACACACAGGAGCTCTGTATATAGTGTCAGTGTGTGTGTATAGGTAATACAGTGATCACCAGTGACATTACACACAGAAGCTCTGTGTATAGTGTCAGTGTAGAGGAAATACAGTGATCACCAGTGACATTATGCACAGGAGCTCTGTATATAGTGTCAGTGTGTGTGTATAGGTAATACAGTGATCACCAGTGACATTATGCACAAGAGCTCTGTATATAGTGTCAGTGTGTGTGTATAGGTAATACACATACTCACCAGTGACATTACACACAGGAGCTCTGTATATAGTGTCAGTGTGTGTGTATAAGTAATACACATACTCACCAGTCACATTACACACAGGAGCTCAGTATATAGTGTCAGTGTGTGTGTATAGGTAATACAGTGATCACCAGTGACATTACACACAGGAGCTCTGTGTATAGTGTCAGTGTAGAGGTAATACAGTAATCACCAGTGACATTACACACAGGAGCTCTGTATATAGTGTCAGTGTGTGTGTATAGGTAATACAGTGATCACCAGTGACATTACACACAGGAGCTCTGTGTATAGTGTCAGTGTAGAGGTAATACAGTGATCACCAGTGACATTATACACAGGAGCTCTGTATATAGTGTCAGTGTGTGTGTATAGGTAATACAGTGATCACCAGTGACATTACACACAGGAGCTCTGTGTATAGTGTCAGTGTGTGTGTATAGGTAATGCACATACTCACCAGTGATGTCTCTAGGTGAAGTACTTTATCTGCAGACTGATATATCACATCTTCTATGCAGGACTTATCTCTGCAGAAAATAACATAGTTAGCTATAACTGATCACTTCCAGAGCACAATCCACACTTTTCCCAAGATTTCTACACTGCATGAAATGACAAAAAAAACAACATAGTGCCGCACTACACAGTAACAGTGCTCCAGCGTCATTCTGTGCCTGCTCATCTGTCAGCAGACATATTTGTCTGATGGCAAAGATGTAGCAGAGCTGAAGACAGAAAACCTATAGATTACGTCGGAGTGAGGATTTTTCTTTATTAAAGATGGAGTACCTAAATGTGTTTTATTTTTAATAACAAAAAAAAAATGTCTGTTTTTTTTTTCTGTTTACTAGAAATTCATGGTGGCTATGTCTAATTTGGCATGACACCATGAATTTCGGGCTTAGTACCAGCTGATAATACAAAGCTGGCCTGGTACTAACCCTATTATTACCCAGGGTGCCACTCACCACCAGGGCCGCTGGAAGAGCCTGGTAAAGCACCTGGAAATGGTGCTCTAATGAATGCGCGATTTTCAGGGGTGGCTGCAGGCTGTGATTTTCAGCGTGGGGGGCCAAGAACGCTTGGGCCTTACCATGCTGTGAATCCCAGCCCCCAGCTTATCAGGGCTAATAAAAGATCTATTTAAAGGAGTTTTCTGCTGTTAACAAAACGGACCCTAAAAGCTTGTAGTCTTGTAAAATAACAAGTCATATGGTACTCGCCCTCCCTGGGGCCAGTGGTGACTCTCCGTCATTGCTTTTGTCTCAATGTTTTGGCTACAACAGTGACATCACATTGACAGCGCACGTCACTGCTGCAGCCAATCACTGAGCTAAGCAGCCCATGCTGTTTACATCAGCAGAGTCTCTGTGCTCAGTGATTGGCTGCAGCAGTAATGTGTGCTGTGGTTGTGATGACGCCATTTGAGCAGAAAGAAACAGACCAGAGCTGCATGGAGAGCCAACGCTGGGCTGTTGAGTGGCGTGCGCTTCCATGTACCACATCAAATCTTACTCCAGTCTCTTACTGGAGTAAGATTTCTGATGTAAGTAACGCCACAGTTTGTTGGGAATTAGACGAGCTGTGGTGTCACGTCTCTCATCGCACCCCCATCCTGCTACAGCTCTGCCATTTTGGCGGAGCAAGGAGAAACTGTTGTGAAAATGCCAAAAGTTTGGTGAAATTGCTTTGATGGATGGGGGCCAATATCTGCAAATAAATGCTTCCCGATTTCTGCATGGATTACGTTTGCTAAAAGTGCTGCTTACTGCTTTATGCTAATCATATACAGTATATGCTTTATTTCTATTTATTTAATCCCAACCAGCAGCGTTTTTACTGAGCAGCCTCTGATATTTTGGACACTGAAATGTTTTTTTTTGTTGGGTCCTTGGCAGAAGTTGGGTTATGAAGATATTATGTATATTTCCTGGAGGAGAGAATGAGTTTCCCAGCTCCTTATTTTTTCCAGTGTAAGTTACACCATCTATTTGACATCTCATAATTCTTGCAAATTGAAAGGGAATTTTCTTGATTTAAACCAGTTTTATAGATCCTTTTAACATCTTCATAGTGAAATTCAATATGTCCGTTCATGTGTTTTTGTCAGTTTATTATATCCTTTATAGTAAATGGTTGGAGTAAAATTAGACCCAAGCTGCACTTGATGTTACTTTAATGTTTATAGCAGATTATTTTAGTTTAACTGAGTTATCCATTTATATTTCTTTTATCACGTTAGTAGCAAATATGAGAAAACAAACAGCCATATTCATTCTTTCTTTTTTTAATTTCGGAAGGGGCTTTAGTCCTTTGGCTAAAAGAAAAGCAGGCCCAACCCAATGAAGCATACCCGTCCTTTCATCAGAAAAGTATGGTCATTCTGCCATCATCCGATATAGCAAGTTGTCTGGTGTTTGTACCAAAAGTAATCTATTATGTCATGATTACTATGCTCTGTGAATTGCCACCCACTCTTTTTGAGTAGGAGGGTCCTCTTCATCAGCATTCTTGCAGCATTATAGGTGCCAGGAATCTCCTTTTCCGCACTTCTCAGCAAGCATTACTCCTGCTTTTGTCCCAGTGGCTTGCCTGCCCTGAAATGCCTGTATGCAGACAGGAGAGCAGTACTGAAGAGAGAATGAGTAAGTTTTCCATTTTCTTACATTTCTTTTACCTTCCTTTCAAACGTTGTGATTTTTAAAAAGGTGTGAGGCCATGTAAAGGTGCTTAATGCTCACAGTGAGGCGAGCGTGAGATAAAATTGGTTATTTACTGGGCCTTTTTGCGGTGGTGACTCATAAAGAGTGCGGGATTTTCGGAAAAATATTGGATGAAGGTCCATGTCCTCTCCCTATTTTTTTTCAAGACCAAATTACATAATAGAAGCCCCCTTCAGTTCTTAGGTGGTGGAGACCCCAGGGCAACTGCCCCATTTGCCCATCCTATAATTAGCCCCTGCTCTATATCAATGACTTAAAGAAGTTGTCAACTACTTTAACATTGATGACCTATCCTTAGGATAAGTCATCAATATCTGATCGGTGGGGGTCTGACACCCAGGACCCCCACCAATCAGCTGTTCTTAGTGCTGGCAGCTGCCAGAAGTATTCAGTTATGGAGCTGCTCCGTCTACTGATAGTGGCCACCGCAAGGTATTGCACATCCACCCCCTATTGATTTGAACAGGAGGCAGATGTGCAGTACCCGGCCACGGCTACTATTAGTAGACGGAGCAGCTCCGTATAGGCGGCGGATGTGCAGTACCCGGCCGCGGCTACTATTAGTAGACAGAGCAGCTCCGTATAGGGGGCGGATTTGCAGTACCCGGCCGTGGCTACTATTAGTAGGCGGAGCAGCTCCTTATAGGGCGCGGATGTGCATTACCCGGCCGCGGCTACTATTAGTAGATGGAGCAGCTCCATATAGGGGGTGGATGTGCAGTACCCGGCCGCGGCTACTATTAGTAGATGGAGCAGCTCCGTATAGGGGGTGGATGTGCAGTACCCGGCTGTGGCTACTACTATTAGTAGATAGAGCTGCTCCGTATAGGGGGCGGATGTGCAGTACCCGGCCGCGGCTACTATTAGTAGACGGAGCAGCACTGTATAGGCGGCGGATGTGCAGTACCCGGCCTCGGCTACTATTAGTAGACGGAGCAGCTCCATATAGGGGGCGGATGTACAGTACCCGGCCGTGGCTACTGTTTGTAGACAGAGCAGCTCCTTATAGGGCGCGAATGTGCAGTACCTGGCCGCGGCTACTATTAGTAGAAGGAGCAGCTCCATATAGGGGGTGGATGTGCAGTACCCGGCCGCGGCTACTATTAGTAGACGGAGCAGCACTGTATAGGGGGTGGATATGCAGTACCCGGCCGCGGCTACTATTTGTAGACTGAGCAGCTCCGTATAGGGGGTGGATGTGCAGTACCCGGCCGCTGCTACTATTAGTAGATGGAGCAGCTCCGTATAGGGGGCGGATGTGCAGTACCCGGCCGCAGCTACTATTAGTAGATGGAGCAGCTCCTTATAGGGGGTGGATGTGCAGTACACAGCCGCAGCTACTATTCGTAGACGGAGCAGCACTGTATAGGGGGTGGATGTGCAGTACCAGGCTGCAGCTACTATTAGTAGACGGAGCAGCACTGTATAGGGGGCGGATGTGCAGTACCCGGCCGCGGCTACTATTAGTAGACGGAGCAGCTCCGTATAGGGGGTGGATGTGCAGTACCCGGCCGTGGCTACTATTAGTAGCTAGAGCTGCTCCGTATAGGGGGCGGATGTGCAGTACCCAGCCGCGGATACTATTAGTAGATGGAGCAGCTCCGTATAGGGGGCGGATGTGCAGTACCCGGCCGCAGCTCCTGTTTGTAGACAGAGCAGCTCCGTATAGGGGGCGTATATGCAGTACCCGGCTGCGGCTACTATTAGTAGACTTAGTATATCCGTAAATGAGCACTTTCGGAAGCCGCCAACACTGAGAACTGACGATTGGCAGGGTTGCCAGGTTTTGCACCCCCACCAATCAGACATTGATTCCCTATCCTAGGGATATGTCATTAATGGTAAAGTATTTTGCAATCTATTTAAAATCTCTATATATCCACAATCCATACGGAGGTTAAAGAAACTTTAAATTTACAACCACCTACTCAGAAATGAACAGATCCAAGTTGGTTACAGTGAAAAAATGAAGGTGACGTTCTAGGAATAGGGATAATGTCATATCGGACTGTCGTCCCGTTATCACAAGTACAGTATGTTTTTATAGGCTGCCTTTGCTCCTGTGAACAACGGATCCTGGTTTACATAGAAATCTATTTGTTTCTCTCACGTGCATGCGTATGTTTATACATCTGGCTTCATTTATGCAGAGGTTTATTAGGCACCATTTGGCTAATGACCAAAGTTAGATTTTGTGACCGGAAACAGCTGAGAGACTTGTTTGCCTGGAGTTTGTGACATAAGTGAACCTTCAAAACTTGTACTTTTTTTTTTTTTTTTACTTTGAGCAATGTTAATGCAATCACACCGCAATTTATCTGCAGGTAGTGACAGCCCTGAACTATGCGGAATATTGAGGAAGAAAAGTTTCCCTACATATTCATTTTTATTAATAGTTTTTTTACAATTACAGAAAAAAAAATGTAAAAATGAAAAAATGGTATTTGCTAATCAGAGCTGAAAGTGGATCTTTATGACCCCTAAGGTGGCTATCCAGGTTATTGAATATCTTTTGAATATGCCATCAATATTAGATTAGCCCACACCGACAGATCCGCTGCTTGTGAGGTCCATTATGCTCCTCGAGGGTTGCGTTCCCTTCATTATTTACCAAGCAAAATAAATTATGAATTATGTCTGTGTTCGAACTGTGATTTTCCACTTTAATGTACTCATTATAGTCTATGGGGTTATTCACATGTCCATGTACTTTGCAGACCAGTACACAAAAATGATGGAGACATGTCCATTTTTGACTGGAGTCTGGGAATAAATTGTAATAAATGGGAGAAGCTTTGTCATTTATTTTTATTTTTCATTTGTGAAAATTTCTGATAAAACACTGATGGTAGAAATACTGCGCAAACACTGATGAAAATCAGATCCAAACACTGATGAAACTCAGGCCTCATTAGGATGTTCATGATTTTTCATGTATGCAAAAAAAAAAAACGGTATAAAGCCTCTTTCACATGTCTGTATAAAACACATACGTGAAAAACTAGTACCGGTGTCATCCGTGTGTGTCGTCAGTGTGTCCGTTTTTACCATCAGTGTTTTTCCGGTATGGATAAAGAAAGAAATAAATGACAAAGCTTCTCCTATACTTTGCAATGTTAAACACAGACCGCACCATACAGATGGCACATGAACGACACACACAGGGTTGGACTGGCCCACCAGAGAACTGGAGAATCCTCCGGTGGGCCCTGGCTTCTCCTTCAGGAGAGTTCATAGTGCAAACCTTGCAGCTGCTATGGGGCTCTTGAGTGGGGGAGAAAGGTGGTCCCTCAGAATCAAATCCTCTGGTGGGCCCAGTGTTCTTCAGTCTGACACTGGACACACAGATGCGAGTTCTTGTTTTACCGGGCTTGTCCTGATGAGCGGTTGTGCGTCATGCTGCTTGAATGGGATAGGTCATCTATGTTAGTGTCTAGGAGGACGCCATTATAAGGGGTTTCCAGCAATAACGGTCCTCAGCTTTTCTGTCAGCAAGTGGCCAGAATAATAAAAAGTGCTATTTCTCACCCCAGCTGGTCTCCGCTCTGCTGCTGTACTGCTGCTCCAGTGATTGTTCACAGGCTACATCACTGACCTCAAGACTACAGCACACATCACCACTGCAGTCAATCGCTGAGCTCAGTGACTCTAAAACTTTAGATGGTACAAGCACAATGATTGACTGTAATGGTGATGTCCACTGTAGTCATGATATCAATGCTGCAGCTTGTAACCACTCATGTGAGCAGCAGCGGTGAGGCAGTGTGGGTGCGCAAAGGCTGACAAATTCTAGTTCTGAAATACTCCTTTAAGTATACATATTTTATATGTTTTTGATACAGCTGTTCAGAGGAGAGAACTAGAAAACCAAGAATTGTAAGTGAATTTTTGCTGCTGGAGTATATAGTGTGCCACACCAGTCCTGGGTCTGTGCTCTGCTCCCTTCACTCCGGCTTGATAAACATTCTTGTGCTCCACGTCAGGCTTTTCAAGTTTGCTCCCATGTGATGAGCTTCCTAGGCTTATATACAATGCCTGCCAAGACACACACCAGGGTCTTGGTATTAAGTCTTAGTTTGTGTGTGCACGACGACCTGTTCCGGTCTTCCAGGACCTCTGCTACCTGTCTCCAGGACGTCTCCTGTCTGCCTGCGGCTTCCAGTACCTCTACTTCCTGTTCCTGGTCTTCCAGGACCTCACCTACCTGTCTGTGGTCTCCAGGATCTCTGCTACCTGTCTCCAGGACGTCTGCTGTCTGCCTGTGGCTTCCAGTACCTCTACTACCTGTTCCTGGTCTTCCAGGACCTCTCCTACCTGTCTGTGGTCTCCAGGATCTCTGCTACCTGTTTTCCACGTGCCTCAACTACCTGCTGCACCGATGCCCATGGCCCATATGCCTACCTTGAACTTGGGCTGTGAGGATCCACCTCACCTTGTGAGCCTAACATCTAGTATATATGGACTTAAAGAGCTGATGTATATTGGATGATTGAGGTCACCTTTGATGTACTCTCCCTGTTATAATCTATAATGATCATGTCTCAACTATTTCCTTAACCCAGTATTGGACTTTGGCCTGTTCTAGCTTCGTAAACTATGCAGTTACCACCAAATATTTTCAAATAATTCCCTTCTCCTTTGTTTCCTCCTCTTTTGATAGCGATGATTTGGTAACAGTTGGGTTCTCAGATGCTTTAGTTCTTTCTTTACATTTCTATCTATTCTCCCTTTGATTTGTATGCAGAGCCCATGATTTATTTTGAAGCCCACACTTTTTTTTTTAAAGGAAGTTTTTCTTACTCAGAAGTTCTTCCCAACGTCCTGTTTGACGGCTAGGAAAAATAAAGTTTCCATCTATCATGTATTATGTAGGGCTGTGTAAAAATACAACTTTTTATGATTTTTAAAATGGCATAACATCTGTTCTTCTGAAGTGAAACCCAATTAGGTGGGTGGTCTAAGGTAGACAGTATTCCTTAAATTACTAGGCGAAAAAGTGACCACCATCATAAGACAGTATAGACTTTTTTTTTTCTTTACAATTTTTACCAAAGTTGGGCATAAGTGGACTGTACAAGCCTAACCTCTTCCATACGATTGTGAGCTTTAATCAGTCCATTTATATTAGTGAGAAATATCCTTGGAACCAGAAAAAAAAAAACATTTTGGATTATTTCCAGCTGATTCTGTCTAAAAATACTCATAGGTAAATAAACGGAGGGCTAAGCAAGGAACATGTGCTAGGATAATTGCAGCAAAACGTACAACTAAGAGAAATACTAATGTTTTTACAGTAAAAAAAAAAAATTAGAAGTGATACAAACTATCATTTCTTTGACATGTAGTCAAAGTTGCTGTTTAAGTGGAAGTCAATCGATGTTCTGTTTTCTCCATTTTTGTAAACATGGACACATTTATTTAGTGCTACCATATTCTACACACTGTACAGAGATCCTTGTCCTGATTGGGAATCTTATTCCAAACTGAATAGGAGGAATTGGACACTAACTCTAGCGCCACCTATTGGCACTAGCAAACCTAAAAGTCAATATTGACCCTATAATGGGCCTTGTCACATGACTAAAGCCGGCCATGCACATTAAATGGCTATCAGCCAAATGATACTTCAGCCACTCGTTTGGCCCGACAACCATCTCAGCTGACTTTCCTATACACAGGTGCTCTTGTTTGGCCAAGCGTTCCTGTGTTCTCTATTTTATTTTTATGACACTTCGGCCGTCGGCTTATCTTAGGAAGAACAATGCTATCGACAGTCCAAAATCGGAAAGTCAGATCGGCATCTCTCCCGACCCCGTCGGCCGGTGCCCCCGTATACATCAGACCATCTGCCAAACCCGTTGATATCAGCGGGTTTAGTCTAATATGTATGGTGGGTGCCTTTAGGATAAAAATCCAAACCAAACACTGCATTTGCAGACACGCGTTTCTGGGTGTTTGCTCCTTATCAGTGCAAAGCAGGAGGTCTGATTTGGCTGGGTAAGATGCCTCTGACTTGGAGTCAAAGGGGGATGGTTTTGTCTTGTGAAGAATGCCAAGCTGGCATAAGGAGATTTATAGACTGTGTATTGCGTCTTTGGGAATTGTAATATGAAGAGGATATTTGCATATTTAAATTAGAGGAGCATTGCATGGGCTTTAAGTCTCCTTACGTCGGCTTGGCACTGTCCACAAGGAGACACGTTCCCCTTTAAGAGGAATTGGGAATACTTAAATAAAATCCTCAAAAACAAAGGGAGATCATATTAAGTCCATGCAGGTGTTGACTTTCTCATATTGGTAAGGCTCCTGGCACTTGTACAAGGGAAAATGGTGCTATATACTAAACCATCATGTGTCCTGTAGCCCTTTTGTGCTTAATAACTAGCTCAGAAATGCTTGGAAGGGTTATACTTTAGAGTTATTTTAGAAATCTCATTCTACTAAGCTTTTTGGTGGTTGGTGGGACATCTTTGTATTCTAAAGTAGAAGTCTCTCCAACAAACCATTTTAGCTTTATCATTTTCCCTCTTCCATCAAATTTGGAGGATTTGTATTTTCTTTCTGCTTTTGTTATCACTACAGGCAGGTACTATTGGCATCAACTGTGTGTATCTTCCGTAGTACTGTTGTTACACGCACGCCGCTAGGTTCAGATAGGGCGAGACATGTTTCATGAATTCGTTGGAATCCTTACGGAACCGTTATTTAGGGCGACCATAGGCTGCAGCTTCTCTCAGACACACAATAGATTCAATTGCTGACCAGACACATCTGACAAGAGTCTTTTTCAACAGTTTAACAGTGGAATTTAATCTGAAGCATGGCCAGTGCAATTCAGGGATATTACAGCAACAATCTTCACTACAGTACAGTCTAATAAAGCAGGCACAGTAACGTCAGTCTCTTCAGTAGCATACTTCAGCACATATTAGATCTCTTAGCAGCACACTTCTATGTATACACAACCGCAGGCTTTTCCTTCACAAGGACACAATAGTACACAGCATTCTTTATCCTGCATGGAGATGGAGGGGGGGAGGGTTTGATGAGGGAGAAGATTCCTATGACATGATTTCTTCCAGTCCTTATTTTTCTGCCTGATAATACTCCACACTGTTAGCTTAGGGAGTCTATCTGACCTGTGTATAGCTTCCCTCCTGACCTGAATTCTGTTCCCTTGCCTTCTGTGAGATACAGATCACACACCACCTTTCTCTTTGGCTCCAGACAGACAGTAAACAACTTCCCCACAATTCCCCTGAGGCTCTGCTAAAACACTCCCTGTCTCATGTGACTGTGTTAACCCCTCTAGTTGCTGGATGCTTCTGGAGCACAACACTTCCTGTCTCATGTGCTTGTGTTACTTCTAATAGTTGCTGAATGCTTTGGAAGCAACAGCACTACTTCTGTCACACTGTCTGGTAGTTGACATCTGGTGTAGCTATATCTGTGGCTGTGACTTGTTCATGCTCAATCTGTTCTGTCTTTTAATGTTAAGCCGGGGTATACAGAATGTAAGTCAAAATATCAATTTAAAGAGGATGTACTGCATTAGTGGTGGTGTCCAGAAACATTGCCATAGGTTGTGTCTTGGTATTGCATATAAGTCTTAATAGCTAATAGATGAAGCTTTTGCATAGGGGACCATCTATTGATTAATATTAGGCTCGCAATCTAATTTCCCTACTTTAGAAAGATTAGGACATATTAACAGGTTGGGAGAGAGTCATAGTATCCAGAGCAAACTGACAGCTATAAATCCCATTTTATGATAAGTATGGTAACAGCCATATATTATAGCCCTGTAAAAAGTAATATTTATGTCCTATAATTATGATATTTTAGTTGACCTATAAATTATACTATACGACGTGTCATTATTATCTATTGATTTTTTATGGTATGTTATCAATTTTCTGTTACAGATGCAAGTTTTGGATAAGTTTCCTATTGAAGCAGGACAGAAAGATCCAAAGCAAAGAATAATTCCATTTCTGCCAGGTAAAACACTCATTCTTTATCTATAACATTCGTACAGTCTATTTATGATGTAGAGCCCATATAAGATTAGCAATAATTCTCACTTTGCATGTTTTTTTCTATTTAATCTTGTTTTATCACATTTCTTTTCTCAGTAAATTCGCTTAAAGGGGTTGTTTGGTCTTGTGCTAAAAGTCTGCAGTCATCATATGCAAACTTCTGAATCCTTACAACGTGCGCACCACACACTGTCAGGATTCTCCGGTAATGCTGCCGAGATCGTGCAGTCACGTGACCGTAAGTATGCAATTTGCATACTTCCGGCCACATTCTGACTAGACGTGCTCGGTCTCGCTAAATGCAAGTGCACTGAGCAAGGCTCAGCACGTCTAGTTGGAATGTATCCAAATAATCTCATACTTGCGGTCACCTAACCGCCTGGTCTCAGCAGCAATACCGAAGAATACTGACAATGTGCAGTATGCGCACTGTAAGGATTTTGAAGTCAGAGTGACTGCAGACTTCTAGTAGAAGACCGGACAACCCCTTTATGTCACGTGACAGCTGCCACTAAATCCACTGATCGGCTGCAACCTCTTCCGTTCCTTCAGAGCGAACTTCCGCTCCGACAGAATACTGGAAGGCTGCAGCCAATCAGTGGCTGGTTGCAGAAGTTATATGACTGCTAGGATACACAACGTCGACTTTGAAAGAGCGGCGCCAGACTGGTAGGTAAGTTTGTGTTTTGTTTTTTTATTTTATGTGAAGCAATTAAGAAAATATTATCCAGAAATGGAAAACCCCTTTAATGTTCTCTATATGAAGGTTTCAACATTTTCAACCTCTGGAAATCCCCAAAAATCTCAGTGACAATCCTTATCTGTCAGTAGTCACGTTTATCCACTCCTCATCCTCTGCTACATTAATAATATGCATGCTGCTATATTGCACAGGCAAGGTGCATGGGTTGGTTTTGCAATTTATTCTTTGCGAGCAGTTATTTTTTTAATTTCATTTTTTCAAATTTTTTTTCTCATGCTTTAATTTTTATTACTATGATTTCTATTACACTGCTCCAACACCTCTTGTCTTGTTGTCCGAATGTGATTAGTGATGTGTGGATGGTCAGTGTAACATCTGCCTTTTATTGGCAGTAGCTAGACACAAGCACTTGGTTGGCAGGAGCTGGCCGCCTCTGTTGCTAGACAGTCATTGGCATTCAGCATGGAAAGGGCACATACAATGGCCCCTTCTTGTAGCCAGCAGCCTAAATGGCTGTGCATGCTAGAAGGGCAGATGTTGGCATGACTGAGGCTTATTCTCTAGATGTGGGAAGGGGGTTAGAGGTCCTTAGTAAAAGGAGAAAAAAAAGAGCAGGAGAGGCTTGAGATTGCAAGAATCCTCTTAAAATCAAAGTTAAGAAGCCGTCTGGGATGCATAAGGATGCTCCTATATCTATGAGAACCAGTGCCTCCTTGGTATATTTACACACCTCTGTATTGATCTTTGATTTATTTCTGCATAATAATCATATTTACCAATATTTAAAATGCAAAACTTAGGATATTATCCCCCATCCTCAGAAACACCCCAAAGTGGCCACTTTCGGATGAGATTTTACTAAATCACACCCCACCTATAGTCCAATTCATATACGGTAATTGTTTTGGCAAAATTGGATCTTTTGGCAAGTGTAGGTACTTAGTCCATTAGTAAGCTGTCTTTTTCTCCACTCATGTTCATACATCACAGACGTCATGAGTATTTGGCAGGGGATTCCACTCCTAAATCCTCATCGAAAGCCTGTTCTGCCACAGATCCTCTTGTGAAATATACGTAGGATTTGCTATAAGCTATTAAGTGACTTGCAAACTAGGAGAATGTGCATTAATATATCTAGTTAGTAGTGTTGAGCGAGTATGAATTGTTAACCCATTTGGCGAGCACGCTCGGGTGCTCGCCGAGTATTTGCGGCATGCTCAGCATCGATGAAAGTGCCTCCGCGCCTGCATGTGTCACATCTGTCATACACCTGTGACATATGCAAGGATTGCCTGTTTGTCAGGCAATCCATGTAATGTATCACAGCTGTCTAACAGTCGTGACACTTGCAGCCGCGGCGACAGTAAAAGAAATGCCGAGCACGCCAAAATACTCGGCGAGCACCCAAGCATGCTTGTTTAAAGGGCTAAACGCGCATGCTCACTCATCACTACTAGTTAGTATAATGCACCTTTTTTTTATTATCAACCTATAAATAACTGGAGTAATCAACCCCAATAAACCATGGTATAGTATGCATGTATTAAAAAGTATAAATTTTATTATGAATCAATTAAAACCAAACAAACATTTAAGAAAGTATCAATTGGTAAGAGGTGAGGATACAAGAAAATCGTAGATGGACGCAGTTCACATGGTATGCCACATATTAGTACAGTGACAACAATACAAATATATATACAAAAATTCTGTGGTAGGTCATACCTATATTGGGCTTACCTCAAAAAATAGAAAGATAATCTCCTCATAAAACAAGTGTTCACTGTGGGGATATATAATGGTATATGGAAACAGTTCATCAGTTCCTCACATGGATTGTTTGTGTAAAATAAGGCTTACCCATGACCGCAAGGTGGTGAGTGTCCGTCTGTGATCGTCACCCCGACACACGTTTCGCGTGTTGGTCTTCCTCGTGGGGCAGTCAATTTTTTTAGTAGTTTGGCTGTTTTGCGCTGGCTAATTTACAGTGACCAATTATTGTGAGTGAGCTTTCCTAGGACTGCTTCTTTCCCAATAATCAGGTAGTGTAAACAGGCTGCCAGTGACTGACCAGATGAGTGAAATGCTCATTCATCAGGTGAAATGATTTCTAAGATTGCTTAAAAATCATCGTTCTCAGCAACACATCATTCTGTCAAGTGCTGCCGAGAACAATGACAGTCCATGCATACAGAACGATCTATTACCGATTGTTCTGTGTGTGCACGGAAAGTGCGGTCAGACTATCTAAACAGGCTACTAAACAATCGGCAATAGACAAGCATTTAGCTGATCGGCAGTCGTTTAACGTTGCACATTGGCAAGCATAACCACATCCTTACGACCTTAGAGTATGTTCGTATTTTTTTCAAGTGATCAAAAACTATGTGCTTTCTAGCGGAAACTGCTTCAGGAAACTCCCTTTCCCTGGGGAGTTTTTGGAGGCGTTTTGCGTTTCTTGTAGCGGACTTGAAGATTTTTTTCAAGAGTTATTTTCACAGTTTTTTTCCTGAAGCTTTTTTTGGAACCTTTTCAGTCAAGAGCTGTTTCGAAGAAGGGATATCCACTTTCTTTTCTCCCAATCATGTGTTTTTCAAACCCTGAAGAATTTTAAAAGAAATTGAAAAGCCTGAACATATGAAATGCACGGCATTTTTACAAAGAAATCAATAGGAAGATTGCTTTGAGTGTTTCGTGAGTGCTTTTTTCCCGCATCTTTATAAATGTAGCTAATCAAAAAGTTACTGGAAAAAAAATGCAGTGTGAATATACCCTTACTCTTAGGCTAGGTGCAGACGACCGATTATTCTAAACACAATCTGATCAGACTGTGATCTGATTCTCTCACATGAGAAGAAGATGGAGTAAAAAAATGTCTCCATCTTCTCCATTCAGCATGGCCGTGAAAATCGGACTGTACTCAGATGTCATCCAAGTGCAGTCCAATGTTTTCCACGGACTCAATGACTTGCATGGCTGACTGCGATCCCAATATAGGATCAAACGTGGACATGCAGTTATTTTTTTCTTGAATCGGCTCTGATCACGGCCTCACATTTGTTTGAGAGAGATTCAATGTTTTGTTGGATCACAGTCGGACTGAAAATACGGACATTATACTGTTATCCAAACTTACACAATATTCTGAGTGTGGTCTAATTAGTGATTAATATAAAGGTAGAACTCATTGTGTACATAAAGCTCTCTTTGATGCACCCTGTACTATTCTTTGGCTTGGCAGCAGCTCCCTGGCACTGTTTGCTACAGTTGATTTCCCCACAGACCGTTATCCATTATACACAAATACATACAGGGCTCAGTCATTAGTACAGTCAGTGGCTTCAACCTGTCCAATGCACTTTTGAAAGGCAAACAGAGCTTGTTCTTGGAATAAAATTCCTTCAGAGACTAATGCGTTCTACTTATCTATATTTCTGCAGTAATTTCCCAGCAAAATCAACACAATCAGCTCTTGTCAGTGGGAATCCCCGCAGCACTGATGTCATTTGGCAGAGCATAGTTTGCAAAAGTCCACTCCCTAGGTCGTTTTTTGTTTCCTTACCTAAAGCTAAAGAATAATTGCAAATTTTCCCCCTCATTAATAGGGTCAACCGCTTTCCTTTTTGTTTTATTTTATCTTTCTAAACATATGTGTAAATCACCTCGGGGGCAGATTAGTTTAATGTATTTTCCTATTGACTTGAACAGTCCTCCATACACAATAGACTAAATTTAGCTGAACCCACCGATATCAGCAGGATCGGCCTACAGTGTAATGTATGGGGGCCTCCCGATTCTCGCCCTGTCAGCAGATGTCGGGGGAGAGAAGAATCTGGCTGTTGGAATTTCAATGGCCGATTCTTTTGTTTGGAGCCGGAATAAGTCACTACTAGAGAAGTCTGGAAGCAGCCCTGTAAAGGGACTCAGCACAGAATGACTGTTCAAGCCAAGTACAGACGCTCGGTGCATCATGGCGCGGCAAATCATTTATATACACCTTACCACCTACTTGGTTTCCATCTATCTCCACCCTTTTCCGGCTCTATGAAGCCAGGACTGTCAATCAAACAAAAGAGGGTGGAGATGGGGAAAAAAAGCAGGTGTGAAGGTGCATATATATGACTGGCCCTGCCAGGATGTACCGAGCGGCAGGACTTTGTTTGAACAGTCATTCTGTGCTGAAAGAGTCCCTTTAACATCGAAGCCAAGCATTAATGTGTAAAGGGGAGTTGGGAGACATAGCTGTCGGCCAAATTCTAGTGCTAATGTGTATGGGGGTGTAAGGTTGATTAGAGGGGTTGTCCTGAACTAACATATTGGTGACCAAGGTCATCAATATCGGATCAGTAGACGTCCAACACTGGGCACCCCCACCAATAAGAAGTTATCTGCTCTATCGGAGGCTGGATGTAAACAATGTACCAAACTGGAACAGCGCAGTTCCGTAATACATTGATGATGCCTTCTTATCTCCTATTTATGGGAATATTGCGGAACCGTAAATTGCTTACATCCGGCCGCTACCAGAGCAGATAAAAATTGATTTGTGGAGGTGTCAGGTTTCGGACCCCCACCAAATTCATATTGATGACCTATCCCATGGATTATTATTAGGTAGTCCTGGAAATCTCCTTGAACGCTGGCCATTCACATCAGATAGTTATTGGACAAAAGCTTCTTGAATTGAATTAAGGGGAAACGTTTATTTTTTATTTTACTGACGCAGTAGAAGTCATTTTTCAAAACTTTTTGGAATAAAGTTAAAAAGTGTGATGCAATGACAAAAATGTATATAATTATATATATTTTATACATTTTAGTTGGGTTGTTTCTGCAAACTTTTCAAACCCTGTCAGATATTTTAAATTGCAGAATTTTTGCAATGAATGTGAACATATCTAAATATCACTTTATACATAGACTGTACAGCTGACACATATATAAAGGGGTTGTACTTAGATTGAAAAAAAATTGCCTAAGAGCAGGAAGTGCACTTATATAAGAAAATTTCCATATCTTATCTGTTACATGGCTTCAATGCCGTTGCTCCAGGGGACTTCACCGGTGGTTATTTATTTCTTGCTCTTCAATTATGGAAGGGGCCTATGTGCTACAAAAGCTTGCAAATATAATTATTCAAGTTAGTCAGTAAAGGTATCATACATATTTCTGGCTATTGTGGTACCACATTATTTTTAATATATATAGGGACTGTTTGTTTTTAGTTCATTACAGTTTATCCTATGGAGTGAATTAATCAAGCAAAGGCATTTTTATCAAGTTTGCATAACTGCTATTACATGGACGTTACTTTCACTTCTATATGGTAGAGTATTGCAGGCTGCTTACATGTATGACCAGTGAGGGGACCCTCATCACTCAGCTTATTGAGGGTCCCATGACAGCTCTGCCTGTTCAGGTAATGGGGCTGATTGTGGCTCAGCTGCCGCCACTGCACTTCCATTCTACTGTTCAGTTATTTGACTCATCAATGATGCAATAATAAGCCAGCAATATAATATTCTTGAAAACGTATTAATATCTATAATTTTGGAACCAAGAATTTCAGCAAAGAAAAAAAATGTTAGAAGAATTATACTCCCTAGAGTCTTATCCTCTCTCATGATGCCCATACGCAGTGTGAGAGCTGCAATCAGAAATGACGTGCAACTAAGGAATACACTGAAATAATTGATACGTCCAGCATGCTCCTGTATCCTCCATACTAAAGGATTAAGAAGCCGAGTGACTCCAGAGAGGGGGGATCGTGGATGCCGCCCGCTGCCGTCACTTTTGACATCAGATAGAGTGGATGTGACGCAAAACAACTGGAAATCTCTGGCACGGGGTCTGCATTGCTAAACCTCTGTGTGTGTAATAAATTACGTGACTTGCATCTTCAATCTTTCTGTCCTCTAATTGAAAACAGTAGTATTTCAGCAATCTTGTGCAAAAGCTTGGGATTTAATAATATCTCCTCATAGGAAATAGATGTCAGCTACGGTCTATATTATGCTGCCAACTTAAACCATTACTTTCCTTGTCACTGCTCTAAATCATGATATTGCCTTCAATGTGCAATGTTTATATACAAGTATTCCTTTTAATTTAGGGTTTATTATACCGGGAACATTTAAAGTCTGGACAGATAGGAATTCTCATCAACTATCATTTTAATTAATTGAATTAACCATAATACAATTTTGCAGAGCGCATCAACCTTTGCATCACAAATTCTGGAAATCCTATTGAAGTTTATTTAATATTCCAGTTGAATAAAATGTTAATACATTTCATCTCTTGAAAATATGTATTTTTGCCTATGTGTCCCTTGTATCCAGACATTTGGAACACCCTGTATTATTGATCAATGTGTTCAGTTTAATTGTTGTCTCACCAGAAGAAAAAAACTCTTGAGTTGAAACCAAGAGACCTACTAATCATTGTGTCTGGCTTTAGAAACCCCGGCTGACCTACCGTTATCGCTGTAGGAAGTAGTGGCCAGCCATATGTAGCATATATAATTAGTTATTACAAGAGAGCTCAGTGTGACTCCTCTATAGAGGACTATTTGCTCATATTAGTCATAACTGATGAAGATGCATGTCGGTGTCTTGCCTTTGTTCACACAGCTCCTTTACACTTACTGGACATCATCCTGCTTCCATGAACCAGTTTAAAATGCACGTTCATCACAGCGGCCACTGCTGGGGGAATATAGTATTGCATGGCGCCTATTCAATTAACGGTCTACTATACGGAAAAGCCGGGTCTGCTGGTCAGATCACGTGGGAATCTAGATCTCTTCTGAAGGTGGATCCAAAAGGATGACAAAACCCTTTAATTGAACTCCAAGGCATAATGATACATTTTCTTGTGGTTTCCTCCAGAAGTTTGTGAACACCAGAGGCCAGCTGCGAGATTGCAGCCAGGTATGCCGTTCTCTGTAATGCTGCGACATTTCAGAGAAAAGCTGGATTGGGACCATAGAGAAAGATATGACTAGTCCAGTGCGGCTTCTACCTGGTGTCTCCCCGCCTCCTCTCTAGCTGATTGACAGGTTTCTCCCTATGTACACATAGAAAAGACCTCTCAAGCACATGAAGTCCAGCAGGCCAGTGCCCAGTTGGTTTTGCTAATTATTTTTTTTTTGTGATATGCCGCAGTGAATCAGACAAAGACCTTCCTGGATGCAATCACACAGCCAGGCTATGATTTATACTGCCAGCGGTTAAGGCAGTATATAGCTAGTGATAGGTTCATTTTAAAGGGGTTTCCACTACTATGATACTGGATAGATTAAAGTGCACCTGTCAGCAGGATTGTGCTCAGTAAACTACATACACTGTCAGGTGGGCGACGTTACACTGATTAAAATGATACCTTGGTTGATGAAATCCATGCTGTGGTTCTTGTGTAAACTTTACTTTCAGTTTGGAGGTAATGATATGCTCGTGCTCTGGGGTGGCCAATGGAGGGCGCTCTATCTGGTGCTCTGCTTACATATTCATCTGTATGCTCTTATGACAGTGTCGCGCCCAGGGGATGGGGAGGACTCGGCGCCCGGGCCTCGTTGTTTGGTTTTGGGGGATGTCGCGGTAGTCGGCTCCCGGGCCCGTACCCTGGGCCTCTCTTTTAAAAAGGGGTGGATAATTATATATATAAGTTCGTGACGCCACCTGTGGTGTCTGATGAGGATCACCAGCGCTGCGGCAGCCCACTGAGGCCGGTGTTAAGGCAGCTTGCGTGGTATAGCTCCCCACAGGTGGAGCTAGGCCTCAAGGCAGCGGGGGATGTAAGAATGCAGGACAGGCGGGACCCAGCCGGGTCGGAGCAAGAACAGGGACAGACACGATAGTCACTTCAGTACCTTTTACTGATGGAAGTTCAGGCACTTTCCGGAGCACTGTAGGGTGAAGGGTGCATATCAGGATCCTCCCCAGTGAGCGGGTGTAGGGCCTCCTGTTTCTTGCCTTTGTGTAGTAAGTTTCTGACCTGCCTGGAGCTAGGCCTAACTTTGTCTCTGTCCTGCACCGGCTGACTTTGTGGTAGGGCCTTCTCTTGGAGTACACGCTCCCAGCATGCGATGCCTCTGTGACTCCTGGCTCTGGTACGTATCAGCTCTTGGGTGATCCTGGGACCTGAAGTCTTCCAGGGGTCTCCGGTTGTCTCTACAGGGGGATATACGGCCCTGTAGACGCGGACCCGGTGTCCGGTATATGTTTTCTGGGGTGAGCTTGTACAGCTCCTCTGCCCCCAATGCTACTCGCTCCTCTAGCCTTCGGCATCGCTCGAGGCCCTCACTAGGCTGTACACACTAGCGGCAGCTTGCCGCGCTTCACCGCTCTTATGGCGTCGGCACACCTTGGGCTCTAACTGAGCTCTCTCTTGACTGAGCTCCACTGCAGGCTGACCTCTCTCAGGCTTCTCTGCTACAGGAACTAACTGCCTAGCTCCACCTTCCCTATTTATATCCCTACCGGGCTCCCTCTGGTGGTCTGAGGTGGAAGGTGGAGGTGTGTGTGTGCTATGAGGGCCTCTTGTGGAGGAATCCGTCCATGCACCCCTCTAGGATCTGTGGCACTAATGCGCAGCAGGGGCGCCACAACAGCTCACTGATCATTCACTGACCTGCCTCCTATTTTACATAGTGCATCTAGTAGGGTGTGGTTAGGTAAAATAGGAGGCAGGTCAGTGAAGGCACAGTGAGCTGTCATAAGAGCATAGAGATGAATATGTAAGCAGAGTACCAGATAGAGCGCCCCCCCACAGGTCGCCCCGGAGCACAAGCATATCATTATCTCCAAACTGAAAGTAAAGATCACACAAGAACCAAAGGATGGATTTCATCAACCAAGATATCATTTTAATCAGTGTAATGTCGCCCACCTGACAGTCTATGTGGTTTACTGAACACAATCCTGCTGACAGGTGCGCTTTAACAGTAGCAGTATGTAGGGGTCTGACACCTGGCACCCCCACCAGTTAGCTATTATCAGCTCTAGCAGGAGCTGCATGTAAAAAATGTATGAAATGGATCAGTCAAGCTCCGCCACTTTGTTTAGTATCCGGAGCTGGTGACAGCTGATTGGGAGAGATAGGAGGTTTCTGACACCCCCCAATCTGATATTGATGACTTGTCCCTTGGGTAGGACAGGTCATCAATATCATAGTACTAGACAACCTCTTCAAGGGTATGTGCACACGTTGAGTAATTGCAGTAAAAGCGGGTCTCTTGGCAACAAAAATGCAGTATACAATACATGCATTTTTGAGACATTGTTACTGCATTTTTGTTTTGTATTTTGCTTGAATTCCCATGAAGTATGTATATAGTATATATTATTTTCTCATGTTCCTAACATGACCTTGCGAGGAAAAAAAAGCTTCAGTGCAGATGGAGGTACAATAATATTGATGCAGGTATCAATAATATTGTTGTGTGTGAGATGCCCAAAGGGGTTTTCAACATTTTTGGAGAGAAGATAGTACATACAATGTTCAACAGAGCACACAAGAAGAAAAATAAAGGGTTATGACCCCTAATGTATCTCAACATAAAATGACTCCTTCATGACAGAAATATAGGTAGAGCAGAATTTTCTGTTTTCTTCATTAAAGAACAATTTTTTTGACATTTTATGTTCAAGTTTTTCAAAATGCAATAATTTTTTTAGCGGGATGTATTTGCTGATAACTAAGTATAATGCACTGTTTTGCAGAGCCACAACGTAGTGACTTTTGGTCTTCATAGGAGAACACCTCTTTTGCCAATGTTCTTGTAGAAGTTGCTCTGAAGACTAGTTCCTCGGTTTGTTTAGGAGGCGTTGAGAGCACAGAGGTTCATTTAGTCTGGATTTCTCTGTCTGCATTTATACCCACAGACGACCTGAGGAAACTCTCTGCTCCTTGTGGTCAGGAGCACAGTAAATCAGACCATTATAATGGACTTTTGATGTTCAGTCTTCAGCAGGACTGGACAAATTGGGATTTGTTACTTACTGGAAAGTACGTCACTCATTCTTTTTGGTCCTTTGCTGTCGCCCTAATTTCGTGACACTTTTACAATGTGTTTTACAATTTAACCCTCCTCCTCTATTCCATAAATGCTTCATATTTGGGTTATTTGTTGATTAATCCCAATACTTCATTGCATTTACTGCTTGCTTCTGCATTTATACATGTAAATCAGGTTAAATTATTGTTTAGCGAGATTATGTGACTTTCTTATAAGCTCCTTGTGTGGCAATAATTCATTTTCACAATCCAGGCTACTTAGTTTATAAAAGGTTGCGTTGGATTTTAGGAAAAGTTGTTTCCCAAAGTTGAAATCATTTTTATCTTTTTATGTTTATGTAATCTTGCTTGACCACAATATTGTAACATTAAAGGGGTTGTCCGGTTTAAATAAATAGTTATCACCCATCCAGGGGATAGATGATAAATTGTCGATCAGTGGGGATCTGACCGCTGGGACCCACTTTAATCAGCAGAATGGGGAACTGTTACCTCTGTAAGAATGGAGCATGTGCAGCCTGCGCTCAATTCACTAATTATGAGACTGTAAGCTTTTTTCCAACATCCCTATAGGGAAGGAAGTCTCTGGACATGGTCTTCAAATCGAGGAACATTTCACTGGCGACGAAGACATGGCTCGTACATAGTTTGGTCTTTTCTGTTGTAACATACGGATTGAAACCTGGATGACAAAGAAACAAGACAGAAGAAGAATCAACGCCTTCGAAATGTGGTGCTGGAGAAGGATGTTATCCATACCATGGATGGCAAGAATAACAAAGAAATCAGTTTTGGAATAAATCAAGCCAGACATGTCACCCGAAGCAAGAATCACCAAGCTACGACTTGCCTACTTTGAACACATCAGACGAAGAGAGCAATCACTGGAGAAGGACATCATGCTCGGAAGAATAGACGTGACAAGGCAGAGAAGAAGACCATCAAACTGATAGCTTGATGCTATCAAGATAACGGCAGAGAAGACCCTGGCGGACTTATCTAGGCTCACACAAGATCAATTTTCCTACAGAGCGTTCATCCATCAAGTCGCCATGGCTCGAGACCGAGCTGAAGGCCATTAAAAAATATTAGGGAATGAATGGAGTGGGTTTGGGTGTCTGACCTGCTGTGCCATCTTGTAACAAGGATAAAAGTTCCCTGTCAGGGATAAAAGCTCCCCGATCTACTGATCGGTGCGTCTACCAACTGTGAGATACCATCCAATTGGCAAGTTATCACCTATCTTATAGATAGGTTATAACTTTTTCTAACAGGACAATTCCTTTAAAGGAGAATTGCAAGTTATTCCATATTTTACCCTATCCTGAAAATGGGGCTTTGCAGAGCCCTGACTGAATGTAGTGTAGGTGAATGCATCTCTGTTCCATTCATTCTCTATGGGAGAGCTGGAGGAAGCCTATTACAATACTCTGCCTCTGCAAACTCTGGCAGACCCATAGAGAATAAATGGAGTGGATGTGCACATGCTCCACCTCTGCTCTATTCAAATGGATCTTCTGGTAAATCCAGGCTTCAATTGGTGGAGGTTCAACTCCCAACACCCCCACAATCGGCTAATTGAGAGGTATACAACCAAAAGACCACATCATTCGCTGCTGCCCTTTCAATTAGTTGATCAGTTGAGGTGCAGATAGTCAGATCGCTACTTAAGTGCCAGGGAGTCAAATTCGCATTGATCTGATATTTACAGATGCTAATAGAACGAGGACTCAAAAGTCTTACAGACGAATTCCCATTAGAGGTGACTTTGGCCCCAGTCACTTGTCACTGGGGTCTATTTCTTATGATACAAGTATAACCTATTGAACACATGCCCTCTGTTTGCTATGATAACAATGAAATTTGCCATGGATGTGAGCTTGTTCTGAATCTATATGGATTATATGGATGTAAGGTGGGATCGCAGAATCATTACCTCTGGTGAGTCCAAAAAACTCAAGTCTAACAATGATCTGCAGTTAATCACCTTCCAAACTAATTATAACACATAGAAATGATCCATAAGGCAAACAACATAATCTGCGCCAGGTTTTTGTTAGGGCTTGATCTCACTGCTTTCTGTGACAGTAGTTGTTAGAGGCTACTAAAAGTCTCAGATTGACAAATGATGTCCTCATAGACAGGCATCAGTGTGATGTCAAACTAATTATTGAACACATAGAAATGATCCATAAGGCAAACAACATAATCTGCACCTCGATTGTGTTAGGGCTTGTTCTGTCAGCTTTCTGTGACAGTAGTTGTTAGAGGCTACTAAAAGTCTCAGATTGACTAATGATCTCCTTATAGACAGCAGTTAGTGTGATGTCAAACTACATGTGAAAGTTCTCATTGTGCCTCAATGCTGCGGGCTGAGAATTGAGTTTTGATAGATGTTTAACACTATGTATTATAAAGCTTTTGATCTTCTGATGATCACGTTCTGGGGTGTTTGTTGTATGCCACTAAAAGACTTCTTACATGTTTCTTCAGCTTGATGTCTGGTGAGCTTACACCATGTGTATTATAACCATTACCTTATCCTTTCATGAGCCATAGATTTGCCATAAGAGTCTACTTTTTGTCGTATGTTTAGTCAGTATATGTCAGGCTCCTACTGTACTGTGGATGTAGAAAACATTTTTGAGTAGGGCAGTGTATAAACAATAAGTTTGTTGCAGTTGGAACTTATTATAATATGGGTTTTCCAAGCCCATAACATTACACAAACAACTAATAATTATATAAAATAAAAAAGGAATAATAGGCATATTTACCAATGTCCTGATGTTTCCTTGCATACGTTTCCCTGCTACCCACCTGCCCCTGTTCTTCCAACTCCAGCAATGTTGCATCAACATAACATGTGACCACTGCAGCTAATCACTGGCTGCAGTAGTGACCAGTGATTAGCTGTAATAGTCACATCTGTGTCGAAACGTCATTGTTGCACATCAGAGTCACGGGACTCAGTTGCGCAGGAGCAAGTTATGCATTACTCGATTTTGTGGCATTCTAAACTTTTGGTAAAAAAAAAATAGAGGGACTAGACTATCCCTTTAAGGATTTTCCTTCCTAACTTCTATTACTAATACATGATAAATTAATTTGCTCCTGTGATATTCCTTTCCAAAATTTGCCCATATCTCCCCCATGTATTCTATCTGCTGCAAGACACTGGATATATATTTCTCTTAATGAGCAACTTGCAAAAAAAAAAGTTTATTTTACCGCTACAATACACTAAATTGTTTCAGTATTTCTAACATAAATATCAAAAATGAGTTATTTTTCTTCCAGCCTTCAAGTAATTTATTTAGAAAAAACCTGGGAGTCTGGTTTAGCATTTTGTATGAACTTCTTGTAGTTGTCCTTAGTTGGACCTTGTAATTATGAAAAGTTTCTCAGAGATTTCCTCTGGGGAATGATTTACTTAGAACATCGTATGAGCCATTTTAACCCGTGGCAAATGAAGGCTCTCCCTTTAGTAGATGACAAGCTAACAGAGTTTCTTGTGAATGCCTTCTGGTTCAAAAAGAAGATGGCCATTATTACTGGACGTAGTCCACTCTGCCGCTCATATAGTGGTCAGAAACCTATCTCCAGCTGACGTAAGCGAGTATTAAATATGATGCATGCTGTGTGTCTGTTTTATCAGCACATATTTACTTTGGAGAGACATTGAAAAATTTTAGTATCCCAGTGAGTATTTTTTTTTTTTATATATACTTGCGAAGTTCAAGCCAATGGCACATGGCCATTTCTGAAGGCTGAGACCTCAAGCTTTCCATTTAGCCACCTCTGAATTTATTAGCCTGGGATGTCCACAATTGTAATTGTAAACAGGATGAGTTATTGCAGCAAGTTCAAAGGCGAGAAGTGATCCCCCACCTTGCTCATGTGTGGCCAAGTAAAAGTTTATTTTTACATAGCCCTGTTTGCTTGTATACTTTCAGCTAGGTAAACTTTGAATTTAGTTTTCATGTCTTGAAGCAAAGCTGAATATGTGAGCTAGTGCTAAATAGGATGACTTGTCACCAACAAAACCACCTTCAGGATTTGCAGCAATTTGTACAAATGTGCTTTGTTTCTATTGCTAGCCTTCCGTACAGTTATAGGAAATATGAATCTAATTTATTAAAAATGCCTTTATTCCAGACTGCTGTAGGGTAGATTAAAATAAAGGGGTTGTGGGGTTTAGAAAACTTATCGTCAAATATCATTGAGGAGAGTCCCCTCTAACCAATGTGTAGGACAAAGATTGTCTCAATGCAAAAAGCATAATTGCTTTGGAGGACCCAGTATAGCCATTCTTTATATGGAAAGCACAGGTCCTTTTACTGTGCAGAGGCTGTTCCTTGATACAGCAGCTCAGCTTCTATGGTGCTGTGCTCTCCTGGCTCCATTCACTGCAAACAGCTGGACGCTGGGGGTGTCAAGTGTTGGACTCGCACCAATATAAGGGCCCATGCAGATGACCGTAGTTTCGATCCAGGTGCAATCCATCAAAACATCAGATCACGCTCAGACCAAAGTTATTCAATGAGGCAGTGGACATATCTGTTTTTTTTTTTCTCAAACCACTCGGCAACATGCATGGCTGAATGCAAGATTTGCCTCCAATAACCGGATGGCACTCATTCTTGCTGATGGGTCCTTGGAAAACATCGGACCACACTTGTATGACCTTGAAGTGCGGTCCGATTTTCACGGACAGACTGAATGGAGAATGGAGAAGATGGAAAACTTGATCAGAGTCTGTTAAGAGCGTAATTAGCAAAATCGGACCGATTACCTCTGATGGAGAAAATACAGTCCTGTGACCCTATTAGAGATGAGCATTGTTCGACTCGAACTGTTCGCCAATCTCAAATTCGAGCTGTTTTGGGCGGTGTTCGAGCCGTTCGGCGAACACGAAAGATTTGAAAAAAATTCGGCTGTTCGAGGTTATGTTTGATAACTGTTCGTGCACCAAAATCATAACTGGATTTTTTCTCAGTAATGCTGAAAATTAATGTTAATACGCAGTTTGAGTGTACAGCGGGGCGGGGGGAGGGGCAGGGGATGGATCTCTGCAGGAATAATGAAGATCTCCATTTTTTTTTCTTTCCCGCATTTACAGTGGGGAGGTGCAGTCTGTCAGCCTATCAGCAGCGCACACACGGAGCGAAGTGCTTTTTTTCACACAAGCAAGGGCATGTGTCATTGGCAGTGTATGTCACATGTCCTTGCCCTATAAGACCCAGCCATTTTCCCCGTCGCCACCATTTTCTCACTGCTGCAGCTGCGTGTTAGACGGCACCGCTGTTGCTGTGTGCGCTATACCTTGTTAATTTAAAGCCAATTTTCGCACAAATCTACAGATAGCTTGGGAGTAGGGAATAGTTGTGATTGCAGTCCTTTTAAGGACTAGGTTACATCAGTTCCTACGACTTTTATCAGGCAGGTCTGTGCTCTTAAATAGATAGGTTGGGAGTAAAGACTAATTGTAATTGCAGTCCTTTTCAGGACTAAGTTACATCAGTTCCTATCAGTTTTTGCCAGGCAGGTCTGTGCCAGTGCTGTGCAAGTTTTTTTCACAGCATTTGGCTAAATCTAGCAAAGCTAATCCTTTTTGGCCTATTGCAGAGTGTGTTAGTCAGTGGAGTAGCCTATCTGTGTTGCAAGCTACACCACCTGTGTATAGAATACCAATTTTTTTACTGCACCTAGTGAAGTAAAACCTTTTGGGCATAGCATCAGTCTATTAGTTCATCTATACTGACCTCCATCAGGTTGCAAATTGAATATAATTTTTTTCTGCATCTAGCTCTGAAAAAATATTTGGGCTAATAGCAGTGTGTGGGACTTGTTCTATTAGTCCATCTATACTGACCTCCATCAGGTTGCAAATTGAATATCATTTTTTTCTGCATCTAACTCTGAAAAAATATTTGGGCTTCTAGCAGTGTGTGGGACTTGTTCTATTAGTCCATCTATACTGACCTCCATCAGGTTGCAAATTGAATATAATTTTTTTCTGCATCTAACACAGACAATAGTTTTGGCCTAATACCACAGTTTGGCCACTCAGCTCTGCTCGGTTCCCATCCATTGTGTTTTGTGCAAACAACTCCAGAGTTGTGAATTAGTTAACCACCAAAATGAGTGGAAAAAGGCCTGCTGCTGGTGGAAAGGGGAATAGGCGTGTTGGGAAGGGGAAAAAAGGTTGTGTCCGTGGGGTAGGTGTTAAAGCAACAGTAACATCTGCAGAAGAAAGACCATCTTCCAGCCAAACTAAGATGTCTACTTATTTTAGCGGACAATGTGATAAGATCCCTTTCTTACGGCCACGCCAATCGCTACAAATTCCTGATGAGGCACAAAAGCAGCAGGTGCTTCAACGGATATCAAGTGTTCCTTTAAGTGGGCTCTCCTCCACATCAACTTCAACATCACAAATACTCCAGTCCTCAAAGGTGTCACCCCAATCGCACTTGCTTCCTCACAGCTCCCAAATCTCCAGCTGCCCGTCTGAGTATGAGGTAGAACAGATGGTTGAGTCTGCAGAGCTGTTTGCTCATACTATAGCCTGGGAATCAGAGGTCGGCTCCAGAGCTTCTGTGAATCCAGACGAGGAAATGATCTGCACTAATGCCCAGAATCTTTGAGTCGGATCCAGGACCAGACGCAGAAGGTTCTGACCATAATGTAGACCCTCATTCCCAAACTGTAACTCCTGTTGGTGGAGACAATGAGGAAGACGATGATGAGACTCAAATACCTGATTGGAGCGACAACTTTAGTTTTTTGTCAGGGCAGGAACAGGTTGGCTCTGAGGACGACGGGTGTGATAACACACAGGGTGATGATAATGAGGTTGGAGATCCCACTTACTGTCAACCCACAGTCAGGCAAGAGATGAGGTCAGCAGAGGAGGTGGAGGAGGATGCTAGTGACGACGAGGTCAGGTTGCGCCTTCCTGGACAGAGACGTAGTACTGGAAGCACGTCAACAACTGCATCCTCAAACACAACTCTGCCTCTGACCACAAGTCGTGGTAGCTCTTCAGGTCGAATGGGTGCTAAGCCTTGCATAGCCTGGGCATTTTTTCAGATCGATAAAGATGACCCAACTCGTGTTATCTGTAACATTTGTCAACAAAAGCTAAGTAGAGGCCAAGAAATACATAGTTTGAGTACTTCATGCATGAACCGGCACATGGACATGAAGCATAAGTTGCAGTGGGAAGCTCACTGTGCTACAATGCGGCCTAGCCGGCCGGGCCAACCACTGTCTGCCACATCTTGTGCATCCGCGGCCTCTTCATCTTCTGTGACTGGGGGGACAGCAGTCACACCTGTTTTGGGACGCAGACCTGCCACCTCTTTACCCGCAACTTCCAGCGTGATTGGCAGGTCATCATTTTCTTTGGAGGTGGTAACACCAGCTGGTGTTGAGCGCTGTCCGACATCGATAGCACCACCTTTGGATCAAGGCAACCTAACATGTCCGCCTGCATCTTCCTCACAGACCGGCAGTTTGCCGGGGACACCCTTATCAACCCCGTCTAAGCACAACAGCCAGCCCTTGTTCCCTCAGATGTGGACAAGTAAAAGACCATTTCCTCCTAGCCATGAGAAAGCTAAGAGGTTGAATTTCACCATCTGCAAGCTCTTGGCTACAGAAATGCTGCCTTTCTGCCTGGTGGACACAGAGGATTTTCGAGACCTTATGTCCGTCGCAGTGCCCCAGTACCAGATGCCCAGTCGGCACTACTTCTCAAAGAAAGGTGTGCCTGCGCTCCACCAGCATGTCGCACACAACATCACCGCTTCTTTGAGAAACTCTGTGTGTGACAGGGTGCATTTCACCACAGACACTTGGACGAGTAGGCATGGACAGGGGCGTTACATGTCGCTGACTGGACA
Source organism: Phyllobates terribilis (assembly GCF_046119375.1). Classification (NCBI taxonomy): domain Eukaryota; kingdom Metazoa; phylum Chordata; class Amphibia; order Anura; family Dendrobatidae; genus Phyllobates; species Phyllobates terribilis. Next base: position 453,978,401 of record NW_027362765.1, on the reverse strand, counting down.
CTGGGTAACTATGGTGACAGCAGGACAAGGGGCTGCTGTCCAAGTCTTGCCGTCCCCACGAGTTGTGCGTCAATCCTCTTTATCTCAAAGTTCCTCTACTGCTTCTGCCTCCTCAACTTCCTCTCGGTCCTCTACCTGCACCCAAAGCCTGTCTGGTCATGCCACAAGCTTTCTAACTGCGCAGAAGGGATCCTGCACACCTCCTTACTATGCTGGCAGTAGGGCTCAACGTCATCAGGCGGTTTTTACTTTGAAATGTCTGGGAAATGTGAGTCACACAGCTGAGGAGTTGTGGTCAGCTCTGGAGAACCAATTTCATGAATGGTTGTCTCCACTGGACCTGAAACCAGGGAAGGCCGTGTGCGACAATGCTGCAAACCTGGTTACGGCCCTTCGCCGGGGCAATATCACACACGTGCCTTGTATGGCTCACGTGTTGAACCTGGTTGTCCAGCAATTTTTAGCCCACTATCCCGGACTAGATGGCACGGTCGCTGTGTGCTCACTTCCGCCGTTCGCATCCCGCAGCTCAGCGACTTACATCTCTGCAGAAGTCGTTGGGCCTGCCACTTCACCGGCTAAAATGCGATGTGCCTACCCGGTGGAATTCAACTCTGCACATGTTGCAGCGACTGTGGCAGCACCGACAAGCCCTGGTGCAATACGTTCTGACGTATAGCCTGGGCCAACGAGATCCAGAGGTGGGGCAAATCACGCTGGAGGAGTGGTCTCAGATCAGGGACCTATGCACCCTTCTGCACAGTTTTGAAATGGCGACGAAGATGTTTAGTGCTGACGATGCCATTATCAGCATGACTATTCCGGTGATTTACATGCTGGAGCACATGTTAAACAGAATTCGGAGTCAGGTGGTGGCACAAGAGGAGGTGGAGGAAGTAGAGGAGGAGGAGTTGTATGCGGAAGGCCTAACATCTGCAAGGTCCAGACGGTCTGCAGCACCAAGGCGGCAGGCATGTGAGGGTGGGGGAGATGGTTTTACCAGGGCGCATGGTAGCAGCCAAACTAGTGAGGAAGGTGCAGGAGCCTAGGAAGAAGTGGAGGACGAACTGATGGAAGACTCATCAGATGAGGGAGACCTTGATCACATTCTGTTGTGCGAGGCTGGGGGGAGAGGACAGAGGAAGGAAGCATGATTGTTACCTCGCCACCAACACAACAGGGACTTGGTGCTCCTGGATGCGCAAGACACATGAGTGCCTTCTTGCTGCACTACCTGCAACATGACCCTCGAATTGTGAGAATTAGAAATAATCCTGACTACTGGGTTGCCACACTGTTAGATCCCCAGTACAAAAGTAAATATGCAGAAATTATTCCTGCCATAGAAAGGGATGTACGCATGCAGGAGTATCAGCAGAGACTGTTGCAGAATCTTACATGTGCTTTTCCACAAAACACCAGTGGTGCACGTAGTGAATCTCACAGTTCCAACTTGCCAACCGTGGGACCGTCGAGTGTTCAGCACTCAAAACGTAACAGAAACACAGTATCTGCTGGTAACATCAATTTTGCGGAATCATTTCACCACTTTTTTAGCCCATCCTTTGCAAGGCCACAGGAGACAAGAAGTCTGACACATAGTCAACGCCTAGAGACGATGGTACAGGAGTATCTCCAAGTAAACATTGAAGCCATGACTGTGTCACTGGACCCTTGCTCTTTTTGGGCTTCCAAACTGGATAAATGGCCGGAGCTCGCCACTTACGCCTTGGAGATCTTGTCATGCCCCGCAGCCAGTGTTCTGTCTGAACGTGTGTTCAGCGCTGCTGGTGGTGTGCTGACAGATAAGCGCACGCGGCTCTCCACTGATAATGTACACAGACTCGCGTTCATAAATTTGAACAAATCATGGATCCGCAACGACTTTTCTACCCCTGTGTCATCCTGGGGAGAGTAAAAGCTTGATGATTGGTTAAAATCACCTCACCAACCGTTTTAAGCTTTCAAATTACTAATCTGTATCTTGGCTGGAAAATTATTTGGGCTTTGTAGCAGTGTGCAGTAATGATTCTATTAGGCCATCTATACTAAGCTCCACCAGATTTTAAATTAATAATAATTTTTAGCTGCATCGAGCCCGGAAAATAATTTTGGGGCTCCTAGATGCGCAAGACACATGAGTGCCTTCTTGCTGCACTACCTGCAACATGACCCTCAGATTGTCAGAATTCGAAGTAATCCTGACTACTGGGTTGCCACACTCTTAGATCCCCCACACTCTTCGATCAACCTTTTCATTTTAATAAAGAACAAAAAAATGGTCATTTTTGAAATTATAAGCATTAGCAGGTTATTAGAAACTGAAATCAAACAGTTTTCAACTCAAAACTTTATTCTAGGTGATGTTACATTTGCACATAGGACCCCTTGTTCGAAAGGAGCTTCTGAACTGTCTCATCCATTGAATTTGTCAGGTTTTGGATGGTTTCTGCTTCAATTGTTTTGCATGAGGACAGAATACCCTCCCAGAGCTGTTGCTTAGATGTGAACTGCCTCCCGCCATCATAAACACTCCTTTTGATGATGCTCCAGAGGTTCTCAATGGGGTTGAGGTCAGGGGAGCATGGGGGTCACACCATAAGTTTGTCCCCTTTTATGCCCATATCAGCCAGAGATGCAGATGTGTTATGTGCAGCATGAGACGGTGCATTATCATACATGAAAATGATCTTGCTGTGGAATACACGGTTCTTCTTCTTGAACCATGGCAGGAAGTGCTGTTTGAGAAACTCCACATACATTATGGAGTTCATCTTTACCCCTTCAGGGATCCTAAAGGGGCCGACAATCTCTCTCCCCATGATTCCAGCCCAAAACATTACTCCACCTCCTCCTTGTTGGCGCTGTAGCCGTGTTTGCGTGGGGTGTCCATCAACCAGCCATCCTCCACTCCATCCATCTGGACCATCGAACGTTGCACAGCACTCATCCGTGAACAAAACAGTTTTGAAATCAGTCTTCATGTATTGTTTGGCCCACTGGAGCCGTTTCTGCTTGTGTGCAGTGGATAGAGGAGGTCGACAGGATGGCTTACACACAGCTGCAAACCTCTGAAGGACCCGGCATCTTGTTGTTCGGGGGACGTTGGAGGCACCAGCAGCTTCAAAAACTTGTCTGCTGCTATGACAAGGCTTTTTTGCCGCTGCTCTTTTAACCTGACGTAATTGCCTGTAGGAAAGAGTCCTCCATTTGCCCTTATCAGCACGCACACGTGTGTACTGTGAATCAGCTACATACTTCTTGATTGCCAAGACACTTCATCCTGATCATCGCACAATGTTGATTGTAGTCATGCCTTGACCTAAACACTCCACAATTTGTTGCTTCTCAGCAGCCGACAAATCCTTTTTCTTTCCCATTTTGGCAGAAAATGTAGGCTGCTTAATAATGTGGGACAGCCTTCTTAAGTAGTCTTGTCTTTCATTGGACACACCTGCCAAACTAATTAGCACAGGTGTCTGCAATTGCTTACAGTGATATAAAGAGCCCTGACACACATCACCATCAATGAGTTTAACTGACAAACAAACAAATTCTTCCCTTATCACTCCTAAACACTTTTTGCATAATAATTTGGAACACAGTGTACATGTGCTTTTCCACAAAACACCAGTGGTTCACGTAGTGAATGTTACAGTTCTAACTTGCTAACCTGTATGGAGTTGTTCAATAAAGGGCCCAAAATTAAGATAACATAGACGGGAGAGGTCTTTATGAATAGGAATTCCTAAGTATTTGATACCCTGTGAGGGCCAGGCAAAGGGAAAGTTGGACTGGATGGAATCCTGTATGAATTTGGGGAAGGAGACATCGAGGGCCTCAGACTTCGCTGCATTGATTTTAAAATTTGACCATGTAACAAAGTGATCTATTTCAGCCATAACAGCAGGGATGGATATATGTGATTGAGTGATATATACTAGGACATCATCAGCAAATGCAGAGCACTTGTACTCGGTGCCTCCCACCTCAATCCACCTAATATTGGGTTCATGGCGAATTGATGAGAGCAGGTGCTCCGTCACTAGGATGTATAAGAGAGGGGACAGAGGATATCCCTGCCTTGTCCCATTGGTGATTATGAAAGGTGTTGAAAATGTTCTGACGCACCCCCTGGGCCTTGGGACACCCAGAGCTGGACCCTTTTTGGTGGATGCTGGTGGTTGTAGTCTCCGTGGCGGCGCGCCCGTTTCCGTGGCTCAGGGCGATCAAACCAGTGGCGGAACTATTTATGTGGTTTTGATGTTTAAATGTCCGACTACGCCACCCGTGGATTGCGGTCAGAGTGAACCGCCGCTGCAGGGCAGACCGCTGAGGCTGGTGTTTTGGGTGCAGCAGAGCGTAGCATAACTCCCCACGGGAGAAGTATAGCCTCAGGGCAGTGTATGCGGAGGATGGGGGTGATGGTGCAGGGCAGCAGCAGTAATGACACGGAGTCAGTGATGCAGTCCATGGCCTTTAGTCACAGTTCTTATTATCCAGGCCACTTCTGCAGGTAACGGCTGCCCACGTCGTACTGTGCTCACCAGGTGAGGGGCTCAGACAACTCCCAGATAACTTTGGAGCGCTTCACAGGACCCCCTTTGTGTGTCCTTTGTCTGGCCTTTCTTACCATCCCTTCTGTCCGGCTGCCTCGGGCCTCCTCTTGGTAAACTTGGCGCCAGTTTCCCTGACCCTATGTGGTGCCTTCCTAGCGGGTGTAGCGAGGGACTGCGCCACATAAAATGTCACAGCCTCCGGTTTCTAGCTGAGGGTCGTTTCCCGCCTCCACTAGTTTCAGGGACCGGTCTCCCCCTTTGACCTGACCCCTCCACGCAGGTGGATTCGGGTGTGCGGTGGCGACTCGCCTGTCCGCACCCCTGGGATCCCTTCATTCCTCGTTCCTGGAGCCTTCTCCACTCCTCTTCCTTCCATCTCCCTCTTCCAGGCCTGGGCCTCTGTTACTAGGCCCGCCTCCGGAGCAGAGCTCATGCAGAGCCCCTGCCCCCTGTCACTTCTGCTCAGACTTCTCTGCACTGAACTAAGATGGTGCCCACCTTTTATACTCCCTTCTCAATGCACCCAGGAACTGCTTCCTCCCTGCTCCTGCACTACAGGGTTCCCCTTCCTCAGTGTTCCCCCTCCCCCCTCTCCAGCCAGGGAAAAGGACTGTCGTGCCCATCTCAGGGGCATATTGGTCGCCCTGCCCCACGGCAATGTGGTGTAATGCATGCAGGTGTCGGGTCCTGATCCACACTCCATCCTTACCTGAGAGTGAGATATCACACCTCTGGGTGAGGTGCAATACCTCTGTAGCAACCGAGCCCTCAGGGTGCTACAGTTCCATTTATCTTCAGCCTAGGTGACGTATTGCGATACAGGGCCGTGATTTTGGCTATAAAAGGGTCCCCTAGACCCCTACCCCAAGCTTTTTAAGAGAATAATATATGGTGTGCCAGGAGACTCTATGGAATGCTTCCTCAGCATCCAACGAGAGTGTCTAATTACAAATTTTTAACTGCATCTAGCTAAGGAAATACTTTGTGCCTAGTAGCAGTGTCTGCTAGTCAGCGGATTATCCCGGCTGTTAAGCAAGCTACACCACCTGTAGTTTGGACACTTAATTTTTTCAAAGGAAATGCTTCGGGACCACGGGATACTTAGTGAAGAGCATCGGGAGGCACCCCAAGGCATAGGGGCTGGGACTGGCGGTAGGACGCCTTGCGGTGGACAGCTGAGCTCGATCCTTATAAAAGCTTTTTAACTGTAGCAGCTTTAGTGGACGCTACTGGAGCTGGAATTAGGCGGCTGCTAGCATGAGACTTGCCCTCCAATAGATCCTTGTAAAAGGATTTAAGGTGTATTCATTCAAATTAGAGAGACAATTTAAATTAAAAAGCTTAGAGCTGCCTCCACCACAGGGGGGCTCGCTCGACCCACCAGCGGACAGGCACCAGTATTGGGAGAGGGGGGCTGGCCGTCAGGGTCCACCGCGGCTCTGGCACAAACCCGGCGGCACGGAGGTGGCACGGGCAGGAACGGACTGGCCGTGTCGGCTTCTCACTTTTTTGGATTTTAGAAGGGCATGACATGCCTATATCTGTGTCTCCCCCTCCTTTTACTCCTCCACCTCTTTTCTTTTCGCATGACTATATGTACTTGTCACTTTTCCATGTGTTAGTTATGTCTTCTGAGCAGTTTGTCAGCTTTTGGACACCTTTGAAGGTGTTTTCTATGTGTTTCTATGTGTTTTTGTTTGTCTGCCATTGGTTTTAACGGTGTTCGAAGGTGTTCGACGAACACAAGGGGGTTCGACGAACCGAACCGAACTCGAACACTACGGGGGTGGCTCAACACTAGACCCTATCCTTAGATAAGGTCACAGATGGAGATGGAGCAAGTTCAGAGAAGAGCGACCAGAATGGTGACCGGTCTGCAAACCATGTCCTATGAGGAACGGTTACAGGATTTGGGAATGTTTAGCTTGCAAAAAAGAAGACTGAGAGGAGACTTAATAGCTGTCTACAAATATCTCAAGGGCTGTCACATTGTAGAAGGATCATCTTTATTCTCATTTGCACAAGGAAAGACTAGAAGCAATGGGATGAAACTGAATGGGAGGAGACACAGATTAGATATTAGGAAAAACTTTTTGACAGTTAGGGTGATCAATGAGTGGAACAGGCTGCCACGAGAGGTGATGAGTTCCCCTTCAATGGACGTCTTCAAACAGAGGCTGAACAGACATCTGTCTGAGATGATTTAGTGAATCCTGCTTTGAGCTGGGGGGTTGGACCAGATGATCCAGGAGGTGAAGTCCAACTCTAACATTCTATGATTCTATGATAAATGATCAATATTTTTAGCCTTAAAAACTCATAATAGGAACTGTGTAAAGGTTTGCTTTCCCCGTGGATGCCCTATAGAGAACACAGGCCACTGGATTCCTTCATGTTAAAGATCATTGCTGGGGGTCCTAACCCACGGACACCATTATAATTGAGGAATCCTAACAAAAAAGGCATGGTCAAACTGGATAAGTTTTAAAAATTATATGCTGAAGGTTTTTTTTCTATATGATTGATGTTAATAATGAATAATCCACCATAAAGATCTATGTAATTTTAGTCTAAGCAGTTATTAGTTAGACATGCAGCTGTGATCAACATTATTGGCACCCTTAAAAATTAGATACATTGCAAAAGATCTACAGATGTAAATGTAGCACCCTGAGGATTCGGCTGCTACAGGGGTATTACACCTCAAGCCAGAGGTGTGGTATTCCACTCCCGGGTAAGGATGGAGTGTGGAACTGAGCTCAGTAGGCTGCATACACTACATACATCCCATTTCCGGGGGACAGATCGACGGTACTCCCACCAATATATGTGCAGGTACGATAGTGTCTGTCCCTGGCTGGAGTGGGAGGGGGGTGGAACATCCCAGTAGTGTAGGGGCAGATAGGGGGAGCAGTCTGGGTAATGCTAGGAGCTCATTGGGTGCTGGTCACCTGAGCTCACACATAGAGGGAGTATATAAGGTGGGAACCATCTTAGATCAGGGTCAGACAGGCAGACAGCTACTAGTCAGTCTGTTGTAGAGGGTCAAGCAGTCCTGAAGAAAGAAGAGAGAGAGGAGTCAGAAGGACCCAGAGGGGAAGAAGAGGGAACCCCAAGAGCCCAAATACAAGCAACAGGGTGAAGGGTTGGCACAAGGGTACCGGATCCCAAGCTGGTGGAGGGCACTAATCCTCAGCCAGAGACCGGAGGTTGTGGGCAGGATCTGCCACGACCCCCCACTAAATCCACCCGAAAGGCAGACCAAGTATAGGGTCAGGGAACCCAGAGGAGGTGTACCCACCAAGAGACCCGAGGGAGCCGGACATAGGTGGATCCCTGGTGGGGAAGGCCAGAGAAAAGGAACGTCAGAGAGGGATCTCAGGATCACGCTCCAGAATTACCTGGGGGTTGGCCGAGTCCAGGACCTGGTGGACGCAGCACGGCTCGGGCGGTCACTCAAGGCCGGAGTGACCAGAACAACAGCAGTAAGTAAACACCCTGAACTGCACAGCCCGACTCTGAGTCTTAATACCATCCTCACTGCACCACCACAACCACCACCCTCTACAACTGACCCCCTGAGGCTATACCCCTCCCGTTGGGGGTTATACCACCAGAAGCTGCACACACACCACCAGCCTCAGCGGACCCTGCTGCAGCGGCGGCCGTATTGACCGCAAATCAACGGGTGGCGTAGTCGACACTAAAGAACATCCAGCAACATCTGTAGGACTGCCACACACTGAGCTTGACACCCTGGGCACGGACCGGGTCACCGCCACTCGGAGACTACGACCCCCATCTGATCCGGCTCCGGGTATCCCCCAAACAACACTGGCCCAGGGGGCGCGTCATAAACAGTTTAGTGAATCTATTTGGATAAATGTATGAATTCAGATGTTTGATTCAGAAAAGCACAAGTCCCAAATATAAAATACAAACTAGACCAGAGAAAATAATTCAATAGGAAAACCAAGAGCGCTGTCTGAGCAGACCAGATATGTTATTATCACCTAGCACAAGCAGTTGAAAGTGTTCAAGACTAGCTTCAAAGACCTTGGCATCTCTACACCAAATGTTCTAACTGTTATCAAGAAATTTGCTACTTATGAATCAGTCAAGAACCTTCCAGGACATGATGGTAAGAGGAAAATTGATAAGGGAACCCTACAAAGATTGGTTAAAAATACAGGAAAGCGCCAACTTATGAAAACCAAAGAATGTCAGGCTGAACTGGAGACATCAAGAGTGAAGATTTCAACTTGGACTCACACTGAACAAAATAGAAACCTATGGAAAAAGGCCAAGGAGGACCCCACTACTTAAAGAACAAAAGATGCATAGACAGACCACAGTCCTTCGGCGTAAATGTGCTAGGAACTGATGAAACCAAATGACAACTCTTTGGTAATCCATACCAGCATTATGTTTATAGATGATTAAAGGAAGCCTGCTACCCTACAGTGACGCCACTGTTATCTGTGCCTACAAAAATCTAAATAATAATCTTTAACATCTGAATTCTGTGGTTGTTTTTTGTTGTTGTTTTTGGAGGTCAGATACATTGGAACTATTTCTGCGTGGATAATTGATTTGTTTTTATTAATGGCTGTAAATGGTAATCTCCCCGCAATAAAGTATTTAGTCCTGAATCACATTGGGACAATAAAATCGTTATAGCTCAGTGCATTATGTGACACAGAATCATCAACACAAGGGAGTTCTGGGTAGAATTTACTCTGTTCATAAGGGTGGAATATATAGTATTTGTGCATTTCTGGATGTCAGTAATTGGTGGGAAACATGCTTATGTATTGTTTAGTTTTGTCTACAATATCTCATGTCATCTCCAAATATTTTCCCGCTTGACCTGAGTAAAGCAAATATTTTACTCGGTATTAGAAGCAAAAATACATCATTTAGTTCTCAAATACAGCTGGAGGGGGAAATGCTGTGGTATCACAATGACCTAAGCAGACCTCAGTGCCAGATCTTGAATACTGCACATTAGGAAGAGGATTGTGGCAGCCGCATGACTTATCTCATGGCTTGTGGTGAGGTCACCGTCATGCGTATCTGAATGAACAAGACTAGATAGTGTGAATTATATGTGGTAAAGGGGTTGCCCAGGATTAGGAAATAGGGTTCTAGAAAAGAAAACCCTGTTTGTTTGTTTTTTTTTTTTTTTCACAAAACCGTGCTACTCCTGTCCGTGGATCAAGGAGACTTAAAGGACTTTGGTGTTTTTAAGGGGACCTGTCACTTGTCATAAATATTTTTTTTATCTGGTTTAAATGCCGCTGTTCTCCTGAATCTAGCTTTGTTTTTCTTGCACCATCTCTGCATCATGTCACCGTTGGTCACAGTGCTTGGAGGTCATAGCAATATGACCAGCGGTGACATGGTACAGAGATGGTGGGTTGATTTCCCACCACAATAAAAAGACTCCCCCGAAGAATCATTTTCTAGAGGAAACGCGTTGGGGGCACCACACCCCATACAAAATGATTCCCCGATAGAACATGGCACCATAGGACTGTGGTAAAGGGCTATATCAGACCTGGGTATCTGATTCTGGAGCCATAAACTGGGTGAGAATGTTCCAATCTCCTTGCACTTAATTCTGTTTATGTATATTGGAGTTTATGCTCGCACCCTTACATAGGAATTGTTTTTCTTTCATTTTTCATGCTTATTTACCTACATAAGAGCATTTGATTTTGGCGTGTCAGTGTATTATACTGCCGGGGAGAGTTTTTTCTTGACGTTGGGAAGTTCATAAGACGTGGATATATGCTTTTAGTATAGGTATCACAACGTGTATGTGTTGTGTTGCACTGTCTATTTGCACTTTAAGTCCGGTTGGACTAGTTTTATACACATTTGTTTACTTTTTTTTAAGGCATAACTATAAAAAGCGAAGTTTTATTCTTAGCACATATAGCTACAGTATATATCTCTATTTAGTGGTTCCACCTATTGACCCGTTGCTATTACTTAAATTTAGTCTTGGTTACTGAGAGGGTGTGGTTCACAACTCTTTTTATAGGGGGTCTTTTTTGAAGTCTGTGCCCCCTTCTCTTCTCCTCTTTCTATTCTCCATGCTTAGGGAGGCATACACAGACACACAATGCAAAGATTGAGTCAATTTCTCCCCTTTTTATTTGGTTTCACGTATGATTATCATTGCTCACACCTGTTACTAGTCACAGGTGAGTTTGAACAAGCATCACATTCTTAAAACAAAGTTGTTTACCCACAATTTTGAAAATATAAGTTTATTCATACAAACATAGATATAAACTCACATACAAAGTGGCAAAGAAGGGTGAGACTAGCAGTAGGGACACCTGACAATAAATATAAATATATATATATATATATATATATATAACACTAATGACTTAAAATGACCGTAGAGAATTCAAATACGGATTCATACGGCATAGAAGTGAAGAGTAAATAAGGGGGCTAAGTCCCCACATATAATATATTTATCACAAAAAACTCCCAAGTGCAAAGAAGAATGTAAATAGCTAAATTATTTAGTGAATAATATAAATAAGTTGGATACTATCACATGCATAGCATATAAAATAGCCATAGGTAATAAAGCAGAGATATGTTACCTGTGGTATAACAGGCCAGGTACCGACAGCTCCCCATGTGTGTTTCGCATGAAATGCTTCATCCGGGGGCCCTTGAAAAATAAAACAATATTTCCATACAGGGAAGAGGGGACTTTATCTAAAAAAAAACGGAGAGGTACTGGAATAAAAAAGAAAAACAACAGCAGATTCAGGAGAGCAATGGCATTGGCACCAGGGAAAATATATATTTGTGTGACGTGATTTTTAAGGAGTATTGTCATATTGCCATTCACAGCAGAGATGTGAATATAGTCATGGTTATGGAAAAAGCCAAAAGGACTTTGCTATGCTGTTTCTGTATATCCAATAGAAGTGAGTAGAACTTATGCAAACAGCATTATTTATCTCTAAAATGTATTACTGATGGGTCTGAGACCAGATGAACGATTGACATAATTACATTATTTGTAACAGGGCTGTGGAGTCGGTAAGCCAAACCTGCGACTCCGACTCCTCAATTTCCCTTACACCGACTCCCACATATATTGCTTATATTTAAGTGAAAAATTTATTTTAGTACAATGTGAACATCAGACATTTAATCATTTTTATGATACAATAATCAAGATATTTAGATAGAATATAATGATGGATAGCTGGAGGGATAGCTGGAGGAATAGAGTGTGATAGACAGATGACAGCTACAGAAAGCAAATAGTACATTGCACATATCGCACATATAGTTCACACACATTGTGCAGAGAGCACATAATAATCACCTACAATATTAGCATTAGTTACCTTCCTGTGACAGAGATGAGCAGTAGTACTTTCACTTTCTCCAGCTCGGGGCCCAGGAATCGGACCCTGTGCAGGGCAAGCACCCCTCCCCCTCCTCTCTCTGGTGAAGGCGGCAGAAGACAGGACAGAGGAGGGGAGATTGCCCCCTGCAGTCTGGAGCCAGTGCAGGACGGGGGCACTGCAGCATAGAAGTGAGTTTTGATAGGTGCGTGCCCCTGCTTCTAGGGGGCGGGGGGGGCAGCTGCCCCCCCCCTGTCCCTCGCTGGCTACGGCCATGATTCACACACAGCGTTTTTGCGGATCCGTTTTTTGCAGTAAAATGCCGTGTCTCTGGGCATCCCAGCAAAGTCAATGGGTTTCAAGATATGACATTCAGACACATCGTTTTGTGAGGATCCGTTTTTGGGCTCAAAAACGGATCCTCACAAAGAATGAGCATGTCAGTTTGTTCTGTGTTTTTCTAATCTGCTTTTGCTATTGAAAACATTATCTATGAGCTCAAAAACCTTTCAGGTGATGCGGTTTTTTAAAAAGCTGATCTGCTTTTGCAGCTGAAAAACGTATCCTCAAAAAATGCAGCAAAAACGCTGTGTGCGAATGTAGCCTTAGATCGGGAATAGAACAGCCATTTATAGGACATTTCATAACTTTCCCAAATTCCTATGAAAAAATATTCCCCACAAACTGCATTGATCTACTGCACCCAATTTATTATATATTTTAGGAGTTGGAGCCGGTCCATTTTATACCGACACCGACTCCTAGTCCACGACTCCGACTCCAACTCCACAGCCCTGATTTCTAAGTATATACTGGAGTAAGGTCAACGGCTTCCAAATGAACTGTTTTTTTTAGGATTGTCTCGCTTGGTCATTTATTAAGGAAATACAGGAATAAGTCATTTTAGTACATTGCAGGACAGTGCTGACTTTTATAAGACATTTTGGGGGCGATTCTTCAAGACCCTCGATTCTCTCATCAAGTCTGGTGATAGGGTGTTTTGGAGTGGATGCTCCTGATTCACGAAGAGGCTCAAGACAAGGCTTGTAGTGGCCTTCTGGAATAAGATTAGTGGCGTAGAGAACACTCCCCCCCCCCCCCCCCGTCATGAATTTGACAAGTGGGGTTTACCACGCCTCACCAAAGCCCCTCCCACCCACTTTGTCAGAGCTGGGACGAGAAAGACGTGAAAATGCCAGAAGTTGCATTTATTTGCCCCCTTTCTGTTTTTTATCTATTTGAAATTAGTTGATAATGGCCAAGTTGCAATCTATGTACAAATGAGTAATCCCAGGGGCCTGTTAGTCACCCAGTTAAAACCAGGCAACTTTTCTACCTAATCAGGCTCATCCCTATTCTTAAGGGAAGAGTTAGACAGCGGTATTACTCGGACGAAGATCACAACGCAATGCTCGGACTGGCCGGTGGCTCTCCCCACCCGAATGTGACAGCAGGCATTTCTATGCAGCTGTCACACTCAGGTCGGGAGAGCCACCAGCCAGTCTGAGCATTGCGTTGTGATCTTCGTCTGAGTTTTATGGTGGACTGCCTCTTCCCTAAATGTTTTATACAAGTCTACATTGTAATATGCATTGGACCAGATTGGACAACATTCATAGATATTCTTTAGTTAGTTGTATCATGCAGTCTTTTTTATGTTTGATATCTCAGCTTGTAAGTTTTTGGTTTGGATACATTGGCATGATGATATTTGGTCAGAATTCAAGAGTGACATCATTACAATTCTGGGGTGTGATCACTTTGGATCTTTTTTCATACTCTGCTTCTGGAAAAGTTAGAATGTCCATCCTTAGGTTAAGTCAAACAGACTGCCATGTCTGAACTGGTGCAAAGCTCGTTACTCATGGGCGGACATGCTATTGGTGCAACCTGTGCAGCCGAACAAGGCCCAAGAGGTAAGGGAGCCACTACCACCTCCAAAGCAGATGGAATTGTACATTATGATGAGCTTTTGGACTGCAAAGGACCCTTATACTGTTCTTGCACAGGGGCTCTCTTCTGTCTCTGTTCCTGTTGATACCCATATAAAATGCCCCACTATATATCCATATTGTAATAATTACATGTTAAATGATGCAAAAACCTTACCAACTTCTTCCATGATCTAGTCCAACTTTATAGCAAATGCCGCCAACTCAAACATGTACCTTTAAAACCTAAGAATCATGGAAAGGAGATGGGTTGTCAAAATAATTACCCAGAGCTCCTGTCCATGTGTTCTCACTGAGTCGGGTGGTATTAATCAGTATACAACAGAGCTATGGGGTCCTTGTTTCAATTCATGATACATCACTGATTCTGATGTGAAAATTGTGAAAAAATCCAGCTTGCCTAATTTTCCCTTTTGATAAAGATTGGAACTGGTGCCTTTGAAAACATCAGTTGTCTTTTCACATTTCCCAGCTGTTTTCTTATCTTTGTTTTGAAGACAATAATGTGAGAGATGGAAGTGATTCTTCATTGTGAATCTCTTTAGTTCTCTTATTATTCCAGATTTTTCCTTAGTGTGGTTTTTGGCCAAACTTTTTCTTCCTTTCAATGAAATCTTTTATTTATTTGGTTTAAACTCTAAAGCCTCTTCCAGCTGTAGGTTTCCTTCTATACTAATGTGTACTTTTTATTGTTAAGTTTTGTGATTGTAGTAAAATGTGGGTAGGAATGTGTCATCAGAAAGTGACCTACTGTTTTAAATTAGGTTTTTAAATTTTATTTTTTTCTAATGTTCTGTCACGCAATGTGTGTGAAAGACTAAGTGCAACACAAAGGGAAGGGGGAAAGGGAGCCCAGACTCTAGGGAAAGGGGGAAGGGAGACCTCCTAGGCTGATCTGATATCACCCTCTCTCCATTAACTTCCCTGTATTGGTTCCTCACCAATCGCCGCAAGTGCACCTAAACCCTGTATTTCTCTAGCACTTGGCCGTGTAAAGGGAAGGGAGGGATGAGCACTAGTCGATCCAAACTGACAACTAAAGACAACAAGGGAGACAGATACGAGGGAAAGTAGCTTAGCTTTAGCTGACATCAGAGAGAGAACTCCAAGCATCCTCCTAGCTCCACAGAGTAAGATAGCAGTCTGAGAGCTCCAAGCATTCACAAGGAAACATGTGAGTATCAGCGGCCCCTCCCTGTTGCAAAGTGAAACTATTTAAACATCCCGGTCAGAGTGTCAATTAGCAGGAAGTAGTATGAAACTTGGTGGCCAGTGTACCTTAAATCCTAAGAATCATGGAAAGGAGATGGGTAGTCAAAAAATTACCCAGAGCGCCTGTCCATGTGCTAGGGTCAGCACGGTGGCACAGTGGTTAGCACTGCAGCCTTGCAGCGCTGAGGTCCTGAGTTCAAATCCCATCAAGGACAACATCTGCAAGGAGTTTGTATGTTCTCCCCGTGTTTGCTTGGGTTTCCTCCGGGTTCTCCGGTTTCCTCCCACTCTCCAAAGACATACTGATTGGGAATTTACACTGTGAGCCCCAATGTAAAATAAATAAATACATGTGTTCTGAGTGGGATGGTAATAATCAGTATCCAATCAGTATTCCCCTTGAAATTAGAGCTTTTTAGATATTTATGGCCAATTCCTAGAAGTCATCAATATCAGATTGGTGTACATGGCTGTGGTATTCCTGCTCCGTAAACTGCTTAGATACAGCCCCTGCGGGACTTTGTTACAACTGATTGGTGGAGGTGCTGGGTATGCAATCCCCATCAATCTATGGGCTTGTGCAGACTGCCGTATTTTCAATCCCAGTACGATCTGATAAAACATCAGATTGCACTCGAGCCAATGTTATTCTATGGGGCCGTTCACATGTCCAACTCTTTCCTCGGACAGAGTCTGTCCTAGGAAAAAATTGTTGCATGCACAGTTTGCATCCTTTATTCGGATTGCACTTGGCCATACAAGTCAACGAGTCCATGGAAATAAATCAGACTTCACTTGGTTGACGTGTCAGTACAGCCCGATTTCCACAGACTGACAGAATGCAGAAGACGGAGACCTTTTTTTTTCCATCTTCTCTTCATCCAAAAAAATTGGATCGCATTGTAATCAAACTCTGATCAGAGTGTCATTAGCATAATCGGTCGATTCTCTCGGCTTAGAGAAAATATTTTGGTGTGACCCTAGCCTAATATTGATCAACTATCCTAAGGATTGGCCATAATTATAAAAGTCCTGGATAAACCTTTGTAAATGAAGATGCCAAGGATCCACACTGCTCACTGTCAAACTCTCTCTTGTTGTATGGGAAAGAAATATTACTTGCTAATAACAAATTTGATTTGAGGAACATTGTATAAATGTATTGTGCATATCCCATTTGGGAAATACAGATCCCTTGACCGCTTCAGAGAGGGACTTGATCTTCAAGACACCACCACATCGTTTACCAGTTGGGTAAATGATTTTCATGTAAATGCACAATAGTCCCAGTGTTGAGATGGATTTTCTTGGACACCGTTGTGCATCTTAGCGTACAGTATGTTAGTAAGGTCACTAGTTTCTCAAAAACCTTGGCACTTTCCAGATGAAGCAGCATGGGATCTTTTTAAATAGGACCTTTGTAATGTCTATTTACTACTCAGTGGGTTAGAAATGATAAATCTGATGTCTTACGAGCATGAATATGTTGGCGACACATTGGTGCACAGGATTTGGCTCCATCATCTAGTATCAGATTTAGCATTTTTTAAAGAGATTTTACATTTGAAAGAACCAAAAAAATGGAATTAAATGTATCAGTAATTCTTTCAGTTTATGTACATAACCCCAGGGATATATGAATCCCCAGTTTTGTAGATCCACGCTACTAATCTCTGCAGTATGGTACGATGAATTACCTGCAAACTATCGATGTGGCTGGTTTTTACTTTCAGTGCCACAAATCTGGTTGCTGTATTTTTATACTCCTCATTCTAGAATCAACTCAGTTCATGTCATGATAAAACAATTCTTAATTATCTTATATTTTACAAGGTAAAACTCCTTCATATACAAATATGCGATTTATACATTTACTTTCAGTTATTTGGGTATTTTTCTTGTCTTTGGTTTTTCCATATACGAATATGTGTATCTTCTTCAGAATATATAAATGTTACACACTTTATATAAGTTGATATGAAATGCATAAAACTTCTAGAGATCTCTGTTTTTTAAAAATGGATAAAGCAGAAATGATAGGCTTAAAAAGACCACAATTTAACGAAACAAATACACAAATGTTGCTACACAAACACATATATTGCTTGAAAAAGACTTGTGTAAGGGCTCGCTCACATGAGCATATAACATGGCCGAGTGCTATCGGATGTTTTATTGGATAGCGCGCCGATCAATGTTGTTCTATGGGGCAGTGCAAATCTCCAGAATTCAGACAATGCGCATTCATATATATCTATGGGTGTGTGTGTAAAACATCAAACTTGGATGACATCTGAGTGCAGTCCGACATCCGCAAACTCAGACTATGGAGAAGATGGAAAAATTACGTTTTCCATCTTCTCACCTGTGATGCAAGTCTCTCATGTGAGAGAATAAAATCACACTAAGTTGACACTTTGCACAGACTCCAACAGAGAGAATATACAATCGTGTGAATGAGTCCTAAGACAGAGTGTTGGACGAGTGAATAAAGCAATCTGTGGCGCCCCTGAGGGTTCGACCGCCACAGGGATGCTGCACTTCATTAATGGAGTGTGGTGTTCCTCCTCTGAGGTAAGCCCGGTGTGATAGTTGTGACCTAACCTTTTTCCTCCAACACCACACTTCTCCACCAGAGGGAACTAGTATGCACTAGGTGCTGCTCCCCTGGTTACAGGGAGACTGGGGAACACAAAGTGGTAGGAACCAGTTAGTGGGTGAGGGTGGAGGACTTACAAGTTAGTTACGGTAAAAATTTTATATTTAGTTTAAGGCCATCTTGGTTCTTAGTTCTCTGACTGTTCTTGACTGATGCCTGACAGTACTCGGCTGTATTATGGCCGTACCATGACTGGTGTCAGAACGTGATCTCCTACCCTGAAAGTGGATCCTGTGTGGGCCTGCAGGGGAGGGAGACACGGCCCTAGTCCCTAGGCCTTGGGATGATGGGCAGGCGGGAGATAAGGACTATCTCAGCCCGGTCGAGGACCATGAGCAAGAAGGCCCAGGAGCTCTAGAGTGTGGCTCCACAGCAAATGGGTCCCGGGGAGAATGCAGACGGAGCGGAGTGCGCCACCTGTCCTCGCCTAGCTGGATCTATTCAGAGGGATTCCGGCTGCAAGAGGGGTACCGGCCCCCGACACCCGACCTCGTCACTCAAAGTCCTGGTTGGGAAAGCCTGGTAGGCCCAGAGGATCCCACCGGGCATCGGATGGAGGGGAATTGCCACCCGTGCCCTAGTTCTGAGAGGAGCTCAGAGGGAGACCCGGCCTATCTACACACGCACAGACGGGAAAGGGAGAGGTCTGTAGTGCAGGAACACTCTGGTGTAGGGTCCCGACTGAATGCTGGACTTACTCGGAGGTAGTCGGACCCCCGTCCCTGGTAGCCGCAGGACTCCGCGGGGGAGCAGGGAGTCGCCTTCCCGCTGTCGTCTCTAAAGTGAGTAAAGCCTTGAAAGTTCACCCCTATGGCCTCCGGACTGTTCATTATGCGCCATACCATGCGACGCGGTGTCCGTTCTCCCCGCACTACTACCCCCCCTCCTTCCATCCTGCCTGCCTGCCCCGAGGCCTTGCTCCACCTGTGGGGAGCAGTGACCCTTCACCAGGCACCACAGGTGGCGTAGTCGTTAAATAAGCCACTCAGCCCAGACGAGCCCGCAACATCTTCCTTTTCATGTGACGGCCCTGAGCACAGGTCGGGTCCGGGCCACGGCTGCACCCCATCTCTTCTTCACAGGACCCGACGCCGAGTCCCCCCATCACCCAGGGTAAACTCAAAAAGGGGCTCTTTCGAGAATGAGGACGTCACAAATCCATGTTCATGAATAAGAAATAATAGATATAATAAGATATAATATCATCACTTCACTATAAAGTAATGCAAATATGTTATCAACGGGTTTTCTTGCGGAATAACAATCCTATTGAAGCACGTATTGCACTCAGATTTGTGCTACCTAATTACCCTGCATTCATTTGATATTGCAGCTGTTTTGATATTCTAATATATTTTTTTTATTTTAGGTAAAATATTGTTCCGGAGGAGTCATATACGTGATGTAGCAGTGAAGAGGCTGAAGCCCATTGATGAGTATTGCAGGGTAAGAACATGTTAATGCTATTAGAATTGTGCATATACCTTGTTACCTTCGTACAGGGGTAGGCAATTAATCTTTCCAAGGGGCCACATGAGAGACCATGACTGTTGTGCAGGGCTGAACCAATAGACTGAAATTAAATCTGGTCAATAAAGATAGCTCCTCTTTACAATGAGCCCCCACATAGTTTAATATATGCAGTATGACTCCCCACATAGCCCCCTATATAGAGTATCAACCCCCACATAGCCGCCTATATACAGTATCAGGCCCCACATAGTCTCTCTATAAACAGTATCAGCCCCCACATAACCCCCTATATACAGTATTAGGCCCCATAAAGTCTCTATATATACAGTATCAACCCCCACATAACCTCTTATATACAGTATCGGCCTCCACATAGCCCCCTATATACAGTATCAAGCCCAACATAGTCTCTATGAACAGTTCAGCCCCCACAAAGCCTTCAATATACTGTATGAGCATCTATATAGGTTCTATATATAGAATGAGACCCACATAGACACCTATAGAGTGTGGCCCCCACGTAGCCTCTCTATATACAGTATGAGCCCTCACATAGCCCCCTGTATACAATATGAGCCCTCACATAGCCCCCTGTATACAATATGAACCCCTACATGAAAACATCCCATACACATATAAAAAAACATACTCACCTTGTTCCCGTTCCTCCGGCACTCTGTTGTCTTCGGTACACTGACTCTTCACACTGCAGACGCAATGAAATCAAATCTGCTAGCACAGTCGCCAATGCTGATCGGTCAAAGAAAGAGCCGGCGACCCCTTCTCCACCAATATATTAACCACTGTCAGAATCCCGTTGATGTGGATAGCTGTGATAGTGGGCAGCGGCAGACTGATGGCAGGCGAGGGCAAGGTGTGGCCCGTGGGCCACTGTTTGTCTTCTGGCTGTCTGAGTCCATGGGCCAGAGTGGAACAGCCAGAGGGCTGGATGTGGCCACAGTTTGCCCAGTTCTGCCTTAGTAGGTTGGGTTCACGTCTCCATAGTTTAGTTAGAATATTTTGCTTTTTCCTTTGAACAAAAAAAAATAAATTAATGGCAGTTTCAACACTGACACATGAAGAACACCATTGGTGCCTGATGGGGCCCATTGACTGTAATGTGGTCCATAGTGTTTGTGTCATGGTATCTTCTATTTTACTGAAAGAAATTGTGCAGTATCTGCTCTATATATTACTGTCGTCTTCATGGAAAATGCAATGTAGTGTCCAACGCAGATGTTAGCCTGGCCTTACATTTTATTTTCTTACTTTGCAGGCGTTAGTTAAATTACCAGCACATATATCACGCTGTGAAGATGTCTTAAGGTTCTTTGAAGCTCGGCCTGAAGACCTGGATCCACCAAAAGAGTAAGTGAAGAATTAATAGCTCATGTAATGCACTGTTTCCTGATAATCTTAGCTTTGCAAAATTATAATTTTAGCTTTCTGATTGAAATGAATAATTTTAGTAAAAAAAAAATGAAACGATAATAAAAAAAAAATAATAATACAAGATAAGTATAGCTACTGTGACGCTGAGTCACTACTGACGGGCAAGCCGTGAGACAAGGTAGTCAGGAGGTCCAACATCAGATACCAGGAGGGCTCGTAATACAAATGGGGTGAGACAAAGGTGTGGTCAGGTAACAGTTGAGGGTCACATGCCAGGAGAGTACGTGAAAACCAGAGAGTACAACAAATGGATAGTCAGAGACCAAGTCAGGGGTCAGATACCAGAAGTCAGAAAGCGTCAAAAGCAAAAGGGATTATCCAAAAGAGTAGTCACAACAAAATCCAGGGTCATCGGCAAGATTAGTAGTCAGACACAGAAAAAGCACACACCTAATTATAACAAATCTACAACTGACACTGACTACTAACAGCTAGCCAGCTAAATACCTTGCAAATGATTAAGGATGGGAGACACCTGGGGAAATGCCCGCAAACCGAACAAGATTGACAGCCCTGCTGTTCTATCAAGATGTTGGCAACCCAGCACGCTCCAGGATCCGATTGGATAACTGGACAGTCATCACAAAATTGATCCCTTGGGGCGGCTGAGCTGTCACTCACAGCGTTCCCTGGCCACAGTCAAGGTTGAAACCGTGACAGCTACATTTTCCAAATTTATTACAATTTTATGAAAACTTAAAATTTTTCTTTCCCCTTTTATTTAGTTACTGTTTAAGTGCTTATACATTTGTGATAAATGTTAGAGTTACCGTTGTTTTAATTTGTAGTTCATAAATCAATAGTACGTGAGAAAATGAGAAACCTTGTAATCTCTCATCAGAGAAATCTGCTTCTTTCTCAGCCAGGACTGATCTTTCATTTTCAAAATTCTCAATTTCTGGTAAAATCTGTATTCAGTGAAGACAGATTTTTACATTACTGAGATGTAAGATGACAGCTACTACTGATAAGATTCTACGTAGATGGGAGGGAGAAGGAGAGGACAGGGGAGCTAGAGGCAGAGCTCCATTCTTATCTTCCATTTACATAGAATCTCTGCAGCAGCTGCTTATTTCTTCAGAGAGGAAGAGGACTAGATCTCTAGTGCCACCTATAGGAAGTAGCAATCCTAAAAGTCAATATCGGCTCTCTAACGAGCCTTGTCACATGACTTAGGATAAAATCCAGAACCAGAGTCTCAGTTTTCAGACACTGTGTTTCAGGGTACTGCCCCTAGTCAGTGCAAAGTGTGAGATCTGGTTTGGCTGGGTGAGAGGCATCTGACCGGGATCCAAGGGATAACATTTCTCTTTGTGGAGAGTGACATTTTAAGCATGTCTAGGTGAGAAGACTTTTAAGCCGCAATGCTCCTCTTGGAAATATGCAAATTGTCTTTTTAGAGAGGAAGAGGGCTAGATCTATAGTGCGACCTATAGGAAGTAGCAATCCTAAAAGTCAATATTGACTTTCCAATGAGCCTTATCACATGACTTAGGATAAAAGCCAGAACCAGAATCTCAATTTGCAGACACTGTGTTTCAGGGTATTGCCCCTCATCAGTGCAAGCTGTCATCTCATTTCAGTGATGTAAAAATCTGTCTTCACTGAATACAGATTTTACCTTCAAATTGACAAGTTTTAAAATGATTAAGCAGTCTTGGCGGAGAAAGAAGCAGATTTCTCTGATAAGATACAGTACAGACCAAAAGTTTGGACACACCTTCTCATTTAAAGATTTTTCTGTATTTTCATGACTATGAAAATTGTACATTTACACTGAAGGCATTAAAACTATGAATTAACACATGTGGAATTATATACTTGACAAAAAAGTGTGAAACAACTGAAAATATGTCTTATATTCTAGGTTCTTCAAAGTAGCCACCTTTTGCTTTGATGACTGCTTTGCACACTCTTGGCATTCTCTTGATGAGCTTCAAGAGGTAGTCACCGGAAATGGTCTTCCAACAATCTTGAAGGAGTTCCCAGAGATGCTTAGAACTTGTTGGCCCTTTTGCCTTCACTCTGCGGTCCAGCTCACCCCAAACCATCTCGATTGGGTTCAGGTCTGGTGAATGTGGAGGCCAGGTCATCTGGCGTAGCTCCCCATCTCTCTCCTTCTTGGTCAAATAGCCCTTACACAGCCTGGAGGTGTGTTTGGGGATATTGTCCTGTTGAAAAATAAATGATGGTCCAACTAAACGCAAACCGGATGGAATAGCATGCCGCTGCAAGATGCTGTGGTAGCCATGCTGGTTCAGTATGCCTTCAATTTTGAATAAATCCCCAACAGTGTCACCAGCAAAATACCCCCACACCATCACACCTCCTCCTCCTTGCTTCACGGTGGGAACCAGGCATGTAGAGTCCATCCGTTCACCTTTTCTGCATCGCACAAAGACACTGGTTGGAACCAAAGATCTCAAATTTGGACTCATCAGACCAAAGCACAGATTTCCACTGATCTAATGTCCATTCCTTGTGTTCTTTAGCCCAAACAAGTCTGTTCTGCTTGTTTCCTGTCCTTAGCAGTTGTTTCCTAGCAGCTATTTTACCATGAAGCCCTGCTGCACAAACTCTCCTCTTAACAGTTGTTGTAGAGATGTGTCTGCTGCTAGAACTCTGTGTGGCATTGACCTGGTCTCTAATCTGAGCTGCTGTTAACCTGCGATTTCTGAGGCTGGTGACTTGGATAAACTTATCCTCAGAAGCAGAGGTGACTCTTGGTCTTCCTTTCCTGGGGCTGTCCTCATGTGAGCCAGTTTCTTTGTAGCGCTTGATGGTTTTTGCAACTGCACTTGGGGACACTTTCATAGTTTTCCCAATTTTTCACACTGACTGACCTTCATTTCTTAAAGTAATGATAGCCACTCGTTTTTCTTTACTTAGCTGCTTTTTTCTTGCCATAATACAAATTCTAACAGTCTATTCAGTAGGACTATCAGCTGTATATCCACCAGACTTCTGCACAACACAACTGATGGTCCCAACCCCATTTATAAGGCAAGAAATCCCACTTATTAAACCTGACAGGGCACACCTGTGAAGTGCAAACCATTTCCGGTGACTACCTCTTGAAGCTCATCAAGAGAATGCTAAGAGTGTGCAAAGCAGTCATCAAAGCAAAAGGTGGCTACTTTGAAGAACCTAGAATATAAGACATATTTTCAGTTGTTTCACACTTTTTTGCTAAGTATATAATTCCACATGTGTTAATTCATAGTTTTGATGCCTTCAGTGTGAATGTACAATTTTCATAGTCATGAAAATACAGAAAAATATTTAAATGAGAAGGTGCGTCCAAACTTTTGGTCTGTACTGTATATTACAGAGTTTTTTTATTTTCACATGTACTATTGATTTATGAAATAAAATTTAAAACGATGGTTACTCTTAGGGTATGTGCACACGATGCAGAAATGAAGCAGAAAATGTCTGCATCATTTCTGCATCTCCCTGGCAGAAAAAACGCATGCGGATTGTACATGCGTTTTTCCTGCGGAATACATGCGGATTCACATGCGTTTCCGCATGCGGATTGACAAGCGCTTTCCAGGCGATTTTAGCATCACTTGGAAAGTGCTTGACAACTAGGTCACGCTATATAAATCCATTCAACCGGCATGGATTTATATAGTGTGACCCAAGAGAATGGTAAAAATAAAAAATAAATGTATACTTTACCCTCTGATGGCCCCCGGTGTCCTGCTTTACACTCCGTTCTCCCTTGCCGGCAACATTGAATTGAAAGACCTGCCGACGTCAGCGTCACGTGACCCGTCATATGACTCTGACGTCAGCGCAGGTCCTTCAACTCACTGCAAAGTGCCGGGAATCAAGCAGGAGCAGTGCGCGGGCCGACAGAAGGTAAGTATACATTTATTTTTTATTTTATTCTTTTTTTACAGATTTTTTAATGGTACCTGGGTGTGGATGAGACTCTCCTCTCCTCCACACCCGGGTACCATCCGCACATTAGTACACGCCAATAACGCAAGTACAGATGCAGTCTTGCGGAATTGGCGCGTTCTAATGCAAGTCAATGGCGGCGAAAACGCCGCGTTTACGCAAAATTAATTGACATGCTGCGGATTTTTGAGCGCAGCATTTACGCTGCGGAAAAATCCGCATCATGGGCACAGCACATGCGGATTTCAATTGGGGAACATTGCTGCCCTTCCACCATGCGTTTTTAATGCGTTTCCGCGGCGTTTCCGCAGCTGCAAAAATGCCGCGGAAACGCATTAAAAACGCATCGTGTGAACTCAGCCTTAAAGTGAAATGTTAGCAAATATTATACGTATGTTGTTCTTAGTTTCCTGCTTATTTGTTTTATATAATAAAGAATATACAAAAATTCTTAACAAAAATTTTCCCATTTTAAGAAGGTTATTATGTGTATTTAGATCTCAAAATCTATTAATGGTCTTTGAAGCATTGGGCATCTGACATAATTAATAGATCAACAGAAATAGTAGCCAAAAATTGGATGTCTGCAACTTATGTATCCATGCATTTTGATTATTCGGTCTGAGGGATGTATTCAGTCTGTTTGTAGGCACCAATATGTTGGCATCATTTATTCTGGATAATGAAACCAATGCTCGGGAGTGAGCAGAGGCTGAGAATAGTCATTTATTATGAAGAGGTAATTTGTGCCTTGGGAGTCATGATTTAATTCTGATCCATAGATGGACAATATATACTGATACTTTTAGTTTATCATATTACTGAGAGCAGAGAGTCTGTGCTGGGTGCCTGCAGCAGTCAAGATAACAAATTTATCGTTAAACGTTCTTGGATGTCTACATCTGGTTTAAAGGGGTTGTCCGGTCCAAACCGATAACTCTGCAGTCACTCTGTGATTCGCCGGTTTCTGAGTGAGGACTGGAGGGTATGTATAAGTTATACATACTGCCCGCCAGTGGGGGCGACATCGCACCATACCCGTCTAGTGACTAGGCCGAATAGAGGGCATGGCCCCAATGCATTATATGGGTTGAGAGGTCCAGCAGAAGTTCTTCTATCAGGAGGGCCCTTTCCACCTAACTGTGGCCTAATAGTAATTCCACTACAGTAGTACTTTCTGTGCATTCTGCCTACCCCAATTATTCAATGGATGTAGCCTTAAGTAGACAGCACATTAACCTGATGGATCCACTTTGTGAAGGGAAGTATTAATTTTACAACTCTCTATGAGAAAAAAATACCTATATCCCTTACATAGATATGTTATAACATATTGGTGGACAAGAACATAAAGCAGATTCTACATTACATGGAACATACATTATTAAATAGATCTCTTTGACCTGATGAGGCTGATGTACTCACATTTAATATTAATTGCAGAACGGCTATATACCGTAAGCCTTTTTTTTGGGTATGTGCACACATAAAGCTGACAGTCATTTTCCTGAGGTAGCTTTGTCATCGTTTTTGTGGTGGCTGCTCCACCGGCTGCTTTCGCTCTATACTCTCAAAAGAGTGAGAATGTCACTTCTTTTAACCACTTCAGGGTTTCCGAACCCTGAAGTGGTTAAAAGAAGTGACATAAGACAGAACATGTGCACAACAATGACGTTTTACATTGCTGTGAATTATGTCCATTTTATAGGGCTCTTTTGGGGCACTTTTAAACGGACCAATAGACTTGCACTGCCGATATTGATCCGACACTCGGATCAATATCGGACATGTTTCCATGATTTTGCATGGACCGCTCGATCCGCAAAGAATTACAAACTTTTGAACGGCCCCATTCTCTATTAGGCTTGTTCAGATGTTGCTTTTTTGCTGCTTTTTTATGCAAATTTTAAGCTGTGTTTTACAGTACCAGCAAAAGTTATGAGATTTCAGAAATCTCATGCACACGCATTGTTTTTTTTTTTCCTGACTGCTTTGGAAAACTGCTGCATGTCACTTCTTTCAACGTTTTTTTTTCAGCAGCAATAATGCAGGTATCAGGTTTTTCTGCTTTTTAGGTGCAAAAACCTAAGGAAGTTGCATCATCTTTTTTTTGGGGGCGACACTAAACTTCATCAGTATGCACGAGAGACAATAAATACGCAGCAAAAAAAATGCAGCTTTTTTTACGCTGCTTCTTTACTGCAAAGAGTGTGAACATAGCCTTATAGGTACAAGTGCTATCTGTGAAAAACACAGCTAGAGCTCGTACGCAAAAACCGGATGAGTGAATGAACCCTAAGCGTTCCATGTAATAGTGTATGCAGTGTATAATGTGAAATCTGCTGATAGATCGTCTTTAGATAAAACAGTACATCTGGCAGAGGACATGACCCACCAAAACCTATCAGTTTAACTGCCAAGAAGATGAAAGAGTCTGACCTGGAGTAGTTCTAACCGTGGCAAGAAAGTTACAGCTCACTGTGCCCCGAGGGTGATTGAGCAGTGAACAGGCAGTTGTTGCAGCAGTAATCTGACTTAATTAGAAATCTATTACCTTGCAAATTTCTCTGGTGGCGCTTGATGCCGGTTCATTTATCTTTAGTTCAATATCCTGTTCCTTCCTGCTCAGTTACAATTAAGGGTAGTGAGTAATGTGAATTATTTTCTGGAAGTGATTGTTTTGTACTGTTCTCACTTTGCTACCCCACATTAGTAAATGATAGTGAACACTAGACGTTACTGTTGGCAGTTATCCTCATAACTTTGGGTTGAGGTTCGGGTCCAGTATGATAAATCCTGGTACATAACAAATGCTTTGGTTCTTTCACATTTGGGCCCTAACATCAAGCTGTTTTTCTGCTAATAGTTGGTACTTTAGTCAATGTTTTTCAAATGCCAATTTAGTTTTATTTTGGGGCTATTGGGTTTTGGATCATTGATGATTTGCTACACGTCTATATAAAACCATTCTTATTGAGATTCCAATTTTCAATAATATACTTTTTATTAAGGGCTTTTTTACTGAGATTCCAATTTTCCGTATGATAGATGTTTAAAGTTTGTATTCCTAAATCCGTCTAAATGATTAATTTAGCATACTACTGTGTAATTTCTTGTAATTTGTTTTGACCACAAAAATGCATCCTGTGGTCTCAACATTTAGAAATCAACATTTAGAAGTTAATTCCTCTGTGCACTTATCCAGATTGAGAGTTTAGAAAACCCAACTGAAGATTTGGTTCAATGAGGTTGTCTGGGACTTTAACATTGATGGCTTGTCCTTAGGATAGGTCATCAGTGTCTGATCGGTGGGGGTGCGACACCCAGCACCACTGCAGATCAGCTATTCCTAGTGTCGGCAGCAGCCGCTACTGCTCAGTTACGGAGCAGAACAGCACACCTCTGTGTAGACATAATAGTGGCTGCGGCCGGGTACTGCACGTCTATTACCTATTGATTTGAATAGGTAGCGGATGTGCAGCACCTGGCCACGACCCTATACAGTCAACAGAGCTGTAGTTTACAGCTCCGGAACTAAGTGTGGCGCCCTGCTGCGCACGGTGCCACAGAACCCAGAAGGGTGCACGGACGGAATTCTCCACAAGAGGCCATCACTACATGCAAACACTTCCACCTTCCACCTCATACCAGCAGAGGGAGCCCTGATAGGGATATATAAAGGGAAGGTGGAGCCATGCAGCTCAGTTTCCAGTTTAGTTACAGTGCAGTGTGCTCTGAAGAGAGAGCAGCACGCAGGCTGCTGTGTGAGGCAAGCTAAGCCTCCAGCAGCCCTGAAGCCTAGTGAGGGCCCCGAGCGTGGCCGACTGCGAGGAGGAAAGCAGAGTGGAACTAAGGGGGCAGAGGAGCATACCAGGCTCACCCCAGTATATGTACCGGACACCGGGTCCGAGCCTACAGGGACCCTTTACACCCAGTAGGGATAACCGGAATCCCAGGAGGACTACGAGTCCCTGGCAAACCTGAAGCTAAACACATACAGGACCAGGTACCACGAAGGCCCCGACGTCCAGGGAAAGTGGTTACCAACCCGAGGTACTACTTCAGAGCAACAGGTGGAGTAGAAAAAGCGAGACACATAAGCTAGGCCCAGTTGCAGGCTGGCCAGGAGCTAACACAGAGGCAGACACGGATCAGGAGGCCTTATACTCGCTCCCTGGGGAGAAGTCCAAAAGTGCGCCCTTCACCTGGAGTACCCTGGACCGTATCTAACAGCTGTACCAGTAAAGGTAACGAAGCAAAACCCCCTGTCTCTGTCCGTTACTCCGGCTGCGCCATCTACCTGCGCCACAACGCCCAGCGCTCCCACCATCCATCAATCTACACTGCTCTGAGGCCCGCTTCACCTGTGGGGAGCTGTACCATCCTTAGCTGCCTTGTCACCTGACTCAGAGGACTGCTGCAGCGCTGGTGACCATCACCAGACACCACAGGTGGCGTCACGAATTTCTCTGAACTTTTATTAATAATTGACACCCTTTTGTGCACTGTCCGCCCTGGGCCAGCCACCGTGATATATATACTGTCCCTAAACAGTAAGGCCCCTGGGGCCGAGTCATAAGCAGTTCCAACCGCCGCCGTCAGGAATAGCTGATCAGCGGGAGTGCCAGATATTTCACCCCCACCGATCAGACACTGATGACCTATCCTAAGGATAAGCCATCAATGTTAAAGTTCTAGACAACCCCTTTAAGTTATTTGCATTGTTAATCCAACATTGGAACTTAGTTTGAGGGGGCTGGTGTGGGTACTGGCAGGGGGCCAACAAGTTAATCTGGCAATTCATCAAATTAATCCATTATCTATCTATCTATCTATCTATCTATCTATCTATCTATCTATCTATCTATCTATCTATCTATCTATCTATTTTATATATATTTATAGTAGATTAATTACCAAATAAAACACAACTTTCCATTAGCTGTGGCCATAATGTGTAATAGGAAAATTCATTATTGGGGTTATCTCATTTTTGATCTTCAGTTGTGCACCGTTCCACTTCCTCCTGACTTCCTGCCAGGGAGGCGGTGTAGGATGTGCTTCTGATGATTGACAGTTCTGCCTGGTGACATGGCTGTCCTGACTGCCCGAACTATGTGCTTTCCGAACTGTGTGTTGTCCATTACTGCTAGCATCAGAGGAGCATAGTGACACTGTAACTGGCCAGAGCTTCAGTGTCACTGCGCTTGTTTGCAAGCTATATAGCAAAGAGCTTGTAAGAACGCACTCCTTGCATAGAAAACCGGCCACCTCTGATACAGCAGAGGTGACCAGTAACCTTGGAAATAAACTGTAAAGTATGGAATATAAAATCCCTCTATTCTTGAGAACAGAGAGGATTTTTTAATAAAAGGAACGTTGCAAAGTTGTCTGTTTTTATAAGCACTGTGCATTTTTACACCGTTAATAACATTAGACAAGCCCTTTAAGTCTTTTTATGAGAATATTGCAAAAGCAATATCTTTTTCTCTCATTATTATTGCCAAAAGTTTCCAAAAATCTGTTGATAATCAGTGAAATTGTATTACATTATTCACATTTCATTTGTTCTTGTCTGAATTATATTTCGGGAGTATACTTCAACATACACCTCCAATGGAAATCTGCACTGTATGCCACTATATAAATACATGGTGGCATATATTGCCTATTAATTCCCATTAAAAAAAATAGAAATATATACCATGTAATGCACATTTTAATTTAACTTTAGCCCTCCGTATAGGAAAGCACAACAGACTAGGCAGACTAAGCTTTCTTTTCCTAAAACGTATTATGCTTGGCGAACTTAATTAAAACTAAATTGAGAAGTATGTTGTATAGTATTTATTGATTTCATGTTGGAAAATAATTGTAATCAAAAATATTAATTCAGATATTGAATATATCAGCTTTATTATTCTGCTCCTTATTTCAGAATTT
Organism: Phyllobates terribilis; assembly: GCF_046119375.1. Classification (NCBI taxonomy): domain Eukaryota; kingdom Metazoa; phylum Chordata; class Amphibia; order Anura; family Dendrobatidae; genus Phyllobates; species Phyllobates terribilis. The sequence continues at coordinate 453,947,851 of NW_027362765.1, read as the reverse complement.
GAGGTCCCATCTAATAAAATGAAAACTCTTAGTAACGAAAAACAGTTCTCAGTGATCAGATCTGGAGATAATGAAATCTCCATCTGGACATCATTGCAAGATAACACAATGAATCACTTGACGGACAAAACCAACTGACTTCTTAGCATGAAGATATATAATTAGAAAACTGGCCATTTTTCATATTGGTTGTGAGAGCCACCTAAGATCAGAGACCCTCATATCCTGCATTCTCTTATAGCTCGCTAATCAATCTATCAGGGTTTATTTTGGTTGAAGTTTAACAGACAACCATAAACTTGCTTTCATGTTGGTAATAATCCTTTATCAGTGGAGGTTTACCAAGTGTCTGGGAAGATCCTCCTGATGTATGTGTGGGAAAGTGAACTGTCTGTTATAGTCAGACCATCCTTGAATGAAATACTGCCCATCTCCTCTTTACTACACCTTATGTATTTCTCGCTTGTAATTATTGATAGTTTGTGTTATGTAACAGAAACCATTTAGCGCTCTGTGGTATCTTGTGACTCGTAATTCCACAAATTCTAAGATCATCATGTTTACTTAAAGGGGTAGTCTGAAGTCATAAGTAATTTTCCTCCTAAATCCCTATCTATTTATTTCCATAATCTAAACTATTTTCAAATATACTTGAATTAAAAATCCCCTATCTGTTCCTAAGTACACTATTAACTGTTTTGTTTTATACTTCCTTTTTGATCATGCTTCGTTTCAGAATCCCAGTGCATTCTGGGATAATCAAACCAAGCGTCAACAGGAGGCAGAGGCTATGGTCACTGTCGCAACCCCTGCCCACTCCCTGAAACAAAGTGTCATCAGTGATTCTCATTTCAGGGGTTGGGCTAGTCCCTGCGCAATGTGCACAATGACAGCGCGCTCTCTGTGTCCAGATCAGACCAGCTCTTTAAAGTGCATTGTACCAGAATCAGAGAATTGACCCAAATCAGAGTAAATAAGTATTGAAAAGTACTGCAAAATCAAAGTTATCTTCAAAGGCGTTCTCCAGGACTATAGCATTGTTCCTTCGAAAAGGCCATTGATGTTTGATCGGTAAGAGTCCATTTACTATGTGCACACACCGAACACAGTCCCTTATCCTGTTTACATAGGCACAGTGGTTCATCCATACAATACGTTTTGCGTGGTACCACCATCTCATAACCCATGCATTGTGACGATGGGTGGGGCTTCAGGAGTTGGGTCTCTACCATTCGAATATTAAAGGCCTGTCTTACAGATACATCATAAATGTTATTGTTTTAAAGAATCTATTTAAGGGTTTGGAAAGTCATTTAAATTTGAGACATCATGAGAGACTAACTAATTTTAGGGTTCTCTTGACTGTGTCATGGGTGTGTCAGGTTTGACAGACAGTCATTTGGGGTTCGGCTGTAGAAGGTCGCTGCATTTGGCTTTGCAAACATCTTCATGATCCCTCTCCCTTTAGGACCCAGCGGTGATCCTCACCTTACTTGGGGATTCTACCTTTAGGACCCAGCGTGATCCTCACCTTCTACTGCTAATTAGCACGCCCTTGCTGTATCCTTAAATACACTCAGTTTCTCCAGAGAGTTGCTGGTGATAGTGATTCTTATCTCCAGTGGTGGCCAAAAGTATTGGCACCCCTGCAATTCTGTCAGATAATACTCAGTTTCTTCCTGAAAATGATTGCAATCACAAATTCTTTGGTATTATTATCTTCATTTAATTTGCTTGCAAGGAAAAAACACAAAAGAGAATGAAGCAAAAATCAAATCATTGCTCATTTCACACAAAACTCCCAAAATGGGCCAGACAAAAGTATTGGCACCCGCAGCCTAATACTTGGTTGCACAACCTTTAGCCAAAATAACTGCGAACAACCGCTTCCGGTAACCATCAATGAGTTTCTTACAATGCTCTGCTGGAATTGTAGACCATTCTTCTTTGGCAAACTGCTCCAGGTCCCTGATATTTGAAGGGTGCCTTCTCCAAACTGCCATTTTGAGATCTCTCCACAGGTGTTCTATGGGATTCAGGTCTGGACTCATTGCTGGCCACCTTAGAAGTCTCCAGTGCTTTCTCTCAAACCATTTTATAGTGCTTTTGGAAGTGTGTTTTGGGTCATTGTCCTGCTGGAAGACCCATGACCTCTGAGGGAGACCCAGCTTTCTCACACTGGGCCCTACATTATGCTGCAAAATTTGTTGGTAGTCTTCAGACTTCATAATGCCATGCACACGGTCAAGCAGTCCAGTGCCAGAGGCAGCAAAGCAACCCCAAAACATCAGGGAACCTCCGCCATGTTTGACTGTAGGGACCGTGTTCTTTTCTTTGAATGCCTCTTTTTTTTTCCTGTACACTCTATGTTGATGCTTTTTCCCCAAAAGCTCTACTTTTGTCTCATCTGACCAGAGAACATTCTTCCAAAACGTTTTAGGCTATCTCAGGTAAGTTTTGGCAAACTCCAGCCTGGCTTTTTTATGTCTCAGGGTAAGAAGTGGGGTCTTCCTGGGTATCCTACCATACAGTCCCTTTTCATTCAGACGCCGACGGATAGTACGGGTTGACACTGTTGTACCCTCGGACTGCAGGGCAGCTTGAACTTGTCTGGATGTTAGTCGAGGTTTTTTATCCACCATCCGCACAATCTTGCGTTGAAATCTCTCGTCAATTTTTCTTTTCCGTCCACATCTAGGGAGGTTAGCCACAGTGCCATGGGCTTTAAACTTCTTGATGACACTGCGCACGGAAGACACAGGAACATTCAGGTCTTTGGAGATGGACTTGTAGCCTTGAGATTGCTCATGCTTCCTCACAATTTGGTTTCTCAAGTCCTCAGCCAGTTCTTTGGTCTTTGTTCTTTTCTCCATGCTCAATGTGGTACACACAAGGACACAGGACAGAGGTTGAGTCAACTTTAATCCATGTTAACTGGCTGCAAGTGTGATTTAGTTATTGCCAACACCTGTTAGGTGCCACAGGTAAGTTACTGGTGCTGTTAATTACACGAATTAGAGAAGCATCACATGATTTTTCAAACAGTGCCTATACTTTTGTCCACCCCCTTTTTTAGGTTTGGTGTGGAATTGTATCCAATTTGGCTTTAGGACAATTCTTTTTGTGTTTTTTCATTGAAGACAAATTAAATAAAGATAATAATACCAAAGAATTTGTGATTGCAATCATTTTCAGGAAGAAACTGAGTATTATCTGACAGAATTGCAGGGGTGCCAATACTTTTGGCCACCACTGTATTCAGGCCTGGAATTCTAGTAGTCGGCTAGAATTTTCTTTGCGTTCCTTGTGGATTGTTGCCGTGTGCTCACAGGTGTCACCTTGAAGCTAAGTGTATTCCCTTGTTCATTTACCTTGTGTGTACTTTAGTTTGCAGTGGGGCTGACTAGTGCTCACCCCTCCCCCTCCCTACCTAGGGCCTAGCTTTAGGGTTAGCTAGGGCCAGGTTTCCTGGTCAGCGATAGGGGAGATGGGGTTTGTTCAGCTGTTTAGGGGTCTCCACACTCCCTTTCCCTTGTAGGGCACCCTTCCCTTTTCCTGCTGTTATTCGCTGGGTTCTCCCCATACCCAGCGTGGCACTAGGGGGTTTATGTCTTCCTTTGATAACTATTGATCTAAGCCATTGAATCATTGCACTGACTTCAGCGGACATTGGTTGTCCTCCAGAAGACAAGAGGTCATCCATTAGTTCAATAAATGCAGATCAGAGTACCCAACCTCCATCATCTCATCATTCAGCAACAGAAATATAACAAGATGTTGACTAATGGAGACTACCGTTTTTAGTAGCTGTAGATTAATTTATCAAAATGTTGTCTCATTTAATTGATATTCAGTAGTAAGAGTAACATTCTCCACTCAAACTAATTGAAATCCTTTCCAATAGGTGTTTCTGACTCCTCCATTAATGTGTGGCAAGAATAGTAGTTTATGCATCTAAAACATTATGTTCTGCAGCTGTGTCTTTTTCTTGACTTCTTCCTATAGTTTGGGTTATAGTAAGCAGCTGTCTGACAAATATCTTTGACAGTCATATATTGTAACATTTATTCCTGAAAAAGGACCTTGTTCAGTCCTGAAATACATTGAAATTGAAAGACCAAATAATGGCAGGTGAGCATATTAGACAGCGGTCGTCCAAATGATAGCTCAGTCGACAGCCATCTTCCCCGATTGCTCCATTTGCTAAAACTTTTGGCTCGGCTGAAAGCTCTTCGATAGAGCCGCTGCCTGATTTCTCAGGCAGTGGCTTTATATCCAAGAGAACAAAAGGATGGGCCATTGGAAACCCAATGTGCCTGATCCTTCTTTTCCCCGATGTCAACTGTTGGGGAAGAGTTGGGAGGCCACCCATACACATTAGACTGCCAGCAGATCTTGCCAATATCGCTAGGTTTGGACGACTTTAGTATAATGTGTATGAGGGCCTAAAGCTACCGTCAGACTCCTTTGGAGGGGGATTATCTTCCCTGGGAAAAAAGGATCAGGCATTAAAATCAACATGCTTTATTCAGGAGACCTACGGTATACACATTAGATGATCGGCCGTTCCTGCTAATATTGACACTTTTGGAAAACATTCATCTGTCAAGCCAGCAAATTATAGATATGGTCTCACCATAAGGAATTGTGCAATCTATCTTCATCACCTCCTCCAGAAATTGCATGACAGTCAAAGATATGTGTGAGACAGCTACATAGTGTAACCCAATCTAAAGGGAAAAGTCCACAGTTGTTAGGATCTCAAGATGCAAACCACAGGACCACCTGGGGAAAAATCCTGCTGGTCACCAAACTGTTACTTCAACATGGCGCACAAAAGGAAAAAATTGCCATGTGTGAGCTGGTTCTTGTTTCATAATACCTGATCTCAGTGTGAATTGAGCCAGACCACAAAAAAGGGGAGAGTATTGAGTGAAGTTCCTACATTTTTAGGGGCACTATGTGTTTCAACCCCAGACTGAAGTCCACAGTCTTCTCCAGTTCTCCCTGTTCGTTAATCACAATGAGAAGAATTCCACCCATACCTCTGACCAATGAAAGATTCCACCTATACACCATTCGCTCATGTTTTAAAAACAAGTTAAATAATGACATCAATGAAGAAGGATATTTCCAATGGACAACTAGGACTTGTATCTTGAAGAGTATTTTGTTCAAGTCTCTGGCACTAAGCTTTAAATTCTTCAATTAAAATGGGTTAACATGGAAATATGAAGATTTCTTTTGCCTGTTTGATTGTCCCAACACACTGTGCATGTGTTCTGCAATTTTACGGAGAGAAGTGAAAGAAATGGCAAAATAAACTGGGCCTGTTCCTGAGAAGCGGCGTAGGTTAACAGTCTGGATCAGGCTGCTGTGTTCCCGGCAGTGAGGTCAAGAGGAGTGGGAGTTCTGCAAGGGACACAAGATAAAGACGGGCTTTCAGGCATCTGGTATTTAGCAGATGTGCCATTTAAATGTGGAGGCGGCGAGAGCTGCCAAACTGTGTTGGTGAAGAAGGTTCCTTTGTGATGTTTCTGGGCTTGTAGAATCTGATACTTTTAAAATAGGTGCCTTTAGGGTATTGGGGCAGGGTAAGTAAACAGTCAGCAAAAATGTTTTTGTACTTTCATTTTACATGTATATTATTGCTAGGTTGTTGAGGTTTTTTTTTTTCCTCTAGGGCGCTTTTGTAGCTCCTGTAGATTTGTTTCGAATTTAAAGAGGTTTTCATTTTTTTGCATAGAAACGTTTGGTTTAAGACGTTACAGCGATACAGAAATTGTGTAATGAATCACCTCTTTTTTATATAGAGGTTAGAGCATAACATAGAAAACAGTCAACCTAAACTGAAACAGAGTTTTCCCACCACAAGTAAAGATGGCTTCATGCCATGTGCCATTATAGTTTAATCAGTATGAATCCAAGCTCTGGAATCCGGCCAACACTTAGAGCGAAGGAGCCACAATGCCAGGTACAAAACAGTGGCCCCTTCAGCTGTCACCCAACACAGGGCTGCTGCTAGCCTAGAAATGAAGCAATTGCTCCTACCCAGGGGCGTAACTACAATAGGTGCAGGTATTGCAATCGTACTGGGCTCTACCTTAGTAGACTTCATTGAAGTCAGTGGGATTCTTCAAGAGTCGCTAGTATCTATTTGACAATGGAACCAATATAGGTTTTCATAAATCTGTTATAAAAAGAGATTTGAAAAGAAAATTAATTTGTGGCGATGGTGCCCAGTAATGCAGGTACGGGGGCAGCAGGAAACAGAACCTCAGAACTCAATTGCTTGAAACTTTATCACTCAGGGAGGGAAGACTGGAGTTTGACCCCTGTTTCCTAGCTGCAGTATGTTAAAAACAAACTGAGCTGTGCTCACTCTCTCTGGGTCCAGCGCTGAATCTCCATGGCTGCTCCCAGTGTCCGTTACGGTCTGCTGCGCTGACATCATGTTGGCAGCACTGCAGCCTATCCGTCAACTCAGCAGCTTGTGCTGTCAAGTTGGGCAGAGCCGCTGAGCTTAGTTATTGGCTTCAGCGCTGTTGACGTGATGTCAGCACTGCAGACAATTACAAACACCAGGAGACTCATTGTTGGACCTGGGTAGGGGAGTAAAACAAAGTTTTTGTTTTTTTTCAATACAGGCTGCACCCAGGAAAAGGGTTTTCCGAAGCTGGAAACCCCTTTTTACTGCTTTCAAAGTTGCATTATCAGCTTTTTGAGGAGTAGAACTGTAAAGCTGCTTAATAATAACATTATTATAATAATTCATGCATCCATTAATATTTACAGTAAAGCATTTCAAAGGGATGACACAGAGGTAGAGATATTAACATGAAGAAATAGAGATTAAAGCAATGTATCTGGTAATAGTATATGAGTGAAGTCATAATTCCAGCTGTGCAATGATACGTGGTATGCAATGATACAGCTGTGTTACCCCATAGGACCGCTGTGTTCTTGGAGTAGGAAGACCCTCAGATGTTTCGCTCATCATTATTGACTTGGATATTGTTCCCAAGTATTTTGAGGAGTTTTATCTTATAATTTCTGTAGGAATTAAGGAAATGTACTTTAGAATAATTTTCATGTGTTGGGAGCAATTTATTATCCAAAGTTGCAAGACAGATGTCCATTATGTTATGTGTCATACTTAATGTTCGAATGGTACAAAGTGATATGTACCGTACAGAAATGCATTTAAGCTACAGATGGTAGCCGGTTGCTGCCACGTCCAGGTAGTCCAGTCTTTCTTCAAGGGCAGGTGCAGATGAGCGTATCTGCTGTCCTAGTGCGATCTGATAAAACATTGGATCACACTCGGACCAATGTTATTCTATGGGGCTGTGCACATATCTTATTTTTCCTCGGTTAGAGACTGCATACCCGAGTTCGAATCGCATTCGACCATTCAAGTCAATGAATGCATGGGAACATTGAACTGCACTCGTTTAACATCTGAGTGCAGTCCGTTTTCCACACAGTGACACAACGGAGAAGATGGAGACATTTTTTGCTCCATCTTCTCCTCATCCGAGAGAATCGGGCACAGTATGATCACACCCTGATCAAACTCTCATCAGAGGGTCTTTAACATAATCGGCCAATTCTCTTGGATGAGAGAATCTACAGCCGTCTGCCCCTGTGAAAACTGTGAAATTGTGAATCATGTTTCCTACTCTCTCTCTAGTAACATTTAATGCCTTTGCTATCTTTGTCGCCTCATCCATGTTGATGCAAAGAAGTGACCTCTTTTCTTGACCACCCCAGAATATTAGTGAACTGGGGGCAATTGCCCATGTGGCATGAGCTAAGATTCCTCAGGAACGTTGCCCGAAGGGGGTGTACGGCTATGCAGCAGGTCATAACAGCCTCTGCTATGCAGCAGGTCATATCAGCCAAAGGGTACTCTACTAAGTACTCAAGATGCCCGTCATAAAGAGTTTGAATATTACTTAGACTGAAGAAGTCAGTAAAAGTTACATTTAGTGATGAATTTGGAGAAATCACTAGTTATATTAGTTCAGATATTTAAATGTTTTTTTATGTTATTGGTTTATTACAAGCTGCAGAACGTTTGTAAATGCGATTATAATAAGTTTGCTAATAAGCCTAATTTGCAATGGGGGCTGAATAATTTGATTGCAACTATAACACTGCCTATTAGGCAAAAAATAGATAGAAAATACTTATCAAATTTAACGATGATAGGACTAAAGATGATCACTGGCATTAACTGACAGCCTCTCACCCAGCCAAACCAGATCTCACACTTTGCACTGATGAGGGGCTGCACCCCGAGACACAGTGTCTGTAAATTGAGATTCTGGTTTGGCTTTTATCTTAAGTCATGTGGCAAGGGTCGATACTGACTTTTAGGATTGCTACTTCCAATAGGTGGCGCTAGAATTCTAGTCCTCTTCCTCTCTGAAGAGGCAACTTGCATATTTAATTTCCCACAGGAGCTTTGCAAGGCTTAAAAGTCTCCTCACATTGGCATGCCAGGCTTGGCACGTTACCCCTCGGATCCCGGTCAGATGCCTCTCACCCAGCCAAACCAGATCTCACACTTTGCACTGACGAGGGGCAGAACCCCGAAACACAGTGTCTGCAAATTGAGATCCTGAAGAGGCAATTTGCATATTTAGTTACTTTGTAGAAAGATAAATGGATAACTTTCAGCCAAATACTTGCTAAACTCACAGCCATGTCTCTGATCCCCCCCCCATAAACGTGCTCTAGAATCAGCATATTTATTGCCACAAGAAAATGGGCAAGTCTGTCTGCCAGACACTGCTGATGCAGCTTCTCTCCTCGTGCTGCTTGTCGTGGGATTGTATGTGAGTTATGTAATGTCTTTGGCTAGCTTTTGAAATTAGTTAGTAATGGTAAATGTTTGAAAAAAAATTGGTAAAAAAAAAAAAATACTAGAAATATTATCGGCTAATTTGTCTATAAAGTGGCTGATGAGGCTGTTTATTTTGTATGAGTTCTCCATAGCTTATAACTGTAAAGATCGTGAATCCTTGTAAACAAAGTGGATCCAAGTGGTATATTTTTCTTTAAAGGGAGTCTATTGTGACACACAGGCCCTCCCTGGGATCTTGGGGTACTCGGAGCCGGGTCAGTGCAGGGGTCTAGGGGGATACAGTCGTGGCCTAGACCTGGTCCGTGCCCAGGGCAGTCACACAAAAGATGTAATGGGCTTTCAAGTAAGAGTGGTATTTCGACAACGCCACCTGCGGTCTCCGGTGATGGGCACCAGCACTGCTTCAGTCCACTGAGGCCGGTGTTACAGGCAGCTAAGATGGGACGGCTCCCTGCAGGCGGAGCAGGCCTCAGGGCAGTGTGAGGAGGAATGGTGGGTGCAGTGCCGCGCAGGAAATAACAAGCTGAGATGGTGTATGAAGTCATCCGGGTCTTTACTCACCTGGGATGAAATTTCAGCCGCAAAGCTTCTCTCTGCTACTCACGGCGTACTGCGGCCACCGGGAAGGGGGTCCAGCACTTTCCAGGCCAATCAGGAGCACCTGTCGAGACCCCTCTGGTGTGTGTTCCTCTCCCCGGTAAGTTCTCCCACTAAGTCCTCTCCTGACCGTGTATGGTACGAACGTGGTGAAAGGCCGGGTCCCACCGGACAAACGCAGTGTAAGAGACACAGGTGGCGTAGACCGCTCCGTCCGTATCCCCTTGGGATCCACTAAGTCTCCGAGCTTTTCTGACTGAGACTTGAAGTAACAAAGTCAGATGTCGGGGGCCGGTCACCCCTCTTGCAGCAGGAATCCCTCTGGCTAGGCCAGAGTAAAGAATACAGGCGGCGACTCCGCTCCGTCCGTATCCCCCTGGGATCCCCTTGCCTGTGGAGCCTATCTCCTCCGCTCCCCTCCAAGGCCTTCCCAGGTCAGGACCCTGACCGGGTAGAGACAGTGGTTAACGCTGACCCGCTCCTCGTCTCAAGGCCAGAGCACTAGGACCATGCATCCTCAGTCTGCTGCAGACCTTTGCTGGATACTGGCAGAAGACCACATTCCAGACGAAGACCACAATCAAAGACCTTGAACTTAAGATGGCCGTAGATTAAATATGAAACAACAAGTGTTTCCTAAAAGTGTGTCCTCCACCCTCTCCCACTACATGGTTTCCCCCATCTCCTCTATCCCGGGACGGGGCAGCAACCTGGTGCATTTAGGCCCCCTACAGAACAGGAGTGGTGTAGTGTTGAGTGGTGAAGTGGGGTCCTGAGAGATGCTCCATCCTTACCTGGAAGAGGAGATACCACACCTCAAGCTGAGGTGCAGTACCCCTGTGGCGACTGAACCCTCAGGGGCGCCACATTCCCCCCCGGTGAAACACAGCACGTCCGCGAGCTGCAACAGAGTAAAGAGTTGGTACAGACATTCAATTTTTAAAAGTTTTTGTAAACAGTAAAACATTCTTCCCTTTATGGGAGGTTAGGACACTTTAACGTTGATACATATATAATATAATATAAATATAGAAAACATCAAAGAGACATTATGCATGTATGGAAGACATTAAAGAGACATTATGCAAGTAGACAGTTCTGTAGAAAATACAGTAGAAAGTGTCAGTTCAGCAGCATGAGGGACCTGTCCCAAAACCTCAACGTAGGCCCTGGGGTGGCTGCAGGGCATGAAGATCCCGAGTTGGACCTCCATTAGAGCCACTCCAGACAGGTTTTGCTTCTGAGGTCTGAGGTAGAAGTGGTTTTGCATAAAACCAATAGGGAGCACCTAAATAGATGCAAACTATATACAAAGTGAGTCTGTCTACTGCCAGCATCCGCAGGGACAAATGTCTCTATAAACTGAATCCGGGTGAAAAACTTGAAAAACAAATAACAGTTCACGCAAAGGGGAGACGCATCTCCCGGGGCTGCTTAGAAGTGGTATCCCTACCGGGGAAATGGCTCATCTTTCCCGATGGAGCCTGACCGGTCCTCTGTGGGCAGGTGAGTGGGGGGCATCCTCCTTAAATACCCTGTGGACGTCCAGGGCATACCACCCACGTTCCCCATGGTGGCGGGTGTAGGACACCAAATCGCCCGGGTAGAGGTTCTGGCCAGGGTGGCCCTGCTCCAGCCGCGGCTCGACGTCCCGCCTGTTGACGAACACGTCCCAGTTGAACTGTGGGCTGCGGATGAAGCCCCATCCTGCCACCTGGTGGAAGCACACAATAACGCCTTCTTCCCGGGGGCTTGGACGGGTGGCCTCCGCCTGACGGGCCTGCGCTTTTGCAGCCTTGGCACGCTCCTCTAGGCGCTCACAGCGGACCCGCTTCTCCCGTCGCTCTTTCTCGTACTGGAGGAGTTCTTTGCGGCAGGTCTCCTCCCGCCTCCGCGCTTCAGCTTTGGTTTCCCGGGGGAAGCCTATCAGGTCGCCCCCCCGGTTATCCCAGGCAAACTCCTCTGCTGCCGGGCAAGCGACTGATGGCGCGGGCAGCGGCAGTAACGGGGGTTGCTGCGTGCACTCTGTTGATGCGGCCCAGTCTGGGTTGGGGCAGGTGGACACCCAGGTTAGTGCAGGCGTTTCCGGATCGGGGGTCGGGAGGCATAACAGGTCCCCGACTGTGGCGATGGCTTGGGCCTCGGCCTTTGGAGCCAGGAGCTGCTCCCATACGACGGCGCCCGGGGATAGGGGTGCCGGCAGGATACTTAGGAGGGCTTCAGTGCGTCCCGCGCCTGGGATAGGGGTCTTTGCCTTACCCGCACTTGGGCTGCACGGGGCCTCCTGGGCGTCCTCCGCCTGGGCTGGAGCCTCAGTTGTCAGGCGCGACGAGCTCTGGCGGCGGTCCCGGATCCTCCGCAACACATCCTCTCTCCACTCTGCGGCGGCCAGTCGCTGGGCCTCTGCGACCCTCCGAGTCAGGTCCTGCGATTCACCACGGAGGAACTCTGCCTCCTCCGCGGTCAGGTGGGTTCCCTCCATACCGAGGGAGGTAGCAGCAGGTGGGCCAGCGACGGAGGACATCTCCTTTGCTGCTTCCGTCTTTGCTGCTGGGTGCTGTCTGTTTCTCCTCCTTCTTTTGGGGCGGCTCCAGGGCGGCTGGCTGACGGGCACTCCTTGGGACGTCCCATCCGTCTTGACGGACACTACTATGCGGACTGTCTCTGATGGAGGGGGCGGTCTGCACTTTTGGCGCCATTGGGGAGCCAGGCCCACGATGGGAGGACTTTGGTTGCTGTTGTTTTTGCACATAATGACGTCCGTTCTTCTTGGGCGGGCACCACATTGGGTGTGAAACAACAGTCTTTTTGTGAAAAGGCGCACAGTACCCGTCGGCAATGGGGATTATCTTCTTCCGTTGCTGCGGGCACTATATCCTGCCGACTACGCCAAGTTTGTGACACACAGGCCCTCCCTGGGATCTTGGGGTACTCGGAGCCGGGTCAGTGCAGGGGTCCAGGGGGATGCAGTCGTGGCCTAGACCCGGTCCGTGCCCAGGGCAGTCACACAAAAGATGTAATGGGCTTTCAAGTAAGAGTGGTATTTCGACTACGCCACCTGCGGTCTCCGGTGATGGGCACCAGCGCTGCTTCAGTCCTCTCAGGTCGGTGTTACGGGCAGCTAAGATGAGACGGCTCCCCGCAGGCGGAGCAGGCCTCAGGGCAGTGTGAGGAGGAATGGTGAGTGCAGTGCCGCGCAGGAAATAACGAGCTGAGACGGTTTATGAAGTCATCCGGGTCTTTACTCACCTGGGATGAAATTTCAGCCTCAAAGCTTCTCTCTGCTACTCACGGCGTACTGCGGCCACCGGGAAGGGCACTTTCCAGGCAGATCAGGAGCACATGTTGAGACCCCACTGGTGTGTGTTCCTCTCCCCAGTAAGTTCGCCCACTAAGTCCTCCCCTCACCGTGTGTGGTACGAACGTGGTGAAAGGCAGGGTCCCACCGGACAAACGCAGTGTAGGCCGCGCCGTCCGTATCCCCTTGGGATCCACTAGGCCTCTGGGATTTTTTGACTGAGACTTGAAGTAACAAAGTCAGATGTCAGGGGCCGGTCACCCCTCTTGCAGCAGGAATCCCTCTGGCTAGGCCAGAGTAAAGAATACAGGCGGCGACTCCGCTCTGTCCGTATCCCCCTGGGATCCCCTTGCCTGTGGAGCCTATCTCCTCCGCTCCCCTCCAAGGCCTTCCCAGGTCAGGACCCTGACTGGGTAGAGACAGTGGTTAACTCTGACCCGCTCCTCGTCTCAAGGCCAGAGCACGAGGACCGTGCATCCTCAGTCTGCTGCAGACCTTTGCTGGATACTGGCAGAAGACCACATTCCAGACGAAGACCACAATCAAAGACCTTGAACTTAAGATGGCCGTAGATTAAATATGAAACAACAAGTGTTTCCTAAAAGTGTGTCCTCCACCCTCACCCACTACATGGTTCCCCCTATCTTTTGGTTCCCCCCATCTCCTCTATCCCGGGACGGGGCAGCACCCTGGTGCATTTAGGCCCCCTACAGGACAGGAGTGGTGTAGTGTTGAGTGGTGAAGTGGGGTCCTGAGAGATGCTCCATCCTTACCTGGAGGAGGAGATACCACACCTCAAGCTGAGGTGCAGTACCCCTGTGGCGACTGAACCCTCAGGGGCGCCACACTATCACCCCCAAAATGCAAATGCAGCTACTTAAACATTTATATAAGGGACTTAGCCCTTATAAAAATCTTAGTAGTAGTAGTATACATTTTAAGGTGTAATTGCAGCTATATTCATTTTTAATTTATATGCAGATTCAGTGCCCTCTTAGCTTGGCCAATGGCTTGGTGCACCATTACATCCTCTGAATTACGTATCCAGCACCGTTCCTGATCTTGATTGACAGCGCCAGCTTTCGCACTGCGAGCGCTCCCTAACCTCAAATCTCTGTTGTTGTGCTTGCTCGCTGTCACTGGGAGAGCCCAGCGGCGTGCTCACACTGTAAGGGTGGGAGCGCACTCTGTGCAGGTGCAAGCACGCTCCGATCTCCAGCCCCTGCCAGTCTGTGGCTGCCACTCCCTACACCTGGAAGGGCACCAAGTGAGCAGCTTCAGAGAGGAGCTGTGGATCAGAATAAATCAAACATGGGGAAAAAGTTTCCAGCTCCAGATAAAAAAATTCAACCTTTATTAGAAAAATTTTTTAAAAGTGTAGTATATGACCTCAGTCACCAACCTCTCCCAGAATATATATTATACGCAGACGCGTTTCGAACCACTGTTCTTATTCATTGCATGTTACATTGAATATTCAGTGCGGGTGCAAGCTCGCTCCGATCTCTAACCCCTGGCAGTATGTGGCTGCCACTCGCTACACCTGGAAGTGCACCGAAAATTGGAGAGCGTAATGGCCCACAGAGTCTGTGGCCACGCCAAGGGTGCACCAAAGTGCCCTCATTTGGATGTTCATTATGAGTGAATCTAGCTGCAACTACATACCTAAGATGTATATTGCTGGTATGATTTTTATTGGGGCTAAGTCCCCTATATAAATGTTTGAGTAGCTAAAATTTCATAAGTAGCAGTCTAAGTATGTTGGTTTCTTTTGATCCATCTAATGATTTCCCTTGCTTTTCCAGCAGCTGTCTGATTTAGCCTGATTTTGGGGATATTTGCAGATGTCAAAATGATCTTTTAGTGTATTTGCACTTAATAATCCATAGAGACATATCAGACGTCTCTGATCAGTGGGGTTCCAGGTGCTGTTATTTCCATCAAGCAATAAAACAAAGAGGCAAAAGTGCTCATCCGAGCCCGGCTCTACTGAGACTGCTCCATAGGAAGTCTAGGAGTCTTTATTCAGTCTCTGAGGACAGTAGCATTTACAGTTAACCTATAGGCAATAAAATCTGTTTTGATCTGTAGCCTCTTTTTCTGTTTTCAGTTCACTTTTCATCGTAAATAGAAGACTTAAAGGGGTTTTCCGGTAATAATTTGTTGAAGCGATGGTGGTCCAAACACGCTGGTCTGCAACCATTAAAGCAGCACACCAGCGTGTTATTTTATTGCAGCGCTGGAGTGGTGCTTCTAATATAAGGTCACTGACCCTAGTCTTATACTTACCCGCCGCCATGATGTGTCACACACCACATGGCCAGATAAGGTTGTAAAATGTTAAAATGTCTTCACCTTCACCAGCGCCGATCCGGTCAGTCTTTGGACGGTTGTGACCTGCTGGATTGCTCCAGTGTTTGCAGAAGCGAGCCGAAAGTCACTTTTCAATGTAAGTCTATGAGAGCCTTGTTCTGGCCACATTCTGGCTCTCATAGACTTACATTGAGAACTTGTGAATAGTGATGAGCGCAAGTGCTCGTTACCTGAGTTTGCCTAGGGTGCTCGAGTATGCTGTCGAGTCTTATGTTCGCGTCTCTGCAGCCTTATGTTTCTTTAGACAGCCACAAATGCGGGTATTGCCTGACAAACACGGGCAATCCCCACATGTTTTCTGGCTGTCTAACAGCCGTGAAACATGTGTCCACGTGGACGTGAACATCTCACTCGAGCACCCGCGATACTTGGTGCATTCCTGAGCACAATATGCAAACTTAAAGAACAATTGTGCTCATCTCTACTTTTGACCCTTTTCTCTGACTTTCAGTCAGTCAGAGGTTGTGGTTACAAGATGGCGCTGTAGTAATGCAGCGGTGCCATAAAAAGGTGAAGACGATGGTGGGCATGTATAATATTAGGTTCAGGGACCAAAGATTAGAAACACCACTCCAATGCTGAAAAAACACGAAACGCTGGAGTCGTGCTTTAAAGTAGAGCTGCAGTACACATGCTTGACCGCCGCTCCTATCATCCCCTTTAGGCTATGTGCCCACGTTGCATTTATGAAGCAGAAAATTTCTGCTGCATAAATGCAAGTCCTCTCCCGGAAAAACGCATGCGGAATTCCGCACGCGTTTATCGCGCATTTTTCGCGCGTTTATCACGCGTTTTCCACATGCGGAATTGCCTTGCGTTTTTTATGCATTGGACTAAGGCAATTCCGCTTGCGGAAACGCAAAATTAAATGACATGCTGCGGATTTTTGAACGCGGCATAAACGCTGCGGAAAAATCCGCAGCATGTGCATAGAACTTGCGGAATCCCATTGGGGACCATGGGGTGCGGATATACATGCGTTTTTCAAGCGTTTACGCTGCGGAAATTCCGCAGCATATACGCTTGAAAAATGCTACGTGGGCACACAGCCTTAAGCTGCCATTCCATTGTGCTCAGATTTTTCTGGCAGCCCCATAGGGAATTGTTGGAGCGGCTTTCGGGCGTCTGACCTACTGTGCTATTTTCTAATTGTTGTCAATAAAAATTCCCCAATATCCCAATCGGTGCGGGTTCCAACGGTCGCTTCCCCCCTCTGATCAGTAAGTTATTACCTATTATAAGGAGAGGTGATAAATTGATTTCACTGGACAAGCCCTTTAAGTATTATGAGACAGACTTAGTAGTAGGGACCTGCTGGTTGTTAGGTTGTGTCCCCCTAGCAACCAGTCTAAAAGATATATCTCCACATGTAAGCTGAAGACTGATGAGCGCTGACATACACATACGGACCGAAGGCTGTTTTCACATGATGTTTGATACCAGGATTTTTTTTTTTAAGTCCCGCATATAAGAGCATTTGGACAGAACCCCCAACAGAGCCACTTACTATAATGAGGCAGTCACCTTGCAGTCCTCTGGCCTCCATTCCGGCAGTGTCTGTCTTTTTGGTGGACGCAAAAGCACGAAATTCAAGACACTGATAGTCTTTAAAGTGGGCTAATGTGAACATAGCTTTAGTTTGTTTTCTTGTCATTTATCCATTATTGCTATTCGAATTAGCCTTTTGTGTCCCCTCAGACTCAAGGATCCAGACATGTTCTCCACCTCTGCACCCAATATTGTCATGGCCCTGAGTAGACCATTAACCGTAGACATCCCACATATTAAAGTCGTTTATTAACCTCTTCATATCTTAAGTACATTCTTGCATGTCAATAGCAAAAGTATTACACTAGTAGAAATACCGAATTTTGCACCATATTGGTGTGTCCTTCCTTTCCACGGCTGGTACCAGAGGAGCCATTTACACCCTGGGTAGCGGTCCTGTTGTTGTAGCAGCAAGTGAGAATATTTATAGTCGAGATTTCCCATTTGACGTCTTAGGAACCTGGATAAAATAAGATATTTCTACCCTTGAACTTTCTCATCTCAGCAGAAGCCATGGGAGGGCCTGGGGTGAAAGGCAAACTTAATTAGGCCATAAATAGCAGCTTCCTGACCTTTGTTCTCCAGCTTCTTGCACTATTTTTTGGGCAATGAACTTGCTTCAAAGTGACGTCAAGCTTTGTTATCACACCGGGAAGCTTTATAGGGTTTGGACAGGAGAATTTGATCTCTGCTATTGACAAGAGGTAACATTGGATATATGAGAGGATACATGTGCTTTCAACACTTGAATGAGAAAGCTCATTTGAAAGTAATTAGAAAGAAAAGAAAAATCATGTTACTGAAAAATCCACAATCCCCTAGTGATCCGAATAATGTCTTTCAAGTGCGTCCATTCAGTAGGGAAACAGAACAGGCGTTTCTTTTGTGCTTTAATGTGGATTCTTTTTTGGCGGCCTTTGTGACAACTATTGCAAAAATTATATATGTCAACATCTTACTCTTCCCCCAAACACTCATAGCCACCCAGCTAGTATATATAGGTTTATATATTATATTTGGGCTGTTACATTGTGTCAGTGGTCTAACAATTTCCATACTGTATGCATCTCTGGTAAGTGGTTGTCATTGTCTTGCCCATGCTTAGTATTCCAATGGCGTAATTATTACCTGTTCTTCTTGTGTGCTAGCGTCCTGTACGCCATATTATTATTTATACTTGTATAGCACCAATATATTCTGCAGCACTTTACAGATATTATTATCACTGTCCCCATTGGGGCTCACAATCTATATTCCCTATCAGTCTTTAGAGTGTGGGAGGAAACTGGAGAACCCGGAGGAAACCCACATAAACACGGAGAGAAATCCTTGCAGATGTTGTTCTTGGTGGGATTTGAACACAGGACCCCAGCGCTATAAAGCAATATTGCTAACCACCGAGCCACCGCTTTCTTATGCAGTGTTAAATTCTCCATATTTCCAGATCTGTTACTAGTTTAGACTTCACTTGGCAGTGTTGGCATCATAGTTTTCAGTTTTTTTAATTGTAAAATTTTTATTAATGAACCAGAAAGCTAATAGGAAAAAATCTCTTCGATGTGGTGCTATTCATCCATGTTATTGGAGGCTGCCAAAAAAGATAAATCAATTCTAGTGGAATTATTCTACTTAAAAGTGAGGAAAAGCAGTAAGCTGACCACACATGAGATTGCTGTCGGCCATACATTTGGACGGCAGACCATTATCTCTTTGGACTACCCTATACACACGAGTAGAGATGAGCGAACCCGAACTGTAAAGTTCGGGGTTTGTACCGGACAGCTAGTGTCTGGTGCTGGACTCCGAACACGGACTTCTCCCGGAAGTTCGTCTTACAGTTCGAGAATTCGGAGAGGAGAGAAGAGAGAGAGAGATTTTCCAGCTCCAAAGTTCGGGTCCCCATTGATTTCTATGAGGTTCACATTCTGGTTCGGGTACAATTCTGCTACCCGAACTGAACTTTGGAATAAAGTTTGATCGCACCCCACGAACCCCAACTTTTACGGGTCTGCTCATCCCCTACACATGCGCACTCGGTTTGGCTGAACATTGATGTGTTTTCAACAGGAAGAGAGGGCTGCTGCTGGCACCTCTGATTTTCATGGAAAGCAAACAAATTTGGCTTTGAAATGTTAAATGCACAATCCTTCTCTTTTCTGACCTCCTCTGTCGGGAAGAGAATTGTGAGGCCCCTGTCCAGTGTTCAGCCGACAACTATAGAAAGTGTGTGGCCACCTTGATACATTCATAAGCATTGTGGCGTCTGTGGCTGCAGTCTTCGGGAAGTTCACCCCATTGTTGAGTAGTTTATACTCGTATGAGGGGCCAGTTGCATAATCAATATAAGCAATAAAAATGGCTAAAAGCTGCTTCAAAATTACCATGATGATTGATTTAGTGCTCCCATTTAAGGTCAAATTCGGCTATGACAAATTGGTTACAAGCCCTCTCCTTAAAACTACTACGAAAAATCAGGGACCCTGAATTAACAGCGTTGTAATCTAATGATAGAACGAGGCTGCTTACATATTGGTTAGAAATAGTTGGTAACTCAGCATTGTTTCCTAATGACTATCCAGGGGTTAATCGTACATACATGCTCCTCTCCCATGCAACTAAAATCTGGGTGGGAAAACCAAATACATCATGTTCTCTTTGTTCGTGTTAGTGAAATCCAGACCTTCCAACAGCACAGAGTCGTGGAAGGAAGACTTTATATATAGGGATGAAGCACGCTGCAGCCTTAAACTGCTTCGTAAATGTCCAACAGGAAGATCCAGAGACACAAAAGTAAGTGACTGATACACGGCTTCCAAAAGAGGCGGAAGGGGGCTATCTGCACTGTCACCGGCTCCCTTCTCTAGATCTTCTGCTCACTGTCCGCCTGATATTCTTGGAGTACATCCCTTGTTATTCTAGCAGATATAGAATGTCCTGCCGGGAAATGTGCTAATGAAATCTGTGTTTCTACATGATAGGCCTCAGAGCAACAAGGAGTCAAAGTGTGGGGCGTTCATGGATGGGTCAATGGATTTCATATCTGTCTATTAATTTAATGGACAAACACATGCACATTTATACCGTCTTGTCTTTGGGTGGTTTGTCATAATGAGGATGTCCTAGATAGACAACCCTCTTTAAAACTAAAGAACCCGTCTTTTCAACCTTTAATGTAAATACTCATTTTCTTTAAAGTGGGGCCAATAGTTTTTGCAGACTTGTATTTGTTGTTCTTGACTTATTTATGTATGCCTTTATGTAGTATTGCACTATGTAACCTCATGTAAAAGGAGTCTGACAGCCCCAAAATGCTTATTGACCGAGCTGTACAGTTATATCGGGGATTTAACATCGCTGTACATTTTAGTGGCACTTTGACAGAAAAAAAATACTTTTAATTCAAATGCAAATGAGGAGCCTTCCATGCCCCCTTGGACATTGCATAATTGTGCTTTTGGGCTAATCAGTCACTTTTTATTGAATTTATAATGACTAAAGGATTAAAGGGAATCTGTCACCAGGTTTTTGCTACCTCATCTGAGAGCAGCATAATGTAGGGACAGAGACCCTGATTCCAGTGATGTATAACTTAGTTTACTGCGTGCAGCAGCTGTGACACAGAGTTATTAGATGTAGCAGAGCTCAGAAAGCTAATTCCATCCACACCACAGCTTTTCTGTACATTGTAAATTGACAGTAAGCTGCTTATCAGAGGAGGGGGCGTAGTCGGATCAGGGCTTATGTGCACTGTGGGTCAGGTAGTGATAATCTCCTGGTGATAAAACCTTCATTGTATGAAAACAACAGCACACAGTCTAATAAGTGACACATCACTGAAATCTGTGACCCAGCCCCTACTTAATTCTGTCTTCAGATTAAATAGCAGAAACTGCTGACATATTCCCTTTAAGAGGTTGCTCAGCTTTCCTTGGAAAATTAATGCACCTCCATCCCTTTCATTTCAGTGCAGCTGTTCTGTAATATCAGTTTCAATCTATAGACAAGTGTGGCACTGTGGAGCCAACATATTTTGCAGTTCTGTAGATCAATGGTATTAATTTGCATGTATCCCATGGCAGATCTGTACCCATGGCACCAATGCTGGAGGTCCGAACTGCTAAATATTGAGCCACAGTGCTGGTCAGAAAAGAGTGGGTCCCTGAATCCCATATCTAGTGTAGTGTAAAATGCAGACAAGTAATATATTAAGTAGAGCTCACCAGACAGCAGGCATATGTACTGTCATTATACAGTACTAGGCAGGCTCGGACTGTCCGACAGGGGAACAGGTGAATTCCCCGGTGGGCCCCTGTACAAGAATGGGCCCCTCACCCTGCATTATGACAAGGGCAACATCTCATCATTCATTTAGCAAACTATCTACTTCATGATTATATAGAGGCATAGGTAAATTTGTAAATGAGTTCATGTAATATGTGGATGCAGCTGAACTGTGGGCCCCCGAAGTCAGTGTTACTGGTGGGTCCTTGGCATCCCAGTCCGATGCTGGTACTAGATGTCAATTTTGAGATGGTGTCTATTGGCTGCTAACTTGCCTACAGTATGTTGAGTATTTGGGAGTCGTCCATAGTTCTGTAGGGAGGACTTTCATATACTTATGTAATCTATAGATGCAGAGCATGTACATCATCTAACCCCGCTCCCAAGCAGACGTTCTCATAGGGTTCATCTCATGGGTGGACAATATTTCAATTGCTTATAGGCAGGGGTTACACCATAATAGTTAACCTTAGTACCCAGTGATATCTTTATATTGCAGCCTGAATTACCAGGCTTAGAAACTCTGCTTAAACTGCAATAAATGTGGCTACAAACAAAACATAAGATATATGAATATGGCATTGACTCAGCATACAGCGACCCTGCCAGGGTTTATATTTCTCACCTTTACTCCCACTTTCCGTGCACAGCTGGTCGAAAGCATTTTTTTTTCTATGTTGTGAAATGGTAACTATGACCGTAATCTCCTTCCACTGCGTTCTGGGACGCGGCTCTCCATTCCTGGGTGCTAAGAAGGGCCGCGCTTGCCAAGAGCTGCAATGTATGTGGAAAGAAAGACCGCTCGGGGAAATCAAAGTAGGTGGTGGAGCATTGCTTTCCACTCCAGCCATGCACATCACATACGTGAAATATCTAATCCTGGTGGGCCACGCTGGCCACTCTTCAAGTGTTATAACTTTCTGGCACTGTTTATTTCCAAATGTTTATTGTGCCATTTCAGCTTTTTAAAGGCTTTTATAGCACTTTTCAGTTTTCATCTGGTTAAAATAAATGTCTTGAGATTCCTGAAGTTAAGTGATGATGCACCTGCGAGGGGACCTCAATGTTACTATTGACCATACGGATGAGTTATTGGGGTATTCCTGGAATTTCATCTTAGGTGATTGGATAATATATCAGCAGATCCTTGGAGGAATAAAATATAAGAAATAGTCCTGGACTATAGAATAAGAGAAGTAGTCTCCAGTTTCATATCTTATCTGACATAAAGGGGTTTTACATTACTAATTTGATTTGTTAACAAAATCTACATTTTTATTTATTTTACTCACTTATATAGCGCCATTAATTCTACATTGCTTTACCGACATCATCATCACTTTCTCCATTGGAGCTCACAAGTATGTCTTTGGGGTGTGGGAGGAAGCCGGAGAACCCGGAGGAAACCCACGGAAACATGGGGAGAACATACAAACTCCTTGCAGATGTTGTCCTTGGTGGGATTTGAACCCAGGACCCCAGCGCTGCGAAGCAACAATGCTAACCACTGAGCCACCGTGCTGCCCTGTTCTATATATAATGCTGGAAAGATCGCCAAATACCTTTTTTTTTTTATTTTATTTAAGTTGCCTCTTATTTAACCTTTTCCAGGTCAGCATTGACGGCCCATTAAATCCTTAGTCTGTGGCTATGACATCATGTACTACAGTTCCCACAATGCCTAGTGGTCCCTATCCCTTGCCATCTTGGCCTGCCCATTCCACCTCCCGGCACCTTGTTACATCTCTAGCATGTGTGCTGGAACATTGATATGTGGCAGAAGAGTGAAAAAATCCATGCACGCTCTAAAAAAGCGCGTTCTGAGCATGCATTTTACAAACCTTATGGGTTTATGGCAAGCACACATGCGAGGGTGTGCTAGATGATCTGGTCTACAAGTGTATGACCACAAAAAAAATTTGGTGTAAGTTCATGCCACCCTTAAAAATCAAAGAAGGGTCAAACTGGGCACCCTTCATTACAATCCACAGGAGAAGTGTGACATCTTTACACACCAATGTCTTACACTTAAGGATTATTATACAGCTAATATCTAGACTGTTTCTGTAATGTTTGATGGGTGTAAGAGTTTATGTAGTTATAGAAATGCTTTCAGGGGAATCTGTCATCAGGTTTTTGCTAACTAATCTAAGAGCAGCATAGTATAGGGACGGAGACCCTGATTTTAGCGATGTGTCACTTACTGGGCTGCTTGCTATAGTTTTGATAATCTACTGCTGATAAAATAGTGATTTTATCACTAGAGGACTAGTAAACCTGCTGCCATGTAGTCCTCCATATTCATAATCTCTGTACAACCCTGACCTCTCTACTAATTGGCAGCTTTCTGCCTATGCACAGTGTACACAGAAAGCAGGGATATACTGAGCTCAGCATTCAGAGAACTGCTAGATCTGCAGCAGATAAAAACTGTCATTTTATCAAAAATTGCAGCTAGCAGCCCAGTAAGTGATACATCAGTTTAATCAGGATCTCTGCCCCTACATCACGCTGCTCTCAGATGCGGTAGCAAAAACCTGGTGACAGATTCTCCTTAAGACTCTGTCCACATCTGCATAAAAAGTTTATTTTACTTTCCTGACTGAACCCAGGGGAGTAAATAAGATTCATAAGACCCACATTAAAATGTCTGGAGCCACCTAATGCGAAGTGAAGCAGCACCATAAGTAGCAATAATTATATATATGGATAATAGCACCATAAATCAGAAAATCCATATACTAGTTCTAGATGGCATATAATCATCATCTTATTAAAATACATTATTCTTGCACCTGAGCCCCTGGGCCAATAACAGCAGCTATGACTATAGTTATGTCCTGGTGGAACTCCACAGACCCCATTATAAGTGGGAGGGATGCTTAGGTTTGGTTCCATCCTTGTCATTCTTGCTAGGGGTCTGGTATTGCATTGCTGTTTCTGTTTATGACAAACTGCGATGGAAATTTGAACAGTCTTAAGAATAATAAATCTAAATGGTAAAATGTATGAAAACAATTAATATCTATATAAGTATCACAAGAAGGATGACTGTACTGAGTAACTGTTCCATTAGACAGAAGGCACCAGTCCTTTGACCCCGTCATCTGCTATAATTGATGCTTTTCTATAAATGACTCCAAATTGGTCATCGTTGGCTTGGTTGCCCCCAGCTAATTCCCTTAAGTCAATACGCCTGATGCCTGTCTTTCCATTTAACCTCTTTGGTCTGAGCACTTTAGAATGCCTGAATTTAAAAGGATTAGAGGTCATTTCTGAAATCAACACCAGAGGAATTATTGCTGTTGCCCTAATGCTCAATTTCAAGGTGTTTATCGGCTCTGTCAGAGCATCTGCCATGAATTTAGCATCCAAGTAAAGATCCTTGCTATCGTGCATTTAGATAAAAGTGACTTTTTCAATTTAACATTGTTCTATCCTGTGGATATAATCTGACAGCCCAGCATTTTATAGATTTTGCTTCTAAACTTCTTATCTACCATATAATCGGCTTATCCCGTCTGTCTGTCTGTCCAGGAAATCCCGCGTCGCTGATTGGTCCGGCCGCGGCCAATCAGCGACGCGGGATTTCAAAACAAGATGGCTGCCGGCCACGACCAATCAGCAACTGGCGCAGCCCGGCCGCGAATTGGCACCGGATTTGAAACACGCAAGCCACTGTCGGGAGATCAGCAGCGACGCTGTTATGTTCTGCTACCAAAGCTAAGGAAAGAGAGGAGATCTGTCCCTACTATAGGACTCAGCTGAATCCCTACGATGTAACAGGGAACCTGATCCTGCGATCAGACCTGCTAAAGTCCTAATCTAGTCTGTACGGAGACCTATAGATGTGGGGAGGGAATCCCTACAAGTACTAAGGGCTGGGAGGAATATGGGACACCTCCTAACAGAAATAGTAGCAGACAGACGAACAAACAAAATAGATAGAACATAGAGGTCCGTAGACCAAGCAAACTAAAAGAGCTAGATACAGAGCACAGGCTAGCTAGAAAGTAGATATACAATGAAGTCCAGCAAAGCCAGAAGGGCGGAGCAGGATTAAATAGGCCAACAAGGTCATGTGACCAGCAAAGGAAAAAAAACCTAACAGCAAGGTTCTAACAGTACCCCCCCTTCTAAGAGGATCCTCCGGATCCCCTAGGACCAGGCTTATCAGGAAATCTCCTGTGAAACGCTCTGATAAGTCTGGACGCGGAAACATCATCTGACCTCACCCAAGAGTTATCCTCGGGTCCGAAACCTTTCCAGGCCACAAGATACTGCAAACTACCTCTATACCGTCTAGAGTCAAGGATGCGAGAAATTTCATATTCCCCGTCCTCCACCACCGGAGGAACAGAGGCAGAGGCGTCACCATCCGACACAACAGCTTTTTTTTAACAGAGAGACATGAAAGACCGGATTAATTCTCCAGGAGGTAGGAACCTCCAACCTAACAGCAGATTGGTTGACAACCTGAAGCACCTTAAAGGGCCCTACAAACTTGGGACCCAATTTCTTAGAAGGAATCCTCAACCGCAGATTCCTAGAGGACAACCAAACCATGTCACCAACAGCGAACAAAACCTCCTGTCGTTTCCTATCAAAGTAGTCTTTAGATTTTCTGTTGGCCTCCTGAAGATTACCACGCACATCCGTCCAAACTCTTTCCAAATTACCGGAAAAATTCTCCTCCTCAGGCACGGCAGATCCCAACTTGGAGAACGACCCAAACGACGGATGTCTCCCAGAACAACAAAAAAAAGGCGAACAACCAGCAGAAGAAGATGTATGATTGTTCAGAGCAAATTCGGCAAGTGGCAGAAACTCAGACCACCCCTCTTGATTGTCTGCCACAAAACAACGCAAGAACTGCTCAACATCCTGGTTTTTCCTTTCTGTCTGGCCATTAGATTCAGGATGATATCCGGACGAAAACGACAAATGAATTCCCAACCTGTCACAAAAGGCACGCCAAAAACGAGCCACGAACTGAGGACCCCTATCAGAAACAATGTCAGTAGGAACGCCATGAAGTCTGACAATTTCCTTGACAAAGGCCTTAGCGAGAGTTTTAGCGCAGGGCAGTTTGACGAAGGGAACCAAGTGACACATCTTGCTAAAACGGTCCACGACCACCCAGATGACAGTAAAACCCTCAGAGGGGGGAAGGTCAGTTATAAAGTCCATAGCCAAATGTGTCCAAGGAGCACTGGGGACCTCAAAAGGACAAAGTAACCCCGCAGCAGGAGTATGTGAGGACTTAGATCTAGCACATATAGTACATTGGCGCACCCACTTAATGACTTCCTTCTGCCATCCAGGCCACCAAAAACTGCGACCCACCAGTCTCTTGGTCTCAGAGATTCCGGGATGACCTGCCAACCGAGATTCGTGACACTCAACAAACAAATCTCTCCTAAAGGTCCCAGGCACAAACAACCTCCCATGAGGAGTGTTAGATGGGGCATTCTCTTGAGCTTTAAGAATCTCATCTTCCAAAACGGAGTCTAAAGCAGCTATCACAACACCTTCTTGTAAAATGTTTTCCTCTTTCTCAGCACCGACTATGGGAGAAAAACTGCGAGACAAGGCATCCGCCTTAACATTCTTAGTACCAGGGATGTAAGTAACGGAGAAATTAAACCGCGAGAAAAACAGTGCCCACCTAGCCTGACGGGCATTCAGGCGCTTGGCAGCATCAAGATATATCAGATTTTTATGATCCGTAAGAACCTGAACGGGAAATTCCGCACCTTCCAAGAAGTGGCGCCAGTGTTCAAATGCGAGTTTAATAGCCAATAATTCCCGATTACCAATATCGTAATTCAATTCAGTCTCCGAAAATTTTTTTGAAAAAAAGGCACAGGGATGTAATCCATCCCCGTTATCCTGAGACAATACTGCGCCAACCCCCACAGAGGAAGCATCAACCTCAACCAAAAACGGCCTAGTAACATCAGGCTGCATAAGGATGGGAGCAGAGGTGAACCTCTCCTTGAGATACACAAAAGCTTCAATGGCCTCAGAAGACCACTGAACCGCATCAGCACCTTTCCTGGTGAGATCAGTCAGAGGTTTGACAATACTAGAAAAATTTTTTATGAATTTTCTATAGTAATTGGCGAAACCCAAAAACCTCTGTATCGATTTCAAACCAATAGGCCTAGGCCATTCCTGCACAGCCTGAACCTTAACCGGATCCATCTCAAAACCTTTGCTGGAGATAATGTAGCCCAAAAAACTAATTCTCTGTACAGCGAACTCACATTTCTCCAGCTTAGCAAAAAGCGAATTGTCCATTAATAACTGTAATACCTCACGCACGCTCCGCCAATGAGACTCCAGATCTGGCGAATAAATCAAAATGTCATCCAAATACACAACCACATTTTTACCGATCAAAGGTCTAAGGATGTCATTAATCAGATTCTGAAAAAATGCAGGAGCATTAGTAAGACCAAAAGGCATAACCAGATTCTCAAAATGACCCACAGGAGTGTTAAAAGCAGTCTTCCATTCATCACCCTCCTTCATGCGCAACAGATTGTATGCCCCCTTAAGGTCAATTTTAGAGAACCACTTGGCCCCCAATAACTGGTTAAACAGATCAGGAATCAATGGCAGTGGGTAAGGATTGCGTACCGTAATTTTGTTAATCTCACGAAAATCCAGACAAGGACGTAAACCGCCGTCCTTTTTTTTTACAAAAAAAAATCCAACCGCCACAGGAGACTTAGAGGGCCTAATGTGACCGGCGGCCAAACTTGTCTGTATGTATTCCTCCAAAGCCTTCCTCTCAGGAATAGTAAGGTTAAATAAACGACTTTTAGGAAGAATCGCTCCAGGGACAAATTCAATAGAACAATCATAGTCTCTATGGGGAGGCAAAACCTGCGATTCTTTCTCAGAAAAAACTCTCCAAAAATCCTGAATAGGAACAGGCAATTCTCCCCTATCCAAAGCTGCAATACGCCCGTTACAACACTTGTCATAACATTTATGGCTCCAGGATTTAATTTCACTGGTAGACCAATCCAGTACAGGATTGTGAAATTTTAACCAGGGCAAACCCAATATTACTGGAGAAGGCAAGTTATTCAACACTACCAAATCCAATTTCTCATGGTGAACACCATTAATAGTGAGAGGAAATTCACTGACCTTGAGAGTAATATTCTTCAAAGGGGAGCCATCCACAGAAACCACAGCAATGGGGGATGATAAAGGTTCAGGTTTTAAATTGAGTTTTTCCACGAATCCCCCATCAATTACATTCAGTGTAGACCCGCAATCAACAAACACCCGAAATTCCATTAATTTTTCCTGAGCAATCGTGGAAGCAGCTAAAAATATACCCTTGGAATTTAAACAGGCAATACGGGCGTGACTGACCATTTTTTTTTCTTTCTTCATACGAAGCTCACAGCCTTTAATCAAATGACCAGATTTTCCGCAATAGAAACACAAGCCTTCCGAAAAACGACGGTCTTTTTCTTGAGAGCGAGGTGCCACCGATCCAATCTCCATCGGTTCACCACTGTTAGTACACACATTATCATAACCAGAAACTGACATAGCAGAGGATTTGCTCTCATTAACCCTAGCACGCAGTCTTCTATCCACCCGTATAGCTAATTGCATAGCCTGTTGCAAATCCTCAGGTGTAGGATAAGCAATTAGCAGGTCTTTAACCCTTTCACTGAGCCCAGCAAGAAATAGACTTTTCAGAGCAGAATCGTTCCACCCTGTTTGAGTGGACCAACGACGAAAATGAGTACAATATTTTTCCACATTACCTGATCCTTGTTTTAAACGTCTCAACTCAGTCTCAGCTGATGCCACACGGTCAGGATCATCATATAATAATCCTAAAGCAGAAAAAAAACTATCCACTGATCTGAAGCATGTATCACTAGGTTGCAAAGAAAAGGCCCACTCCTGAGGCTCTTTGCGCAAAAGTGACATTATGAACCCTACGCGCTGGGATTCATCCCCAGAGGACTTGGGTCTCAAACGAAAATACAATAAGCAAGCATTTTTAAATGAAAAAAATTCTCGATGTTCACCAAAAAATAAATCCGGCAAACATACCTTAGGCTCCAAGAAATATGCTCCAGGACAGTTACTCACGTGCTGACGGAGCTCGGCCACTTCCAGAGAGAGTCCCTGCAGGTGTTTAGCCAAATCCTGAACCGACACCATGATGGAACAAAAAAAAAAAAAAATCTTTCCTTAGAGAATTTGCAGGCTGGACTTACTGTTATGTTCTGCTACCAAAGCTAAGGAAAGAGAGGAGATCTGTCCCTACTATAGGACTCAGCTGAATCCCTACGATGTAACAGGGAACCTGATCCTGCGATCAGACCTGCTAAAGTCCTAATCTAGTCTGTGCGGAGACCTATAGATGTGGGGAGGGAATCCCTACAAGTACTAAGGACTGGGAGGAATATGGGACACCTCCTAACAGAAATAGTAGCAGACAGACGAACAAGCAAAATAGATAGAACATAGAGGTCCGTAGACCAAGCAAACTAACAGAGCTAGATACAGAGCACAGGCTAGCTAGAAAGTAGATATACAATGAAGTCCAGCAAAGCCAGAAGGGCGGAGCAGGATTAAATAGGCCAACAAGGTCATGTGACCAGCAAAGGAAAAAAAACCTAACAGCAAGGTTCTAACAGACGCAGCCGGGAGATGACCGGTGCTAGCCGGTCATCTCCCGGCTGCTCACAGCAGAAGTACCCTGACCGGCGGCCTCGCTCCCCGGTCCTCCCTTCACACTTGCCGTCGGGAGATCAGCGGCCCTAGCCGCTGATCTCCCAACGGTAGCCGCATGGCGATGCAGCGGCGATGCAGCTCGCAGTGGAAGTACCCGCACAGGCAGCGCCGCTCCCCGGTCCTCACTAACACGGTTCACTGATTGGTCGCTACCTATCAGCGATTTTGGCGCCAAATTTAAACACACTCTCAGGGCAATTGGCGCCGGATTTAAAATAAGTACGCCACCGTCGGGAGATAGCAGGGCTGACTCCACCCATGTGGTCATGTGACTCACCAACTGCCCATGACGTACTGAACATGTTTTGTCAGTCACAGTGTGTGATGTACTTCTGTCACGTTTAATGAATACGTTCTGTCAGTCACAGTGCGACATAGTTCAGTCATGTTTACTAAACACGGTATTCTAGAATACCCGATGTGTTAGAATCGGGCCACCATCTAGTATTCCTATAAGCACGGTGACTCAGTGGGTAGCACTGCAGCCTTGCAGCACAAGGAGTTTGTATGTTCTCCCCATGTTTGTGTGGGTTTCCTCCCACACTCCAAAGACATACTGATGGGGAATGTAGATTGTGAGCCCCAACAGGGACAGCGATGATAATGTATTTAAAGCGCTACGGAATATGTTGGCGCTATATAAAAATAAAGATTATTATTATTATTGGGCTCATGAGCAAAAACTGCATAAACTCATGATAGAGATGATCCTTTGATAACCATTTATGAGCATAGCGGAGTCACTAAGGGCAGGGGCAGACGAGCGTATTTTGGTTCGAGTGCGATCTGACAAAACATTGGATCACACTCGGACCAGTGTTATTCCATGGGCCATGCACATGTCCGATATTCTCCTTGGACCGATCCGGTGAGAGAAAAAAAATCGCTACATGCCTAAGTTTGATCCAATATTCGGATCGCACTCGGCCATGCAATTCAATGATTCTGTGGAAAACATCAGACTGCATTTGGATGACATCTGAGTGCAGTCGGAATTCCACGGACTGATAGGAGAAGATGGAGAAATGTTTTTCTCCATCTTTTCAGAGAATCGGATCGCACTATGATCAAACTCTGATCAGAGTCAGATTAGCGTAATTGATCCGATTTTCTTGGATAACAAAAATGTAAGCATGTAATACTACAGTTTCACCAACATTAGGCGCTACAGGAACAGAGGCATTCCACTACAATCCAACCATTATAACTTCACTTGACACTGCTGTCACTCTCATTTGATTCAATGGATCACGTCTTGTGTGGTTTTTCCACTAGTGACTGCCATCGATATCGGAGGCACTTTGCAGTAACAGATACAGTTTTGCACACTGTCCTACAGAAAGAATAGGCTGCACTCACCACATATGATAACATCTTCTTAATTTATATAAATCCCCCAAAAACTAAACTAGACATAGAGAATTTAACGAACTGCACAACAGGCAATGGCCGTTCCGTGTTACTTGACCGAAATTCAGGTCCATTGAAGCAACCGCTTTTACGGCCATTGCCTGCTGCGCGTTTCGCTAAATTCCCTTTGCCTGGTTTCATTGTTTATGGAATAATGCAAGAAAATAAATTATTGAATGGGCTACAGGAACAAACATATGACCAGAAGCAGCAATAACCACTTATTAAAAGGATATTCCTAAAATTGGAACCACCTCATTCAGCTAAACGCCAGGTTGGCGTCAACTGAGAAATGTTTGAGAAAATCCCTTTAAATGTTTATGCAACAAATGGGGGAAGTTAAGGACCCTGTGTCCCGTGAAAAATATTTGTAATCTGTAAGATGTTTGTTGATTATAGCCAACATTTTCCAGCAATTTTTCCTGGTTTTCCATACATGTCACCCATGCCCCAAGTGTAGCATGGAAATGATTAGTAATTGCATTGTATATTTTTTTTAGGTACTAATACTAACATATTAATACTAACCACATCATTCTAAGGGTCCTTTCTGAACACTGGCTCCAGTCCTTCCAGTGCTCGCTCATCTCGCTGGTAATCGAGGAAATGAACTTCTCTTATGTCATTTCCTTCTCTCTCTTGGCCACTTTTCTTCTTATCTTTAAAGATTTATAAATACGTCCTTTTTCCCTAAAGTTTTCCTAGGGATGGAATGGAAAAAGTTAATGGCTCAAGCCTGAATATTAGAGTCTGTTAATGATTGCCTGGCATGTTTTGAAACACAATTTTGCATTTCATCTAGTGATGGCACGCATGTGTGTATATAAAGGGTGGGACACAGGCAGAACCTTAAATATGGGAGGTGATCAACCCAAACCTAGTAGCAGTTCATACACTATAGCATCCACAGTTGTGCATCTAAAGAGCAATATTAATTCTAGGCACATAACATAATATATATATATATATATATATATATATATATATATATATATATATATATATATAAATATAATGTGTGCACCAGTAAGAGGGCCATGCATTGTATCGTCAGCTGCATATGCATCATATATGTATAAAAGTGTTGGGCATTTAGTGAAGCATAATTTATAGTGCACATGTACCAGCATTATTTAGATTCCATATTTGCTAGGATAAAAATACACATAAAATAGTGTTTGCTGCGGTGCACATTTAGTACATCTGCAATGCAAGTCATCTCAACTATGGTTCCCTTTTAAAATGACCTACATAATAGGCAGTGAGTGGTCTATGTTCCCATTTTCCCTATGTTCCCAAGGATGATTGACAGCA
The DNA here is from genome assembly GCF_046119375.1 of Phyllobates terribilis. Taxonomy (NCBI): domain Eukaryota; kingdom Metazoa; phylum Chordata; class Amphibia; order Anura; family Dendrobatidae; genus Phyllobates; species Phyllobates terribilis. Next base: position 453,915,377 of record NW_027362765.1, on the reverse strand, counting down.
CTCTAAGGAGCACTGTCTGTAGTAAATCCTTAGCCCTGTACACACTGACACTGCAGGAGCTCACACAACATCAGTATATGATCCTCATGTCCTGTCTATAGCGGCTGCTCGCTGCACACAGGATCACACAGCAGCAGGCGTCCAATGCTGACAAAAGAGGGAGATGAGAGAATGCACTCACTGACACTGTACGCATGGGTCTTACAGTGTCAGAGTGCTCTCATCCCCTCTCCCACCAGTATCAGCCGCCTGCTGCTGTGTGATCCCGTGTGCAGCGAGCTGCCGCTGTAGACAGGACATGAGGATCATACACTGACATATGAGCTCTTGGCTCTTGCAGTGTCAGTGTGTACAGGGCTAAAGGTTCAATACTGGCTGTGCTCCCTGGAGAGTTGTCAATCATTATAATTGGAGGGTGGAGGATGGTAATTTAGGGCTCAGAATGGTGCACTGAGCACATGTCCATGCCAAGGATGTATAGCCCCCTTATCTGCCTATGTGATCACACTGTTTTTACATAAAATAAGTAAAATCTGTTCCATAAAAGTATGAGTTTCATTGGGGCAAAGTCCCCTGTATGAATGAATAAATGGTTTCATTTCAGTTTTGGGGATGACAGACTCCCTTTTACTGAAGCATGGAAGCATGCAATTCTTCATTGCATTATTGACGTTATATAGACAATTTTACCTCTACGTTACAATCCTGTGATGTAGATATACTATTAGTTTGTGTTCCAGGAACAGTTTCATGCAGGATAAATAGTTTGATGTAGAAGTTGTGTTTAGATTGTGTTTGCTGTACATTGTACCATCTGTTTTCTCACTTTTGTATAACATTGTACCCCGCTTTGATAAACAATAATTACTATAAATATTGATCTTTTTCCATTCAAAGCAAAACACACAATCTCTGGGTCTCCATCAGCTTTTGTTCTGTGGATTTATCACTACTTATAGTCAGATACCGCCATCTAGTGGTAACAGCTTAAAGTTACATTTTCCATAGTTGACCATTGTATTGGATTGGTAATTGATACAATTAATTCATTCTCAGATTTTTTTTTGCTATTTCAGGAATTCTGGTATCTAGGGATGGATGCACCTATTTTATTCAAGAAAGCAATTTGCTTTTTTATCTATCTAAAGGCCAAATCAGATTTGAATAATGGCCACGCCATGTCATTGCTATCAATCTGTTGTATACCATTCATACCAAAACTTTACTACTATGCATACAGTACCATCAATATCACCAGCCAATATGGAGACTTGCACATCCATACAGTTATCTGTACTTTCCCCTGCCTCGAAGCCCTGAGCTGATAATGTTTATGTGCAAATTGTGCACTATCATGATTTATAGAGCATAACCCTGTAATCAGCTTAATACCTAAACTTATATTTCCAGACAGTAAATGCTTACATTTTTTTCTTGATTTTTTGCCTGCCTTTAAAGAAATACTGAACATAGGATTTCTATTTTTGTGCATTTTCTTTCATTTATCCCTAAATCTCCTCTTTTTCTGTTATTCCATTGTGTCTGGTACTACAAAAAAAACCTGACACATCAACCATTTTATCTCCCAGTTTCCTGGACTCATCATTCACACTTAAAAACAGCTCAAATCCATCTTGGTCAAACTAAGACAAGTTGCCAATAGAGTGAGGTGCCAGGTTACAGCACTTATTATACTCTATGGAGAGAGGAGGAGGAGTGAGAAGCACAATGAGAGACCAGGTGGACACAGGAAGGTCACGCTGCAGGTTTCAGAAAATGTATTTCATTTCAGTGCTAGATTTTCAGCCACATATATAATGTCTTCCATGCTGCTTCTAAAAGAGAAAGAAGAACAGGAACCCCTCTGTCTCTATGTACTGTGTATGGGAGACATCATAGCCGCTAGATCAGAGACAACTGAAAATCAGAGAGAACCTGAAGAGGGGAAAACTGGTGAAAAATGCAGGATATCAGTCATATAATTGCCAGAAATAGTGGTATTCCTTATGTACACATACAATAGCTTGTTCTGAAAAGTTACCTGAAATGACAAATATACTTCAAATCACTGCCCTTTCTATGCTTAAGAGTCTAGTGGGCAGACTTATTAGCTTTCTTTGCATAATTTTACATATGCAGAAAGTGACCAATAAGTGACTAGTGTCACCCACTGGACTCCTAGTTTTAAAGTTAATGTAAGTAGGAACAACCCTCCTAAGCCGTCTATATGGGCATGTTGGTCATAGGAACCTGAATAAAATGATACCTTGATATCTGCGATCTGATGTCTCATTCCAGAAAAATCCACATTTTCATATATGTAAATGAGCTGTTAAGATCTATGGGCCGGACATAGATCTCCCCGAGAATCTGCCTCCAGGGCTTATTGTAAATGTAAGGAGGACATACCAGTATGAGACATGTAATGACTGACAGGCTGCTGTCCTGATCTACATATCTCACACTGGTAATGCCTCATTTCATTTACAATAAGCTCTGGGTGCAGATTCTCCGGAAGATCTATGTCCGGCCCATAGATCTTAACAGCTCATTTACATTTTAAGAAAAATGTGGAATTGTCTGGAATAAGACATCAGAATGCAGATATCAAGGTATCATTTTATTCAGCTTCCTATGACCTTCATTTCCATATAGATGACTTAGGAGGGCTGATCCTACTGATTCCTGTTAAAAGAATAAAATCTAAATTAGATTGAAGTATTGCTTTGTGGGAAAATATTCAATCTATGCAGCTGTAATGGCTCGGTAACCTGATGTCTATGGGCTGCATCATCAAAATGACAGGTTCCTTTTAGGTTGTTCTATGAGACTTTATGGGTTGTTGGAAAGTTTGGGGTAACATCTCTCCCTCCCGATACTTTATACACAGCAGACAATCTAAAAGCTGGGTTGTAGACTAGCTCTCAAAATCAGAGGAATTCAGTCATCTAATAAACAAAAGAACAAATAATCATAATATTATTCACACTGTTATTCAATGTGTTGTTGTTATTTTACAAATTCTTGTTCTAAGAAACGACAAGTGCAATCTAATTGTGTTCATAATGAAATTCCTTCCTAACACCCATTGTTCAGAATAATGTGGGTCCTGTCACGGATGCAGTCTCCGTGCTCTGTTATAGATGGTAATTTAAGGACTGAGAAAGCTTTTTACCTAATTGAGGGAAAGATCCGCATTAACCTCACCGGAGATTTTTCATAGGTGGAATACACATGGGGTTTATTTGTAATCTGATCCACACTGAGATGTTCACGCTTAAAACTTTGTGAAATCCTTTTTCCTCGCTGTGCTTCTTAAGAAATGAAGTCACACGCTGCTTGTCTTACAAAGCCTTCTTCCAAGTCCTTGTTTCACCTTTTGTGTTCATGTTTTAGTTTTATGAATCTTGAGAGGATTCCATAAAATAGTGGGGGATTTTTAGTATTTGAGATGAATGGTGCTCAGTGGTTTGCAACCTCTTAGGTCCTGGGTTTGAATCCAACCCCAAATGACATCTGCATGTGGTTTGTATGTTCTTCTTATGATTTTCCTTCTGGTGCTCTTCATTCTTCCTACAAAATAGAGAACACTTACTGACATTCCATTCACCAGTCCTAATCACAAGCTAGCTGGAGTAAAATGTGACAAAGTTATTAAGAAATGCAAATAGCCTCTAGGTAGGAATAGATCTTGAACTCTAGTCCCGCTTATTGGATGTAGCAATCCTTAAAGTTAATATTGACTTTTTAACGTATCTCGCCCCTTAAGGGCTCCTTCAGACATCTGTGTTCTCCAGTCCGATGTCGGATCGCAATGCACGGACTGTCCATGCTTCTCCTGACCCCAAGCGTGACAGTTTTATATATTTCTATGAGGCTGTCACTCTCAGGGTTGGGAGACACGTGGCCATTCCAGGTATAGTGATCTTAGATTGGACCGATGATCACGGACGTATTAAGGAGTCCCAACTTAGGTTAAAAAGAAAAAGCTTACAATTCATTTGCAGACACCTGTTTCAGGGTGTTCGTTCCTCATCAGTGCAAAGCAGGAGATCTGATTTGGTTACAGTGGCTTGTGAAAGTATTCACCCCTCCTTGGCTTTTTTTCTATTTTGTTACATTACAATCTGTGTTTAAATATTTTTTTGTATTCTGATTTGTGTGTGATGCATAAGCATTAAATAGTCTAAGTTGGTGAATTGAGAAAAATATAGGCCTAAATTAAATTTATGCGATCAAATAACTAAAAATTGGCATGTGCATATGTATTCACCCCTTTTGCGATGTAGCCCCTAAAAATTTCTGTTGCAAGCAATTACCTTCATAAGGCACATACTTAGTGAAAGGAAGTCCACGTGTGTGCAATCTAAGTGTCACATGTCTGTCAGTATATACACTTTACATTTTCTGAAAGGCCACAGAGGCTGAAACACCATTAAGCAAGAGGCACCACTAACCAAACAACACCATGAAGGCCAAGGAGATCTTCAAACAAGTCAGGGACAAAGTTGTTGAGAAGTACAAGTCAGGGTTGGGTTATAAAAAAATATCCCAATCTCTGTTGTTCCCCCGGAGCACCATCAAATCAATTATCATCAAATGGAAAGAATATGGTGCCACAACAAACCTGCCAAGAGAGGGCCGCCCACCAAAACTCTTAGCCTGGGTAAGGAGGGCATTAATCAGAGGCAGCACAGACACCAAAGGTACCCCTGAAGGAGTTGCAGAGTTCCCAAGCAGAGACTGGAGTATCTGTCAATATGACCACAATAGGCTGTACACTCCATAGAGGTGGCCTTTATGGAAGAGTAGACAGAAAAAAGCCTTTACACAAAAATTGTAAGGCTCATTTTGAGTTTGCCAAAAGACAAGTGGAAGACTCCCCAAATGTATGGAAGAAGGTGCTGTGGTCAGATGAGACCAAAATTGAACTTTTTTGCCACCAAGGTAAATTCTATGTCTGTCTGGTGCCAAATCAACACAGCCCATTACTCCAAGAACACCATCCCCACAGTGAAACATGGTGTAGGCATGTTCTTTAAATAAACAAATAATTCCTCAAAAAGAAAAAAAAAACATGAAATTCCAGGTTGTGAGGTAGCAAAACACAAAAAATGCCAAGGGGTGGGTGGGTGTTGGATGAATACTTTTGCCAGCCACTGTAGGTGAGATGGTTCTGACAGAGTCTTATGTGGGAGCATTTCTACTTCTGTTGAGTGCCAAGCTAGTGTTGGGAAGCTTATAGGCCAGGTAATGCTCCTCAGGTAATTTAATTATGCAAATAGCCTCTTCAGAGAGGAAGAGGACTTCTAGTATCAACTATTAGAAGTAGGAATTCTAAAAGTCAATATCAACCCATTAGAAACGTTCCCCCTTAAACACCCTGTCAGAGGCCTTTTACCTAGTTAAATCAGATCTCCGCTTTGCACTGATGTGCAAACACCCCGAAACGTGTCGGCAAATGATGAGAATGAAATAGAAACTTAAAAGAAAGCACATTTTGACATAAAACGGTTATGAAGCAAGATTTTCAACTCTTTTACTTCAGAATTCTGGCATAGGTAATACATGTTCCTAGACAAGAGCAGACATATTTAAAATAAACACATCACACACAAATGGCATTTCCCAATAATGCCTAGCACCAAAGGGAGCTGTGTTCCCACACTGAGCCCTCCTCAACCCTCTAATTTCATTTGTGCAGTGCACCATGCTGCCCACTGTCCTGAATGAAACGTGACGTCATTCTCCGGGGCAGTGGTGGGAGGACTATAGACTATACAACTGGTTAACATGATGTAATCATTGCCGGAGATCAGTACACCAGCGGTGGTCACATGACCGCAATGTAGAAAGCTGCAGTGGGGACATTTTCAGCAATGTAAGTCATTGACAAAACATTGTATTGGGAGGCTATGGTTTTCCATTAAGGAATAGTGTAATTAAAAGTTGTGTTTTTTTTCCAGAGTTTTTGGTCTTTAAATCCCTTGGGGTCTGGGTCGGAGACCCCACAAATATGCTCAAAATATTGCTCAGAAGTACACAGCTGTAGCAGAAGCAAAGTACAAGTTCCATAAAAAGTCTATAGTAGTAAAGTCCTGGATCAGGACATTTTTTTACAGCTATAAACTTTTGATTGAATCCGTATTCAGCTCTGTGCCCGCGCTTAGGCAGAGCCTGTGCCTTCTGCCCCCAGTAGGGCGTCAACTCTCTGGTAGCCGCTTATAAATGCAGCATCACAGGGTTTTATATCAAAACAGCACAAAGTTTATTGTCCTTCATAAAGTTTACAGCTCCAAAACGAAAACAGCTTTTCTCCAGTGTAAGTGATAACACAAACAGTCCTTCCTTCAGGCACAATGAAACAAGGTAAATGTAGCAGCCTCACCAATCTCAGTATTTAAAACCATAGCAACTCCAGCAGTTTAAACGCATTCACCAGACAAACACACTTCTTTTCAGGTCCAACCCAAACTCCACACTGTTGAGCTAACCCAGCTGCTGTTCTTAGGCCTTTAAGCCCCAGGCTGGATTATGGGAACAACCTTTTTCACCCAGATTCTTTTGGTTGCTCCTAAATCCCGGACCGAAAATACAGTCAAATTAACCCTCTCAGTAACCTAGTGTTATTGATACAGATTTTACATTTCCGAGGCCAACCAACTCGGCGGCACATATATACCATCTAGGACCTTACCCTCTTCTTTCTTCCCCCCACTAAACTGTGCAATTCTGAGTGTTCTTTTGAGCGATCGGAGGGGGTCTTGTGACCCAGGCACCCACCAGTCGGCTAGGAATTTAAGGGCCAAAAAAATATTTCAAAATTTACCAAAGTTTAGTTACTTGTTAAATAAAAAAAAAAGTTTCATCCAATTGTAGATGAAGCCTAGATTTGTATCAATTTATACTATCTGGAAAGCTACCAGTACACATACGGCAATATTCTCTGCATATCTGTAATGTAATTTGGTGGTCTAGTACAAGTTTAATGTCTGTTCTTTTTTATGAAATATATTTATGACCCATTGATTGGCCACAGTCCACACAGATCTCTTTATGGCATGTGGTCAAAGGCTTCTTCTCATTGATGGTTTCTGGTGAGAAGTCCTCAGATTCCTGACAATTGGGACATTCATCTGTACACTAGTATTTTAATGATTACTGATAGCATGTTTCCATCATACTGTAGGAAGTGAAAGGGACCGTTGTGTGATATCTGACTATAAAGCCATTGGTCTCATTTTGTCTTCAAAGGAGAGGAAGCTGCAAGGTCCATTCCAGATCTTATACCCATTGTCAATACAGTTTCCCGAATACGTCATTGCGTAGAGTTTTAGGTTTTAGAAAAATGGCCCCATTAATAATGTTGGTATGTGAGCTTCCTGTCCCAGTCTGCACCAGAACAAAATATTTAACATTTTTGGTAAATTAGAGCTGGAATGTAATAGGTTTCTGTTACCAGACGGTTCTGTCTCGCTTAGTTTATGATATTTGAAGATCTGATAACTCTGGTTATTCTCACTCATTTTATTCAGGAGTATGGAAAATGACTACTTCCTCCGGAGTTTGTGTTGATGGTCCTGTGGAAATAGACGAATGTGATTTGTAACAACATGAGATTAAATTTGCTGCTTTTGCATTCGATGTTTCAATATCGTATCAATGCTAGACAGAAACACCTGACAGCTAGCGAGTATTTACCTCCAAAGTGTCTGGAGATGGCGTCCACTACCTTGTGTTATTCGCTCTTTGATTCAGCTCTGCCTCAAGTATCTATGCAAATACCAAGATGCTATCAAACTTATATATTTTTCATATTTTAGGTATTTGTAGTTCTAAAATGGGGATGTCAAAAAGTTTAGAAACTTATGAAAATTAGCTTAAGAAAACTCATGGATGGGTAACCCATGCTCAAATAGCTCCTTGCGGTTCTTTGGACACTGTTATGTGTTTTTTAAGTGATGTTTAAAAAAGTCATTCCTATCCACTGGATACTGGATAACCTGCTTGATCACAGGGGACCGACCGCAGAGACCCATAGCGATCCCGAGATCTTGGCTCTACACCTTGCAGAAGCTCAACCTCCTCTCCCTTTATTGACTATGGGACTGTCAGAAAAAGACAAGCGCTGTACTCTGCTTTCTCCAGCAGTTTCATTGACAATAAATGGAGCAGAAGCCAGGCATGCACATTTCCACATTATTCATCACTGCTGCAGAGCACTATTCTCTAGTTTCTCTGGGGGTCTTAGCAGTCAGACCCTTCAGCAATCAGCATGTTATACCCTAACCTATGGATATTGGAAAACTTGTAAATTTGATTTTATTGGGAGCGGGGTAAATAATGTTTTAATCCAAATAGGTCTATAAATCTGTGTGTATTCATTTCTGAATTTATCTATATAGAGGTTGATGCCGAAAGGGGTTTTTGCAGTTGAAAAAGTTAACTTGCTGATGGGTGGGGACCTGCACTGATCGGCATATCATGTCATTTTTATCTCCAATGGGTCTGCCAAAAATGCCTATGGGACTGCCGAAAAAAGCCATGCGCACTGCTCAGCAGCCCCATAGGGAATGAATGTAGCACAGGTCAAGCTAGTGCTCTGCCACTCCTCTCTAACAGGAATAAAAGTTCCACGCTCTGCCGATCAGTGCTGGTCCCAGCTTTATGACCCCCACCGATCAGCAAGTAATCAACTTTTCTATGGAATGTGATAACTTGTTTTCAATGAACAACCGCTTTAATTCGTTTAATAATGACATTTTGAATGCTTTGAGACACCACTAGAGGGAGATCAAGAGTTTATTCCAACTATCTACACATTGAACTCAATGTGTAAACATTATGCTGTTAGCTCCCTCTAGTGGTGGCTGCTGCAGACAGAATATTATCACTAAACTCTAATACTTTGCAGGTGATTTTAATTTCAGTGTTTAAAAATGAAAAAAAAAATTATGATCTGGGTCTAAAAAGCATTGCAGACATGCATTTTAAATTAGAATTTGTCAGTGGGTCGGCACCTTCTCAATAAAGGCATGAACCAGCGTGTTTTAGTTAGGCTTGATATGTACTGTTTATTTACTCATGTCTGATCCCCTTGACCATTCCATATAGTTAAAATGGCACAACATTATCCTGCCCCATAGGCTTGTTATCAGATGAAGCACCTATTAGCTTAGCTCTAATTTATTATATGTGCTACTAACAGGACATTTATAGACTCCCTATAAGATTCCATTTAGGGACCCAGAATTTTGCTACCTAAATGGTCCAGGTTTTTGAAATTCTATACATCCATATGTTTTACTTTAGATCTCCCCCTGCTGGTCACAGGGGGTCACTGCTTGACTTTCTCTATTATACCTGACGAGGAAATATTTTTTCACTTTGATTCCAGCATATAGAAATAAATCTGACTGTGGTATACAGGGAAATGGTAATAGTTTTCTGTTGTGCTATTCTATATTTAGGGTACATTATTTAACAGAACTTGGCAAAATGGTAAGTTAAGCTTGATGTCACGTTCTCCTTAGCCAAGTATTTTGTTTCATCCTTAATGAAACTTCTGGCAAATTTTGTTGGTCCAGTCTGCTTCTAGAATAGCATAAATCATGTTATCAATTTAGTAAATGGCACGGAAAAATAATCTGTTTGGCAGCCTTTTATAGCGTCTTAATGTTATTTCAATATAAAGATATTTCATTATAATTTCCCATTCTGCAATCTGGAATAATAGTCTAAATGAGAACTGAGTGGAAGAATGGATTCAGAGAGTAAAAATAGCATTTTCCCAAAAACTTTCTATACCTATAAACACTACTCGGTCAGCGTAAAACCTTTGGCTAATCTCTCTGCCACAAATAATCTTGCTTACCAAGGTTAAATTATTTTCATAGGAAAACCTCAAATATTTAATTTAGTAAAACCAAAAATTGTTATACAACCATTTGTCAGTGTGTTCCTTTAAAAGGAAGCTTTAATGCTCCTATATGCTGTACTATGCAGAAGTTTTAGGCAGGTGTGAAAAACTGCTGCAGAGTAAGAATGCTTTAAAAAATAGAAGTGTTACTAGTTTATTTATTCAATTAACAAAATTTTAAAGTCAATAAATAAGAGAAATCTAAATCACATCAATATTTGGTATGACCACCCTTTACCTTCAAGACAGCATCAAGTCTTGTAGGTACACTGTTAACCACAAGGTAAATACAGATCTTCTGTGGATGTCGCTTGTGCAAATCCTTCTGTCTCTTCATGTGATTTCAGACAGACTTGATGATGAGGAGATCAGGCCCTGTCTTGGTAGGTTTGCAGTTGTGCCATACTCCTTCCATTTTTGGATGATGGATTGATGAGGCTCCATGAGATGTTCAGAGCTTGAGCTATTTTTTTTTTTATAAACTAACCCTTCTTTACTCTTCTCCACAACTTTATCCCTGACCTGTCTGGTGTGCTCCTTGGTTTTCATGATGCTGTTTGATCCCTAATGTTCTCAAACAAAACTCTTGAGTCCTTCACAGAGCAGCTGTAGTTATACTGAGAATAAATTACACACAGGCGGACTCAATTTACTAATTATGTGACTTCTGGTGGAAATTGGTCACTCAGAATTTTCTTTAGTGGTATCAGACTACAAGGGGCTGAATACAAATGCACTGCACAATTTTCAGATTTATATTTTTTTAAAAATTAGAAAACAATGTATCATTCCCTTTACACTTCCCAAATACTCGCTACTTTGTGTTGGTATATCACATGAAATTCCAATAAAATACTCTTAGGCTTGTGGGTGTAACGTTTAAAAGTTCATGGGGTATGAATACCTTTTCAAGGCATTGTAGACAGAAAATGAGTGTTTTACCTGGTAGAAACGGAATAATTCTATTTTGGATCTTTCTATCCTGCTTCAATAGGAAACTTATACAAAAGTAGCATTTGTAACAGAAAATTGATAACCTACCATAAAATATTAATAGAGAATATTCCAAAGTATTTCTATTTTAGTTGTAGTTCTCCTTTTAAACCCTTAAATTCGTCCCTCTTCTGTGTAAACTGTGATTGTATCATTCCTCATTCTTGCATTTTTGACCAATATAGTCACAATTTGCGGAGCCTCCAATGCTTCCAAGAAATTATGGAGAGTCCTCATCTTTGTTTTCTTTGCAAATATATTTTATGTAATTGTCTGGAAATATCAGAGACCTAATATACATGAGGTTTTCATTTTGATATGCAGTGCTGTTCAAAAGTTCTAAGCAGGTGTGGAAAAAATGTTGCAAAGTGAGAATGATTTCAAAAATACATGTGTTTATAGTTTATTTTTATCAATTAACAAAATGCAGAGTGAACAAAGAAGAAATCTAAATGACATCAATATTTACTGTGACTGCCCTTTACCTACAAAACAGGATCAATTCTTCTAGAAACACTTATACAAAGTCAGGGGTTTTGTAGGATTATAGTCAGGTGTATCAGTAATGAATTATACCAAAAAAGGTGATAATGAGTATCATTTTCATATCTAAGTTGAAACACCTCATTAACTGAAACTGATACTGCTGAGTAGGAGGCTTAAAACTGGGTGAAGAACAGGCACACTGCTACAAAGGTGAGGTTGTGGAAAACAGTTTCATGTCACAGGTCATAGACGGTGGCTAGACTGCCAGAGCAACAAGATACAATGTAGTTATACTGCATCAGCAAGGTCTCTCCCAGGCAAATATTTCAAAGATTATTTCTTAAAGCATTCTTACTTTGCACAAACCTCTCCACAACTGAGCAAAACTTTTGTACAGTACTAATGGTGGAAGGAAACATTGGACTATCCTTGGTACAGTACAGCGCTGCTCTGAACCTGTGCAGTGCTAAGTGCCTGCAATTAGGAGAAAATGAAAGTAAGGCCAGAGCTTCTGCGGTCACAATCGTGTGCCATTGCAAGCAGTGTACATGAGCAGGAATGCAACTAAAAGGGGTTCATTAGCTTCAAGTCTTACTTCTGTGTTGGAGCCTTAAGGGGGTTGACCATTTTATCAATATTTTAACAAATGTGTTGGGGACATGACAAACCCTTTAAAGGGGATGTCTACTACTAGGACAACCCCTTCTTAAAATAAATGTTAAGCCCTGATAAAATAAAAAAAACCTGTACTCACCTCCCATGATGGCGTTGTTCCAGTGGTGTCGGCACTCGCGGTTCCAGAGCTCTGGTGCGGTGGAATGACACGTGGTGCTCGGCACCCAGTCAACGCTGGCATCACTGTCTCCACCTTCGTATGGATTGAACATGAAGAGGAAGCCAGGGCTGCAGCTGATGTTTGACTTCTTCATGTTCAATCGTTATGAAGGCTGGGACAGTGACACCAGCGCTGATTGGACGCCGAGCACCATATGTCATTCCACCGCACCAGTGCTCCGGGACCGCGAGTGCCGACACCGCTGGAACAGCGCCAGCATGGGAGGTGAGTACAGGTTTTTTATTTTATTGTGGCCAAACATTTAGTTCAAGAAGGGGTTGTCCTAGTAGTGAACATCCCCTTTAAGAATGCCTGAACCAAAGTATGATCTGTACTGTGGATCTCTTTGTAGACTCATTGGTAAATTTAGATGATAATGGGTACAGCATTTTATTTCTACTGATATAGATGATACATTAAATGTGTATATTAAGAAATTTATGCACAGCTGTGAATAGTTTCATTTAACTTTAACGCGCTTAGTCTGTATTAATATTATTACTCGTACATGAAAGCTCATGGCCTTCCCCCGGGTTCAGCGTTCACTCTCTCACTCCTTTTTATTAGAATTACCAGTGGTGGCCTCTTAGAAACACAACCAGAGCAGTAGGATATCCCCGAGCGGAGTCTACTAAGATGATGAAAGAATTTTTCTTGAAAGCTCCTGTCCCTTTCCAAACCCTCACGTGAAACAACTGTTTTATCTCACCAGGGGGACCCCTACCTCAACTGGAAGCTCGGGGGCCCTGTTTCTTCACATTTTTGCTCTAAATACTACACTTTGCACAAGTTTGAAGAACAATATATTCAGATTTCCCTTTCTTTCTCTGTCCTTGTAAATAGAAAGACACTGGTTTGATTCATATTGTAAAGTTCATTTAGGTGTTCAGTGACCCCTGGCTTCTAGCGTTGACATGGGGTTGGGGTTACGGGAACTGCGTACTTGATTTTCTATCTTAAAGGCAATGCTGTATGCAAGTATCAAGTCTGTGTGATCAGGAAAAGAAAAAGCACAAGAGTCTCTACTTTGTTTTTATAGAAACCGCGCCATTCGTGTCCATTGGATGTTCGATATTACAGCTCAGTCTCATTAACTGAAAGAAGTGTATTTTTTTTTACAAACTACATTTATCACCTCTGTGTAAGGTAGGTGATAAGTGTCAGATTCTTGGATGCCGTTTACAAAAATGAGGGTCCTGATCCACCACGTCTTCTTGCTGCAGTCCACATTCATGTCAATAGGACTTTCATTTGCTGTGTCTGTCTATCAGACATTTATTGGAGTGGCAGCAGTCATGTGCAACAATGCCTCTCATTAAATCGCAAATGCACTCAAGAGGAACCAGGGATCATGAGCCCAATTCTAGCGATTGTGGGGGTGCCAGCAATTACACATTTATCAGATGTCTTTTGAGGAAAAAAAAATCTTTAAAGGGAAGCTATCCTCAAAAATCAGGTCCTTGTGTTAATGTATTTTTTTTTTCGTTTAATTTTGACAATTGCTTTTTTAATTCATATAAAGATCTGTATTAAAAAAAAAAATACAAATCTTGCAATTATCACACTAACTTCCTATTGTTTCAGGAAACAATACATGTACATAGCCACAATGAACAGACACATACCATATATTTTGTATTGCAGTATCTGATGAGCGTGTACAACTATCATTATGAAAAAAGGGTGACCAGCATCAGCTGTGACATTGCCAGTTTTATTAGCTGTGTTTAAAGCCTGGAGAGCCTTTGGGGGATAAGTTTAAAGACTCACTCTCCAGGTTTTAAACCTATGCCCATAAAGACCACAAGTTGGTCGAAACGTCGGACGATATCTGTTTTATCTTATTCACTGGTGCCGGATCAAAATAAAAAGTTTAGCAAGATTCACTACTCTTGTCATCTTCTTCAGTGCTGAGGTACTCGCTACTATTACATAGGACAAACGTTGTTTCCTCAAGCACAACCTTCTACTAAGCAGTTCTGTTGGGTTATCTCTATTTGTTCCTAAAAAAAAGCCCAAGTGGCTACTGTGGAAATTGCAAGATTACTAAAAAAAATTTGTTTTTTTTTTAAGCAAAAATCATGATCTGAAAAAGAAAATTTACCTTTTTTTTAAAATATGAAACAAAAAAACCTACCTTAAACAATGGGTCATTTTCTGATTATATGTTGCAATGCTAGAGATAGACATGGAGAAAATTGGTGTTGTTTTTGGGAAATAATAACCTTTTTTCTGATCATGGGGAAACCATGTAATATCAATATTACCTACGGAGCTCCGTTCACGCATTTCTATATGTATGCTTCAAAACGAAACAAGAAATCACAAGTGTTTGGTGTTGTAGCAGACAATAACCAATGTACAATTCACACAGCTGTGTCCACTAACAAAGTGCCTGAAGTTATCCCATCTTGACACAACATTTAATTGTTTTTATTTTTTACTTTTGTCCTTTTTCACTTCCTTTAATCTTGATTGAAAAATACATCATCAAAAGACAAGTATGAAGCCCATGTGTTTGAGCCCTCGACGGTCAGGATTTTGTTGTAGGAATCTTGTAAAATTGTGCTTAAGACAGAGAATAGTTCTAATGAAAGTGGACCCTAAGGTGAAGTCTGTGCCGTAAAAAAATATGCCATCCAAAATGGTAAACTCAACCCTAAGCAGCCAAAAAGTAAAATTACTGTGCCACCAACTGTTCAGAAGATTTAACGAACAACCATCATCTGGCCCTCAAGCAGATACAGTAAACTTACCATTTCATGGCCAAAGCTCCTATGCAGACTTATGTGTTTCCATAGTAAGAGACAACAACAAACCCTGTGTTATCTGATAATGCAGCCCTTTTCCTTTGATTGCCCTTAACTTTGCCCTATTCCATCTGCTGTATTACCAGGAAGTAAAGGCCGATTTCATTATAACCGCAGGATCAGACTACACAGGGTGTTTGTTGTCTGTTACTATGGAGACACATAGATCTTCACAGCAGCTGTAGACACCAAAGTATAAATCTTTCATTTTAGATGTTTTAGAAAAATGATGAACATTTTCAGATAGGGTAAGCATAATAATATAACGTGTTCAATATTTGTCCCCTTTAGCAGACGTTAGACAGGAACTCTTCAGATGAGGTTGTCCGCAGGATCCACTCACAAGAACCTTATGCCAGTCCGATTTTGTGCAATTTTTTGGAGTCCCATTTATGTAGACCGCTCAGGATTTGTGCATGCGTGGTGCAATGTACATAGAAACTTATATGAGTATACGTTTCGGACTGATATTTCATTAGTCTAGCCGCATCTAGAACATATCTGCCAATTTTTAGATTTGTCCCTTACTGTGTGAAGCCTAATGTTTAAACTTGTTTTCCACCACTTTTACAAACCAGCCCCCTTCACACCCCTTTCACGCCATTTCCCGCACTCTAAATGTGAGTGTGGACATTGGGACTTCATCTAACGATGGAGCATCTCCATGTACAAAAGATCTTCTGGAAGTTCTGCTTACCAGGAGGTTTTTGATGAGGTTTTGGCATATACCTGGAAGATTTAGCTTTTCTTTTGGATGTCTGGAAGGTCTCCCCTTTTTCGAGGAATCCTCAGAAACTTGGGGACAGTTGACAATTATCATTTACTAGCTTAGAACTCATTTAATATTAGTTCATTGATTTCTCAGTGCAACATGGCTGAGTCAGCACTTAAAGGGAACCTGTCATTAGATTCATGCTGCCAGAATAACGGGCAGCATGAATCAGAGACTGGCTGCATGATTGCAGTCAGGCAACACTGCAGCATTTCAGAGCAAACTTTAGTTTGAAAGGCCGGCTAGGGAGCATAGGGTGAGACATCACTAGTGGCATGCCATCACTAGTGGGCATGCCAACTTGGTCATTTCCCGTCTGCCCTGCTCCAGTTGATTGACAGGTCCTTCCCTATGTACACACATGGGAGAGAATCTCCCTATTGGCCCAGACTGATTCTTCAAACTATGATTTTTCTTTATTTCAGAGTGAAGGCTCATTCAGTCATCCGTGCAAATCGTTCTGAGATCGGACTGCAGTGCAAGGACTGACCGCGGGTCTCCCAACCCGAGCGCGACCACTTCATAGAAGTACATGAAGCTGTCATGCTGTGGTCGGGAGAGCCGGCAGCAATCTGTGCTTTAGCAGTCTGTGCTCCGGCTAATCGCCATGGACGTCTGAATGAGCCTTTAAACTTACCTGGCTGCAATCACGATTGATTTACCTGCAATCTGATTCATTCTGTCTGTCATCCTGGCAGCATGAATCTACTGACAGGTTCCCTTTTAAGACTTTGTTGTTGTTTTTTTCATCATGGCAGCAAAACTCAAAGTATGAGCAAAAAAAAAGAAGCAAAGGTGAAATTGTCAATTTCTTTCCATTACAAAAGTTGCTTTGCAAATAATAAAGCAGCCCAGATGGGGTTGATGATCCTGTATCACATGCTCGCCATCATTTTAAGGTTATCCTAAATCAACTTAACTGTTAAGCATGTATGGGGTACGGGGACCCGCTGTGGACCAGCGTGTGCTAAGTCACATCTGTTGTTCCTCTTGTTTTATCGATCAAGCAAAGAACACAGTTTGCACAACATGCTGCATGACATGGTGCACATTACCGTCTTTATTCACCCTATAGCTGAGTGATTCTTGGCCTCTATCTACTCTTGGAATAGAATAACATTCCTTTAGGACTAAAAGACGTTGCCTCTGATGTTACTGAAACTCTCAGGGGTCTGTTTCAAATTTACATTTTCTGTGTCAAACCAGAAGGTGAAGTAACCTGACACGGGGTTACATTTCATCGTTTCTTTATTCAATAACTTCTAACAATAGTCCTGAGATCTATTTATTTTCATTTGGACAGAGAGATGTGAAGGATACAGTTCTTGTTTTTTTTTTTTTCAGATAATATTTTCCTTTATTGGGGAATTGAGGGTTGGAGCAGTTATTGATGACTCGGAGAATTCATGACTATTGGCGCTGAGGACCTCATTTATATAGGCTGCTACTACATGCCAGTATGTGACTGCAGGCTGCACTGAACGCTGTGAGGATTCTCCGGTGCCGGCACCAGGACCGGCGGGTGTGCGATTTGCATACATGCGGTCACATGCCGACTAGATGGGCCAAGCCTCACTCATTGCAAGTGTATGGACAAGTCTAGTATGTAGGAATGTAGCCGGAAGTATGCAAATCACATACTTGCGGCCACGCGCCCGCTTCTCCCGGCACCGGAGAATCATCACAGCGCACAGTGCGTGCAATGTGAGGATTCGCAAGTCTGCAGTCACTCTATGTGACTGCAGAGTGCTAAAAACACTTTAACGCTGACGTCTGATTAGTGCACTTCTTGTTGCACTCCATTTTCTAAATAAACCCAATTAGATTTATGAGGAGGATAGATGTTAAAATATATATTGGGTAAGATACAGAAGGGGCTGTTACATAATAGGTGTGAGCTAGTGAATATCTTTTCCTTAAATGGAGTCTGTAAGCACATAATGACTGTTCAAACCGAGAACAGGCCCTCTGTGCACTCTTGGTGTGGCCAACAGTTCAGTGTACATTCCCACCTACTTGCTTCGAATCTATCCCAGCTTTCCTCTTCTTCCTTGATTGCTTTGGATTTGCAAGGTCCAGACAAGAGTGGAGAGATAGAGGGAGAGCAAGCAGGTGGGAAGGTGCACTCAACTATACGGCCACACCAAGGGTGCGCTGAGTGCCTGTGCTTGGTTTGAACAGTCATTTTGTGCTGACAGACTCCCTTTATAAAGAGACATGATGGTTTTATACTCATTGCATAGCTTGGAAATTGCAGTGGTTCACTCAGGTGTGGCAAGATATTGAGAAACATACTTCAGTTCCGTGGCAGCTTGTCAGGGAAGAGATTTGCATTGTGATTATGGTTGTCAGTAGAGTTTTATGGTAACCTATGTAGGCTGATTGGAAGACCAGGCGGTAACCTTATATCGTTGGTTGGGTGTAGACAGTGTGCAGCAGGTCTAGTAGTGGTGAAATTGTGATGGGCCAGGAAGAAATGGATGGGCTCAAGCGTGGCTACACATGTATAAGGCCAACAGTTGCAATTACTGGCCACATCTGTGATGTGTTAGTCTCTTATGTGGCTGGTGATTAGCTGCAGGGGTCACATGTCTTCCTGCCGGTCTCTGTACTTCCTACTTCATCTTGACAGACATATGACCACTGCAGTCAATCACTGGCTACAATTGTGACATTTTGGTCACTGATGCAGCCAGTGATTGACTGCAGAAGTCACATGTCCAAGCAGACATTGTTTGCAGACCCAGGAAGTATTGAATTGGGAGGGGATCAGTGCGGTGAGTATTCTCTTTTATTATTTTACCCTATACTTTACTTTTTTTTTATTGTAGTTGGATTGACGACCTCTTTAGTTGATTCGATTTATCTTTTCTTAGAGAAAATTGGCAAGATTCTTATGATAGGACTAAGTCTGGTAGTTCCATGCAGATCTACATTAGTGAGGATGGGGGTGACTAATATAGCTAAAATATCCTGACTCTTTTTATAATTTGACTAAGATCCAGTAGAAGTAAAATAATCTTTAAGAATGAAATGGCTATTCTGAAACGAATTCAGCTGTTTAACGATTTCTTGGAAAATCCTGTTGTAACTTCCCTCTAAATGTATGCTGGTAACTGCAGGTGGAATGTGACGAAAATAATGTACTGAATTCACAGACACTTTCTTGTGTTATATATCACATTATACACCCGCTTCTGGCAGGCAGAACAGTGACAGGGTGTGTGAGAGGGGGAGAGGTTTAAGTGCTGTACATTCCACCAAACGGGTATCCATTAAAGGGGTTGTGCCATAAAAAAAAAGTATATTTTAATCACTAGATCTTGGAATAATAATAATTTCCACAATTGGATGTGTTTAAATAAAATGTTCCTGTGCTGAGATAATCTTATAGATGTGCCCCTGCTGTGTACAGTGTAATGGCTGTGTCTGACCGTGCAGGGACATGGTCTGATCATACCACATCTCCTGGACAGGGGAGGACGCAAAAGAGTCTACAGACAGGATAGCAGGGGATCACAGCTGATTTTTTTTTTTGTAAGTAAAACATTTCTCTGCCTGTTTTTAAGCAATGTTTAACCACAAAGAAAGAATCCTCTGTGATCCCCTGCTGTCCTGTCTGTGTAATGTTTTTCTTCCTCCCCTGCCCAGGAGCTGTGGTATGATCAGACCATGTCCCTGTACGGTCAGACACAGCCATTACACAGTACACAGCAGGGGCACATTTATAAGATTATCTCAGCACAGGAACATATATTTTAAATACATCCAATTGTGGAGTTTATTCCAAGATCTGTTGATTAAAATATTATTTTGTTTGTGGGAAAACCCCTTTAGGAATAAGAGTTAACATATTAATGGGGATCTATAGAATACGCGTTTCTTCTAGAATGTCCGGAAGAGGTCTGAAAAGCGGGACGACTTCCAAGAATAATCTATCTTTCCCTATTATCCCAGATTTATTAATTCAGTAATGGGATTAGGTAAACTCGTTTGTCCCTGATAACTGCTCATTAATATACACGATGATAAACATGTATACAGCAGCTACTGTGCAGGCAACAAGGTCAAACCACTCCCTGCTGCCATCACTGAACCACCAATGGCCTCATGACCTACTCCTCTAAGTGAATGTGCCCCAAGGCTGTTAGTAATTTGAGGGACACTGTGGCTGTCACTATAATTGGTTCACTACAGCTGTCACTGTTATGGGGGCACTGTGGCTGTCACTATCATTGTTGCACTACAGCTGTCACTGTTATGGGGGCACTGTGGCTGTCACTATCATTGGTGCACTACAGCTGTCACTGTTATGGGGGCACTACGGCTGTCACTGTTATGGGGGCACTACGGCTGTCATTGTTATGGGGGCACTACAGCTGTCACTGTTACAGGGGCATTACAGCTGTCACTGTTATGGGGGCACTACAGCTGTCACTGTTACGGGGGCACTACGGCTGTCACTGTTATGGGGGCACTACAGCTGTCACTGTTATGGGGGCACTACAGCTGTCACTGTTATGGGGGCACTACGGCTGTCATTGTTATGGGGGCACTACAGCTGTCACTGTTACGGGGGCATTACAGCTGTCACTGTTATGGGGGCACTACGGCTGTCATTGTTATGGGGGCACTACAGCTGTCACTGTTATGGGGGCACTACAGCTGTCACTGTTATGGGGGCACTACAGCTGTCACTGTTATGGGGGCACTACGGCTGTCATTGTTATGGGGGCACTACAGCTGTCACTGTTACGGGGGCATTACAGCTGTCACTGTTATGGGGGCACTGTGGCTGCCTGTGTGTTTACCGGTATTAATTTGGGAAGAACAGTTAGTCTTTAGGCCAGGCAAAATGATGTAAAATGCACAAAAACAATTGATGTAATTTTTGAAAAACTGAAAAGTATATTCAGTAGTATTATATAAATGACATTGAATTGCAGCTAGTGTATTCTAAATGCTACACAGTGACACAAACACGGGGGCTTTGTAAAGGAAAGGGTATTGTCCTTTTACTTCCTCTTGTCCATATGGACAGAAAACGATCAGAGATGCCTATAGACGTATGCTGTATCTGCACATGGTCATATGAGAATAAATGATGCCCCCATAATGGCTCCTGAAATCAGGCATAGTCTTTAACTGCATCAATTGACTTTAATAAGTTCTGCATGCTCTGGAACGTTCTAGATGGGGTCGGATGCTTTCGGCTGGGGTCGGATGCGGTCGGCTGGGGTCGGATGAACGCCGGCCATCGTGGCACGTACAGGTGTCTGTAGAGTAAAGCCATTTGCTGTGATGTCTTCAGAGCAGGGAGAACCCTTGGAGCCTCTGGGAAGCGCAGGGAAAGCTCCCCTGTATAATTAGGGATGGTTCATTCTGTCATCACATGGTCCTCTGCCTCCCAGCACTGGTTGCAGCAGCTGTTTGTAGTGCTGGGATGCTGCTCTGCTGTTGTCAATCGTCCCTGTGTTGGGGTCCTCACAGCCCGAGCCTCCGGCTGTAGCAGGGGTAGCAGAGTTGAGGATTGCTTCCGTGCATGGGTGGGGCACCTGCATTTAGAAGCCCCCCATTACTGCCTTTCTAATAATGTCTATTTGCTGCTGTTTCTTTTTTAGGGATTATGGCTCTTCCAAGCGTAAATCAGGTAAGATTATCCATTTCTATTATTTCCTCTCTTGTTGCATGAAATATTTTGCATTGTAATTTTATAAGCAAAGTGCATGTAAATGTCTGGAGTCTGGATCTAGATTTCTACTTGAATGTAAGGCCGGGTGATGAATCATTATTGTCCAATTGATCCCTAAATCTGAGATTCCTCATCATCCCCTGCTTGTGATATGATGCTGACCATCAATTAAGATCTACTTGCTGGATACAATGTATTCAGGCCTCCTATGGGATTAGCTTCTTTAACCCTTACTTTATCCTTCTTGCTTTATTGGTATTTTTTTCTATTTCTTTACAACACTTTGATTTATTCCGAACGTCCAAGTGAAATATCTGTACTTCTGAGGAAGCTTTTAAAATTCTTACCCATCCCTTAGGGGAATATTGAGTATTAGACTCTTCCTAGTGTTCCGAGCTTTGCATAGTATTGACGGCTATTTTGAGAGCAGCTTCTGGGATGTGATCAGAGTCGTAGACCAAGACTGTGCTCTCACCTCCTTTTATAATGTCCAGGGCCCAGGACGTTGATTACAGGACCCTCCCTTATGGTAAAGGGTTATTGATCCCTAATCTCTTAAGTGTCCAGTGGATTTGCTGATGTCCCCTCTGTTCCTGCTACTAGATAATTCCACCAGGAATTAACTTTTACTAAGTGAATTAGTATCAAGCATTCTGAGGGTTTTTTTATGATAAATTTCGTAATGAACCAATTTAAGTTGCCCTAAATTTGGGATTCCTTATGTGAAAACGATTAATAGCTTGTATTAAGGGCTGGTGCAGATGACCATATTTTCCAACAAAACATCAGATCACTCTCAGACCAATGTTATTCTATGGGGCCGTGCACATGTCTGATTTTTTCCAATCTGGCTGAGGAAAAATTGCAGAACGCTTGATTTGCATCTGATATTCGGATCGCCCTCAGCCATGCAATTCAATGAGTGCATGGGAAAAAAATCAAAGTGCACTTGTATGCCATCTGAGTGCAGTCCAATTTTCACAAACTGACAGAATGGAGAGGATGGAGACTTTTTTTTTTTACCCCATCTTCTATTCATCCTAGAGAATCGGATCACACTGTGATCACACTCTGACCTGTGTGTGATTGGCATAATCAGTCCAATTCTCTCTAATGAGAGAATACACGGTCATCTGCAATTTCCCTTATTAGGGATTTATCTAACATGACTTTCTTAGGGTATCTCCATATGTCACTCGTCCACTGCGGAGTTTCTGCACTGAAGTCCGCAATGGAAAAATCTGCACCTAGTTGTCCGGGTTTTGCTGCAAATTTCATTGCAGAAATGCTACAAATTTACAGCAGATTTTAGATCTGGACCACTTGTTGCTTTTGCAACGTGTTGATGAGATTTTATAAATACTATGTAACAGATTTTTTTGCCCAAAAATTCCAGACCTCTGCTCCATTTGCTCAAAGTTTTAGGCAAAATTCATTAAAAGGCCCCATCTCAGATTTATTGAAAAAAGTCAGAGAATATAAAACAGCATGCTGTACTATTTTTTCCATAAAAACATTACATCACGTCAGCTCCCCAGCCAGTCATGGAGCTCAGCGGTTCTGAAGGGGGCGTTCTGTCTACATCGTAATGCCCCCACTACAGCTGCTGAGCTCACTTGAGCTGCCGTGCTGTCAGGGTGACATCAGTGCCACAGCCAATGCCACACATCGGGATCAGCTGCGAAGACTTGCGGGTGGACCCTGGGAAGGTGAGTACAGCACAACTAGTTGTTTTTTTTTATAGTAAATTGCTGCCAGGGGAGAAATTAAATTGAAAGGGTACAACCCCTTTAAAGCCCCATACACAATAGATAAAATTGGATGAACATTCCAATTTCAACGGAACCACCGGATATATATTTGGGTCTTCAAACTCGTCCTTGGCGGATGATTGTTTTGTTTTCAGGAGGGATAAGCCACAGCCAGAAATTTTTGAAGAGCAGATCTTTCCACCATCCTTGTTGAAAATACATTAAAGGGCATCTGTCAGCAGCTTTTGCTATGTAATCTGAGAGCAGAATGATATAGAGGCTGATACCCTCATTCCAGTGATCTGTCACTTACTAGGCTGTGTTTAGCTGTTTCAGTAAAATCAGTGTTTTATCAGCAGGAGATTATCACTACAGGACTAGGTTACTTGAGCCTCTTGGTCAACTGCTATGTGTAATCTTGTCCTCCCATTAATTAGCAGCTTTCTGCCTATGCACAGTGTACACAGAAATCTGTCAACCAGTGGTGTGTGCGGGGTTACACAGAGCTCAACATTCAGAGAACTGCTAGATCTGCAGCAGAGAAAACAGGGATTGTATCAAAATAACAGCAAGGAGCCCAGTAAGTGACACATCGCTGGAATCAGGGTCTCTGGTCCAACATTATGCTGCTCTCAGATTATATAGTAAAAACCTGCGGACAGATTCCCTTTAAAGGTATGGTCACACGTGGCATTTTATTCCTGCAGCAAAAATGCTGTGTTTTACAGTACCAGCAAAGTGAATGAGGTTTGAAAAATCTCACTCACACGCTTGGTTTCTTTTCCGTGCTCTTTCTGCGCTGGGCGTTTTTTGGAATTGTCAACATATTTGCAACATTTTTCTCTCCTTCTAATGAACAATAATAAAAAAAAAAAACAGTAAAAAAAAACCACACACAAAAAAAAAACACATTTTACTCAGCGTTTTTCCGGCGACCTCTGGTTTTTGCTGCAGAAAAAAAATGCTGTAAAAACACCATGTGTGAATATACCCGAACACTTGGCCATGTGCTCGTGTATATAGGGGAGTCAAAAAAGATGACTATCTGCCAAGCGAACATTCGGCTGACAGCTTCCTCTATGACCACCTCTACTTCTCATACTTGCAATGTTAAATCTGCAAAGAAGATCTCCTGTTCTAATGTGATATTCGTTGTAAAAACTCAAACTTGGGAGTGGATGTTTAGGTGATTGAATCAGTGTCTGTCTGCACAAGTCCTTGTATAATGGGCAGCAGATGCATAGACCACTATAGTAAAATCACTACATATACTGTATGCAAAAAATTGTCCCTCTCCTCTTTTTGCCCCACTGCATAGTGATTCCTAAAATTGAGTAATGCATTGTAGCACCACATCTATTAGTTTAGTCTTATTTGCAACAAAATTAGGCTTCTAGATTGGAGATTCATGAGTGCTCACATCATCCCTGCCAGACTGCATCCTATGACTCATTGCCTTGATGGTGGCACAGACTTTCACTGGTCTATAATGAATCGAGATGTTACTCACTGTGTTTGGAATTACAGCTTTCTCCATATTGGCTACAGCTAATGTGAATTTTTTTCATTTTTCTCATCGAGCTTCCTTTCATGACTATACAGATATTACTTTGCTGGTCCCTAGGCTACGCCCATCCTAACCTTGCAGCATTGTAATTATGAGTGTGCCGGCTTTGTACTATATTATCCCTGTATTAGTCATAGATCTGCTCTACTGAGAGGTAATGTCATTTCTGCACTGGCAGGAAGTTGCAGTCAATTTAGTTGATATCTCATCAGCATTATGTCCGTCTCAGCGCTGGTACAAATCAGAAATATTGTCTTTATTAAAAGGAATGTATCACTCCCCCCAAAAAATGTTCAGCATTTGATAAAATGCAAAGTATTAATGTTTTAGTTACTATTAATATTTACTGTATTTATTTATTTCTAATGGTATGAAATCTAAAAAAATATTTTAAAAAGTTTTGATATTTTCAACTTTTAAACACTAGGGGGAGCAGCTGCTGAGGTTTGGCATTAATACTTAGTGTAATGCTAGGTTGCCTTACAACTGCACTCATTGTGGGTGGGATCTGCTCTCATGTACCTGATGGGCGTTCACAAAAGGATAAGGGAGAATTAAATTCAGGATCACAATGCAGCACCATTTTGTTGATGACTGCAATGTGATATGGAGATGTGGACAATGTCACCAAGGACTGCTGGTAGCGCCAAATCTGCTCACTGGTCTTTACAGAGATCTTAGTGGAACAGTCATATTATTGTGGCGCTCCGATCACAGTAAGAATACAGTGCAGCAGTCAGTATACCACATGATAGGATTAGATACACAGATGTATCCACCATGATAATTGATGACATCAGTGGCACTTACCCAGTAATAATGTTTCCCTGAGAGTCCCCTTGCGATAGGACACCTTGTGAGACAGAGTAACCAGGGAGTCTATAACTCTCGCCTCTACCACGGGATCCAACTGTATCAAAGTGGCGCTTACCAGCTTCTTTACCGCTTGTGACGTCATTGCTACATTGTTGTTTTCTTTTGAAATTTTGCACCCTCAAGAATTTAGCGCCCAATGTAACCGCCCCTGTGCCCATCCCACATTACACCACTGGATGATATGCAGATCGTGGAGGCGGCACAGCGCCACTTCTGAGACTACACTGTTAGAACTTGTGTATTACGGATCCATATTGTTTGAATACATTTATAAGGTTCTATTCACATTTCCATTGTTAAGTGAGGATGTGTAACATTACAAAAACAGCAGTAAAAAAAAAAGTTAACTCTTAATTTTTTTTTTTTATCATGCACTTTTTTCTTTTCAGTTGCTTTGTCTATAGCTGTACATTATAAATGGTAAATCTCAGCTATTCCCCCATGAGCAATGCATAGGGAGAGCTCCTGTGCACTTGCCATAAGTGTTCTGAAAGTGTTTGGTACAGTGCAGGAAGGGGTTAAACGTCTACATTGGTTACTTTTTCTGATGATATCTGCAGGCTTATGCTCCACTGGTGCCTGGTAAAACCATCTCATGGAATAGAAAGTTCCTCCCACAACATTAATCATATTGTGCAAATCTGTGACCCTTTTAGAACTGAACTAAAACTTTACAATCTAAAATATTCTTTCATATTTCCGTGTATTTGAATTAGTGTTTTATTGCCTTGGGTTGTAGTTTACCATTCACTTCACAGAATTCGTAACTTTTTATTAGATTCTTTTCTACCCTTTTCTGTTTCTGTTATCAATATGAAAGAGATAAGTGGTTATCTTGAAAAGTTTATAACCTCGAAAAGAGATTAGAGGGCTGAGTTGAAACAGAAGGAAGGGAGGACGGAGGGGGCAGATTTTTTAGAATTTGTGTTAAGTAAAAGCAGAGTTACATTAGGTATGACTCCGCTGCCCAGGTAGTGAATGTAAACGGACCCTAAAGACCCCTATAGAAATGACATTGAAGGGAATATGTCACCAGGTTTTTGCTATGGTATCTGAGAGCAACATGATGTATAGGTAGAGAGCCTGATTATTCCAAGGTATCACTTACTGAGCTGCTTGGTGAAGTTTTTTTTAATAAAATCCCTGTTTTCTCTGCCCCAACCCCACCACTGATTGGCATCTTGCTGACAATGTTCAGTGTACACAGGAGGCTGCCAATCAGTGGTGTGGGCGGGGTTACACAGATTAGCTGGACTGCCTGGCATGTGACACCTAGTCCTGCAGTGATAAAACACTGATTGTATTAAAACTACAACAAGCTGCTGAACAAGTTACTCATTTTTGGCATCTTTTTAGACTTTTTCTTCCTGAAGTTTGAGAAATTACTCCATATTTCACTATTTGTGATCACCATCCAACTGTGACTGGTTGAACCAGCCAGGATAGTTGTCATAGGTAAGGTCAGGACTATTGAAAAGCCAGTGACTTTCTTAGTACCGTGGATGAGATGGGTTACCACTGCAGCCAGTGATCAGCTGAGCAGGGACTTTTGGACATTTCTGGTGTGTTGAGGACTGGACCAGGAAGCTCCGAAACAGCACCAGAAAAGGACTAGGAATGTTGTTATTGAGTGTAATTTCTTTCATCATTTTATCCACAGTCCTTTTTAAGATAATTTTCATTGCTTGGAAAACCGTTTTATTGTTAGGTATTGTTAGGTATTGTTTAGGTGACGCTCCTGGGAATTCTTCAGATATGACATTTTTATATGTATTTTATTTGGTTTAAGACTCATATACATGACTCAAAGGCCATACATGCCTACAACCCGAAATGTTCAAAAGGCTTCTGAAAAAAAAAAAAAGAGCAGACCTCTAGGATTCCAGAACCTGTTGTTAAATCTTCTAGGCACTGTAGAAACCTTTTTCTTTGCCTGTCATCATACGTAGCTTTGGTATCTAAGGGCTTATTTAGGTTTGGCAATTGGGTATCAAAAGAGGTTGTCCACTACTTTATCATTGATGACCTATCCTCAAAATAGGTCATCAATGTCTGATCAATTGGGGTTCGACACCCAGCCCCCTCTGGCGATTGTTATGAACTGCTACAAGCACTAAGGAAAGAAAGGAAAACTGTCCCTACAATAGGACTAAGCTGATTCCCTACGATGCTGCGGGGGACCTGTTCCTTGTGAACAGACCCGCCTAAGTCCTCGGCTAGTCTGAACGCAGACCTATAGATATAAGGGAGGGGTCCCTACAAGAACTAAGGACTGGGATATAGTTGGACACCTCCTAGCAGAAATTGTAGCAGAGCAAAGACAAACAAACAAAAAGTACTAGTGGTCAAAAGACCAAGCAAACTACAGAGTTAGGTACAAGGCACCTGGCTAGCTTAAGAGTAAATGTAACACTGAAGTCCAGCAAGGCCAGAAGGGCGGAGCTGGATTATATAGGCCGAAAGTCATGTGACCAACAAAATAGAAAAAGAACTAACAGGAGGGTTCTAACAGTACCCCCTCTTCTATGAGGATCCTCCGGATCCTCCAGGCCCAGGTCTATCAGGAAGCCTCCTGTGAAACGCTCTGATAAGTCTAGGAGCAGAGACATCATCTGCCTTTACCCAGGAGTTATCCTCGGGACCGAAACCTTTCCAAGCGACGAGATACTGCAATCTCCCTCTATGCCATCTAGAATTAAGAATGCGAGAAATTTCATATTCACAGTCTTCCACCACCGGAGGAACAGAGACAGTGGCGTCCCTATCCGAAACCTCAGCTTTTTTCAATAAGGAAACATGAAACACCGGATTAATCTTCCAGGAGGTGGGAACCTCCAACCTAACAGCAGATTGGTTAACTACCTGAAGTACCTTAAACGGCCCTACAAATTTCGGGCCCAATTTCTTAGAAGGAATCCTCAACCGCAGATTCTTAGAGGACAACCAAACCATGTCACCAACCGTAAACAAATCCTCTTAGATTTTTCGTTAGCCTCTTGAAGGTTACCACGTACATCAGTCCAAACTCTCTCCAAATCACCGGAAAAATTCTCCTCCTCCGGCACAGCCGATACCAATTTGGAGAATGACCCAAACGACGGATGTCTCCCAGTACAACAAAAAAAAGAACACCCAGCAGAAGAGGATGTATGGTTGTTAAGAGCAAATTCAGCAAGTGGCAGAAACTCAGACCACCCCTCTTGATTGTCAGCCACAAAACAACGCAAAAACTGTTCAACATCCTGGTTCTTTCTTTCTGTCTGTCCATTAGACTCAGGATGATATCCAGATGAAAATGACAAATGAACTCCCAACCTGTCACAAAAGGCACGCCAAAAACGAGCCACGAACTGAGGTCCCCTATCGGAAACAATGTCGGTAGGAACGCCATGGAGTCTGACAATTTCCTTAACAAAAGACTTAGCGAGTGTCTTAGCGCAGGGCAGTTTGATGAAAGGAACCAAGTGACACATCTTGCTAAAACGGTCCACGACCACCCAGATGACAGTGAAACCCTCAGAGGCAGGAAGGTCAGTAATAAAATCCATAGCAAGATGCGTCCAAGGTGCACTAGGAACCTCCAGAGGGCAAAGCAACCCCGCAGCAGGAGCATGTGAAGACTTAGATCTAGCACACACAGTACATTGACGCACCCACTTAATGACTTCCTTCTGCCACCCAGGCCACCAAAAACTGCGACCTACAAGTCTCTTAGTCTCAGAAATTCCTGGATGACCTGCCAACCGAGACTCATGACACTCCACAAACAAATCTCTCCTAAAGTTCCTAGGCACAAACAACCTCCCATGGGGAGTGTTAGACGGGGCATCCTCCTGGGTTTTCAGAATCTCATCTTCCAAAACGGAGTCCAATGCTGCTATCACAACACCTTCCTGTAAAATGCTCTCCTCCTCCTCGGTACCAACCATGGGAGAAAAGCTGCGAGATAAAGCATCAGCTTTTACATTCTTGGTACCCGGGATGTAAGTAACAGAAAAATTAAACCGCAAAAAAAAAAGTGCCCACCTAGCCTGACGGGCATTCAAGCGCTTGGCAGCATCAAGATAGATCAGATTCTTATGATCAGTGAAAACCTGAATGGGAAATTTAGCACCTTCCAAGAAATGACGCCAATGTTCAAATGCGAGTTTAATAGCCAGCAATTCCCGATTACCAACATCGTAATTAAGTTCGGTCTCAGAAATTTTTTTTGAAAAAAAGGCACAGGGATGTACTCCATCCTTGTTTTCCTGAGACAAAACAGCCCCGACCCCCACCGAAGAAGCATCAACCTCGACCAAAAAGGGCTTGGTCTCATCAGGCTGCATAAGGATGGGGGCAGAACTGAACCTCTCCTTGAGATACACAAAAGCTTCAATGGCCTCAGTAGTCCACTGGGCCGTATTCACACCTTTCCTGGTGAGATCGGTCAGCGGCTTAACAATTATAGAAAAATTCTTAATGAATTTTCTGCAATAATTGGCGAAACCCAAAAATCTCTGTATCGATTTCAAACCAATAGGCCTAGGCCATTCCTGCACCGCCTGAACCTTCACCGGGTCCATCTCAAAGCCCTCGCTGGAGATAATGTAGCCCAAAAAACTATTTCTCTGCACAGCGAACTCACATTTCTCCAGCTTAGCAAAAAGCGAATTGTCTCTTAACAACTGCAATACCTCACGTATGCTCTGCCAATGAGACTCCAGATCCGGCGAATAAATCAAAATGTCATCCAAATACACCACCACATTCTTACCAATCAACGGTCTTAGGATGTCATTAATAAGGTTCTGAAAAAACGCTGGTGCATTGGTAAGACCAAAAGGCATAACCAGATTCTCAAAATGACCCACCAGAGTGTTAAACGCAGTTTTCCATTCATCACCTTCCTTCATACGTAACAAATTGTATGCCCCCCGGAGATCAATTTTAGAGAACCACTTGGCCCCCACTAACTGGTTGAACAAGTCAGGAATTAATGGCAGTGGGTAGGAATTGCGTACGGTAATTTTATTAATTTTGCGAAAGTCCAGACATGGACGTAAACCGCCGTCCTTTTTTTTTACAAAAAAAAAATCCAACAGCCACAGGAGACTTAGAAGGTCTAATGTGACCGGCGGCCAAGCTTGTCTGTATGTATTCCTCCAAGGCCTTTCTCTCAGGGATAGTCAGATTAAATAAGCGACTCTTGGGAAGAGTAGCTCCAGGAACAAACTCAATGGTGCAATCATAGTCCCTATGAGGAGGCAAAACTTGCGAATCCTCCTCAGAAAAAACCTTCCAAAAATCCTGAATAGGTACTGGTAATTCCCCACTTTCCACAGCGCAATGCGACTGTTACAACATTTATCATGACACTTAGGACTCCAAGACTTAATTTCATGGGTAGACCAGTCCAGTAAAGGATTGTGCAATTTTAACCAAGGTAACCCCAAAACCACTGGAGAAGGCAAATTATTTAATACCGCCAAATCCAAATTCTCTTGGTGAATACCATTAATGGTGAGGGGAAATTCAAAAACCTTGTGAGTAATACATTTCAAGGGAGAGCCATCAACAGCAACCACAGAAATTGGAGAAGACAAAAGTTTGGATTCTAATTTCAATTTTTCCAAAAATCCCTTATCAATCATATTGAGTGTAGAACCACAATCCACAAATACCCAAAATTCAATCAACTCCTCCTGGAATGTTGTGCTTCCAGAAAGAAATACTCCTTTTGAGTTTAAACAAGCTATATGGGCGTAACTGACCTCTTTTTTTTTTTTTTCTTTGTTCAAATGAATCTCACAGTTCTTAATAAAGTGGTCACATTTACCCCAATAAAAACACAATCCCTTAGCAAACCTGCTGTCTTTTTCCTGAGAGTGGGGTGACATCGCCCCAATCTCCATCGGTTCTCAACCTTCCGAGCAGACCCTCTGAAAACTAGGAGCTGCCATAGCAGTAGATTTCTCCTCATTAATCCTAGCACTCAGTCTCCTGTCCACACGTATAGCTAATTGCATTGCCTCCTGCAAGGTTCCAGGTTTTGGGAAGGCAATCAGCAGATCCTTAACCCTTTCACATAGACCAGCAAGAAACAGACATTTTAATGCTGAGTCATTCCATTCCACTTCGGCTGACCATCTTCTGAAGTATGCACAATAATTTTCCACATCACCTGATCCCTGCTTCAAACGTCTTAATTCCGTTTCAGCAGATGAGACTCGATCAGGATCATCATACAACAACCCCATAGCAGAAAAAAAATCTTCCACAGATCTAAAACACGGATCATTAGGTTGGAGAGAAAAGGCCCATCCCTGTGGTTCTTTACGCAAAAGTGACATTATAAACCCAATGCGCTGTGATTCATTCCCCGAGGATCTGGGTCTTAAATGAAAATATAATAAACAAGCGTTTTTAAAGGAAAAAAAATCTTGCTGTTTACCATAAAAAAAAATCTGGCAGTCCTACCTTCTGTTCGACAATGTGCGCTCCAGGACAGCTACTCACGTGTTGCTGGAGCTCGGCCACCTCCAAAGACAGTCCCTGCAGGCGTTGAGCCAACTCCTGAACCGACACCATGCTGATATCTGGATTACTTTCCTTAGAGTGTTTTATTTTGGGCTGGACTTACTGTTATGAACTGCTACAAGCACTAAGGAAAGAAAGGAAAACTGTCCCTACAATAGGACTAAGCTGATTCCCTACGATGCAGTGTGGGACCTGTTCCTTGTGAACAGACCCGCCTAAGTCCTCGGCTAGTCTGAACGCAGACCTATAGATATAAGGGAGGGGTCCCTACAAGAACTAAGGACTGGGATATAGTTGGACACCTCCTAGCAGAAATTGTAGCAGAGCAAAGACAAACAAACAAAAAGTACTAGTGGTCAAAAGACCAAGCAAACTACAGAGTAAGGTACAAGGCACCTGGCTAGCTTAAGAGTAAATGTAACACTGAAGTCCAGCAAGGCCAGAAGGGCGGAGCTGGATTATATAGGCAGAAAGTCATGTGACCAACAAAATAGAAAAAGAACTAACAGGAGGGTTCTAACAGCGATCAGCTGTTCTCGGTGTTGTCAGCGACTGCCTGCCGGAAATGCTCAATTGCGGAGCTTCTCCATCTTCTCATAGTGGCCGCATCTGGGTACTGCACATCCGCCTCCTATTGATTTGAACAGGAGGCGGATGTGTAGTACCCTGCCGCGGCCACTATGAGAAGACAGAGAAGCTCCGCAATTGAGCATTTCCGTCTGGTGGCCACTGCCGCCAACACCGAGAATAGCTAATCGGCAGGGGGTGCCGTGTATCGGACACCGATCGATCAGACATGAATGACATCCTAAAGGTTGGTCATCAATGATAAAGTAGTGAACAACCTCTTAATTGAAAGGAATCTGCAAAGGGACATCTTTATGCTTTAAAAAGTCCCCTCCTAATTCTCCCAGAATTTCAAAAAGTTGACAAAATTAAGGAATATAGTCAGTTTTCTTCAAAGGTTCAGTTAGATTCCATTTTTTTTTGCATACTCCAGTGCATGGAATGTTAGGGTATGTTCACACTGCTTTTTTTTTTACTAAATGTTTGGAGTGGAAAGTTTCCAAAAAACACAAAGAGTTAAAAAATGATGAGTTTTGATTGGAGCGTGGGAGAATTTCTGCTCCAAAGGCTCTGTGTGAACACCTTTCCAGTGAAATTCTCTCCCAAAATGCAATCCTCAAAAGGGCACCATACTGCTGCGGAGGACACAGGGGTCCATAATGTCTGTATTTAAGGTTACAGCTTACCTCCCTGTCTACACAAGTCAATATTATGTGCATGGACTCCTTAAAGAATAAACCACTCCCTATTGTGTATGATATTGGTGTTAGGTTGATGCGCGGACGCAGCATAACAGTAATGCACATGGAGAACATGTGGCTGGAGGAACACAATAACAATCAGATATCCGCTTCATATCGCCTTGAATGAAGATGAGTGTTAGCACGCATAGAGGCTTTAATTTCTAACATATTGTACTACAGCTCTGCTCTGTGTTTGCCCGGATCAGCTGCCAGGAAATTATGGTAAATAATTCTCCGTGTGGTTTGTTTTGTGAAATAACAAAATCTCATATGGACAAAGCATGTCCAATAAATGGAACAGGAAACTGACGTAAAAAGTGATGCACAGAACGAGGGGCCAGATACATCACTTTTCATCTTTCATCCCCTGCAGCACTTTACTACAATGTTGTTTTTATGCTTGAGTCTTTTTTTTTTTTTTAGCTTAAAGGGGTCATCCTACCAAAAACATTTAGCATCTTAAGTGATAAGTGTATGATCGGTAAGGGTCTGACCTCTGGCACCCTCACCAATCCGAAGAACGGGTTTCCTGTGTCCTTCATGTGAATAGTGACATAGTGCACGTCGTGTGACTACCACTCCATTCGCTATCTATGGGAGCGGTGGTCACACTTGCTCACTTCTGGTCCCATAGAAGTGAATGGACATTCATGTGCGCTACAGCTCCAATCACACGCTATTGGTAGAGTGGTCAGAACCTCTTTCATTATAAACTTATCTCCTATCCTGTGCAAGGGTAAAAGAACATTTGTAGAGTAAAAACTTTACCTATAGAATACAGGGGTATAGCTGTAGGCTCCGAGGGGGACCAAATGCACATGGTAGGGGATGATGAACCCCGTTACAGATGTTGCATTGTAGTCCAGGAGCTTTAAAGTGCACCTACACTTTAAAGCAGTACTCAAGCTTTGAAGTTAACCCCCATCCATCAGATAGGGTATAACTTACTGACCGCTGAGGTTCCAACCACTGGTCCTAAGACCCTATGAAGAGCTCTGTGTGAAAGGAGTGGTGGTCGATTATGAGCACTGTCACTCCAATAATTCTTATAGGAGCACCAAAGAACAGCCAGACGCAGTTCTCTGCTTCCCATGGTGGTACTATTAAGAATGAATGGAGTGGCAGTATGCATGATCCCACTTCTCGGGATCGGTGGGGGTCCCACCGATCAGAAAGTTTTCTGCAATCCTAGGAATAGGGGATAACTTCCAAACTAGAGAATACTCCTTTAGTGTGTATTAATGTGGGGCAACTGCCAAAACGACCTGCAGATCGATAGTGGTACAAGTTTTGAGACTCCCACCGATCATTCAAAAGACATACCCGAAGTACATAGATCTTGAGCATTTGCACCGACCAGTGTATGGGCTCCATATAAAGTCTATGAGCCTCTTCACAACTTTGTGCCTTCGCACTTCCAACAAGTCTATTGAGAGATTGTCAAAGATCTCAGGACCTCCTGGACCCCCTTGATCTGCAGAACGTTTAAGCTCCTACCCCACATTAAAAAAGGTTCAGCGTACAGTCTGTAAGGCTAGATTTACACGTTGCAGTGATATATTTGTTTTCAAGTTATTTGCAGTGGAATACAAATGCAGTTTGTGAACATACCTGAAGGCAGGTGCCAACAATCGTATTTTCAGGCTGAATGTGATCCGACAAAAAATGGGATCACACCTGGAACAATGTTAGTGTATGGTGCCGTGCATATGTCAGAGTTTTTCCTTGAACCAAGATGGTCTGAGGAAAAAAATCGCTGCATGCCCCGATCGCATTCGGCCGTACAAGTCAATGAGTCTGTGGAAAACATCGGACTGCACTCGGATGACACCTGAGTCCGATTTCCTCAGAGATAAGAATGGAGAAGATGGAGACATTTTTTTTCTTCAACTTCTCCTCATCTGAGAGAATCAGATCACATTATGATCACACCCTGATTAAACACTGACCGGAATGTGATTAGCATAACTGATCCGATTTTCTTGGATGATAAAAATGTAAGCATGTAATGCTAAAGTTTCCCCAAACAAGTGTGTATTCTTTCATCTGAGAGAATCGGGTCAATTGTGCAAATCACACTCTGATCAGACTCTGATTAAAATGTGATATGATTCTCGCAGATGAGGAAAAGATGGAGAAAATAATGTCTCCATCTTCTTCATTCTGTCAGTCTGTGGAAATCAGACTGCACACAGAAGTCATCCGAGTGCAGTCTGATGTTTTCCATGGACTCCTTGACTTGCATGGCCGAGTGCGATCCGAATATCAGATCAATATCGGGCATGCAGTGATTTTTTTTCCTCAGACTGGCGCGGTCTGAGGAAAAAAATCTGACATTTGCACGGCCCCATAGACTAACATTGGTCCGAGTGCGATCTGATGGCCGTGTTTTTGGTTCGAGTGCAATCCGACAAAACATTAGATTGCACTTGGACCAAAAATACGGCCGCCATGTGCACAAGCCCGAAATCATGGGCATTGGGAAAGTATTCTCCCATTTCACTGCAGTAAAAGAAGGATGGGAAGAGTCACAGTGTTTTAAAATGAAAAGCAAAGAGAAAGAGAGTTTCTATGTGTAGAAATCTGTCTCCATTATGTGTTGAACCCCTTAAATTGTCCTGCATGTTGTGACATTTACATACAAGCGGTGTATTGTCTACTTACCACTGTCATGTCACACAACGCATAGTAATAACACAAAAGGGCTAGTTGACCAGAGATTTTTTTTTCATAAATTGTTCCTTGAATGGTGATTATATCCCGTGAAGAGTGGCGTTGTCTCCTCCGCTGGGTCACATGGGAGGCCAGCAGCATTGAAAACAAATATCAACCCGGATGCCGGGGCAGGAGGAGACCTGTTCACACAGTATTCGGGAAGACTTGTTTTCTAAAAATTAGCATGGTGCAATAAACACATGAACTCAGCAAACACATGTTCCTGGGAGCTGAAAGGGTCGTGTTGTTGCTCAGTCTCTGGAGGACCCGACCAGACCGGCTTCAATGTCTGCAGCTCCGGGAAAGAGTTATCCCCAGGGGCCAATATTAATTAAATAGAAATCAAATATTTGACGGTATTATTTGTCCTAATATCATACTCCCTGAGCTATCATCACAAGCAGCAATATACCGTAGTACCATGCAAGCAAAGGTTTTTATAAGTGTTTATTAAATTGGATCTGGCACCATATTATATTTCTCCAATTAAAGGGGTATTCTGGTCTAAATAAATTTTCATTTTTCCGCTTGATAAGGCCTCATTCACACATCAGTGATTTTCTCGTAGAAGAAAATAGGTCAGAGTTTCGTCAGTGTTGGATCAAAATCGGACATGAACATTAATTCTGCGAAAAATTACAGATACCTTAATGGCTCCATTCAAAGATATAGGTAGGGTTGCTTTCCGTGAAAAACACGGATAGCCCTCATACAAGAAAAGCTAAAGTGTGAATGAGGCCTAAGTTATGAGCATCAGAACAACATAGATTTGACCACTAAAGGTTTGACCACTGATACCCCCGGCAGAATGGGGGTCCTGTTTCCTCCAGTGATAAGACCACAGCCATGAGGACTTGTATGGTGCCCTTGTTGACAGAGAGGATCAAGGGTACCGGAGATTGAAACATAATGTTTCAGTCTGGTTTTGTGTGCAATTATTACATTGCTCGCATAGTTTTTATTTCCACACTAAACCACCATGTAATGAGGCCATGCTTTCGTGGTGATTTGGCATATAACTATTCTGGTCTCCTCTAAGAGAAACATTTATGACAACTTCAACAGGAGTAGAAAAATGGCTCACTTAGTGCGCCATGCAAAATGTCTCTCTTTTGCATTTTTCCTTGGCAGAAAAAACGCATGCGGAACCGCTTAAACGCTTGGTAGAAGGTCTGCAATGTTCCCCAATCATAATCTGCATGTGCTGTGCACATGCTGCGGAGATTTCCGCTGCGGATTATCATTGCGGAAAAATCTGCAGCACTACCATTAATTTTGCGGAATCGCAGCGTTTTAGCCGCCATTGACTTGCATTGGAACGCATAATATCCGCATGACTACATGTGCACATGCGGATATTAAGCGATTCTATGTGCGGATGGTACCCGGGTCTGGAGAAGAGGAGACTCTCTTCCAGACCCGGGTACCATAGTCCCTGTAGTTAAAAAATAATTAAAATAAAAAAAAACTTATAATCACCTTTCTGGCGCCCCTCAGTCTCCTCTGAGCGGCGCTGCTGTCTCCTTGGCTTCCGGCGGTGGTCTGCAAGGACCTTCCGTGACGTCATTTAGTCATGTGACGGTCACGCATCACATGACTAAGTGACATCATGGAAGGTCCTTGCAGACCACCGCAGGAAGCCGCTGAAGATACCAGACGCATTGCTGAGGAGACCGGGGGCCATTAGAAGGTGAGTATAATGTTTTTTTTACATTTTTTTACTATTGATGCTGCATTTGCAGCATCGTAACTTGATCTGACTTTATAAATCCATGCCGGTTGCATGGATTTATATAGTGTGACCAAGTTGTCAAGCACTTTTCCAAGTGATGCTAAAATTGCTTGGAAAAGCGCTTTACAACCCGCATGCGAAAATGCATGCAAAAACGCTTCTACCTGGCAGGAAAAACGCATGTACCATCCGCATGTGTTTTTTCTGCCAGGGAGATGCAGAAACTCTCAGGAAAAATTTGGAGCATTTCTGCATCGTGGGCACATAGCCGTGTTGTTTGCCAGAGGAATCGAATACTTCTTTTTCTATTTCTCACTGCAAAATGCAAATAAATGTATCAAATTTATACAATGTGATTTTCTTGATTTTTTGGGGGGATATTCTATTTCTCAATGTTAAAATTAACTTAACCTTAAAATTATAGACTGTTCATGTCTTTGTCAGTGGGCAAACTTACAAAAACAGCAAGGGATCAAATACTTATTTCCTTCACTGTATATGGTGGTCCCATGGATGATCGCAAAATAATTTACCAATACTGCTTACCTGCTCCTACACTGGACATGCTCCTCTCTAACATGAAAAATTCATGTTAAGGATTTCCAATAACATGGGAATCATAAGGCTATGTGCCAATGATGCAGAAATGCTCTGGATTTTTTCCTGAGTGTTTCTGCATCTCCTTGGCAGAAAAAACGCATGCGGATTGTACATGCGGATTGTACATGCGTTTTTCCTGCCAGGGACAAGCAGAAGTGAAGCGTTCTTCACATGCATTTCCGCATGCGGGTTGTCAAGCGCTTTCCAAGCGATTTTAGCATCACTTGGAAAGTGCTTGACAACTTGCTCACACTATAAAAATCCATGCAAACGGCATGGATTTATATAGTGTGACCGAAAGAATAAATGAATATCATACTTACCTTCTGATGGCCCCCGGAGTCTTTATTCGATGCGTCTCGGCTTGCCGACAGCTCGCAGTACACTGAAAGGACCTGCCGACGTCCGAGGTCGCGTGACCCGTCACATGACTAAATGACGTCAGCACAGGTCCTTGAGTACACTGCGATCTGCCGGCAAGCCAAGACAAGAACACCGCGGGCCATCAGAAGGTAAGTATAATATTTATTTTTTATTTTATTCTTTTTTTTACAGGTTCTATGGTACCCGAGTCCGGAGGAGAGTCTCCTCTCCTCCACACCCGGGTACCATCAGCACATTGAAACATGTGGAATGCGCATGTACAGATCCAGTGCTGCGGATTCCATGCGTTCCAATGCAAGTCAGTGGCGGCGAAAACGCAGCACTTCCGCAAAATAATTGGTAGTGCTGCGTTTTTTTCCGCAATGATAATCCGCAGCGGAAATTTCCGCTGCATGTGCACAGCACATGCGGATTATCATTGGGGAACATGGCAGGCCTTCTACCAAGCGTTTTTTAAGCGTTTCTGCAGCGGAATTGCCGCTGCGGAAACGCTTAAAAAACGCATCGTGGGCACACAGCCTAAAGTTTCATCCAATTCATGGTTCCTTTAAAGAGACAAACTTCACCCCGTAAATTTATCATACAAAAAGTAGGAATTCCTTTTTTCTTGAAGAAACTCTCCACTTTCTGAAGATCGACTCCTTTAATGCTGCAGTAAAACTACATTTCCGTGCAGCTCTTGAAATGTTTTCAACCATTGATCTGTTTTCTGTTACACCCCTGTTATGAGTTTGCGTGGTAGAGAATTTTATAAGTCTTAGCAGTGCCATGACTTTCTGGTTTGTCTCCTCTTTACCAGATGTACAATCGCAAGGGGAACTTACACTACACTAATACAAGGCACAAAATACCATCAGCCATCTCTCGCAGCGAAAAAGACAATAATAGAATCGTCCTGTTAGCCGACTAGTAAATTGGTAAAAGTGGGACGTGGACCACTTTTTCAAATTTTTATCACCAAGTATTGTTAATGGCACTGGCTCATGTGTAAAAATGAAACATGGCCAATCATAAAATCATCAAAAATTCTGCAATACTTTATTTTGCAGTTTCTTGCTATTTTCTGCAATACTTTTATTTCTCAATTCCTTGTTATTTTCAAGATTACCGTTTTTTGGAATGAAAAGTAACTTTAGGTAGTGCTAGAATTTATTGATTTCTGCCAGATGAGAGGCAAAATAGTCTTGTCTTTCCCCCTAAACCATAAGTCATCAAGAAAGTTAAGGAAAAAAATCTGCCAGTAAGGGCTTGTTCACACAGCTATATTTTCAGTCCAAGTACTGTCCGTGAAAAAAAGGACAGCACTCGGACCAATGTTATTCAGTGGGGTAGTGCTGATGAGCGATTTTTCTTTTTACTGACCGAATCTATGTGTGAAAAAAAAATCACATCATGCCGTAGTTTCTTCCATAAATCAGATGAGACTCACCCACTCAAGTGTATGGGTGCATGAAAAAATCTGACGCCATAAGGAGCCATCATATAAAATCCGATTTTTATGGATATATTGCAGTTCTGTAACAGAGGAAACTGTAAATGATTAGTAGCTACCGCTGTAAAAAATGGATTGTACGCGGAAGAAAAATAAGAGAAATCGTCCCACTTGTCTGAATGAAACACTGAACGATTTTTTTATACTGTCGTCACCCTATCCTTGTAACCTTCCTCTATGAGCCAGTACATAGACTCCGCATATTAACCCTCAGAGGGGCATTTATCAAGTCTATATCACTGCTTGCTGTAAGTGACTATTCTTGTTCACATTCAGAAATTTTAAACAATACAGATTTAAAGGGAATTTGTCAGCAGGTTTTTGATATGTAATCTGAGGACAGCATGAGGTAGGGGTTAAAAAGCAGAATTCAGTGATATGTCACTTAACAGTCTGTGTGCTGTTGTTTACTTACAGTGAAGGTTTTATCACTAGGACATTATCATTGCTGTGACTAGCTGGCACATGGGCACTCGTCCGACTCTGCCCCCTCCTGTGATAAGCAGCTCACTGCCTAAGGTGTGGGCGGGGTTATCTTTCTCGGCTCAGCTTCATTGCTAAATCTAAGACCACTGATGGTATCACAACTTCTGCACCCTCTAAACTAAGTGATACATTGTTGGATTCATGATCTCTTTTCCTACATCATACTGCTCTCAGGTGAGGCAGCCAAAACTTTGTGACAGATTCCCTTTAATTTTCGTGACTGAGTTTGTTACATTGTATCAGTCAATCCCTCTGTGACTCCAGACTGATACATTTCACTGATTCTTTGTGCGTTTCTCTAGGTTTCATAAGAGATTGTTAAATTTACTATCTTGTGCAATACAGGAGTTTTGCAATATATAGCACAGGGGACAAACAAATGCAGGTTGAAGTCAGCCGCAGCTCTCAGTGCTTTGAGCGGTGACTGAAAGCCGGTGGCTCCCAGGAAGAATAAAGCTCATTTTTTCCCATGTGCCTCACTTTGCGCAGTGTCTGGGCACCTTTTTAAGATTAACTCTATATCTGCAAGTTAAAAGCATCTGACCTGACAGGTTCCCTGTATGTAAAAAAATGCACCTTAAGGTGTCTAATCCTTTAAACATAGTGTTTTGGACAGAGGACTGTAAAAATGCTCTTTCCTCTGTTCCTCGTTTCTGTTAGTTATCTAATCAGGTTGTAGGTTTGTATATGCAAAGACTTGTCCTGCTCCTGGTTACCAGCCTGCTGAAGCAGGAGCAGGCTGGTAACTATGGTAAACATCGGGTTACTAGGGGCACACGCGCACTTAGTAACCCGCTGTTTATCATGGTTACCACTCTGCTACAGTGAGCGGGAGGTTACCGCTCACTTTAGCAGGCTCGTAACCATGATAAACAACGGGTTACTAAGTGCGCGTGTGCCCCTAGTAACCCGATGTTTACCATAGTTACCAGTCTGATCGCTGCTCCCGCTGATCACACACAGCGATGTGTGCTGACCAGCGGGAGGGCAACGACCAAAAAATGGTCCAGGACATTCTGCAGCGATCAGCGACCTCACAGCAGGGGCCTGATCGTTGCAAAGTGTCACACATAGCGACATCGCTGGTGAGGTCGCTGTTGCGTCACCAAAACCGTGACACAACAGCGATCTAGCTAGCTTCCTCGCTATGTGAGACGGGGGCTTTAACGTTGGCACTGCAGATCCTGGCTCATTTCTTTAAGTGTCCCTCCCTCTCTTACTCTGCCAGTTGCACACTCATTTTGTAACCGCAAAGCTCAATTCCGGCTTCCAGCTTTGGACATAATTCCAACGTATCTGTATAAAAAACTCAATGGGCCTGAAGCTTGGAGAGCTTAGTAATGATCAGCATACTCCATGTAAGGGCAGGAAAGTGATGTCTGACTCACTGACAGCAGCGCTCCTACACGATATCACGGGGACAGCACTATTCTTAGTAATCAGAAATGTTGTAGTAGTGGAGTTAACATTTCACCCTCTGGGTGTAACGACAGTGGGTGCAGGGGTTGCACATGCGACCTGGAGCCTAATAATACAGAACTATGAGACTTGGGGTTCCTCTTAAAAATTTGCATTGGACTTCAGTAGCTGCAAGTTAGTCTACCACCCCAAGGATCGTATTTGTCTTTTCTGTTTTTTTATGCCATCATGGGATCACAAAGTTGAAAAAGTTATCTGTCACCATACGGACTCCAGTGGTAAAAGTGGTCCACCTGGTTCCAACACTGTATCCCTCATTTTTTATAGGAAGAGTTGTACTGCCTGGAGGCACCAACGCAGATAGCAGTCCTATGTTAAAAAGCTGATTATTCATCATTAAAATATACGAGTTGTGCCAGCTTTACAACATCTGATAAAATCTTTTGTTTCTTTATATCTGACAAAGTCAACTTTGCTTTTTCTGTAAATTGGAAAGTCTACACAAGCACAGAGCTTTATGCCTGGATTACGCTGTCGCTCTTATTTTGGGATTTGTATACATTATTGCAAATTGATCGCACAGTTGTGGGCATACAGTAGTACCCACAGTACTTATGGCAGCTGCCCACTACAAATAATCCTTTGTTAGTCCGTTTAGTTCTACCAACTTCAGCAGCACCTGCCAGTGTCGTGGACAGAGGACCTTACTGTAGTTTCCCTATGGTGTCAGCCCCTCTTATTGGTCTTCAGCTGTTCCAGTGAATGGAAGCGCTACCAGTCTCTGTTTCACTAGTCTGATGTTCTTCTGTACCATGTGTTAGACCAGCAAAAACAACGAAAATAGGATATTTACATGGGGCAGGCTCTTGTGCGGCTTGTTTTTGGTGCATTGAGGTGCAGTAGAGCACCAGTGGGAAGCCTTTTTGAGTAGAAGACTGAATATTAGGCTTCATTCAGATGGTTTTTTTTTTTCACGTACAAGAAAAACAAAGTTTCATCAGTGATTTTCAGCAGATTGTTATCCATGTTTCATCACAGTTTGGTCCGATTGTCATCAGTAAGGATGAGCAAACACATGGAAGTTTGGGTATTAAAACTGTAGCCGAACTTCAACCAGAAC
This sequence comes from Phyllobates terribilis, assembly GCF_046119375.1. Taxonomy (NCBI): domain Eukaryota; kingdom Metazoa; phylum Chordata; class Amphibia; order Anura; family Dendrobatidae; genus Phyllobates; species Phyllobates terribilis. The sequence goes on along the minus strand of NW_027362765.1, from coordinate 453,871,899 downwards.
CCGAACTCCATTGAAAACAACGGAGACCCAAACTTTGGATCTGGAAAAAAAATTCTCTCTCTCTCCAACTGACTTCCCCTAGGACTCTGAACTTTGCAACAGATTTCGGGGAGAAGTCTGTGTTCAGCGTTTAGCACTGGACACTAACTGTCCTTTACGAACACCGAACTTTTAAGTTTGGGTTCGCTTGTCTCTAGTCATCAGTTTTTCTCGTATATGAAAACAACAGCAAAAAAGGTTTCTCCATCTTCCCCTATATAATAGTCATTGATGGCATCTGAGTGCTGCCCGATTTTTATTTATTTATTTATTTTTTCATGCACCTGTAGACTTGCATTGCTGATTTTGATTCGACACTAGGGTCAACATGTCTGTGATTTTGCACAGGCTGCTTGGTCCTCAAATATCACTGACATCTTAACCTATTATATGTATATACAAGTGCTATCCAAACACTGACCTCTGAATGAGCCCTTAAAGGATGTATCTCTGGTCACGCTGAACAGAACAAGTTTTCAGTTGGAATACTTTTTTTGTAAAATGCTTTTGTGCCTAGAATAGATATTTCTATTACATGCTTGTTATGGCGCCCCCTGCTGCTATCTTCACTTCCCTCCCTAAGAACGTCCACCTAATGTGTCCAGTGCCAGTGGTCATACAGATGCATCTCACTAAATTAGAATAGCATCAAAAAGTTAATTTATTTCAGCTGTTTAATACATTAGTGAAACTCATATATTATATAGAGTCATTACACACAGAGTGATCTATTTCAAGTGTTTATTTCTGTTAATGTTGATGATTATGGCTTACAGCCAATGAAAATACAAAAGTCATTATCTCAGTAAATTAGAATACTTTATAACAACAGCTTGAAAAATGTTTTTAAAATCTGAAATGTTGGCCTACTGAAATGTAAGTTCAGTAAATGTCCTCAATACTTGGTCGGGGCTCCTTTTGCATCAATTACTGCATCAATGCGGCGTGGCATGGAGGCGATCAGCCTGTGGCACTGCTGAGGTGTTATGGAAGCCCAGGTTGCTTTGATAGCAGCCTTCAGCTCGTCTGCATTGTTGGATCTGGTGTCTCTCATCATCCTCTTGACAATACCCTATAGATTCTCTATGGGGTTATGGTCAGGCGAGTTTGCTGGCCAACCAAGCACAGTGATACTGTTGTTTTTATACCAGGTATTGGTACTTTTGGCAGTGAGACGCACCTGTATATGCCTAGTAGGTGACTCCCATTACCATTATTCTTGCTGTTTTGCAGATTACATAATGGGAGACAGAGGCAATGGTGGCTTCTTACCAGCACTGGACATGTTAGAAATACTTGACAACTCTCCTGGACCTTCAGGGAGACCCCCAGGAAAAAGGAGACCTCCTTTTTCTGGAGAAGTTGGCAAATTTCCTTCCGACACATTTCAGAAATCAGCGATTCTTGTGTCCCAGTATACAGACAAGGCATTGAGGGGTGAAGGAACTGACGTGGAGTGGGCTGATTATAGTTAAGAAATGGGGTGGCCAATAGCCATAGCTAGGGCTGAAAGTGTACAGTGGCAAACTGTGCACGCTACAAGACTCACTATTTTTTGAACATTAGGAGGCGCCATAACAAGTATGTGACACCAATCTGGGGACTGATGACAATGCGGGGAAGAATATGATGGAGGCATACAACAATGGCATATGTCATAATGGTCAATGGGTGATAGTAAGGAAAAGGATTCGGGTCAGTTTTTTGGGGCAATTTATAACATACAGCATAGGACATTAGAAGTTACTCACTGGATTTACTATATCCATCTGAATTGTACTAATCTTCAAATTCTTTAAAAATTGCAGTAAAAAATATCTGAACTTTATCTCTTTGCCCAAGTCAGGCTCCCGCGGGCACATTCTTTGGCGAAAACTCATGCCGTAAAGTAATAACGCCTCTCACTTTGTGTATTGTTTTGTTTGCAAGGGGCATGCATGTTTTCCTGGAGCCTGTACGTCACACGTGTCAATGATAAATCTTTTTTTCTTTCCCTCTTAACACTGGGAACAATTTATGTCAAAGTTTTTAAAAGGAAATCCAAATGCAAACCAGATGTGGCAGAACTGCAAGAACACTTGCTGACTTGTTTGTTTCCCTATTTTTTTTCTTCTTCACCTTGGTTTGGGCCCACCAACGAGAATATCTAGACATCACTTACATTGGTACCTTGAGCATGTTACCATTTGTATAAGGCATAGGTTACACACCTATTTCTACAGTATTACTTAATGCATACCGTATAATTTATAGAAATATTCATTCTGTACACACAGATGGTCTTTATAGTTTTCCGAAGAACCCTGAAATTTTTACCTACGGATAGGTCATGAATATGTTAGCCCTCAAACAATCCATGCAAAGTGAATATTTATGATTTCCAAGACTAAATCCTTTGCATATACCCTCAGTGTTTGGTGTTGTCAGACCCCTGAGGCCACAGTTGATCACAAATAAAGGGGCTGTCGAGCAAATTATAAATATTTTATTTTGAATGATTACAGTTGCTAAAAGAAACATTTTTATAATTTACCTTTTAAGAAAAAATTCCGAAGAATTTTACATTTTTTTGGACACGTCATTATGCCGAAAGTAGGGTGACACCAGATGTGGGAACAATAATTACGCTGTATTGAATAGTCTGGAAAACTGCGGTAAAATATTATGTGATGCTGCCAGGGGAGCTGCACCAGAATAATGTGGGGGGACTTTCTTCACACTACCATGAGAGCTGGTGAAATGGGGTGAGAGGAGCTGTACTATGCAGAGTATGGAAGAAACTAAACTTGCTGAGTATGCAGGACTGAAGCAGTGTGTATCGGAGTACAACACAGATGAATGCCAAACCCCATGGGCCACATACTTTGAAGAAAGGGAGAACTGTTTCCTCTTGCGTCCACACCTGTCTTGATATAAGAGGTCTAAAAAGTAATACAATTCTTAAAATTTTTAATAAAGGTAATTTTCAAAAATGTTTCCCCAATTGCTAATAATTAGTGATGAGCGAACGTACTCTGATAACGTGTGGGGATTGCCTAACAAACAATCCCCACATGTGTTGCGGCTATCATAGTGACATGACATAGTTGCATACATGTCATAGTGTCTTGATTTCTGAGAGTTATCTTTAGTAAGCAGTTTTTATCATTGATAAACTTCCATCAAATATTTAAGAATTGCTATCATCAAAAATTTTATCCTCTTAATAGATCAGTCATCATATTATACAGCACTGTGTACTTACAATTGCTCACTTTGCCTTTCTACCCAGTTAATTCTTCTGTTTTCCATTAGATCTATGACATCACTTGGTTAAAAATTGACTAGCTGATTCCTTGTAAGCTCCATGATGAAACAGGAGGTCAATTTTGCCTGTATGAGTCATAAGTCACTGCAAAAGTCAAAGGCAGGGGGGAGGGGGGAACAGCTTTGTCAGGAGTTGAAGAGATGAATAATTTTTTCAGGGACAAGAGACTTCCTGTTTCTACAAGAGAAGAATTAGCTGGGTAGAAAGGCAAAATGAGCAATTGTAAGTACACAGTGCTATATAATATGATGATTGCAATATATTAGGAGGATACAAACTTTGATGGGAGGAGGAGTGCTTCTTTAATGTATATTGCTTGTTAATCATTGGAAGAAACCAATATAATTCGTTTGCAGATTTTTTAAAGGGTCAAGACAAATTGGTGGCAAATGTCATAATCTTATCTACCGGCTGTTATTCCTTACTGTACAAATTGTTTAATGCTTCTTATTTGTGATTCTTTTATCGCTGCCTCTGGATACCTGAAGTTTGGATGTCCAGTTTGTGTGAGATTCCAAAGGCTGAACCCAAAGGTAGTAAGTTCTGTGTGCAGTGAATCCCTACATTACAGATAGCGCTCCGTTCATGTGGACAACTACTGAGGAGATGCGTACCTTGCATGATGCTACGCCACCTTAAATTCGTCCGTCCCATAGAAGTGAATCAAAGGGTGGTCATACTTGTGTAATGCTGCTCCATTCACACAGAAGATAGGGAAACCTGTCCTTATGATCAGAGAGGGGGCCCTGCAGTTGGACCCCCAGTGATCAGACATTTACTAAGAAACCCCCATCATATCCTTTTTTCAGGGGAAGATTCTGCTAGCTATAAATTATTCCTGCAGCTGCAAAAATGTAGTTATGGCAGCCATTCTGATGTATTAGGCAGACTTTTTGAGTCCTTTAGATTGAGCCGGAGTTAGAATCTGCTCAATCAATGGGGTCTACAGTCAATCAAAAAGTTTGGCAGGACCCTGGTCTGGCCTCCAGATCAGTCCTCCATCGGTAGTCAGTGGCTGCTGGACTAGGACAGAGTGCGATTCCTCGGCTGGTACTTGAATGCCATATCCTGCTGACTTGGAGTACCCACGTGGACCCTTGATGAGGGTCCTGCAAATCTTCTTGCTCAACTCTAGTAGGGTCCCAAGCTGATAACACCCCCCCTTAAAGGTGGACAGTAGTTTTATTGAGTATTCTACTGTTTGTCTCTCCTTACAATGGAATTATAGAGGCAGCAATATTAATAGTATTTTGCAGCCCACAATGTTTCCTCCATGTTGTAGCAATGTATGCATGCCCTTGTGGTTGCCCACCGTCTTTGTATAGAATATACATATTATACCTTTGGACTAATTCCATTGTGATTTTGCATTTATTTCGGTGTGTCGGTAGCATGAATGTAGATGTGAAGCATGCAAAAAAAAATACACTACTCATTTTGTGCCAAAATTTGTGTAGCAAAATCCATAAATCATGTTTGTGTAGACCTCAGTGCATGGTGTGATAAAGCTACCTCTGAGCAGAACATTAGGACATATACATTTTGACCATATTATCAAAATCTTCAATATATATTATGCAAGTACAAATAGGAACTATAGTTGTTCCCGCCTGTCTTTGGCTCATAATCAATCCCAAATGGATATCTGTCACGCTGTCTCTGTATACTGGAGGTAGGGGGCCTAAGCTGACCCTAAGCTGGGGCCCTGACTAATCCCTCAACCTGGAGGTACTGTTAAAGGTACAGAGGTCCAGGCCGCCAGCGTAACCCCTACCTCCTGAAGATCCCTGCACCTCAGTAATCTAGTCCTGAGAAGGACCCCGATCACAACCAAAGGGAACAAGAAATAATATGCTCAAACACAGTATTTAGACGAACGAGACAGTACAAGGGAAAAACCAAAACCACCTTGCATACAAACAACTTCTCAACTACAACAGAGGGAAAACCAACGGGAAAGGAGATAAATGATAAAGCGAGGAAAGGGAAAAAACACTTCCAAATACACTTATCTCAGCAACTCCAAACACCACGATCCGCTCTGTCAGTCTGAATGAAATGCTTTCACCGACACCTCCCAAACAGACCAGCAGGTATATGAAGGAGTCTCACTACAGAAGTATTGATTGCAGCTGGGCGAGGCTGGACCTCATCTAGCCCAGAGAGAGAGAGAGAATTAACTCCCTCACTGCCGAGAAACACAAAGCACCAACAAGTCAGCTGCGAGAAGTCAGGCTGTGTACTCGTGACGATCTTCGTGGCAACACACCCGTGACAATATCAAGGTAGATCCTTCAAGTTTTGTCTTTGAGTTTTCCGCGACTGATGGGTTATCTTCTTAGGCCCAAGTATTGAACAATACAATTATACCCTTCAGAACCTGATTTTCTAGGGTCTGCGTAAATAGTCCTAATGCTGATATTTGTACCATGGACCAGATGGAAATTAGAGACGGGTAAAGGTCTCTTTGAGGTTTCTTCTAACACCTGAAGATACATAATCAATTGCACTAAATAAATTACCAATGTCGCCCCACATCCCCTGACTACTACCACCGATCTATCCAGTATGAAAATATATATACTTTATATAAAAAAAATAACCACTCTTTAATTGATGATGCAACACAGGGCACTATATGCCATCTTCCACTGCCTGGCAGCCAAGTGCTGGTGGCAAAGTATGATACCCAGTGTCCATTGCTGGTTCATGATAGTCTGTTATACTTTTCTATTCTATTGCATAGTATCTTGCTAATAGCACTGTACGGCGCTGAGGTCTGTTTATAGCTTATTCTGCAGAAAATAACATTTTCTTCTGCATGAAAATACAGATTTTTCATGCTTTGCAGATGTCTATTGTGAGAGCTCGTATTTCAATACCCAACAGCTATAATACCTTATAAACAGGCCAATAAACTGAGGATGAAAGTATATTTTGAAAACTAAGAAAAACCATAAATGACATTTCAGTGTCCTCTGTTACTATGTGATCACAATGTTCTGCTTTTCGATTTTCTTTGCTTTCTAACGGATGAGCATGGAGCTTGCAGGAACAATCATGGGATTACGCGGTTTATGATCACGTGACCTCAGGGAAGGCGGATATAAAGCTTTTACAATGTGTTTATTACCATATTTCCATTGGATTGGGTACATATACAGACTATGGTATTTCCGGGAATCCAGTATGGTTTAGGTCTTTTCTTTTCTACTCTTGGTATGTTGGAAAATCTGTAGTACACTTTATCCTAAGCAAAAAAACAAAACAATATTTTGCTGGATTTAGCCAAGGGAAAAATTCCACTTCCATGTTTGCTACAGTGACTACAGTAACATTATTTTGTGAGTATTCAGATGAATGAGGGTATTCTCAGTACAAAAATTTCTCTAGTTTTCCCTCTCAAAAAATGCATCTGCTCTCCATTCTGGGTCATATATAAGATTCGCAATCACTAACCCTAAAAGGAACTGATGAGACAAGCCCTTTATAAATCGTCCATGTTTATTGTCCTAAAGAAGACAAGTAAAATTGGTTTTGAAATACCAAAGACTGCACTTTGAACACCATACTCCGTACTGACCCAGCAGGGAACCCTTAGTGGTCGGCCCATTAAACTAGATTTTTTTTTTAATTATTATGTTTCACATGTAGATCAGTATAATAGGTTGATTAACACATTAGCAACATTGGTCAAAAATCTTCATTATCCCTAGTCTTAATTAGCCTTATTAAATGCACAGTGCTCTATGTAAAATAAAAACACCAAATGTTCACCACCTGGACTGGTACTGTTCCAGCAATGTCAGAGCTGTGCCTGCTGACATTCGTGTGACATTATTATGTTTCATAAGTAGGGATGAGTGGACCCGTGGAAGTTCGGGTTCTGGCACCCGACCCAAACTTTATTCAAAAGTTTGATTCGGTTACCAGAACTGTACTTGAACTTGAACCCGAACCCCATTGAAAACATTGGGGAGCCGGACTTTTGACTGGAAATTTCTCTCTCTCTCTCGGCCTTCCCCGTCACTCTGAACATTGCAGGACAGGAGAAGTCTGTGTTCGGCGTTTAGCACCAGACATATAACTTAAGTTTGGGTTCTCTTGTCTCAACACATGAGTGCTGCAGCCTATGGTTGGTTGCTGACATAGCTGGAATGGCGCTGCTCCGAGAGGTGAGTATATAGTGCTTTTATTTTACATGGAAAGAAAATGAGAAAAGGCGCTCCAAGTGTGTTACCCTCAATATAAGACACAGTGAGCAAGGGATTGTATATACTCACCTGCCTGGGTTGTGACCTGACACAACTCCGTACTTATATGAATGAAGGGCTGCTGCTCCGACCGCTGACCCGCACGCTGGTGGGAAGAAATGTATTCAAACCAAACAGGAAAAAGAGCGTTGATTCATAGAGTGAGGACAAGGGTGTATGTTCTCTGGATCTATACTCATTCATGCAACGCATTTCGAAGTCGGGTTGACTCCTTCATCAGGTATAGTATGTTATACAGTGTCACCTCCCTTATTTATCATGTATGTTCTGTAATCTAAAGACCGCACACGTCTAAGACTTACTATATTAGAACACATACCTGATCACATTGCAAATAGATATCAGAAACTAATAAATCGAGAGTCCTACTGGATTTTCAAGTTATCCACACTGGCACCTGAAGGGTTAAATGAAATTGTGTCAAGTCCAGCAGATCCAAAGTCAGAAGAAGTCCCCAAATATAAAATATTTAAAAATTATTTTTTTTATTTTTTTATATTATTATTGTTTTTATACAATTGTAAGACATCATTCATATACTGAACATAATTCACATTTCTTTCATGTAAATTTTACATATGTGACTTGTATAAATTGTTGGTTTTAATTAATTATTTATTGTTTTGAGCTGTGTAGAGATTTCTTCCCTCCCTTTCATAAGGGAGGTGACTGTGTATAACATACTATACCTGATGAAGGGAGTCAACTCGACTTCAAAACACGTTGTCTGAATGAGTAAGGATCCAGAGAACAGACACCCTTATCGTCACTCTGAGGCAGCGCCCGGGAATCACTGCTCTTTTTTCTCTTTGGTTTGAATTTATTTTATATGTGGCACTGTTGCATTTTACGGAATTTAAAGGTCTCCTAATGCTGTAAAATACTAAAACATCGAACAGAGGGGGTAGTCATCCTCCCCAGTTCCCTCTGCTGCTCTGGTCTCGGGGATTTTGGCTGCATCATTGATGGCACATTGACGGTGCATATCACCACTTTAGCAAATCGCTGAGCTCAGTGGCTGTGCCAAGGTAGACAGAATAAAAAGGTAAAGTATTTGAAAGGCACCAGAGTAGCAGTTTTGTTCCTTTATTGCCCAAAATGCATCATCAATCAACATTTTGGGCAACAGACGGCCTCTTTCAAGGCAATACTAGCGACAAATAAAATAATAGTAGATGGAATAGTCCAAATAGTGGACAACCCCTTTAAAGTAGATCAAGTCTAAAAAATGTCCAATCTGTATCATCATCATCTGACTGAAGTTTTTATATGCTGCCCTCCCAAAGTCGCAAAAACAGTTCAAGACAATTTTTGACATTGCACCAAGTTCATGATGACTTTGGTGTCAAAAACAGCAACTAAATACAACAAGACAAAAAGGTGACTTTTGCAAATGATGAATCAGGAACTATTTTCTTTTTTCTCCAGACATGTTCCATTCCATGCTCAGGTTCGACACTGATGTTCAATGTTTTGGCTTGCGTTTAGTATTTTGAGTGTCTCCCAAAGTCACTAGACTCAGGGCTATGCAGGCTAGTTAAGGTTCATGTACCTCGCTATATTCATTGTCCTCCTGTTACATAGAAGATCCTGCCTCATAATTTTTGTTGTGGTGGCATCTGATAACACTATAAAAGTATGGTCCATTCTACTGTTATTGTGTGACGACTCTGTGTAAACTGTCTCCTGTTAGCAGGGTTCATGGATAAAATCGCTAGGTCTCTTAAGGGTGCTTTCACTTTGCTCACGCTCAGTGGTCCCGTCAGAGTTTGCGTCCGAACCCCCCGTTAAACTAGCTTCTGGTGTATGTACCGACAGGGCCATTGACGACAATAGTGCCGACAAAGTCAATATCCCCGTCTGGTCATAAACCCGAAACGCATATTGCAGTGGGTTCTGATGCAAACCCGGACGGGACCACTGAGCTTGAGTAAGAATGCGATGTAAAAGCTCTCTTAGAGGATCTAGCGATTTGGTGAAAGGGAGCTAATACAGGGAGGTGCTGTTAAATCATGCATTGATAAGATTTTGTTCACGTGTTGAAAAATCAGTATTACTTAAAAAATACATGAAAAATAACTACTTTGCAAAACTGTGGCAATTTGCTATAAATCGACTGACATTTTGCCGCATAGTAAGCTACTACCTTTTGTAAACCTAAATAAATGACCAGCAGCAGAGGAACCTGCGAGAGGATTTATGCTGCCCGAGCCATATCTATGAATCCGAGACAGACTCCTGCTTTCCAAACATTGCATTTGCTGCTGGATGGTTCGAGCACCATGAATTGTATAATTGGTTCTATTTGGGCACGTGAGATTAAATAGAATTAAATTACACAATGCATGACCAACACATTGTCTTGCAGCATCAGTCCCTGCTCCCCATTGGCTTTACAATGAAATTTCACAATTTTTACAATTTTTCTTAATACTTTTGTTAATTGTTTTTTTTTTTTTATTTGGAATGCAGATGGAAATCTGTGGGTGCATGAAGTAAAAGATTACATGATGCCCTTGTCAGATTTCAAACGTCTGTCCCTAGTAAAAATACTAGTCACTTAGCAATTCATTGGATATTTTCTCTTTCCCTACTATTGGCAAACATTAGGTTGGCCTGTTGATTTCAGTAGGCCAATGTTATGTCATGGGTCATGTCTTTATATTACCAGGAGCAAAGTAAGCCACTGTCCAATATCTCTAGTGGCAGCTCATCATCTGTGAGAGCAGAGAATCATCGGTAAAGAGTCAACGCTCCCTCTTTCGCATAAGATGGTCAGCTCATCCTGATGAAATCCGAAGACTTAAAGGGGTTGTCCCACGAACAATATTAATTTTAAAGTTGATTTTAATCAATACATCTTGGAATAATAATCATCTCCATAACTGGATGTGTTTAAAAATTTTTTCCTGTACTGAGATAATCTTATAAATGTGCCCCTGCTGTGTACTGTGTAATGGCTGTGTCTCACTGTACAGGAACATGGTCTGATCATAACACATCTCCTGGGCAGGGGAGGAAGCAAAAGAGTATACAGGCATTACAGCAGAGGATCACAGCTGATTCTTTCTGTGAGGTAAAACATTTCACTGCCTGTTTTTAAACAATGTTTTACCTCAAAGAAAGAATTATTTGCGATCCTGTGCTGTAATGTCTATATACTCTTTTGCTTCTTCCCTGCCCAGGAGATGTGGTATGATCAGACCATGTTCCTGCACGGTCAGACACAGCCATTACACAGTACACAGGGGCACATTTATAAGATTATCTCAGCACAGGAACATTTTTTTTAAACCCATCCAATTGTGGAACTTATTATTATTACAAGCTGTATTGATTAAAATGTACTTTGTTTGTGGTGCAACCCCTTTAAAGAAATTGTCCACTACTTTTACATTGATGCCCTTTCCCTAGGATAGGGCATCAATGTATGATCGGCCGGGGTCCCGCATGCGGCACCCCCGCCGTTCAGCTGTCATCGGTGCCGGCGGCGGCTGCCGCTGGCTGGAAGTCCTTACCTGCTCTGCTTGGCTGTCCATCTGTAGTGGCCACCACAGTGTACTGCACATCCGCCTCAAATTCAATTGAATGGGAGGCAGATGTGCAGTACACCGCGGCGGCCACTACAACTTGACGGTCAGGCAACGCAGGTAAGGACTTCCGGCCGGTGGCAGCTGCCGCCGGCACCGATGACAGCTGAACGCCGGGGGTGCCGCATGCGGGACCCCGGCCGATCATACATTGATGCCCTATCCTAGGGCATCCATGTAAAAGTAGTGGTCAACCCCTTTAACTCTCTTTTCTCTTATGTTTGTAACTTTGATTTTTCGTAATTACGATGGTCCCACTGGTCCTGCCCTCTATAATTTAATTTAAGAAGAAGGCTCAGCATTTTTATTTTGTAATTCCTCCTAATTATTGTTGCACTGTTGTGTAAGTGTATTAAATTACATACGGATCGCTGTCTTCGCCGGTTTACAGCACCTTTCCACTCCTCTTCTGGCCCATGTGACTGCTCTCCAGTTTTGCCAGATCACACAGCGACTAGCCGGAATAGCGGCAGCTACTTTCCTAATATAAGAAAGTGACTTCCGGTCCACACATAAACCCCTGTGTGATCCAGTTGGTCTGATTTCAGGTCTCATGGGGCAGAAGAAGACCGGAATGCCTCTGTAAACCATGAAAGGTGGCGATGGATAACAATTACACTACACACCATACAGAATTAGGATATTCTTTATTTAATTAGATATTTATGGTCTGTCCTGCCAAAATACCACAAATGTATATTATGGGAAAACTGCAGTCACTGAAGCTGCAACACCACGTCTTCAGGGAGAGCCACCGAGATGTCCCAACAGCACCCACCCTGCAGTGTTGCAGCGGCCATGGTTTCCATGTATTCCTACACTTGAGTCGGGACTCGCTTAAAGACAGGTTGCTGTGACATAGCAGTGGGCTTATACATTTTGATCAGAATGTTAACTAAGAACCTTAGGTTCATTTTTAAAAATTTAGCTCAATGCATAATTTTTGCATGAGCCGTTCAGGTCTTTTTTCTACATTTAATGAATCGTTTTTTGCTATGCACTTTCTCTAAAGGGGTTAAATTAACAAACGGTTAAAGGACTTCTTCAGAATATATGTATGGAAAATCCTCCTAGAAAGATCTGGCGCTGTGACTTTACGTCTGCTCCTTGAAGTAAACAGTGTGCAGACCTTCTCCTCCTTCCTTTCTCTCTCTTCCCCCCTCCTTTGAGCTATTCCCTCCCTTCCCTCCCTCCTCGCTCAGTTTTACTCATGTGTTTCTGTTTAAGAACTCCAGTGCAAATGAATATGATTGGCGTCTACAGTCCCCTCTTGACTTCCAGCTGGAGTCATAGGAGAAAGCACTTTTCCTTTCAGCGTTGAGCCGTTTACTTTCTCTATTCGTTTACATGGAGTCTTAGCTACAATTTTACGCTATTCAATTTTTTTTTTATTTCTTCGTCATTGCTAGTCATGCTATGAAGTTAGAATCCAGCTCCGACATGAAGCCCTGTGATTGATTAGCCCAACTTTCTGCTCCATATTTTGTTTCTGCTTTTGCTTTTCTGTCAAATGTTCCTCCTTGCTCCTTTTTCAAGGGCCAGACAAGGAGACATCTATATGGCCAGCCCTTTGGACCTATGCTGCAAGCCAAGATTGTGTTCTGATTGGCTAAAATCTGTCTACAAGTTGGCCTATCATGAATCGGATGGACGTAGGTCGCTCTCGAGGAACGATGTCTGGAAGATGGCTTACGGCTTGCTTTTTCCCATCCCCAGGTGCTGATGGCAACTCTGAGCCCATGATTCTGGAACAATACGTGGTGGTGTCCAACTATGAGAAGCAAGAAAACTCTGAGATCAGTCTGAAAGCAGGAGAGCTCGTGGATGTCATCGAGAAAAATGAAAGCGGTAAGGTTTCTTTTAGACTTTTTTTATTTTATCTTTTTGTCTCCTTTCATACAAATGTGTTCTGCGCTCCCTTCTTATCCACCGGGCTGTACAATAACTACATCTGGTAGTGAACTTGGCTAAGGAGGTAAAACGTTTCCCCAGTTGATTTGGGCTCCGAGCCAAAGATATTGCCTTGCTCTGTAAGAATGTCTCCTATGCCTTATGTATGGATTAGTAATATTGCATCACTATAGGGGCACCTCCTACATGATTGTATGGGTGTCGTTTGCCAATCGAGACAGCTGTAATAGTTTTACTCATTGTCAAGTAATTAATAGTTAACAATGTAGCTGCTATTTTATTTTTCTTACGCAAGCAACCTAAGAGCCAGACATAGTGTGACTAGTCTTGAATTTTGCAGCTTCACATTGCGAATCCTCAAGCTACAAGTATTGGGTGGGAGGCTCTAGAAAGCCAAAAGGGGATAGCTGTCATTTTTGGCACACACGTTGCAGATTTCCATTGTATTTAAGGCCTGCAAAGCTAATTCATACATCAGATCCTGTGTTTTGTTACTTTTTATAGTTGAGATATGGCTCCTAGCAAATGAAAACCTAAAGATCTCGATGATTGGCTGGTATTGTGTTTTTCCAACCATAGTGACATAAGCAAACAGAGCTGTTGTTTCGGGCTGAGCATTTAGTTAATACCTTGTGTGTTTACATTCTGGCTGCTTGTTTTCTTTACTTCTGCAAGTATCCCGTACTGCTTTATACTACGGACTGTACCTTTGTATTGGGCTTTGTTGCTACATGCGGCTGAGCTTTCTCATTGTGCATGTTACAGGCCAGTTTCCAGGACTCCTGTAAATGTGGCAGTCTGTCTGGGAGATCATTTCAACCATCAGCTTTTCTTTCTGCGGTTGGGATAGAAGCAGTGGGTGGAGACCTGAAATCAAAGTGTCAGCAAACGTTTCTGCTGCCTGGGATAGAAAAAAATATATTTTAGGAAGAAGGGATTGGCAATTTGTTCCATACAGCAAGAGCCAGAAATGTTTGAGATTTTGCTACCGCAATGGAGAATTCCAGAAATCATGATAGTTTATCTGTGGTGCTGCTGAGCCGATGGTAGTCCATCATGCTTCTGTGACAGATTGTTATTACTGAACTTCATTTCCATGTAGTTGCACTTTCTTCATGACTCTGCAAAGTGTGATTGTTGTACAACGATGTAATATATATATGTGTTGCTCTATGGGTGATGGATCAGTCATTTTAGCCAAGTGACTATAAGCAAACACAAACGCAACCCGATGCAACCTCTGGCACTAGGGAACATAGCTTGAAGGGCATTGGGGCATGTGAATAGATGCCTGGATCACCACCAAGCCATGGTGAATGACCATAAGCTAACACAAAACCCAACCAGATGCAGCCTCAGGCACTAGGGAATGTAGCTGGAAGGGCATTGGGGCATGTGATAGATGCCTGGGTCACCACCAAGCCATAGTGAATGGCCATAAGCAAACACAAAATTCAACCCGATGCAACCTTAGGCACTAGGGAACGTAGCTGGACAGGCATTGGGGCATGTGATAGATGCCTGTATCACCACCAAGCCATGGTGAGTGGCCATAAGCAAACACAAAGCCCAACTCGATGCAACCTCTGGTACTAGGGAACGTAGCTGGATGGGCATGTGATAGATGCCTCGGTTACCACTAAGCCATGGTGAATGGCCATAAGCAAGCACAAAGCCCAACCCGATGCAACCTCAGGCACTAGGGAACGTAGCTGGACGGGCATTGGGGCATGTGATAGATGCCTGGGTCGCCACCAAGCCATGGTGGATGAGAGCAGTTAACTACACCTTGGCACCCAGGTAAAGGAAAGCCTAGCTCTCTCTCTGCCATATAGTACCATAGTCTATATTAAAAGGTTTGACACCTGGAAATGGAGCACCACTGCTGCCGCCTCTTGGAAAAACTATAGAAAACCTTTTACTTTAATAAATCTTGCCACTATTTATATTGCACTCCTTTAGCATAGTAAATGATAACATGTCAAAAGATCATTCAAAACTCCCTTTACGTTGACTGAAATTCATGTATTTTAAGGCCTATGAGCCAGGCAGATGCATGCATACCTATCGGAGATAGCAGTCTCACATGGATCCTGGTGACCCAATTGCCCCAAAGATCTTTATGTCAAATAAGAATACACTGGTGCTCTACATAGCCCGATAGTTGGGCATACTTGCCAATGTTCCGGAATATTGGCAATTATCCCAGGTGCCTCCAAACCCTCACGGAAACCAGTGGCTTTGGACAGTTTCTTTCATGGAATCCCAGTGGAAGAGTCATGGAAGGGTGTGCACTCACAAAAATGATGTGCTTATGTGCAACTTTCCCGCACTTCATGTGTTTCCTACCTAGCAGCATCCTCCCATTGCTGACTGACAGCTCTGTGGCCCTGTCTCAGAGCAAACAACCTGTCAATCAGCCTGGAAAGGGTGCTGATCAGTGATTAGCGAGCATGCTCGCCACTGCTCGGTACTCGCCCGAGCATTTCAGTACTCGAGATGCTCGGAGCTCGCCGAGTACTTGCGCGATGCTCGGGCGGGAGCTCAGGTCCCCGTCCTGCATGTCTGGCGCTATTTAGAGCACCAATCATGCAGGGATTGTCTGCAACTCACTGTAATGCCACAGCCATGGTGGTTGTGGCATTACAGTGATTGCCCAAATCGATGGGAACAGTGCTCACAGTGAAACATGAAAAGCCGGCAATTCAGCAGCGGCATACACCGTTACCCGACAATTTAGAACGGAAAGAATAGAGCATCACACATAGATTACATACATAGAAACATGTCACTCACATATATAATAAGTACAGTGACAGTGTTGGTCACTGTACTTGTCATTTACTGTTAAAGGATTTACTAAAAAAAAATAATAGTGTTTTCATGCACCTGTCTCTTTAAAAAAGCGGCCCGGCAATTCATCATCGGTACCCGACAATTTAGAATAGAAAGAATAGAGCATCACACATAGATTAGATAGATAGAAACATGTCAGTCACATATATATGAAGTACAGTGATAGTGTTGGTTACTGTACTTGTCATTTAGTGTTAAAATAAAGGATTTTCTAAAAAAAAAATTGGCATGGGGTTCCCCGTAATTTTAGTGTCTAGCGGAGGTTAAGCAGACGGCTGGGGCAGATGTTTGAAGCCTGGGAGGGGGGTAATACCCACGGAGCTTCCCAGGCTACTAATATCAGCCCCCAGCTGAATACCTAGCCTTTACTAGCTATTAAAATGGGGGACCCAAAAAAAAATGACGTGGGGTCCCCCCTATTTTAATAGCTAGCAAAGGCTAGGCAGACAGCTGGGCGCTGATATTAATAGCCCAGGAAGGGTGCCATGAATTTTGGCCCCCTCCCAGGCTAGAAACACCAGCCGTCAGCCGCCCCAGAAATGGCGCATCCATAGGATGCGCCAATTCTGGCACTTAGCCTCGCTCTTCCCACTGCCCTGTAGCGGTGGCAGTGGGGTAATAGGGTTGGGGTTGATGTCAGCTTATAATGCCAGCTGACATCAAGCCCAGGTTAGTAATGGAGAGGCGTCTATAAGACACCCCCATTACTAACCCCATAGTCAAAGTTAAAAAAAAAAAACACAAATACCCAGAATAAAGTCCTTTAATTGAAATAAACACACAATTCTTTAATGTTCTAAATTAAACTCTACTTACCATCACGCCCATTCCAACTGAAGCCAACGATCTCCTGCAATAAAAATAAAATAATAAAGCAACCTCATCCTTACCTTTCCATGGTTCCCAGGACAGCTTCAGCTCTGCTACATTGACATGACAGGCTGGATCGTAGCAGAACGCTGCCATCCAGCTTGCCATGCCGCAGACACTGAGAAGCTCCTCTGTGTCTGGCTGTGACGGCAACCAGATGAGCCGAATTCATGTCCAATGAACTCAGCTCACCTCATGCACGTCACTAACAGCGTGGGAGAATTCTCCTGCGCATGTGGTGAGCGCAGGAGAATTCTCCCACTCTGGGATGGCACTGAGATGACAGGCTGGATGGCTGCTGAGCGCTGCCATCCAGCATGCCATTCTTCAGAGACACTGCAGAGCGCAGGCATGCTTGCACTCTGCAGTGTCTCTGAAGGATGACAAGCTGGATGGCAGCGCTCAGCTGTGATCCAGCCTGTCATCAGAATGCCATCCCAGCGTGGGAGAATTCTCCTGCTCAAGCGCTGAGGCCAGGAGAATTCTCCCACGCTGGGATGGCATTGAGATGACAGGCTGGATCGCAGCTGAGCGCTGCCATCCAGCATGCCATCCTTCATAGACACTGCAGAGCGCAGGCATGCTTGCGCTCTGCAGTGTCTCTGAAGGATGACAAGCTGGATGGCAGCGCTCAGCTGCGATCCAGCCTGTCATCTCAATGCCATCCCAGCGTGGGAGAATTCTTCTGCGCGCTCACCGCATGCGCAGGAGAATTCTCCCACGCTATCAGTGACATGCATGAGGTGAGCTGAGTTCATTAGACATGAACTCGGCTCATCTGGATGGCATCATAGCGAGACACTGAGGAGCTTCACTGAGAAGCTTCTCAGTGTCTGCGGCATGGCAAGCTGGATGGCAGCATTCTGCTGCAGTCCAGCCTGTATTCTCGATGTAGCAGAGCTGAAGCTGTCCTGGGAACCAAGGAAAGGTAAGGATGAGGTTGCTTTATTATTTTACTTTTATTGCAGAAGACATTGGCTTCAGCTGGAATGGGCGTGACGGTAAGTAGAGTTTAATTTAGAATATTAAAGGAATGTGTATTTATTTCAATTAAAGGACTTTATTCTGGGTGTTGTGCTTTTTATAAATACTTTACTAGGAATTCATGGCGGTCATGTCTAATATTGGCGTGACCCCATGAATTTCGGGCTTAGGGCCAGCTGATAATACCAAGCTGGCCTTAACCCCTTTATTACCCAGTGAGCCACCGCACCAGGGCCCTGGATGAGTTGGGTACAGCGCCAGAAGATGGCGCTTCTATGAACGCGCCATTTTCTGGGGTGGCTGCGGACTGCAATTTGCAGCGGGGGGGAGGGCCCAGAAAGCTTTGGCCTGCCTGCGGATTCCAGCCCCCAGCTGCCTAGTTGTACCTGGCTGGACACAAAAATAGGGCGAGGCCCCACGCATTTTTTTTTTTAAATTATTTCATGAAATTCATGAAATAAAAAAAAAAGGGCTTCCCTATATTGTTGTGTCCGGCCAGGTACAAATAGGCAGCTGGTGGTTGGGGGCAGCCCGTTCCTGCCTGCTGTACCTGGCTGGCATACAAAAATATGGCGAAGCCCACGTCAAAGTTTTTGGGAAAAATTAATTAAAAAATAATAATTTAGGGACTGCATCTTTATTAACTCCTTAAGTGGAGGGGTTAATAAAGATGCAGTCCCTAAATGTGTTTTTTTTTAATGAATTTTTCGCCAAAAATTTGACGTGGCCTTCGCCATATGTTTTGTGTCCAGCCAGATACAGCAGGCAGGAACGGGCTGCCCCCAACCCCCAGATGCCTATTTGTACCTGGCTGGAAACAAAATTACAGGGAAGCCCTTTTTTTAATTATTTCATGAATTTCATGAAATAATTTTAAAAAAATTGACGTGGGGCTTCGCCCTATTTTTGTGTCCAGCCAGGTACAACTAGGCAGCTGGGGGCTGGAATCCGCAGCGCAGGGAGGCCCAAGCTTTCTGGGCCCCCACGCTGCAAATTGCAGTCTGCAGCCACCCCAGAAAATGGCGCGTTCATAGAAGCGCCATCTTCTGGCGCTGTACCCAACTCATCCAGGGCCCTGGTGCGGTGGCTCACTGGGTAATAAAGGGGTTAGGGCCAGCTTGGCATTATCAGCTGGCCCTAAGCCCGAAATTCATGGTGTCACGCCAATATTAGACATGACCGCCATGAATTTCTAGTAAAGTATTTATAAAAATCACAACACCCAGAATAAAGTCCTTTAATTTAAATAAATACACATTCCTTTAATATTCTAAATTAAACTCTACTTACCGTGACGCCCATTCCAGCTGAAGCCAATGTCTTCTGCAATAAAAGTAAAATAATAAAGCAACCTCATCCTTACCTTTCCTTGGTTCCCAGGACAGCTTCAGCTCTGCTACATCGAGATGACAGGCTGGATCGTAGCAGAACGCTACCATCCAGCTTGCCATGCCGCAGACACTGAGAAGCTTCTCAGTGAAGCTCCTCAGTGTCTCGCTGTGACGGCATCCAGATGAGCCGAGTTCATGTCCAATGAACTCAGCTCACCTCATGCACGTCACTAACAGCGTGGGAGAATTCTCCTGCGCATGCGGTGAGCGCAGGACAATTCTCCCACGCTGGGATGGCATTGAGATGACAGGCTGGATCGCAGCTGAGCGCTGCCATCCAGTTTGTCATCCTTCAGAGACACTGCAGAGCGCAAGCATGCCTGCGCTCTGCAGTGTCTATGAAGGATGGCATGCTGGATGGCAGCGCTCATCTATCTAGCTATGTTTCTATCTATCTAATCTTCCTGATTTCTTATTTTTTTGCATGTTTATCACACTTAAATGTTTCAGATCACAAAACAAATTTAAATATTAGACAAGTAAATACAAAATGCAGTTTTTAAATGAAGGTCTTTATTAGTAAAGGAAAAAGAAATCCAAACCTACAGGGCCCTGTGTGAAAAGGTGATTGCCCCCTAAACCTAATAACTGGTTGGGCTACCCTTATCAGCAACAACTGCAATCAAGCATTTGTGATAACTGGCGATGAGTCCTTTACAGCGCTGTGGAGGAATTTTTACCCACTCATCTTTGCAAAATTGTTGTAATTCAGACACATTGGAGGGTTTCCGAGCATGAACCGCCTTTTTAAGGTCATGCCACAGCATCAGATTAAGGTCATTACTTTGTCTAGGCCACTCCAAAGTCTTCATTTTGTTTTTTCTTAAGATATTCAGAGGTGGACTTGCTGGTGTGTTTAGGATCATTGTCTTGCTGCATAACCCAAGTGATGAGGTCACGAAAAGATGGCTGGACATTCCCCTTCAGGATTTTTTGGTAGACAGCAGAATTCATGGTTCCATTTACCACAGCAAGTCTTCCAGATCCTGATGCAGCAAAAAAGCCCCAGACCGTCACACTACCACCACCATATTTTACTGTTGGTATGATGTTCCTTTTCTGAAATGCTGTGTTACTTCTAAGCCAGATGTAATGAGACATACACCTTCCAAAAAGTTCAACTTTTGTCTCGTCAGTCCGCAGAGTATTCTCCCAAAAGTCTTGGTGATCATCAAGATGTTTTCTGTCAAAACTGAGACGAGACTTTATGTTCTTTTTGCTAAGCAGTGGTTTATGCTTTGGAATTCTGCCATGCATGCCATTTTTACCCAGTCTCTTTCTTAGAGAGGAGTTATGAACACTGACTTTAACTGAGGCAAGTGAGGCCTGCAGTTCTTTGGATGCTGTTGTGGGGTCTTTTATGACCTCTTGGATGAGTTGTCGCTGCGCTCTTGAGGCAATTTTGGTCAGCTGGCCACTCCTGGGAAGGTTCACCACTGTTCCATGCTTTCTCCATTTGTAGATAATGGCTCTCACTGTGGTTCGCTGGAGTCCCAAAGCTTTAGAAATGGCTTTATAACCTTTTCCAGACTGATGGATCTCAGTTACTTTGTTTCTCATTTGTTCCTGAATTTCTTTGGATCGCACCATGATATCTAGCTTTTGAGGATCTTTTGGTCTACTTCACTTTGTCAGACAGGTCCTATTTAAGTGATTTCTTGTTTGAGAACAGGTGTGGCAGTAATCAAGCCTGTGTGTGGCTAGGGTAAATTGAACTCGGCTTCCCAAAGATGTGATAAACCAGTTAATTTATGTTTTAAGCATGGGGGGCAGTCACTTTTTCACACAGGGCCCTGTAAGTTTGGATTTCTTTTTCCGTTAATATAAAAACCTTCATTTAAAAACTGCATTTTGTGTTTACTTGTGTTATCTTTGTCTAATATTTAAATTTGTTTTATGATCTGAAACATTTAAGTGTGACAAACATACAAAAGAATAAGAAATCAGGAAGGGGGCAAACACTTTTTCACACCACTGTATATATTATACAGGCACAGTTTATTGCAGACAAATTTCATGTCCTTTACAAACCATGTTTGATCAGGTTCCTTACACCCTCAAATTAAATAATTCTGAAGCCCAGTTTACCACTATGCATGTCAGCTGCGCTATACCAATGACATTATCGAGTAAAAGTGCCATATATATGATAGTGTAGAAATGTATACGTCTTATTAAATTGTGGGATCCTATGGGGATGGACACCATTGTATGGTATCCATTGGGCTATACATACATTTTAGAGGTTAAATGGACACCTGAGTGTGATGTGAGCCTAACCTTGTAGCATTTTCCTGTGTCAATCTGCACAAGAATATGTCTTCCTAGATTAAATAATCTGTGATAGACTACTACTGTCATGGCAGAATTGTCATATTCTAGAATAGTGGGATAATTAGGAAGGATTTAGGACAGTTGGAAAGCATGCCCCACCTCATCTACATGTAAGTGTCACCTCATCCTATGGACAAGCAGGGTTGACTTTTTTAATTTTTCCTGGCTTATTCAAAAATCACGGACAGACAATATTTTTTACAGACACATTAAAAAAACATAATAAATCATTATAATTCAAAGTGATCCACGTCTACAGCCCATAATTCTGATATGAAAACATCAGCTGCAGTCACTGTACACTGTAAAATGATGATAATTACAGTCAAAATAATCTGCATAAGTTTCTTCAGCTTAAAAAAAAAAAAAAAATCACAGACGCTTTAAAAAAATTTACAGACAAGGCAAAAAAAAGTGGCCTATTTTTATGTACTGCCTGGGAATTTCTGGACTGTTGGCATCCCTGGGGACAAGTGACTGTTACATGCCCCACTGTTGGCATCATTAGGGTCTGTCTTCTGCTGAAATGTGTAGGTGCTTTCATTTAAAGCCCTCGTAGTGGAATGCAAAGCATCAAAAGTTCGAGGAATGGAGGATGAGACAGGGCAATGACCACAAAAATGATCACCTCTCCATTTCTTGAGCACGCTCATAGATAAACACTAAAAGTTGGTTTCGAAATCACAAGTTTTAACATAGGGCTGATTGTTACATGAATTGTTTTAACGTTATAAAAATTACTATATAAAAATAAGCTTACTTTTATATTAAAGAGGTATTAAAAGCAATTTCCCGTCCCAGGTTTTTTTTTTTCTTGCATACCACTAACAATGGTATCAAATAGCGAAAGGAGTAATTTTCACCTAACTCTTCTATGCCAATGCTTCCCCAATCCCCTGCTGGTCTATGTTATCATGTCTCCAGTGATGATGTATCAATATGCCACATGACTGCTGCTGCCAATCACTGTCCTCAGTGGTGTTGACACACTGACATTGCTGAAGCCCAGTACTTTTTTTGTTATTTTATGCCATTTTTAGCGGTTTCGGGGAACCCATTTTATTCTTATATACAGTAGCTTGTAAAAGTTTGTGCACCCCTGGTCAAAATTACTGTTATTGTGAACAGTTAAGCAAGTTGAAGATGAAACGATCTCTAAAAGGCCTAAAGTTAAAGATTATACATCTCAATTGTTTTTTAGGCAAAAAATATATATATTTTCATATTTTACATTTTAAAAATTACAAAAAGGAAAATGGGCCAATGCAAAAGTTTGGGCACCCTGCATGCACCCTAGTAGCACCCTCTTTTGAAAGTATCACAGCTTGTAAATGCTTTCTGTAGCCAGACAATAGTTTTTTAATCCTTGTTTAAGAGATTTCCATCCATTCTTCCTTGGGAAATTTCTTCCAGTTCTGTGAGATTCCTGGGTCGTCTTGCATGCACTGCTATGTTGAGGTCTAGCCACAGATTTTCAATGATGTTCAGATCAGGGGACTGTGAGGGCCATTGTAACACCTTCAGCTTGTGCCTTTTGAGGTAATCTATTGTGGATTTTGATGTGTGTTTAGGATCAATGCATTATCCATTAGTAGAAGCCATCCTGTTTTCAACTTCAGCTTTTTTACAGATGGTGTTATGTATACATACAATTTGTTGAAATTTAATTGAATCGATTCTACCCATGAAATGTACCTCGTACCATTGGCTGCAACACTACGCCAAAGCATGATTGATCCACTCCCATGCACAATGGTTGGCGAGATGTTTTTTTCCTGAAATTCTGTTCCCTTTTTTCTCCACACATACCTTTGATCATTGTGGCCAAAAACTTCTATTTTAACCTCATCGGTCCACAGGACTTGTTTCCAAAATGCATCAGGCTTGTTTAGATGTTCTTTTGTATACCTCTGATGCTAAATTTTATGGTGAGGACGTAGGAGAGTTTTTATTCTGATGACTATTGCATGAAGATCATATTTGTGCAGGTGTCTCTGAACAGTAGAACAATGTACTACAACTCCAGAGTCTGCTAAGCAATCTTTCTGAAGGTCTTTTGCAGTCAAGCGGGGGATCTGATTTGCCTCTCTAGAAATCCTACGAGCAGCTCTCACTGAAATTTTTGCTTGGTTTTCCAGACCTTATCTTGACCTCTACCAGTTAACTGCCATTTCTTAATTACATTTTGACCTGAGGAAAGGGCAACTTGAAAATCTTTGTTATCGTCTCATAGCCTTCTCCTGCTTTGTGGGCCTCCACCAGTTTCATTTTCAGAGTCTTAGGCAGCTGCTTAGAAGAACCCATGGCTGCTGTGTTTAGGCACAAGGTTAGAGGAGGCTGGGTTTTTATATAGCAGGGAAATTTGCATCACCTGGCCTTTCCTAACAATGATAGTGAACAAGCCATAACCCTAACAGGCTAATTAAGGTCGGAAAGGAAACCTTGGTCAAAGTTATCTGAGTACACAAATCTCCAAGGGTGCCCAAATTTTGCATCAGCCCATTTTCCTTTTTGTAATTTTTAAAATGTAAAGATGAAAATATTTATATTTTTTTGCCTAAAATACAAAGGAAATGTTTCTTCTTTAACTTCAGCCCTTTTAGAGTTCGTTTCATCTTCAACTTGCTTAACTGTTCACAATAACAGTAATTTTGACCAGGGGTGTCCAAACTTTTACATGCCACTGTATAATAACCCTATGCAACTTTCTATATTCTGGTTTTGCCGATCTGTAACGTCTAGTACTAAGCTAACGCAGGAGGACTGGACACACAAGACACGCTGCTTGCTGTACCTAAGCAATGCCATGGTATTGTAATAATGTCTGGCCATACACAGGAGGTAAATCAGCAGACAATATAATAACACGTATTCACTGCTTCCATTATATCTACAGACAGCACATTCCTAGCTGTTTACTAGCCACTGGCTGGACCTGTGCTCGCGTCTCCTAGCGGAGGCATTCATTCCTATACTTGGTGTGCTAGTAGATGTTTGGGACTTACTAGTCTAAACAAGACTGAAGCCAGAAAATTATATCACTTCTCTGCACAGACTCCCCCCGTCTGAGAAGTCAGTGCATTTTTGTGGTGGTCTCGATAATTTAGGAAATGTGTCACTGTATCTGGTTTGGAAGTGCTCTTCCAGATTTATAGGGTCAGATTTTCTCGCTGGAAGGCCCAGGCTCCATGTTTATACTTTGCATATAACCATGAGGCTATTGACTCCACTGCAAAAAACAAAATCACTTTTACCCTATGGCCATTGCATGAAAAGTTGAGAATGACAGGGATTTACTTGGCTTCGGGTTCCTCTGAATAACTCTAGAAATTATACTCTTCTTTGTTAAGCAAACTCCTGGCAGATGTGCGGCATTCTGGAAGATAAAGTCAAGGAAAGTAGGCCAAGTGAAAACCGCAGGGTCCACCCAAAGAAAATACAAATGCATGTTACATTGCTAAAACTAGTGGTCTCTCCGAACAGGAATGCCGTAAAGGAAGACTTTACCGACTGTAGTACCTATTCCTTTCTACGTAGCTTCTTCTACCCTGATAACTAGTAGTTAAGTGTCCAGCATTATTCATTTTGACTAGTAATACTTTGCATTCAGTATTGAATCTTGAAAGGAAAACTCCACCCATGGAGCGTCGGCAATAATGTCATATTCTCACTCTTTGACTTGCAGAGAAAGTCATAAAGCACTTTTGATCTCCAGATGCTTTAGTCACTAC
Source organism: Phyllobates terribilis (assembly GCF_046119375.1). Lineage (NCBI taxonomy): Eukaryota > Metazoa > Chordata > Amphibia > Anura > Dendrobatidae > Phyllobates > Phyllobates terribilis. Next base: position 453,846,612 of record NW_027362765.1, on the reverse strand, counting down.
TTGTCCTGAAGCAAAGCTATGGAAGGCACAAACGCTTTGTTCGCTTCTAGACCCTAAGGCTTCAGGATTTGCTTTGGCTTTGCGGTGCTGCACTGCTAATCTGCAGCCATTTACAGTACAATACATGTATATGGGGTTTTCAAAATCACATTCGTATGTTGCAGAAAAAAATCTGCATGTAAATGAAAGCATGGTTTGGATTTTACATTCGCAACGCTCTCATTTTTGTGCGGATTTTCATTGCAGATTGGACCCCAGGCTTGGACTGGCCCATAGGAGAACAGGAGAATCCTCCGGTGGGCCCCAGTGTAAGAGTAGGCCACCACCCTCTTATATGAGCAGTACTGGGCACTATATACTTGAATCACTATGCACAGACAATGGCGGCATCTTATTCATTTACAATCTGCCCAGTTCATTGTTGTATAAATTTGTGATTGAGGATAATGTCACATTTGCATGTAGGTGAAAAGCGGGGCCCTGGAGTTGGTTACTGGTGGGCTCTTGGCACCCCAGTCTGACACTGTATGACCCTATTCAATGCTTTGTAATGGAGTAGGGTGAAATCTGGAGGCAAATCTGCAATAAAATGAGCAGGTAATGCACACGAATTCTGCCTCTAAATTTGTTGATGTCCAAATCCACAGTGGAAATTTTCCACAGCATGTGAACATGGTCTTAAGGGACATAAAGCTCCCTTTGCCTTATCTGAGAGGACCAGTACTGGTAATGATGTACCTTTGTTGGAGGCCCCTTTTACATATTTTTCATTGTTGTTTAAAGTTATCCCTATCTAATTGTCTATTTATGAATATATGACACTTTATGAAATTTTATCTCCATTTTACAATTATTTGGATGTGTCATTGTGAGCGGTAGACTGCTGGAAGTTCAGGAAGTTTTGCCCTGCCCACCCAAAATCAGTGACAGGTAAAATACCTAATCACTTACGCGGGAGGGAGTGCATGGTATATAGATTGGGAGCTAATCAGTAACACACTGTACTGTATGTGCTAACATTACAGAAAGGAAATTAGGATACCATATGGAGAAGTTTTGGGAGTAAAGCTGGTCGGCTCATTCGACTGACAGTTATTCCTCCTGACACCCCATATACACGCATGCTCGGTTTGACCAAACATGTACTATATAGGAAAAGGGGTGTAAGCCAATGCCAGACCCCTTTTTTCTGGGAACAAAAAGATTAGGCAGGTTGAAATCCAACAGCCCAATCTTTCTTCCCCAAAGTCAGGACATATATTTATTAAATCATTTTATGGTCCAGCTGAAATTTGCATCTTCTGCGTTATTCGTAGTATCAGGCAGCTGTAAAACGGCAGCATGTTAGCATGTGTAGTATCCCCAGAATCTGTAGATACCTCCTGAATCTGGTGATCTACTGTAAGTTCAGCTCAGTAGATCCCTTAGAGGTTGGAGTATTGTGGTCTTTATGCAGATGCTAAAATGCAGTCTTGTAATGTCCATCCAAAACCAGCCATAGAGGGTCATCGGAATTTGGATCTTAAATCGAGACCTTGTACCAGTGGAGAAGTTGTGTACACTCATACACATATAGCTTTTTTAAACCTGTTTTGGTTTAATTAATTAATCAATTGGTGACAAATTAAAATTTGTTTCAAATCTGGACACATTCCATGGAAAACTGACCTCAGTGCCCACAATTTATTGTTGTTTCAAAAGTCTCATAAATTTTTGACTTTTGAATTAAAGATTCTTTTGCTTTTCTTGATTTATTTGCAGGCCTCTTGTTTAGAAAAGTTCATTGTACTTTGTCCTCCCCTATTAACCAGTTGGCCAATGAAACATGGAAAGGCTTAGTTGTCGTATTTGTAGATTTAATGTTACTTAGACCTTGCTGTGCATATAAGCCCGTCAGCAGAACCTACAGACCCAGCCAATACCCAGGCATTGTTTGGACTGGCCCCATTGTGTAATGAAAAGCTTTTTATGAGATTGGACTTGAATGTTTTTGTGTTTTGTTTTGAGATCTTGTAGGATTTTGTTGACATACTGAAGCTGAATAATAACCTGCATTCCAGTATTTTGCAATAGTCATGTGCTGGATTGCATAGTTTAGTCTGACCCAAACAGGAGAGAATAAATTAGAAACATGTTTCTTCCCCCCTTTTTTATTTATTAAAAAGATAGTCCGTTGGTTGAACGGACTGTTTATAATCACCGTCTCCCCCCTCCAGCTTTATCTGTCAGGATTGGAAATGGTACCATTATTTACAAAAAGCAGCTGCTTAGTTCATCTCTTGGTTTGCTGAGCCTGTCTGCTAGGAACGCATTTCTACTTACTATCCATAAGCTTCCTGAAATATATATATATGTATATATCATTTTACTATAAGTAAAAGAAAATGGGTCGGCCCTACTGGTCACAGAATTTAACCAGATGAAGTATTATATGGAAATGTATGTCACTATCTAAATTCAGAGTAGTTGGATCATAACCACACGTGGTGCTCAACAGATAGTAAGCAGTACCAAGGAATGAACAAGAAAAAAAACTGTGGCACTCACCCCATGGCTAAAAATGTCCTTTATTGCATACCGGACGGAAGATACAGAAAATAAAGGGACTCCGTTTCACGTTGCCAAATGCTTCAACCAGGCTCAGAGCTTAGATGAAGCACTTGGCAGTGTGAAACGGCCATTGCTATTTTCTTTCTATATCTTCTGTACGATATGTAATAAAGGACATTTTTAGCCATGGGGTAAGTGCCACAGTACACATATATCATGTATCAGTTTTCCCCATTAAAATTAGATAACTGGAAATGTTTTTCAGATTTTTTTGTAACATGTGGAGCTCAGAATATCATATACACCTAAGGGAGTAATTCCGATGTACAATAGGAAAAAACAATCTTGGTACAAATATTACCCCAGAAACCCCTCTATACCACCTTGTGGCCTAGTTAACGATACCAGTGGAACAGACTTCCATAGGTTGGATATTACTACTGTGTAAACATGAAGCTTACACCAATGATAGGTCTATGCCTAAAGGCCTATAAATACTGGCCTATAATCGGGTAAGAAGAAAATGTAGGAAAGCTGGTTCCCAATTATCTGCCTTTCAAATTGGCCATCAATCACCCAATGAACAAGCAAAACGATCATTGTCGGGTGTGAGTTTTTTTATACATGCATAATCATTGTTAACGATTGTGTTGATGGGCCAGCAAACAACTGCCGATTGGCTTGCATGTAGCCAATCGGAGGTCTCATAATGGCCTGGATGGCAGATGTGAATGCACCATTACTTTATTTTTTGTATTCGGCAATTGGTAAAGAGCTGTGGCTGTAGGGGATGAGGAGGTTATTGTGGCATTTAGTCCTTAGTGCCTGAGGGTGTCTAGAAGGTCCTTATGCAACATATGAGAAATCCAGTACATAAAATGATGTTCAGATCTTGGGGGGGGGCTCTGCTACAGATTTTGCTTTAGGTCTAAGAGTTCAAATCGCATCAATGTAACTCCGGTCTGTATCAAAATAATGAAGTAAACCTGTCCAAGAAATAGTTCTCGGCTACCAACGTCAATCCCATAGATAGTGAATTGAGTGGCAACGCAAATGCAAGACCATTACTCCATTCAAAAAGGGACTCAGACCACCATTTATGTGATATGTCAGGAAAGGCTGTATGGATAGGTGATAAATGTTTGTGGACAAATCCTTTTAAGCCAAGCTAGGACCATACTAGTTCCTGTAGGACTTATGAAAACACAATGGAGCTAACCAATGAAATTGGTCTAAAGGGACTTTCTTCAGTCCATGCTAAGCTGCTGCCTCTCCTCTCCTGGTTTTACTAACAGCTGGAACAAAAAGTTGCTGAACCTTCAAACTTTTCGTTAGGCTCGCATAGTGAGGTGGCTCCACTAAGCCTCAGGTCCGGGTGGGCACACAGACCCTGGGCATTGATGTAGCAGGCAGGAAGGCATGTGTGGAGCAAGGACTTGAAACACTGGAGACCACAGGAAGACAGGTGCAGAGAGGATGCAGGATGGTCCGAAGCAACAAAGGCAGCAGGTATACAGGGTCAGAGGCAGATACAGACCAGGAGCTGATGGAGGAGCACCTCAAACAAACAGGACTAGGAGTCTTAAAACCTAAACACAGGTGTGTGTCTTAGTGGGCCTTAAATAGGCCTAGACAGATGATATCATGGAGGCATGCCGGGCCATTTGTAAAACCTGATGTGGAGCACAGCAAAGGGCAGCGGCCATAGGGGAAGGTAGTGAAGCCCTGCCGAGCCGAGGCAGGTGTGTAACACTTTTTTTAGTGCATTGCTTCTATTAATATAACATATACTTAAAGGAACATTTCTTTTGGTTTCTTTATTTTTTTCTCCCTTTCATTATTGATGATGCCGGCCTATAAAGCTATAGAGTATTTTTATATTACTATTATCTACAACTTATTTTTTTCAACTGACTGGCACCAATGATTTTGCCTTTAGGTATGCTACAGTTTTCTTATAATGTAGGTTTTGTAAGTTTGTACAGGCATTATTGGATATGAAAACCTCAGTGCTGTAACATATATTGTGGTACTTGCCAATAATTACTTAACATCACCCACTAGTCCTCCCTTCCTGTGCCCTGGAAAATTGGCTCACACGGATCTTACCATACTGAATGCACAACTTGCTTATTACTGTAGCACCAATAAACAGATTCAGAACTGCCAGTTATAACACTACTCCAGCGGTTGGGAACATCATGGTGTTTTGCCTGGAGTTATTGAAGACCCCATTTTACTTGGGCATCCTCCCATTCCCCTGGTAATTCATGTTGTAAAACACAATACACTTTCTTAATGGAAATATTACTGAATAAGGCACAGCAGAAACAATCCTGCCTTTATAAAAGGGCTATTACTGTCGAAGAAACGGTTTCCCTACACTGTTTACCCTGGACTTAGACTTCTTTGCCGCTTTTTATGCTGACAATTTAAAGAGGTCCTTTCATTGGATTTTATCATTTAGACTCCAAATTGTGCCGCTCCACTGATTCCGGAACAGTTTTTCGTATGTGCTCCTCTGTTTCAAAGTTATGCCTCCCACTAATAAAGATGCAAATTCTGCCTTCAACCAACTGGGCGTCTACCACAGTACTTCTCTGTGGGCGGTTGCTTTTTGTCCTCAAACTCTGGAAAATAAAGAAAAACCGTTCCAGAATCAGTGGAGTAGCACCAATTGGAGGATGTTCCCAGTTTAAAAAATCAAGTGAAAGGTTGTCTTTAAGTGATGTTATTTTTGCAAAACCTTAAGTAGGCTCAATGAGATTCAAGGAGAAATCTGCATGAGTGACTTTAAGGCTAGGGTCAGATGGCCGTAGATTCTCTCATCCAAGAGAATCTGGCCGAATATGTATATGACACTCTGATCAGAGTGCCAGCATAATGTGATCAGATGAGAGATTCGGTGCACACTGTGAGGAGAGGATGGAGGAAAAAAATTCTCCATCTTCTCCATCAGTATGCAGAAATCGGACTGCACTCAGATGTCATCCGAGTGCAGTCCAATGATTTCCACGCACTCATTGACTTGCATGGCCAAGTGCTATTCGAATGTCGGATTAAAACTTGCATATGCGCGGCCCCATAAAATAACATTGGTCCGAGTGTGATTCGGACGTGGATGGAAAATACGGTGGTGTGCACCTGGCCTTACAGTCTGACTAATTCAAGAACTGCAAAAATTATCTTTGTCTACCGTTTTAGGTCATATTTTTTCAGTTTCCATTTCTCTACAATTGATAAAAAAAAATTATATTTTAGCTTGTAAAATCAATTAACACAGTCTTAGATCTGCTGATAACGCTTTTGGTGTCGGTGCATGGTACATATTCTGCAAACCCTGCCTTGAGCACCAGGCACTTGCTGACACGATATGCACATTTGTAAGCTCTGTACAAAGTGTTCATGTTGCAGAGAATGCCAGTCTGTCAGCTCATCAGGAGGCAAACCTATCAATTACACATAATCCCTTTAATTACCCTCCTCAATGTTACTGTAGTCTGTTCAAACATGAAAATGTGATGAGAAATTGCAATAAAAATTCTGTATTGTCTGGAAATTTTTCCTATAGAGTACTATGGGAGGGGGGGGGGAGACATGAAGGATTTTTAAAGTTTTCTGGCGTCAAAAAGTCACAAGTTACTTTGTACATCGTTTTTGCTCAACATTTTGAGAATTTTTGCTATTTTACATCAGTCTTGCCTGTTTTGTAAAGTAGGTGTAGTTAGATATGCAAAAAGACTGTAAGCCAAATTTATGACTTGTAACTTTTGAAAATGTCACAAAAAGTTGCACATTTCACTCCAGTTGGATGTGGCATAAAAAGTGGAAAAACTCCTCTAGTCGGAAGTGTTATATCTAAAGATGCGCAAAATTCATCAAACATTGTGTGATACTTTGATAAATTTGGTGCAAATAATGGCAGCGCTGCCACCCACAAAATTGACTTAAAAAATTCCCCTCTTGATGAATTTCTTCTATATCTATTGAATGCATTTTGGATTTCACCTTGCCTTTTGGTGGTGTATGCCTTTTATTTTACGCATCGTTCTGTACTTTTAGTTTCCTTCTAACATTTTTCAAAAGCTGATAGAGGAAATGACTTTTCATTTAGCCATCCTGGGAGTACGAGTGCCAGACATTTGTCAAGGGTCGTCCAGAAGGAGAACAAACACTCTGCCATGTACAGTTAGACAGTGTCTGAACTTCTGATCTCCAGAGAACTGTTCTTTGACAAGTAAATGAAAGATTGAGGCAAAAAAAAATTTCTAAGGTTACATGACCTCAGAGATTTCTAAAGACACAGGACTTCATCAAATTGTAGGGATCAACAAGAAGTTCATATCAGGCCAGAACGTTTCTTGAGCAGAAAGGATCTTAATAGATGGTGGGAACTAGTCTTTTTGAAAATACAACATATGCAAATGAGCGCTCTCCTACAGGGAAGAAAATGATATCTCTAGTGTCACCTCTTTGAGGTGGCTACCTTATAAGTCAGCTCTGACGCTGTGATATCCTTGGTCATGTTACAAGGCTTGTATTGACTTCTAGGGTAGCTACCACAAAACGCTGGCAACAAGATAGTTTTCTCCCTTTGGAAAAGTGCTAATTTGCATGTTTTTGCCATGAAGCACTGCCAATAAGACTGTATAAATATCTGGTCTTATATAAACTAAAAAAGACAATGTAGAAATGCATGTTTGTAGCTTCAGCATAACTATTTGGTATCTCATATACCAGACTGTGGAAGAAGTTTGGAACTTCGAAACATGTTGACTATTAAACTGCATTCCTGGATATTGTTCTCTTCTATTTTCTATACTGGCAGCGCAGAATTAACCCTCATAATCCAATTACCTGTTTTCATTTGCCATTTTGAGCATTTTTCTCTGATTTCACTTACGGTACTTTCCTGTTTTTTTTCTTAAGGTCTCCATACGCATTTCTAAAATTAGCCAAACCCAATATTGATGGGATCTTCCAACAATCCAATATGTATGGGGGCCTCTTGACGCTCCCCCGACATCATCTATCTATAAGACTAAAGCAGATTGAATTGTAACGCCTGACTCTTTAAGGAGATAAGCCGCCTCCAGAGCTGCCGGCAACACGGTTCTCATCTCTACCATTTGAACAGGGAGTGAAATGCCCCGGTGTAAGGAGGAGTAGGGAGAGCTAGCTGTCAGCCGAACGATCGTTTGGCCAACATCTATCTAATGTGTACGTGGTTCTTTAGATGATGTGGTAAAATAAGTGGTTGAAGTATTTTTCAGTCACAGATTCTATCTTTTCGAGGACGAGAGCCAATGCACAAGAGGTAGATTTCGGCCAAATAATCATTTGGTCCACAGCTACCATTCTACTCATGTTCTCATGTAGATTGGCCAGACACCTCTGACTTCATTTATCTCCATGTGACAAAGGACCTGGTATATTGAAATTTATTTTGGGAGACTATTTTGTCTGCCCTTTTGCACATTAGACCATTGGCTGGTCGTAATAGATTAAGGTGACATCTATCTACTCTGTAAAAAATGGAATATACAGAACCCTACTTTATTTTTCTTAATAAAAGTGTGGTCCATCTGTCCTCCAGTTCCTACATTATCAGCCTCTTTCTCTTTTAATCTCATTCGTAGTAGTATCTAGAGAGGTAAGGGATGTAAATCTGTAGGAATGTTAATAAATTTGGAACTTTTGGTGCATCTGTTTATAAACTGTACCTACAAAGTGACCCCCAATTAATCTGTGTCCTGCCTCCATCTATTCAGAACCAGTGCATGTCCCCTTTTAATTGCATCATAAATATTGTTATCATTGCACAAATGGGAATTATTATCTATTAGACATGGGTGGAAAGTGATTGTCTACAGCTCAGATCCAAATAGGGTATTTTTCTGGACCATTGGGGTACAGGTATTGTCAGAGCTTGGGCTTACTGGAGAAGCATAGAAATTCTGACTCCAGGAACCTTCTCTTACTGGACATCCTCTGTCGGTCAGCTCATTTTGGTCCATGAGTCATGGACACCATTAAGTAGCTATATATTATCAGTTAAACATGATCCAGTCATTTTACCTGATTTATGAATCACCAGTATGACTCTAAGGTTCGCAATGTTCCAGACATCCAATTCTTAGTAGAAATATATTAAATCAAGCATAAAAGATTCCTGCAATCAAGAATATGCTGATGTTCTGCTTGATTAACCCCATTGTTCATAGCTGTTACTGTCAGTTGAACAGGCCACACACATGACACAGAGGCATAGAAGATACTATCTATCCCTGTAGTGATTACAACCTAGAATATGTATTCTATTTATCAACTGTTTTGTGCATTTCTTTAACCACACTGTTCATACACACTGGATATCTGATCTCTGAACAATTGTTCATCCGATTCCTTCATACACAGAAATGCTCGGCTTGGCCACCGAGTGTTCCTGTATTCTCTGTTAAGGCTCACTCACATGAGTGTATACATCGGACGAGTGCCATCCGATGTGTTATTCTGTGGGACAGTCCTGATCACCTTTTTTTTTTTCTCATACCAATTCGGCATGAGAGAAAAAATCGCAGCATGCTGCAATATAAAGCACATATCGCGTGACACGCACCCATGCTAGTGGAAAAATCATCGGACTGCACTCAAACAATGGAGAAGATGGAGACATGTTGTTCTCCATCTTCTCATTTGTACTACTATTCTCAAATGTAAGAGAATCGGATCACACTGAGCTGACAGTCTGATCAAAGTCGGATCAGAGTCTCATTACCATAGTTGCTCGTGTGACCGTAGCCTCAGAGTTCCGCTGCGAAAATAATCAAACAAAAGGATCTGCCATAAAAAATTCCAATGGCCGGATCCTTTTCTGTCAGGGGAGAAGTGGCAAGCCCCGTACACATTAGGTGGTCTGCCGATCCCACTGAAATCGGTGGGTACGACCGGCTTTTATCTAATGTTTATGGGGGCGTAAAAGTACACACAAAAGGTTCTGGAATTGTAGATATTTCTGTCTATAGGGTTATGTTTTTGTCATCTATGTCTAAATGAGATTGGTCCATTACAATAATATCAGAACACATGACATTGGAAATGATAGCAGACGGTCCAGTGCTCTTATTTGGCAGCAAGGCTATACATAGATGATTCTTTTCCTAGCAATATCTAGATAATGTACAAAAGTGTTGAAGGAAAGATGTATGATTTGTGCAGTAAATCTTGATTCTTCTCTGACATTATTACACAATGCTCAGCAAGACAATTCTATGAGGCCCTTTTTTATTCGGCTCTTTTACTGATGTCAATAAAGTTCGGCTAATCCTAAAAACAGATGTCCCCCGCTGACTGTTGGATGCATTAAATCCACCACTAATAATGCTGGAGCCGGCTTGTTTCCCACTGGTCCTAGGAGGAAAGCAATGGCTCTAGAGGGTAAATTATTGCAACACAGGCTTTATTCTTCACGTGACTAGAACTACAGATAGCTGGAAGGTATTTTCTGCAGTCGCTATGAACTCACATCTGTTGAGCAGGCCTTCTCAGGTTAGGAAAGTAAATAGTTAGGAAAGAAAGTCCTGATTCCAACTCATTCTGTGAAAGATTGGGGCGTGTGATGGGAATTGGTGCTTAGAAGGTGCTAATCCGGCATGGTTGTAGTTATCATCAATCCGCGGCAAGAATTCCGAGTTATTTGGATGATAAGTGGAGTAGATCAGCTCTGTAAATGTTAGTTGGGAAATCCATAAACTTGTTGGTAAACCCTGGAAAAATAAATTATAGGAAAATAAAATGGATGCATCTGCTAATAAACATACAGTTTGGATTTCATTACCTAAATAACCAGATCAAACGGTTTACCTTGAAGGAGAATATAAATCGAGAAGCCCAGCTGAATACACAGTCTCTGGTTTAACTGTACATCCGTCAGCTATACTATATTACTTTGCTTCAAGGCGAAAACCTGGAGATCCTAATCATCTTATTGCATTTCAAAAGTTCTTCCTATGCTTGAAATAATCATCACTTAAGGAAGAAGCTTCTTTTGGAGATTGTTAGGTCTAGGACCTTGTGGAAACGAGAATAGTATAGACATCATAAACATATTTGATATTTTTCATTAAGAATTCATTTATTCCACTAGTTAAAAAAAAGGGTTATAGCTTTTCATTCAACTGGGTTGTGGATAAACATGACCGTGTATGGCTAACTCGTTCCATCCTACCATCCATCCGATAAGATCCTCTGCCCTCTCCCCATACCCTTCCATTTATAGGTAATAATACACTTGAGACAGGTGTATTATTACCTATAATATATTTAATATTTAAATACTGAACATTATGGGGAGGGAAGGTCCTTGAAGCTCCAAGATCTGGCACATTTAAAATCCAAGTGATTTCCAATCTGATTATCCTTTACCCTTTGCCGCGACCCCCAGCTCAAGGGCACCACACCACCATCAGTGGTAAAAGAACGCCTCCACTGGCTCCCAGGCTACACCCCGTCCAGAGCCCCATTAAGTGCCAGATCAGCCGACCATAATTCCATCCTGAAGGGAATCATCCATATAAATTCCCCCCATAATAAATTCCACCAACTCTAAGGACACCCCCCCTCCCCCCCGCCCCAGCCACTATGACTTAATTACAAACTAGGTAACAAGATATCTATAACTGCATATATATATATATACAATAAAGACCAAAAGTTTGGACACACCTTCTCATTTAAAGATTTTTCTGTATTTTCATGACTATGAAGATTGTACATTCACACTGAAGGCATCAAAACTATGAATTAACACATGTGGAATTATATACTCTTGATGAGCTTCAAGAGGTAGTCACCGGAAATGGTCTTCCAACAATCTTGAAGGAGTTCCCAGAGATGCTTAGCACTTGTTGGCCCTTTTGCCTTCACTCTGCGGTCCAGCTCACCCCAAACCATCTCGATTGGGTACAGGTCTGGTGACTGTGGAGACCAGGTCATCTGGCGTAGCACCCCATCACTCCCCTTCTTGGTCAAATATCCCTTACACAGCCTGGAGGTGTGTTTGGGGTCATTGTCCTGTTGAAAAATAAATGATGGTCCAACTAAACGCAAACCGGATGGAATAGCATGCCGTTGCCAGATGCTGTGGTAGCCATGCTGGTTCAGTATGCCTTCAATTTTGAATAAATCCCCAACAGCGTCACCAGAAAAGCACCCCCACACCATCACACCTCCTCCTCCATGCTTCACGGTGGGAACCAGGCATGTAGAGTCCATCTGTTCACCTTTTCTGCGTCGCACAAAGACATGGTGGTTGGAAACAAAGATCTCAAATTTGGACTCATCAGACCAAAGCACAGATTTCCACTGGTCTAATGTCCATTCCTTGTGTTCTTTAACCCAAACAAGTCTCTTCTGCTTGTTGCCTGTCCTTAGCAGTGGTTTCCTAGCAGCTATTTTACCATGAAGGCTTGCTGCACAAAGTCTCCTCTTAACAGTTATTGTAGAGATGTGTCCGCTGCTAGAACTCTGTGTGGCATTCACCTGGTCTCTAATCTGAGCTGCTGTTAACCTGCGATTTCTGAGGCTGGTGACTCGGATAAACTTATCCTCAGAAGCAGAGGTGACTCTTGGTCTTCCTTTCCTGGAGCGGTCCTCATGTGAGCCAGTTTCTTTGTAGCGCTTGATGGTTTTTGCAACTGCACTTGGGGACACTTTCAAAGTTTGCCCAATTTTTCGCACTGACTGACCTTCTTTTCTGAAAGTAATGATGGCCACTCGTTTTTCTTTACTTAGCTGCTTTTTTCTTGCCATAATACAAATTCTAACAGTCTATTCAGTAGGACTATCAGCTGTGTATCCACCAGACTTCTGCACAACACAACTGATGGTCCCAACCCCATTTATAAGGCAAGAAATCCCACTTATTAAACCTGACAGGGCACACCTGTGAAGTGAAAACCATTTCCGGTGACTACCTCTTGAAGCTCATCAAGAGAATGCCAAGAGTGTGCAAAGCAGTCATCAAAGCAAAAGGTGGCTACTTTGAAGAACCTAGAATATAAGACATATTTTCAGTTGTTTCACACTTTTTTAAGTATATAATTCCACATATGTTAATTCATAGTTTTGATGCCTTCAGTGTGAATGGACCATTTTCAAAGTCATGAAAATACAGAAAAATCTTTAAATGAGAAGGTGTGTCCAAACTTTTGGTCTGTACTGTATTTATATATATATTGTAAATCAAATGAAAATACAAGGGTAGGTGGGTGGGACTGTTCACAATAGGATAACCCCTGTAATGGCTCCTTTTCCTGCACTTTTTCCCTTTCTACCCCCTTTCGTTACTCCACCCCCCTTTTTTCTATCCAATGCCCTAGCCCTAATTCAAAATCCCTATACTCTCCAGGCCCAATCACAGTCATGCGGGCCTTTTGCTACAAGTACGGCTCCGGCCCTTTCTTTAGCTTGATGAAGGTCTGATTTCTGAGACCTCCACTGATCACTATATGCATAATCCTCATTCTGTAACCTTCTAGCAGTTTTCATGATAACCAACTGTCCATTCTGACAATTGGTGAGAAAACCAACATTCTTCATGTCTACCTCTTTCAGAACCACAAAAGGACTAATTTTAGTTAAGAATTACTTTAGTACGGGAATAGGTAAGCTGCCATGAGGTGGCCATACGTATTGATCATTGATTGATGAACCAGGCTGCAAGACCAACTGAGCATATATGGGGGTGAGAAGGACCTAACTTTTCGATCCTTTTGTGTCCTGCAGCAGCCTGCTACTCTCCTATGGAGAACACATACAAAGACTTTGTTGAACGTTCATATATATGGGGAAGGAATAGCCGTCAACCAAACAAGGGTTTAGCCAACAGCTATCTGAAGTGTAGGGCGAGATTTACACCTTTATATAGGTGGTACATCAATACATGCCTTACTACATCCATGTAATAGAAGATACTTTGCAAACTTATGGCCAGTCTTTATGTAAAGTTGCCTATACACATTATTATTATTATTATATTACATAACTATCACCCAATGATAGCTGATGGCTATCAATGCTGTTTACATTCTGCTCGGGTGAGCATTTGTGTGATTCAATGAGGAAAAGGGGAATAACCTGCTGCCATATAACTCCAGCAGCTTATCTCTACTGAGAACAAACGGATCGGGTGTTTACATTTCTTTTTCCTTTTATCTCCAAGATTATCTGCCCATAGAAGTCGTGAGGCTCCCATACGTACAGTGGTGGCACCCCTGCAATTCTGTCAGATAATACTCAGTTTCTTCCTGAAAATGATTGCAATCACAAATTCTTTGGTATTATTATCTTCATTTAATTTGCTTGCAAGGAAAAAACACAAAAGAGAATGAAGCAAAAATCAAATCATTGCTCATCTCACACAAAACTCCAAAAATGGGCCAGACAAAAGTATTGGCACCCTCAGCCTAATACTTGGTTGCACAACCTTTAGCCAAAATAACTGCGAACAACCGCTTCCGGTAACCATCAATGAGTTTCTTACAATGCTCTGCTGGAATTGTAGACCATTCTTCTTTGGCAAACTGCTCCAGGTCCCTGATATTTGAAGGGTGCCTTCTCCAAACTGCCATTTTGAGATCTCTCCACAGGTGTTCTATGGGATTCCGGTCTGGACTCATTGCTGGCCACCTTAGAAGTCTCCATTGCTTTCTCTCAAACCATTTTATAGTGCTTTTGGAAGTGTGTTTTGGGTCATTGTCCTGCTGGAAGACCCATGACCTCTGAGGGAGACCCAGCTTTCTCACACTGGGCCCTACATTATGCTGCAAAATTTGTTGGTAGTCTTCAGACTTCATAATGCCATGCACACGGTCAAGCAGTCCAGTGCCAGAGGCAGCAAAGCAACCCCAAAACATCAGGGAACCTCCGCCATGTTTGACTGTAGGGACCATGTTCTTTTCTTTGAATGCCTTTTTTTTTTTCCTGTACACTCTATGTTGATGCTTTTTCCCAAAAAGCTCTACTTTTGTCTCATCTGACCAGAGAACATTCTTCCAAAACGTTTTAGGCTTTCTCAGGTAAGTTTTGGCAAACTCCAGCCTGGCTTTTTTATGTCTCGCGGTAAGAAGTGGGGTCTTTCTGGGTATCCTACCATACAGTCCCTTTTCATTCAGACGCCGACGGATAGTACGGGTTGACACTGTTGTACCCTCGGACTGCAGGGCAGCTTGAACTTGTTTGGATGTTAGTCGAGGTTCTTTATCCACCATCCGCACAATCTTGCGTTGAAATCTCTCGTCAATTTTTCTTTTCCGTCCACATCTAGGGAGGTTAGCCACAGTGCCATGGGCTTTAAACTTCTTGATGACACTGCGCACGGAAGACACAGGAACATTCAGGTCTTTGGAGATGGACTTGTAGCCTTGAGATTGCTCATGCTTCCTCACAATTTGGTTTCTCAAGTCCTCAGACAGTTCTTTGGTCTTCTTTCTTTTCTCCATGCTCAATGTGGTACACACAAGGACACAAGACAGAGGTTGAGTCAACTTTAATCCATGTTAACTGGCTGCAAGTGTGATTTAGTTATTGCCAACACCTGTTAGGTGCCACAGGTAAGTTACAGGTGCTGTTAATTACTCGAATTAGAGAAGCATCACATGATTTTTCAAACAGTGCCAATACTTTTGTCCACCCACTTTTTTAGGTTTGGTGTGGAATTATATCCAATTTGGCTTTAGGGCAATTCTTTTTGTGTTTTTTCATTGAAGACAAATTAAATGAAGATAATAATACCAAAGAATTTGTGATTGCAATCATTTTCAGGAAGAAACTGAGTATTATCTGACAGAATTGCAGGGGTGCCACCACTGTATTGAGAAATCTTCAGATTCAGACAAATTTAATATAATGTGTATTAGGGTCCTAAAGGGAATCTGTCACCAGGTTTTTGCTATGTAATCTCAGAGCAGCGTAATGTAGAGACAGATATCGTAATTCCAGTGATGTGTCACTTACTACACTGTTTGCTGCAGTTTTCATAAAATCACAGTTTTCTCTACTGTAGATCTTGCAGTTCTCTGAATGCTGAGCTCTGTATAACCCCGCCCACATCACTGATTGGGAGCTTTCTATGTGTACTGTGCATAGGTAGAAAGCTGCCAATCAGTGGTGGGGACAGGGTTATACAGAGCTCATGAATATGGAGGACTACATGGCAACAGGTTTACTTGTGATAATCTCCTTCTGATAAAAAAGTGATTTTACCAAATCTACAGTAAGTAGCCCAGTAAGTGACACATTACTGGAATCAGGTTCTCTGTCTCTACATCATACTGCTCTCATATTGGGTGGCAAAAACCAGATGAAAGATTCCCTATAAGAGGAATCTTTTCTTCCATGCCAAGGTGTGTCAATTTCTCAATTTTTACTAGGCACAGCGTCAAAAGATCTACATGCATTGACCTAGAAATGGGCAAGTTCATGTATACTGTATATACAAGCCCCTGTACGTGTAAATATCTGCCTGAGTGTTGTCCTGGAAAATGCTTTGCTGGACTTTCCCCCCATCTTTCTCTCGCGCTCTTTTTCCACTTAGTGAGGCACATTAAGCTGCCCACATTTTGGAATGAGGAGCTGCAATTGATTTCGTAATCCTCATGTATCGTCTGAGATTAATTATTTTTCAAGAGAGGGTAAAAAAAAAAAGAAGAATTTGCAGAAAAAAATTTCAGGAGAAAAATAATATATAGTGTGTGTTGTGTCAAATGAGGACAGTATTATTAGCATGCTGAAGCAGTAGTTTTCCCTTAGCCATACAGAAAATAAGCGGTTCCAGTCATTTTTGGCAGCCAGTTACCGGCCATAATCACTATCAGACAAGGTACTGAAAATAAAATGGTGATATTTGAGAGTTTGGGGATTTTTTTTTCTCCCGGCTGGCCTCTTATTGAGAATCTTTTGCGTAGAACAGAGCTTTGGCATCAGCCATACGTATTAATTCTTTGTTCCATAAAATAATCGTGTAAACTTAACAGACATTTCGAATGGACACAACCTCGCCAACCCCTCTCAAGGAAAATGCAGAAAGATGCCACCGCTGGCTATAGAATAGATTATACTGTCGTATCAGGATTCTAGGAAAGCCTGGCGCTCAAAGAGTTTTATGGGCTCAATGGATAGAAATAGTTTTCTGAACCAAACTATGAGGTCTGTTGTAGGGTTGGGCTTCAGTTTTTGCTTCAAAACTTGGAGCTAGATTCCTTTTTTCCTCCCTGCTGTTATAACAGCTCAGCACAGCCGGACTTAAGCTCTCCTGGGTAATTTGAAGCCGGGTAAGGCAACTTTCGTTCTTTCAAAGTTTTCTATACTACAACTTTCATGCGTCCCACTGAGAAGCGGATTCTTGAGCTCTATTCTCTTAGAGGGGGCCTACTTTATCTTCATTTTAACAGATATGTTGGGCACTTGACTTTGTGGCGGTTACTGATTAATTTCACCCCCTCTCCCCCAGCACAACCCCTTTAACACAGGCATCTATTCCTTAAAAATTAACAATTGAGAATTTCTTGCTAGAGACTCACACATTGCATCTAAAAAATGTGTACTTGGATGGAGTCCGTGTGTACATAGAGTATAATTGAAGAGACTAGAGAAAAAAGCGGCGTATACCAGGTTCTGCCAAAAAGTGTAGGAGATAGGTCCATGTGGACAATTTATTCATACAACGCGTTTCGGAGCCGATTCGACTCCTTCCACATCCACTCTCCTTTTCTTGGCAGTGCCCGGGATACGCCGTTTGTTTCTCTAGTCTCTTCAATTTCTTCCTCACCACGCTGTCGATCAGCAGCTAGAGCAGCTGCTTCCCATTGCTCCTCATCGCGTTCCACGGCACAACACACGGTAATCTCCACCAGCCTATTTACTTGCCATTGCGGTATCACACATGGAGCCCCCTTTTCCTTTCTTTCGTACATTAAGTATAAGGCCTCATTCACATGTCAGTGTTTTTTTCATCAGTGTGTCAGGTTTTACCTTCCGAGTTTGATCAAAGTTTCATCGTTTTTTCTCGGTTGAGAAACAAAACAAGCCAAAAAGTTTCTCTATCTTCTTTATCTAGCAGTCTGTGAAAAACAAACAGCGCTCAGATGGCATCCGAGTATTGTGCGATTTTTTTTCGCGAACCCATACACTTGCATTGCCGAATTTGATCCGATACTTCAATCAAGATCGGACATGTCTCTGCGATTTTGCGTTGCCCACAAAAAATCATGGACATATGAACAGCCCCATAGACTCTTATAGGTAAGAGTGCTATTTGTGAAAAACATGCAGAGCACTCATGGGAAGAAAACTGACGTGTGAATGAGCCCTAAGGCTGTTTACACAATAGTTGTACTGCTTCTTTTCAGGGTTTATTTCTCCATACAACCAAACTTAAATCATCATAGGGTCCTCTGCTGATCTACAATTGGTGTATGGGAAACTGCCAGGGGCACTATCGTTGTATTATAGACCCTAAAATATATTATTAAAGTGCAATTCGATGTGAGCGATAATCTGTGAAGGGTTTGTAGTAATTCTTGTTCACAATTACCCTCCAAAATAAATCACCTAACAAAGATGCAAAATGCTAATTTATCATGTGATAGGCTTGATTTGATTCTGCCGACCAAAACAATATGGCAGCATATTGCCCCTTGTAAACTGCATGGGGACAGAACAATTGTATTAACAATTGATAAGACGCTATGATTGCTCATCAGCCAGTGTAGACAGGCCAGTAAACATGGCCAAACAGCTTGTTATATAGTCGATTGGTGCTCATTAAAGCTGAATTTTTTGGACAAAATCATCAAGTCTAAATACACCATTATACCCTTGTAAAATCGGCCTTAGAAGTGTTTTAAAAAAGTTAAAAAGTCTCTTTACAGAATGACGATACATTTTGCCATAGCATCGATAGAAACCTTATGTCACAGATCTACCTCTCTGGACCCGATATCTCCTCCCTACTAACCAGAATCCCACAATGTCTGTCCGCTATTTCATCCTTCTTCTCTGACAGATTTCTAAAATTTAACATGGACAAAACTGAATTCATCATCTTTCCACCGTCTCTCTCAAACTCAATGGCTGCCCACTCTCCCCAGCCTCGGGTAACCCTGAACTCTAATCTCTCCAAACCCTTTCCACTTCCTGCCTACTCCAACTCAAAAATATCTCCCAGACCCGCACATTCCTCAACCATGAATCTTCAAAAACACTAGTGCACGCCCTCCTCAACTACTGCAACCTCCTGCTCTGTGGCCTCCCCTCTAACACTCTCGCACCCCTCCAATCTATCCTAAACTCTGCTGCACGACTAATCCACCTGTCCCTCCGCTATTCGCTCTCCTCTCTGTCAATCTCTTCACTGGCTCCCCATTACCCATAGACTCCAGTTCAAAACCCTAACCAGGACATACAAAGCCATCCACAACCTGTCTCCTCCATAAATCTGTGACCTAGTCTCCCGATACATACCTGCAGACAACCTCCGATCCTCACAAGATCTCCTTCTCTACTCCCCGCTTATCTTTACTTCCCACAATCGCATACAAGATTTATCCCGTGTATCCCCCTATTCTGGAACTCTCTACCCCAACACATCAGACTCTCGCCTACCGTGGAAACCTTCAAAAGGAACCTGAAGACCCACCTCTTCCGACAAGCCTACAACATGCAGTAACCCTCGCTCCACCATATCGCTGCACGACCAGCTCTGTCCTCACCTACTGTATCCTCACCCATCCGTTGTAGACTGAGCCCTCGCGGGTCCTCGCTCCTCCTGTACGTTTTATGCCTCCTACATATAGTTCTTTGTCATTGATCAAGCTGGTGTTTTTTTAATGACATATGCAGGATAGCGCGAACACAAGATCCAGATGCTGCATTATTTGGGTTTGTGCACATTCACTAGGTGTGGCAACATTTTTTGAGGATCAATAATAGGGCTCCATGTGGCCTCCATATGTCTCTTATTTGATGCTGAGGTTATTTTTTTTTTTTTTTTTTTTTTTTTAAGTCTGTGACATTTTATAAAGAACTGTGGCATTGACATGAATTTTTGGACTCCCTATGTATAAGTATTCTCCTCCAGAAGCATTTCTTCTAGGGGGAATTATCTCTGTACTTACACAGTCTAACAGATCCCATACAGAAGCGCATGAAGGTTGTTTAGCTCCATACTGTAGACATACTTGCCAACGGTCCAGAAGACCCACAGAAAAAAATGGAAAATTTCCTGTGCACACCCCAAAGTTTTGCAGCACTTCCGGAAAGCGTCTTGTACATGAAGCTGGGCCACTAGATCATCAGATGGAGCCCCAACAACAGGCTACTTTTGGTTTTGTCAGTAAGTTTATTTAGTTAGCCACAATTTCCAGAATTCATTTTCAGTGTGTGATGTAATCTGTTATCTCTAGGCATGCACGGCACAAATAACTTCAGCCAAGCGCAAGATAACTATGGAAGCAAATACATATAGGTCTGCAAATATTATTTCATGTACAATTAACATGATCGTTTTGTACATTAACCAGGGGTACTGGTATACGGCTTAAGAAAATCATGTCAGATGAACTTTACCACCCTCACAGATGACAGTCATTTTCCTTCCCATGTGCTGGTATTACATCATTCCAACCCAATCAGTTCCACTCCTTGCACTTCACCTATTGGGAATTCATTTTTTGCAGATGCTCTTAACCAAATCTGTTCCATGAAAATTCTGTGCCTCAAAAGGAAAAGTGACATAGATTAGGTAGACCCTTTATTTCCTCTGAAATAGTCATGTTTCATGAACACGTACCCCAATTACTATGTACGTATAGCTCAGTTTTCGACTAATGTTTGAACATAAGTGACTGAACACAAAGTGAACAAAAGTATCCTATTTCTTGACTTTTCAGTGATCCGTGGCAACTTATCCTCTAAATTATAATGAAGCTAGTTCATAATTATAACCTCATGGAAGCATCATGTATAGTTGATACAAAGAGCCTCCGGAGGACCCAGCACCTTGATTTCAAATCGACACTCTGTAATGCTTTGTTTCCCCTGTGGAGGCACTGCAGGGCAATTAAACACTTTTTGTAAGATTCCCACACAGGTACCAGCCAATCTCTTCAATTCCCAGCAGCAGGACATTTTTTGAGTGACTTTATTTTGGAGACTCTCTTAATAAATATTCGTTGTTAAATGGAGGGAACCCCATGGATCACTTGTGGAAAAGCCGATGCATGCGCCACAATGCACATGAACAAAATTTTTGATTAGTTTGGCCACCAGATAAAAATCTTGAAATGTTGGTGAGATTGGGGCTCTTCCTCTCTCTTCATTTACTCCATTCATTCCCTGTTGATGAATATGACGAGGTGGTTTGTTGGACCTGATTTCTAAAACCCTAACCGCTTTTCCCGACACATTGAAATTGGAAAAATTGCTGCTGGCTTGGGCTTTATAAATAAGGTGTTTGACCTGAACGCCATATTTTTCCATATATTTATACTATGGAATATTGATTATTCTTCTCCATGTGAAGGAAAGAAAACCTTATTTGAGGCAATGTTGCTCAGGGACTTTACAAGTCCTCAGGGTGAGATGCAGATGACTTGTTTAAGTCTTCTGTGTATTTCTACCTGACAATGGCATACGGCAGATTCTGCTTTGCTCATTATGATCGTGATTCATTACCTCATGCAGTCAGTTCACATCCATGCCAAGAAACGTGAAGGGAGTGAAATGGACATTCCTTAACCTGCACTGAGTTGCCAACATAGGAGAGCCAAACTTAGTACAGGAATGTTTGCCAAAGCCATTAAAAGTTGGGATTTTTTTATTTGTTAATTGTTAGGATCTTATTAAAGTATAGCTATAGTTACCACTGTTAACCCTCCAGTCACTTCTGTGTTATCTACAGATCTAATTGACTGTTTGAGCTAGTAATTTACAAGCTAAAGGGGTTATTCAACATTTGAGAAAAAATAATAGCAGCAAATGTTCTAAAATAATAATTAAAAAAAATACTTATTTAATCACCCACTGATCTAGCGCAGCGATGGGAGTCATGTGCCAGTAGCGCAGCATATGACGATGATAGGACATATGTTGCTCGTGCTACTGTGAGTAGCCTGCGTGGCCTAAAAGTGCTACCATGTCCTGCAGCGTCTCCAGACGTGTCTCCCATAGAACATATTTGGTCAGCAATTGTAATGGGAGCTGCCAGCAGTGGATCTTGATGATTTGTCTAAATGTATTCAGCGAATCGGAACATTCCCCAGGCAAGTGCAGGGATTTCATTGAGTGGCACTTATACTTGATACAGAATAAATTGAGATGCTTTTAAAATTTTGTTTCCTTTTTTCCATCATTTGCATATCATTACCATGTCTATCCATCCTATGATTTCCATAATCCCACGACTTTTCCTTCTTGGTGTTGCAATTTCAATGTTGAGTGTATTATCTGATAAAGATGATCCAGTCATTTTACCTGATTTATTAATCACGAGTATGACCCTAAGGTTCGTCATGTCCCAGATATTTAGTTTCAAGTGGAAATATATTAAATCAAGCTGAAAAGATTCCCGCAACCAAGAGTATTCTGATGTTCTGCTTGATTAACCCCATTGTTCTTAGCTGTTATCTGGTCAGCTGAACAGGCCACACACATGACACAGAGGCATAGAAGATACTATCTATCCCTGTAGTGATTACAACCTAGAATATGTATTCTATTAATCAACTGTTTTGTGCATTTCTTTACCCACATTGGTCATGCACATTGGATATCTGATGGCTGTAAGCTCGTTTTCCGACACCTACATACCCAGCAATGCTCGGCTCGGTTGCTGAACGCTCCTCTGTTCTCTGAGAGATCCACTGACAGACAAAACCATTTGCAGTTGAAGTACAGCAGCCTGTATTTTTCAATGGTCCAATAGGGATGTTCTCCAGCACCAAAGGAAAGTAGTTAAAACTTAGCCTTTAATTATATAGGATAAAAAATTTGACAGAATGTGCACATATTAAAAAAACCTATAATGCTTACGCCTTTCGGGTAGAAAAATCCTTATTCATAGTTTATTCAAATGAGCTATGATTAAGAGTTTTTATTCCCAAAACGATATGCATTATGATTGAGATCTATTTGACCCGAAAGCCAGACCAGTGTCTACTCCATGCACCACACCCAGACCACAGACTGTCTATCCTGGAAGTTCTGGGGATACTTATCTGTAACTCAGGAGTGGTGAGCTGAATTGACAATTTTTCTATTTTTTGTATTTGGCCTGTATCTTTATTTCCCCCCAATAACATCTGTCCCGGCTTAGTTGAGATGTCCCATTATACATTAGATGGATGGCCCAACCATCTGAAATAGGTGAGTTTGGATTAATCTAATATGTATATGGGAGCCTCTAGACTGAAATTGTCCTGTCTGTGCTTACATGCTGGATGAAGTTTGGTGGAGAAAAAAACATTCTTGGGTTCACTCTCAGACCAGTATCTTTCCAGCACCGGTGTCTATCCTTCACAATAAGTATGCGTGCTCAAAGAGATTTTCTATCAGGTCCTACAAGCCTTCAAAGCTACAACTGCTACATTTCAGGGATCTTTTCCTGCATTCTGATATTGTCTTTGATGTCAGATCAATATTTACATGGGTGGAAAACAAATTAGAATCCTTAATTCGCTATATGCAAATTACCTAAAACTAATTCGGCAGGGTGTCCCTTCTCCAAGATTAATCCGGCCTCCAATGCTGTATTCACACTTATTCACTCCTCTTCACACAGTCTTGACAATTCTTGGGTCACTGAATATTTCATGCATGCGCTCAACGTCCTCCACCAACCTTCCTTCCTGAGCATGTGCAGTGCAGGCAGGGAGAGTACACATGCTCAGGAAGGAATACTCGGGAATAACACCGCGCACATGCTCGAGATTGGAGTGAGGCAAAAATTATGTAGACCGTAGAGGAAGACATCCCAAAGGGAACATGATTACAGTGACTGAGGACAGAATTGTTTGAAGAAGTGACGCCTCCCAGATTAGTCCTAGGTCATCTGCATATGGCCAGTGATGGAATATTCAGTAACTTGTTTTACCACAAATGTTCATCAGGTTAGAATGCAGGATGAGGGCTCTAAAATGTAGTAGTGGCAGTTTTCAGGGCTTGGATGACCTGATAGGTTCCCATTAACAGTGCTAGTACATTGGACATCAGAACTTTGTACAAGGAGAGCAGAACTCTTAGTAGTATATATATCATCGTAAGCAGTATTATCTACCTCATCTGCCACATTTATATTTCGTTGATTTATTTTTGGAGATGCAATTAAAAAAACTTAAAGCTTTTACTGTGTCTTAGGTGATATGGACCAGCTTCCCCTTTTGCACTCTCTTTAACGTGGGCTAGTGAATTAGGCCAAACTATGTTTTCACCATAGCCACAGGCTGTCCTGTTACATATTTTCTACATTTTCAGGGGGTATTTCTATACCGATGTGCATTATCTTGATGACATCTTTATGCTGATGGATGTAAATACTTTTATGCCTAAAAATGAAAAAAGTATTCTCGGAGTGATACCTTTATTGGCTAACCAGAAAATATATATATGCTAGCTTTAAAAGTCTTAATACAAAAAGGTAATTTCAAGGACAGAGATAGAAAAATTTGGGAATTCAAACTGATAAGAATTTTCAATTCCTTGACAATAGGACTCAATTTAACAAATAGATTTATGATTCACTACATGGACACAACTCACACCTCCACCAGACTAACTAAAGATAATTAAACATTCCCAATGAGGAAAAACCCTAATTTGATTTCCTTCGCTTATCATTAGGAGGCATCACCCCTTACACCTCATGAACAAATGTCCTGCTGTAATATCTCTTAAATGTTGTGCCTTCTTTTGTCTTATTAATTCATTTGTAATCCCGCCTGAAGAAGGAGCTTACATATATATTTTCTGGTTAGCCAATAAAGGTATCACTCCGAGAATACTTTTTTCATTTTTAGGCATAAAATTATGTTTCTTGCTAACACGGTAGCACAATATGACTTTGTATTGTACATTATGCTGATGGATGATATGAGTATGAGCAAATTAATTTTGAAGATTATGGTGCACAGTAGACTGGTCAGGGTCCAACTAAGCAGCCTCTGTGCCGTGACGTGCCGGAATGTGGCAAAACTCTATTCAGCATGGTTTACAAATGAACGGTTTGAAATTTTTTATTTTAATGGCCTCTTGGCAGTCACTACTAGAGACCCTGCCCTTACTCTATGCTATTTTTTTTAACACTCCCAACAGAGGCGGACATGTCATTGGCACAACCTGTGCTACTGCACTTGGGCCCAAGACGTTTTCCACATTCAAAACAGGTGGAATTGTGCATTATGATGAACTATTGAGATGCAAAGTGCCCATATATTGTTCTTGCACAGGGGCCCTTTTCTGTCTGCATCTGCCAGTGCGCCTCATACATGGTTTTGGGAACACTTGGCAGTCAAGATTTCTTTCTGTAGTCATGTTCAATGTAACAGTACTTTCTAAAAGACTTGACAGGGTAAAAGGGTGGGGATTCTAGATGTTTGGATATATAGTAATAAATATGCTGTCTTAGTAGTGTGAAAGTAATTATAGTTATGAATACAACCAAATATTTTGCAATGCCAGTTGATTGTCTCTTCAGAGTTCTAGTCCTTTTCCTCTATGAAGAGACAATTTGCATATTTAATTTTCAAGAGGAACAAGCATGGCTTATGAGTCTCCTCACTCTGACATGCCAGGCTTGGCTTGTCACTTTCCCTTAACTCACAATGCCAGTTGCAAATTTTTCTTCAAATTCTGTGTAGTATCTCATATGGTAGCAATACCATACTATGTGCTACAGACATCTGCTTTGCTTACCTCCACAACTACCTACCCCATAAACTTTCGATATTTTTCATTTAGTACATTAGCATTTTATAACATTTCTTTTAACCAAAAACGGAACTTTCGGCAATTCTGTAGGTAATGACACACAAGTATGAGGCTGGCCATCGAATAGTCCCAGCCAATAGTAATCTCCCTGGTTTGGAAAATTGTAAACCTCTGGCATTTGCAGTACTGTTACTAGACACTGGCAAGGATGAAACCCTTCTCTCCAAGTTTCAAGTGAGAGTTTCATATTAACTGAAGTCATATGTTATGAAATCGTAAATCCTATTCTAACGATTCAAAAGGAATACATTTTACAGATCCCGGCAGGCCGGAGAGCAGGGTAGTCAAACTTATTTGGATTGTAAAAATGATGATTGCTGAGTAAGATCATTGGTGCAGACCATATAAAGCTAATGATATTTTAGTATTTGCTATGAAGAGGATGTAATCTTACGCCGAAATAACAAAAGATGCCTGGGGCTTAGAAAAGGGTTCTGAGTGCTTTTTTGCTACTGTTAAAAAAGCGACTGATAATGACATCAGTGATTCAGAGGAATATTCAGATATAAAATACATCTAAAGCACTCCTCCTCCCATTAAAGTTTTTATCCTCTTAATATTTTGCAATCATCATATGATATAGCTCTGTGAACTTGCTCATTTTGCCCTTCTACCCAGCTAATTCTTCCATTTCCATTAGGTCTATGACATCACATGATTAAAAACGGACTAGCTGAATCCTTCTAAGCTCTATGTAGAAACAGGAAGTCACTTTTCCCTGCATGAGTCATCATTAGGCCTACAATTCTACATCACTGCAAAGTCCCTGGCAGCCCAGCTCCTCCCCTCTTCAACTCCTGTCCCAGCTGCCCCGCTCCCCCACCTTACATAAAAGCAAAAAACTACACATATTAGATTTCCAAATGCCTGTGACACCCTAAAGCACTAATTCATTGTTATTTAGAGTGAAATATGAGCAATGCAAAAACGCGTTTTTTTTTTCTATATTCTCATCGAAAAAGAAAGTTATATAAGTTGAGCTGTTTTTATGTGAATCTCCAAATGTCAGCGACAAAATAATTCACAGTAATTTATAGGAACTCCTAAACGTCACAGGAATAATAATTACATTTCTCGTGCATAAAATAATGCTTCATACAACTATGTTGGTGAAAAAGAGAAATGCGAGGAGGCATAAAACTGGTTTGTTATATAGGCCTATTCTTGCCTGGTCTTTAAGGGGTTAAAGGTGTTTTCCACAATTTGCAGAAATATTCTTTAAAGCCGGGAAAGTGACAAGAATTGAAATAAAACACAATAATGTATATTCATGATAAATTCCCTGCCACTCCATCGCATTAAATTATCTGAGACTCTGAACGCTGCAATTAAAGGGGTTGTCCACTACTTTAGATTAGCCCCCCCCAATGTATCCCCCCGGGACCCCTAAGACTTTTTGTAAATACCTTCCATTGTAGATAATGCCTGTGAGCGGCGCTATCACTGGCCGCTCACAGGCATCACGTGACCACCTGCTGCAGCCGACTCTGACATCCGCTGATGTCACGACAAATGCTGGCAGCAGTCGGGGGTCTTTGTCTTCCTGGTTCCACAGTGGATGCCAGGCTGTGGAGGGGGTTACCCCCCTGAGTCACACCCGGCATCCACCGCGCGCTCTGCCTCTCCCCATTCATTGGGAAAGCGCGTGGGGGATGCTGGGTGTGACTCAGGGGGTAACCCCACCCACAACCCAGCAGCCACCGCGGGGACCCCAGCTCTGAGTCACGCCTCACTTGTGACATCTTTGCGGGGTCACGTGATGCCTGTGAGCGGCCACCGATAGCGCCGCTCACAGGCATTATCTGCAACAGAAGGTATTTACAAAAAGTCTTAGGGCCCCCCGGGGGAGATACATTGGGGGAATAATATAAAGTAGTGTACAACTTCTTTAAGTTTCCTGCCACTCCAGTGCTGTCATTAAATTCCCTACCACCCCAGTGTTGCCATTAAATTCCCTAACACTCCAGTGCTGCTATTAAGTTCCCTAACACTCCAGCGCTGCTATTAAGTTCCCGAACACTCCAGCGCTGCTATTAAGTTCCCGAACACTCCAGCGCTGCTATTAAGTTCCCGAACACTCCAGCGCTGCTATTAAGTTCCCGAACACTCCAGCGCTGCCATTAAGTTCCCGAACACTCCAGCGCTGCCATTAAGTTCCCGAACACTCCAGCGCTGCCATTAAGTTCCCGAGCACTCCAGCGCTGCCATTAAGTTCCCGAACACTCCAGCGCTGCCATTAAGTTCCCGAACACTCCAGCGCTGCCATTAAGTTCCCTAACACCAGCACTGTCATATTTGATAGTCCTGAAGCGTTTTGCTTTCTTTGTATCGTTCACACACAGCTCTGTATATGATGGAACATAGAGACTAGGCTGTGACTGCTTATTTTCTTAGTTTGGTTTGGCATATGTAACCTTTTGACATGTGCCCTATTCTTTGTAGCATTGTCATACTTGTGCATGGAAAATAGTTTTAGCATCGTACCATGTTAAGGATGCATGAAATGTGTGACGATATTTTATATCCAGGACTGTATACATACATGCCAGGAGCTGGGCATACCTGCAAATATAGAGAGTGAGGCAACACATCCAGTGAAATGAACCTTTTATTCACCAATGCGATGTTTCCGCTCCAGTTAGATTTTTTCAAGGGCAAAGTACCATATGAACATCTATCATATAATGAGGCCAAATTTATGGACTGCAGATTTTCTGAAGAGCCATCATACTGAGGAGGTCTTGTATTGAGATCTAAAAGAGTAACTATCATTTTAATTTTTTTCATAAATCAATAGCACACATGAGAATAAGAAACTTTGTAATATATCAGAGAAATCTACTTCTTTCACCTACTTGATTGATTTTTCACTCTTAATTCAGGAGTCAAATCTGTCTGTATTCAAACTGGTTTTCCCATTACTGAGATATGAGATGTCAGTTGGTGCCTATAAGAGTCTATGCAGATGGGAGGAGGAGGAGCTAGAGGCAGAGACAAACATTCTGCAACAAGGTCTCAGAACATGACAGTTACAGTTCTGCATAGAACTTCGTGAGCACCAACTGTCATCTCATGTCTCAGTAATGGGAAGATTTTACTGATAAATTGAGAATTTAGAGAATGAAAGATCAGTCCTGGATGAGAAAAAAGCAGATTTCTCTAGTAAGATATATTACAAAATTTCAGTGTTTTATGTGTACTGTTGATTAATGGGGGGGGGGGGTTCTCTTAAGTTTTACTCGTGGCTGGGACTTTTGGGATGAACGCTTGTAGGTCACAACATGCAGTTGTTTGGGATGTAGTATAGTCTGTGTCTTTTATGGATTAATACAATTGCTCTATTCTACCATGTAAGACAATACAAATATTCAGGAGATAAATATATGCAGTGAACTGGTTTGACTCGTGTGTCACAACGATTTGGAGCTGCCAAGAGACTCCAGCAAACAGAGATGTGTCCAAGCTAAATACATGAAATGAGACAATCTCCAGAAGATTAGATTACCCTCCTTGCAGATGGTTTATATATTTTCCATGTATGTATGCAGAAAAAAAACACTTTCTATACTTAAAAGCAATATTTTACTCAGATATTATGTGGTTTCTCCTGTTGGAATAAAAATTCCGTCTGGATCAGGCTGGTGGTGTACCCGGGTAGTTCCAAGGTAGAGATGGAGGCTTAGGTGGCTTTTGTCTCTTTATGGCACTCATGTAGTGCCTACATGTGTTATGGCTTCCTCCTGCTAGTGTAACATCACCATGTAAGAGAGAGACAAAATAATCTCTAAACCCTGTATGACCCAATCCACCAAAAGCAATTTCTCAACTCCTGCTTGATTGACCGTTCTGAACAGCGGCATCATTGCACTACTGACCTGAACCTTGCGCTCTCCAATGCTGCAAGCAGAGTCAGACATTCCTCTGCAACATTGGGGGCACGCACGGTGTCCAGCTTCAGAACAATTATTATATGCTCTATTGGAAGGAGCCTGTAAGTGCTGCATGTGCTTGGCCACCACTGATAGATTGCAGAGGTGGCTGGTCCTCTAGGCAACGAGCAGTAAACTATAGAATTATAAATCCCTCTGTTCTAAAGAACCGAGAAGATGTTTAATAACAAGTAAATTACAAAGTTGCTTGTTTTTACAAGCACTTTCCAATTTTAAATATTTATGATGATGGGAACAACCTATTCTTTCTTTCTGTCTTTCTTTCTTTCTTCCTTTCTTTTTTTTTTCTTCCTTTGTTTCTTTCTGGTCTTCCTTTCTTTTTCTTTCTTTCTTTCCATCCTTTCCTTTTTTCTTTCTTTCTTTCTTTCTTTCTTTCTTTTTCTTTCTTTCTTTCTTTCTTTCTTTCTTTGTTTCTTTCTTTCTTTCTTTCGTCCTTTCCTTTTTTTTTCCTCTCTTTATATTTTTCTTTTAATCCAACTTTCTTTCTTTTTTATTTCCTTTCTATAATCTTTCTATTTTACTTCTTTTCTCCTTAGTTCTTTTCTTTTTTGTTCATTCAGAGTAGCTTATTATTAATCTCAATCTTGGGATGTACCAGATAGCAGAACTTCTTGGAATCTGTTCTTTTCTGCATGTCTTATTAGGGTTGGGTTTGGTTTGTCACCTTTTCAACTTACAACATTGAGAAAGTTACATCAACAGTTTTTGGGATACTGGGGAATAGGTGTAGCAGAGCAAACCCTTCCTAATGTCTATGGACTACATACCGTAGTAGGAATTCTGACATACATCTGGAAACATAATGACATTCTCTGGCTGCATGTGGACCATTATCACATATAATTGTTTAAAGTCGTCACTACTTTATGTGTTAAGAAATGCAAATTCACCCAGCAGACGTCATATGGCCGTGTCTTAATATCTACATCTGGTGCATTCTCAAGACCCCCAAATGCCTTTCTGACATGGGCTGGAGATGATATTTACACCCTTTGTCTCCAAGGACAGAACAATAAGGAATTGATTTTACACTGTCATGTTCAATCCAAAATATTTGTCCTAAAAACTGAAAAGTTGTTAAATAGAAGCTAAAAAAGTTATAATGGGAGAAAAAAATGTTTATATATGACATTAGCCATAGGCAGCCATGGCTGGGGCTTCCAATGGCACTGTAATATATGAAAGGCTTACAAGTGGTCTCTTATCTCGTGAACTAGTCTCCAGACCTATGCACCATATTTATTTATAGACTTCTAAATAAAGAATTATGGTGAAAATAAAACTTTTTTTACATTGGCAATCAAGAGGCCGTAAAGTTTTGTAGATCATGTATTTATAGTTGGATATGTGATAAGAGAGACATAATGGGGCCGATTTAAAACTGGCCCTACATTCGCCACTATTGAAAAAATATATATAAAAACATATACCGTATGTAGCAGATTGCACCAAACTTATTAAAAGGTACATCATCTTAAACAATTTAGTGCATTTTTAACTGTCCTAAACTCAGAAAAAGGAAATCTATACCTGCTATGAGCGCAGGCAAATTCCCACCAAAATTTGTGACCTTTTCCTGGATTTAGACTTAAAGGGAGTCCATCAGCGAAAACGGACACTATAAACTAAGCCTTATGTAGAATATACAGCCCTTATAAAAATTGCACTTTTAGTGATCTAATCACTGGCAGAAAGTTAAAGGGGTTGTCCGGCCTTAGGCTACAAGTCTGCGGTCACGCCATGTGACTGCAGACTTGTGGATCGTCACATTGCATGCACTGCGCACTGTGAGGTTCCTCCTGTGCCGGCACTGGGAAAAGCAGGCGTGTGACCGCAAGTATGTGATTGGCATACATGTGAGCATGTGCCGACTAGATGGGCACGGCCTTACCCAATGCAAGTGTATTGAGCGAGGCCGGACACCGTTTAGTCGAAATGTGGCACTGGGGAATCCTCACAGTGCGCAGTTTGTGCCAAATGGTTTTGCATGTCCCTAATTCCTTTAGTAGTGATTGACAGCATTGGCTTGCCTGAGCTTTCTCTGCACTCTCCATTCTCGCTCCAGCCAAGCCAGCGCTGTCAATCACCAGTAATGGAAGGGATGCATGCAAACCCAAGGTGCCCGAAGCTTCTTGGCCACATAAAGGAGGGCATTGAGCACCCTTATTACCATATTTTATTAACCTTCAGCTTTTGTACACTATAGTCAGGACATAGATTTTTATAGGGGCTTTATCCTCTACAAGGCTATGCCCTTTAGTTTATACTGTCAGTTTGGTCTGACAAACTCCCTTTTAAGCCCCAATAATAAATCTGCCTATAAGTTGTTTTCCAGGCCCCCTCTCCTGGTACATCCTACCAACTTTATAAACTTTTGGTTGGCTTGATGCAAAATATAAATGTAATGTTTTTCAACTTTTTGAATGTTTTTGTTCATCTTATTTGAGACTCAAAGAATCAAAGGTTGGAGACCTCTGAAGTATTTAATATATCTGTTGTTTCACTTGATAGCTAAGATAATGTCTCACAACCATTGACTTAATGCATATTGGTAGTACTGAAATCGGTGTCACAGTAAGCGTCATACTGATATTTGGTTGTTTTTTGACTTTTGTCTAACACTTAGGTATGTTGCTCATTTCAGTATAGTGTTCCAGTTAAACATAGTAGAAATTAATGAATGTAACAGAGTAAAACATTTACCTCGAAGTTATCAAGTGCTAAATACATAAGCTGTTTTGGACTTGAGCGGGTGTAGGGGGAATATCTAGTTTTCCTCTTCTTTCCAGATTTAAGATTTATGATGCAGGATATATCCAGGTATGCAGTCTGTGTTTCCATTCTCCAGTCCAACATTACTGTAGATACAGAGGAGAAATTCTGAAATAATCCTGTGCAGCGAAGCCTTGCAGACATCTTGCTGATATAATCTAACATGCGAATACCCTTACTGACAAAAGCCTGGGGTTCATTCTAGAGTATAACACGGTGTACCGACCCCCAACTCAAACAGCCCAAATAATGGCCATAATGTCAAAGCACTCATCTTAATACAAACTATTGAGCATGTAGAACTGTACTTATATACTCTGTTCAGCCATAACATTTAAGCCACCTTCCAATATTATGTTGGTTCCCCATGTGTCCCAAAAACCAGTTATGATCCATCGAGGCACGAATGTTGCAAGCTGTATCTGCTCCAAGACGTTACCAGCAGATCCTTTAAGTCCTATATTTAAGGTGGAACCTGCATGGATCAGACTTGTTTTCCCAGCACAGATTTTCCATGGGACTGAGAGTGAGGGAATTTGGAGACCAGCCACCTACCATTTTTGATCAATTTTTGCATTGTTTCTGGGAGTATTTTCTTGTTGAAAGATGCCACGGCCTTTAGGGCGTCATGAATGAGTGTTTAGGTAGATGATACAAGTCAACGTAACCAGTGTCAGACTGGGGTGCCAAGGGCCCACCATTAACTCCAGGGCCCCACTTTTCAGCTACATGCAAATATCATCCAAACATTCAAAAATTTCCATAGCAATAAAATGGGTAGATTGTTGAATTAAAAAGACTCTGCCTTTGTAGGTACATTGTGAATTAAGGGTATTGTGCCTAATACTGCTCATATTAGAGGGTGGTGGTCACTCCTGCACAAGGGCCCACCGGACGATTCTCCTGTTCTCCTGTTGGCCAGTCCGAGCCTGAACGTAACATCCAAATGAATGCAGGGATCTAAGCTCTACTAGCATGGCATTGCCGAGAGCAGAGCATCACACTGGCTATGCCGACTTGTCTTCTTGTCGACTTGACATCTCTCCCTCAGGCAAGCAATGTACACACACACCACACACACTGGCCATCCACATGATGTAAAAATCAATACAAGATTCATCCAACCAGGTCACCTTCCTTCATTGCTCCATGATCCAGTTCTGATGCCCACATGCCAGGTTTAAGGTTATGCAATCTCATGCATGGCAAGCGGTGATGTGTGTTTTGACACCGTTCTATATAGGCCAAAATAACTTTTTTAGCAATTAGTGCTATAACCTGTTCCTGTAGAGATCAGACCTGATGGGCTAGCCTTCACTCCCACCAGTGGTCATTGAGCTTTAGACATACATGATCCTATCCCGGGCTCACTTATAGTAATTTCATGGACCACTTTTGGTAGATACTAACCACGACATTCCAAGAACATTCTACCAGACCTGGTAATTTGCAGATGCTCTGACCTACATTTCTGACTTTGCGAAAGTCATTCAGTTCTTTACACTTGCCCATTTTTTCTGCTTCCAACACATCAACTTTAAAAAATGTGCTCTTCACTTGCTGCCTAATATATCCAACATCCTTAACAGGTGACATCGTTAGAAGACAATTAATGTTTTTACTTCACCAGTCAGTGGTTTTAATGCTTATTACTTATGATGTACAGTGGTGGCCAAAAGTATTGGCACCCCTGCAATTCTGTCAGATAATACTCAGTTTCTTCCTGAAAATGATTGCAATCACAAATTCTTTGGTATTATTCTCTTCATGTAATTTGTCTTCAATGAAAAAACACAAAAATTGTCCTAAAGCCAAATTGGATATAATTCCACACCAAACCTAAAAAAGGGGGTGGACAAAAGTATTGGCACTGTTTGAAAAATCATGTGATGCTTCTCTAATTTGTGTAATTAACAGCACCTGTAACTTGCCTGTGGCACCTAACAGGTGTTGGCAATAACTAAATCACACTTGCAGCCAGTTAACATGGATTAAAGTTGACTCAACCTCTGTCCTGTGTCCTTGTGTGTACCACATTGAGCATGGAGAAAAGAAAGAAGACCAAAGAACTGGCTGAGGACTTGAGAAACCAAATTGTGAGGAAGCATGAGCAATCTCAAGGCTACAAGTCCATCTCCAAAGACCTGAATGTTCCTGTGTCTTCCGTGCGCAGTGTCATCAAGAAGTTTAACGCCCATGGCACTGTGGCTAACCTCCCTAGATGTGGACGGAAAAGATAAATTGACGAGAGATTTCAACGCAAGATTGTGCGGATGGTGGAGAAAAGAACCTCGACTAACATCCAAACAAGTTCAAGCTGCCCTGCAGTCCGAGGGTACAACAGTGTCAACCCGTACTATCCGTCGGCGTCTGAATGAAAAGGGACTGTATGGTAGGATACCCAGGAAGACCCCACTTCTTACCCCGAGACATAAAACAGCCAGGCTGGAGTTTGCCAAAACTTACCTGAGAAAGCCTAAAACGTTTTGGAAGAATGTTCTTTGGTCAGATAAGACAAAAGTAGAGCTTTTTGGGAAAAAGCATCAACATAGAGTGTACAGGAAAAAAAAAGAGGCATTCAAAGAAAAGAACACGGTCCCTACAGTCAAACATGGCGGAGGTTCCCTGATGTTTTGAGGTTGCTTTGCTGCCTCTGGCACTGGACTGCTTGACCGTGTGCATGGCATTATGAAGTCTGAAGACTACCAACAAATTTTGCAGCATAATGTAGGGCCCAGTGTGAGAAAGCTGGGTCTCCCTCAGAGGTCATGGGTCTTCCAGCAGGACAATGACCCAAAACACACTTCCAAAAGCACTATAAAATGGTTTGAGAGAAAGCACTGGAGACTTCTAAGGTGGCCAGCAATGAGTCCAGACCTGAATCCCATAGAACACCTGTGGAGAGATCTCAAAATGGCAGTTTGGAGAAGGCACCCTTCAAATATCAGGGACTTGGAGCAATTTGCCAAAGAAGAATGGTCTACAATTCCAGCAGAGCATTGTAAGAAACTCATTGATGGTTACAGGAAGCGGTTGTTCGCAGTTATTTTGGCTAAAGGTTGTGCAACCAAGTATTAGGCTGAGGGTGCCAATACTTTTGTCTTGCCCATTTTTGGAGTTTTGTGTGAAATGATCAATGATTTGATTTTTGCTTCATTCTCTTTTGTGTTTTTTCCTTGCAAGCAAATTAAATGAAGATAATAATACCAAAGAATTTGTGATTGCAATCATTTTCAGGAAGAAACTGAGTATTATCTGACAGAATTGCAGGGGTGCCAATACTTTTGGCCACCACTGTATGTTGCCGCCATAGGAGCACATTCATGATTACGTTAATACAGATATTGTATGCAGGTAATTTGTTATATTTGTCTCAATTGTGGGATTGAAATGACAATATTTCTACCAACACAATGGTTCAAGTGTACAAAAAAGTTTAAGATAAGTGGTGGTTTGCAGATGATGACCTGACTTGATCACCATGCAGCCCCTCAACATCTTGTCAGTCTGTCACACAGGGGTATACTCTGCTCTATGTGACACAGAAGTGTAGGTTTAACGGCAATCTCATGTACATGACCGACTGCGTGCAAAAGGCCTCAGGACACAGGGAAGGGCTATATCTATATTCCCCATAAGATGGTAGGTTGACCACTCGTAGTTCACATGAAGTACAGTAATGAATTTGGCAATGGCTGACTATGGTTTGCACTGAGACGATGCATTTTTCTTTTTTATGCCAGTTATGGAAATCAGCACCCATTGGCTATATCATAAAAATAATTAATTACTACTTTTACATTGTTTCTTATTACTGGTCCGTAGAGGCAGTTTCTATAGACTCAATGCACTATATCTATGTCTTTATGGAATAGGCTGTCTAGTATCTGTTGATTTCCATGCTTGACTATTCTGTTGCTTTTTTTGTGTCATAAAACTTTCTAAAACTTTATGAAAGTTGTAGAAATTAAATAAAGAGGATGGATTGCCTGTTTGCGTGACTTCAAAACGCCTGGCTGCCTAATCCCATAGCCTCATTAAGGAGGCCCTAGATATGCTGGTCCTGTACTTTACTATGTGACCATAATTGAGCCCATGTTAGTCATGTTAGTCAATATGATTTCATTTCTTGGCTTAGTTTCATCTTTCGAGCAGCTTATTGAATTGTAAAGGCTTTAGGTCACTGAGATCCTATGAAACTTCAGCTGACGATGAGAGTAAGCGCATGAAGCTGCCCTGTATTAGACATAATTACAACATTTTCCTCTGCTCCAAAAGTGCTCGGTAGGAATATAGCGTATGAGATATGATCAGTGATGTATGCCATTATGAATGCCAATCAATCATTATATGAGAGACGAGAATAGCCCTCTAAGGCTAGGTTCTTGCTTTGGATTGCGTGTAATGAATAGCTTTTCAGTATGTAGCGTGCGGCTTTTATGTCGATCACTTTACTTGATGTTCCTGCTTTTTAGCACTTTGTTGTAAAGTTGAAAGGAGGGTTCCACCCGTCCAATAAAAAATAATAGAGCTTAGAGTCCCATAATATTGCACCCCATTTATCCCTGACTGCTCCCCCGAAGATCCTTCTTCCGCCCTCTGACCACAGCAGTGTTGTCATCATTGCTTCCAATTACTGGTTGTCATTTTGGAATGAAGAACACCTTCAAGGTGGCTACAGTTTTTGAGCCTCAGTCAGATTGGAAATTAAAAAGAAAAGGAACTAGAAGTATAAAGGTAGCACCTATACTTGTCATTCCTGTCCTATTCTACTTCTGACTTTGGTCCAAAATTAACATGAAAAACTGCAGTGGTGCTTTAAAAAAATCCCATTGTTTGAAGCCAGGTTGTCCTGTTAGATGCAAAGTTGTTTTAATGTGTTTCCAATGAAAATTGATAAAACATACGCATTTGTTTTAATTTAATAACATGCCCCAGTAGACAATGGACAATTCATTGACTTTATTGAAAACAGTATAATGCTTCAATCCCCCTGCTTTGGGGCTGCAGGGAAATTGAACACTTGCCATCAGGTTTCCTTGAAGATTACAGCTGATCATTCGGGATCCCAGCAGTGTAAGGGCTCATGCACATGACCGTATAATTCAGTGAGTGTTATCTGTGGTTTTGACGGATGGTATGTTATTTTATGCGGCTGTGCACACGTCTGATTTTCTTCTCGAACCGCGGCATGCACGATTTGCCTCTAAGAATCACACTCACCTATTCAAATCTATGGGTCCGTGAAAAAAAATTGGACTGCAGTCGAATGATATCCGAGTGCATTCAGATTTTCACAGTCTGACATAATGGAGAAGGTGGAGAACCTTATTTTTTTCTCTCCGCCTATGAGAAAATTGGATCCCACTCTGATCAGTGTGATTAGCGGGCAGCATGGTGGCTCAGTGGTTAGCACTGCTGCCTTGCAGTGTTTGGGTCCTGGGTTCAAATCCCACCAAGGGCAACATCTGCAAGGAGTTTGTATGTTCTCCCTGTGTTTGCGTGGGTTTTCTCCGGTTTCCTCCCACACTCCAAAGACATACTGATAGGGAATCTAGATTGTGAGCCCCAATGGGGACAGTGATAAGGTCTGTAAAGCATTGTGGAATTAATGGCGCTATATAAGCGAGTAAAATAATAATAATAATTAGCATAATAGGACTGATTTTCTCGGATGGAGAGAAAACGACAATCTTTACCTGCCCTAACACTGTGACCAACTTATTGTGGAGTGCTGATTTTTTTTTCTTTTACAGAAAGTTAGTCTTCAAAGTAGTAAACATTTTTAACGGTGGTGTCCAGGCACAAAATATTGATGACCTATCAATAGTATAGGTAATGAATATTAGATCTGTGGTGGTTTGACACCTGCCCCCTCACTGATCAGGTATTTTTAATTCTGGCGGTGTCCAGATGGATTGAGCAGCTCTATTTAATGTGTCGCAGCCACTGCCGGTTACTGCAGATCAGCTCATAGTTTTGTGAATTGGAGCTGATCTGTAGGACTCCCTGTTGAGCCAAAGTCATATATGAGTAGGTTGCTCTTCGTACCCTTTATTCCATGCTGTTGTTAGGAGTAAGGCATTTACCCTGACTGGTTTCCCGTATATATGATGTGCAAAATGATAAGAAAAGAAAAAAAATCCTACTTGGCTATTTATCACATGTATTTATTCAGCCGGAAGGATAATGGCCCTGTTATTTCAGTCAGCTGAGTGTCATCCTGTGTCCCTTTTTTCAATTCCCAATTATAAATGAATGTCAAGCAATATGTGAATGGTTTGTTGCATAAAAATAGGACCCAACAATGGAGATCTGTTTTCAATAACTGGAATTTGGCATTCCTTGCACGCCAGCTTTTTTCCAAATGGTTTGCGGACGAGTGAAACAAATCCTTTATATGTAACAGATAAACATGAAACAGCATATTCTGGCATTTCTGTTGCTTAGTTAAAGAAAGACTTATTGAGGTAGTCTCTGTCACCAAGCAAGTACAAGTGGGTTTCCAGAACTGCGCTTTATAGAGATGACCACTGGGTCCCCAATTATCGCTGTTGTTGTTAGAGGATTTTACAATAAGTGTTTGATTCCCCTGCATACACTCACACTACATTACATGCACATATACACACACATTTAATGGATAAACAACTTAGTGGGAATGTGTCTTTAATGTGGCAGAAATTGGCTCGTGATGAAGGATTGAAATCTGCAAAACCACCCTTCTCTCCGCAACGCATACAATGAAATCCACATCAAATCCACAGCAAAATTCATGACAAATTCAGATGTAACTCATGAAGATTTTTCTGCATATTCACGGTTGATTTTTTTTTTGTCTCACTCAATTTACTCTGAGTGGATATACCTAAATGACTGAGGGTCCTTAACCAGGAAAATTGGTTTTCTAAACCAGCACTCACTTTAATGTGTGGAAACCTGTCCTAAAATGTTGTTGCTAAACGTGTAACACTTTCTAACTGGACACACATACGAAGAGGCAGCGAGATATTTTTATGCAGAAAACTGTAGCTTGATACCTTTCTTGACATATTCAATAACACTGATATCTCCGACAGTCCCATAGAAAGTGAATGAAGCGATGATGCGCATGTTTCCATTTCTAGGATTAGATAGTGATCAGCAAGTTATCACCTATGATGTCTCCTAGTTTTCTGCATCAAGACATATTTCTGCATCATGGTACAGTTAAAATGTTATGTTAGGTCAAAAAATGCTACATCTGTATGTTTTTCTGGATCAGGTTCTTGGAGTGCAAATATTAGCTAACCCCATCAAGACAGGTGGACAGTCTTAGAGATCCATTTAGTAGATATGTTATGGTAGATGTTGATGTATGTTTTGTTTCTTTTAGGTTGGTGGTTTGTAAGCACAGCAGAGGAGCAAGGTTGGGTTCCCGCCACTTATTTAGATTCTCAGAGTGGTACCAAAGACGATTCTGAAATTAACACTTCTAAATTGGGAGATGGTAAGTTATATACTTTCTATGCTACATATATAGTGTATATATATATACACTACATACATATATATGTCACTTTATTGTTCAGTGTGTAACACTTCGGCACGTTACTAGAATTTGTCCGTTTTACTATTTATTTTAGCAAAGAGGTTGAGACACTAAGGAAAAGACACTCAGAATTGGCATCATAAGAGATGGAGGTAGATTAAGTTTGTTTTAGGTTTTTAACACATGTAGCAATTTGTGCCACATGGCTGGGTGCCACACTGCTGTAAGCTCATCCAGTTTACCACAAACTGAACTTCACAATAAAACAGTATTCAGTACGCTCCTATGCTTCACCCAGCTGCATATTATCATTTAAAACGTTTTTTTATGGATTACAATATTCATGTCCTGTCTTTAAAGGGGTTTTCTACCCCAGGACAAATTTTCAGCAAGCAGTCCAGCTTGCCAATACTAACAGTGTGTAATATGCACACTGTTAGGATTCGAGCCTGATAGCCAGTTTGTGCAGTTCTCAAGTGCCCACAATCACGTGCCTACTAGCTTCGCATCCACTTTTCTCACTAGAATATTGAGAACAAGCCAGTTGATAGTGTTAGTATTCGTTAAGTTTTATTGCTGGCTGAAAGTTTACTTTTAGGTGGAATACTCATTTAAGGTCCACCATACACCGGAATATAGGCCCCCCCATGCACAGCCGATGATATCTGTCCCCCGAAAAAAGGATCAACAGGCCCGATTCTTCTCTTCCACAATATCATCTGTAGGTTGAGATTCGGACTGAGGACCCCAGAGATATTAGACTGTTGGAGAGTTTGACCAACTTTAGTCTAATATATATGGATCCTTTGGGATTGGTAATGAATATCAGATTAGTTTCAGACTTGGCTAGTGCTGTGGGTTCATTGCTTACAATGCTCAATGAATCTGTCACTATGAAAAACATCTTGTTCTGTTCATTGCAATACACAGAACAGCTTTGTACATGAAGCCTATGTACACTACTTTCTGCTTCAACAGTGATGGTGGCAGAAATAGCTGTGCCTATTCCAGACCAGAATCACCGCCATAGTTCTGTTGCCCAAGCATACAAGGGACTACAGGAATAATTGACCATGGGAAGTAATGTCTCTGGGTGGAGGTTCCAACTGGAGCAGGGGAGCATGAGCCGTCTCTTCCTGGAGTCGGGGAGATTTGCTGGCTCTTCAAAGAGTCTGGGACATCATCCCTTTTTCTATGAGTCTCCTGAAAATTTCGGGATAGTTGGAAAGGATGAATACTTGCAATGGGGTCCAAGGGGAGAAAGCTTCGTAGGGTGCCTTCTTCAGTATTCATCAGGTAGGAACACTTGATATCGATGTTCTACCCAACAAAGAGAAAAAGGACCGGCCCCTCTGTTTTCTCTGTTATGGGGATTGAATGGAACCTTAAAATTAGATAAAAAAAGATACTGTAACTGTTTGTGGTTATTTTAGGTATGCATGTGGATTTTTTTTCTACATAGCTGTGCACATGGCCTGTGTAATAAAAAACAAAACACTGGATACAGGTCCGATGATGTCCATTCCTACTTCCAGGCTCTGCCAAAAAGAGATATGTGGCTTTATTTGAGGCCCCATCATTTGTTATTTTGGCTACCACTGGTCTGTAGCCAACAGAAATCTGATGACGACGAGTAAGTTTTGTGAAACCGTTAGCTCGTATTTGATGGAAAATGCAAATTTTGCAGCTTCAAAGCAAAAAATGCTGTACAGTTTGGAAAGTAAGATGTAATAAATATTTTACTGTGACTGAAAGATATTTCCTGCACGGCAGAGTCTGTGTCATGTTTTAGAAAACCACAGTGGATAAGTGAAAGTGTTGAAAAATAGATTTTGTGTACTGTAAGTGCATGGATTGTGTGGATAGCAGATGTATTATTTAAATGTTTGCATTTCTGTCTGAATACATTACGTTCTATATTTTATTCATCACGAACTGCTAACTATACTCAAATGTCTCACAGAAATATGCCCTATTAGCAATCTGTCAAAAAACATGTCAGAAGCTGTGATAGTTGAGGGTCGGAGTGAATGCTAAGCAATGCGCCCCCTCGACCCTGGTCATCTTTTTCCAACTCTGTGAAAGTCATGTATAGGTTAGTGGAAAGCCTGTGTGCATAACTTGCCTGAGCACTTCTAACCCCTAATTAATTTTCAGCCCCCAGATATATCACTGAAATATTTCAGAGTTTCTTTTGACCTTTCGTGGCCCAAAGTTTGAGCTTTGATGTAACAGTAGGTTTAAAGCTCTGGATGCAATATATAGGCAGCAGGATGCAATTTTTCATTCCTGGTTCTGTATCTGTGTAAGGGGGAGGAGAATCCACTAGTGAGAGCAGGAGAAGATTACCCAATCACTTCCATCTCTTCACTGTATTCCTTTCCAGCAGGAACACATGTGTGATACATAAACCTGTGGGCCCTGCACATCTGAACTTTTATTATTCAAAGGTGTAGGATAACTAAAGGCCCCATATACACGAGATGAAAGTCATCCCAAAGCTGCCAATTTCAGCAGGACCGGCCGGCCATCTGATACCGACCATCTAATCATTCGGCTGACAATGTGTATGGTCAGCTTAGGGC
This sequence comes from Phyllobates terribilis, assembly GCF_046119375.1. Taxonomy (NCBI): domain Eukaryota; kingdom Metazoa; phylum Chordata; class Amphibia; order Anura; family Dendrobatidae; genus Phyllobates; species Phyllobates terribilis. Next base: position 453,804,184 of record NW_027362765.1, on the reverse strand, counting down.
CTTAGTCATACTTGTTTCTGCACTAACATGCATTTTTTTTTATTTTAGAAAATATTACAATTTGATGCAAATTTGCTTGAAGCCTGATGTTTTCAGATGTTCACTTACAGAAATATATGGGAATGTTTTTTTTTTAATATTATGACTATTTTATTTGTGCGAAAAGTGTTAAAACTCAGTTTTGTCAAACTATTCTACAGTTGATTAGAGATGATTTTAAGTTTATGGTTTCTCATAGTTTTAAAAGTGTTGTTCATTTTAAATTTGTTTTAATAGTGACAATGGCATAAAAAAAAGATCCATGTGCTATAAAAGTTATATATGCTTAGTATTATAGATGCATATAGCTAAGGCTGGTATAAGGTGCCAGTCGCACACAAAAGTGTAGTGCACCATGTCGGCTTATAGCCTATTAGATCAAGCGAGCTATAAGCGCACCCCACAAGGACAGACACCCTATTCCCCCCCCAACATTACAGAGCCGAGCTACATCCTTCAAAGATAAAAAAATATATAAGGTATTAGTTGATATTTTAGTTAAATTACACAAGCTTGCAACCTATGTGAAGGTCTTGCTGCACCTCCAGTAGATCACGTTGAATACTTCATTGGAATATCCGTACATTACTACCATACAAGTCATCATACGCATAACATCCTGTACTCTGGATGTCATCAATTTTAAAGGGGTTTTCCGGTTTCAGAAAACCCCTGTATACTGGCTGCAGTTAGTTTAAAGTAAATAAACAATTGGCCTTACTCACCCTCCCCCGGTCCAACGCTGAGTTTCTTTCACTGCTTTCAGTGTCTGGCTTCAGCGCTGTGCAGCAGCCAATAACAATCAGTCAGCTTTGCGGCTCGTGCCATCTGCTTAGACAGAGCCGCTAAGCTCAGTAATTGGCTGCAGTGCTGCCAGCGTAACGTCAGCACTGCAGACAATAGCAGACACTGTGTGCAGAGGCAGAGACTCAGAGCTAGACCCTGGGAGGACGAGTAAAGCGCAATTTTTTTTCTCTTTAAAACAATTCACTGAAAAAAAGGACTAAAATTCAATAAAAGACATCACTGAAAAAGAAAAAAAAAAAGCAGCCATACTTGCAATACCATGTCTATACACATAACAGGATGCAGCCTGTCCGCCATGACAAAGGTGCAAAATACTAATAAAACAACCACTTACTAACCCACCAAACATCCGTGGGGTGGCGGCCTAGTATTCAACATGCACACAGGCTTGCATAGGGTGCCATTCACACCATTACGGGAGATGCACCTCTGTCCATATTACAGCCTATTACCAACGCCCCTACTATTAGATCAGGCGGGCTGCCAATACCATATGTGCACCCACAGGCCAGACACCCCACATTACTCAGCCACCACTGGAGGGACCCGGCCTGCACCGTGCATAAGAAACATACAAAAAAGATGTATATAATGCATGAGGTATTGGTCGATATATTGGCAGGAATTTTCGGAAACTGGAAAATTAAGTCTGATAAAACTTCTTGGCAGAACTTCATGTCACAGGCAACCAAAATATGGCCAGACATATGGTACCATTTATTCAGAAACGTAACTTGGACTTTTTGGGGTTCTGTGTTAATATCCTTCATAGTTCTGGTGTCTTATGTGACAGAGGCCTCTGGACCCCCCTACAGCTCCTTCCATTCTTTCATTCACAATTACAAGCCATGTATTTGAGGAGCAGAACACATGTGCCGTTACCCAAACTGTTTGTAACTTTTCTCTCTATATAGTTTCCAGTAACTCCCATTAAGTGTTGGTCATCCACTCATCTCCCATTTTAACCAGTTTCTATATTTTACGTTAACATTTTTGTAATGGTCCATGTAATTTTGTTTCTTGATTTTATTCACATCCTCCTGTCATGTTTTTTTCTTTGTTTGTCTCCTCGTGTTTACTTCCATCTACATTAGTAACTAAGAGGCGCAAGGCTCATCTACGGCGCTTGGACCGGCGTTGGACGCTGGGCGGCATAGTCAACAGGCAACAAAGCCGAGGTGAATGGAACATTTTCCAGTATGCTGGTTGTGCTTGTATATATATTTACACCATCAGCTGTGTCTCAGGGGCCGTTCTTTCACATGCATGTTGATGCTGTTTCTATTCCTGGCGAGAACTAATCATTTTATGCATCCTACCATGTCAGCTCTTCCTTATGTCTTATGTCTATACTCTTCAGCATATGACTTTCTTATGGCTTAAAGGGATATACCAATCTTATAAAGTGATTGCCTGCTGCTAGGATATTATCCATCAAAAAACATGTGCTAACTCAACGCCACTGCCTCTTTATCCTCCAGATTGGTGGGGAGTCACAATGATCTGATCCCCACAATCATAAAGCAATGACATATCTTAACAATATACCATCACTTTAAAAGATGGGGAAACCCTTTATATTAATTATACAGTGCCTAAAGCATACGTATACTGTATAATATTGTAAATACATTGTGTTATGTATGTGTGTGTGCATATATATATAATATATATTCTGGTTTAAAGCAGGTAGTGTAATGAGAGTTGCAATCATAATTCTGCAGGCTTCAGAGCAAAAATCTTAAAGCATTCCCAGCTGACTTACTTGAAGTGTAGCCTTTATGCAAGTACTGTACAATTAATGAACGGTAAGTGACAACTTGCAGAATTGTGAATACATGAGCTAGTAGGTTTGCATAATGATTTAATTCAAATTATGTGTTTTTGGAGTAAGACCTTCAAAAAAGCAGCACATTCCTAATCTAATATACTGATATCAGAATTGTCTTCAATATAAAACTTGCAAAAAAACAGGAAATTAATATTCTCTTTGTCACAAACATCCCTTGCTTGCTGCACATTTGACTGTAAAGTGGTACTCCACTTCTCACACTCGTCAATGAGCGGAGTGCACCAGACAGCCAGTTCACTCACTGGTTGCCACCACTCGCCATTTTGTAAGGCCAGCGATGCGCCTAGTCTAGGTAACACATTAGTGTGCACGCACACCCATTGTTGCAGCACCAAACAGGTAAGCTTAGCTCCTAGCTCACTGACATAAAGAGGGTAACACACCTCAAATATACTTTCCATCTTTGAGGTTGTGGGTACCAGCAAGAAATAAACTTTTCAGGCCCGATTCATTAAGACTTGCTTTGTACATGCCAGTTTCAATGAAGGGTCGTGGGGGAATAAAAGGCATCTGATACATTAAGAGGGTCACGCAACATCTTACAAGTGGTGTGCCTCGCCAGAAATATTACTCCAATCATGGATTGGAGTAATATTTATGGCATAAAGTACTCCACAACTAATCATAAATTAGATGGGTGAGCATCTCCATGACCCTCACCCCGCCCCAGCTCTGCCCACTTTGGCATAGCTGGCCAAATCTGACATAATAATGGCACAAATTGCAACATTTTTGCGCAACCCCTGTGTTGTAAGACCAGTCTACAGTAGCTGACAGTACTGGACCCTGAGACTGAAAACTATTTTTGAAAATTACAACAAGACTCTCCTTTTTTACAGTGGTTGTGGTAAAAAAAAACACATCCATTCTGCAATGTATGAACACTGCCAAAGACCATGGACAGATATTTTTCAGTTTGTTGTCTATGGGGCAACGTAGCTCGGTGTGGGGCAGCGGAACTGCATACCAGTCAGTGTGTTAATGCTGATTCCTGTCAACCTATGGAAGTGTCTACAGTGATGGATCCATGAAGGTCCCACTGCAACTTACAAAACTTCCATCAAAGCACCACCTTAACTTACACAACTTTATAGGGTTTGTGCCAAGTTTAGAAGTTATTCCTTATCCTAAGGGTAGTGGATAGCTTCCCTATTGCTCGAGGTCTGACCAATGGGAGCCCGATCCTGATATAACGAAGCACAAAGCACGTTGTCACTGGTTGTCCAATAGGGAATGAATGAAGCGGATGTCTGTATGTATAGCTCTTCCTTTATTCAGACAGGGTTCTTCAGAGTTCTTCAGGGTTCAGTATAAGTTTCAACTGTTGGAAAGACAGCAGTTGTGAGGTTATTTCTTATCTTATGGAGAAAGTGTAACTTCCAGAAATGGAGAAACCCTTTAAAAGATCTGCTGCTAACATCGTAGCACCAAATACGACAAGACACTTTTAGAGGTCTTGTAGTGTCCATGTCTCAATGGATCACAGCTGTGTTGGTGTCATGACTCTTGTAACTTTATCTTTATGACTGGTGGATTTGTTGATTAATGCCTATATATGATTGAATACTCCCAACAAGTATCGTGCAAAATGTAATATATAGAAGAAACCATCACAAAGTACTACGGAACACATAAGGTTCCTATATGGATAATGAGCTCCAGTCTCTCTACAGTTTCCTCCTTTACACCCACATCCCAGTCATAGCAAACACACAGTTTCCTGATTAACAATTCATCACTCCCCTTTATATTTTTGTTAAATAAGAGCAATAAAAATATGCATAAAACCACAGCCTCCACCAGTGTAGAAATTCTGCTCCCTCTGGGAAAGGCTTTTCTCCGTGCAGAGCATCGAGCAAGATAAGGGATGTAAAGGCTTGGAGAGATTGTTGACTGATGGAAAGTATTTGAGAATAAAGTCTAGCTGCGGTCTCAAGCACAGCACACGTTTTCTGTTAATAATATTCAATATTAGGCTAAATTCTAGTTGGCTTTTAGCGCCATCTGTGTAATGTGTGGTTTATGCATCTTTTATTAGGGAGGTTCAGAAATGTGGCCCCATGTTATTGACGTTGGAAAGTCTTAGTATGAAATCTCTTGTACCCATTACTGGCCTTTGGTTTGCAGACAAATATGTAGCTTATACTCTAGTCTTGTTGATGATTTACTCAATCATCTTATTAGTTACCGAAACCCTCCACTTTGGGACTGAAAAGTGACTATACATTTCTTAGGTGTAGACACCCTACCTCAGATCGGTCGTCCATTCTTCTTGCTTCCAAGATGGCCACCGCAGTAGGCCGAGGAGTGCAGTGATAAGTCTTGACCAGAGCGCCCCTGCCTTTCCTGTTACACAGCACAAGAAAAGCGGGAAAGGCATGGTTCTTACTTACCACCGCACTCCCCAGTCCACTGCGGTGGCTTTCTTGGAAGCGGGAGGAAAGGAACCCTGATCGGAGGAGGCACCAGGTAGGGTGATTAAACATCAGAAATGTATACTCATTTTTCGGTCCCAGGGTGGAGGGTCGCTTCAAGAGTCAACATTACAGTACCATGTGGACGCTACAGGGTATATGTAATACTGCATGACGTTAAGGGTGCAGTCAGACAGCCATATAACACAGGCGATGATCACATCGCAATGCTCGGACTGGCCGTCGGCTCTACTGACCAGAATGTGGCAGCTGCCAAGAAATACATGTTGTCACGTTTCGGTTAGGAGAGCCACCGGCCAGTCCGAGCATTGTGATGCGATTGTCGTCTGTGTTTAATAGCCGTCTGACTGCCCCCTCATTCAGATGAATTGCCTACCAAGTAACAGTGGGAAATATGATTATATAGCAGATCCCACTCAATCTTGTAGGGAAAGAGGCCCTGATTGGGGCCACCTTGGGAACACCCAAATAGCTACTAGGGAAAAAAACATACACTTTAATGCTTTATCACTGGCATACATACACGGACCAGTCTAGTTGACACTACTTGACCCCGAGACTGGTAAACCCTTAATAAAGTAGCACTTGGGCCAAGGAGGTTGTATTTGAGGTTGAATCTCCAGTTTTAACTGAGCTTCCAAATTTTCTTAAATGTAGCAGATGGTTTCTTCTTGACATCTTTCCCCTCCCTAGTTGGTTAAATTGGCTTATACTCGTGGGTTAAATCAGACCACTATGTGGAACATAATAGTGTTCCTTCATTTTTAGAGTCCATAATTATAATCATTTGGAAATTCCATGCTATATTCTCAATACACCATAAAAATAGCAGTAAAAAGTATGAGAATCCAAAGCCAATTTCATAAGAGCCTAAGTGTTTCCTAATGACGGAGACCACATAGTGTTTGTTTATATACAGTTTCTTTGTTTACCTCCTTGGCTTTTATGATTTTTTTAATGGGTTTTTATTCAGATGTAAGCAAAAGAATAATTTTTAATAAATGATGTGCTTCCCAACAATGAATAACAACCATGGAATATGTTTGCCACATGCTGAACCTTCCAAGTATGTCCTTGATGCTGTTCCACACCAGTAATTATTACATATTCTGTGGTCGTTGTATCATGGGTCGCCAGTCCAGTCTTGCCATCCGTATTTCACAGAAACTTCAATTGCTCTTGAGCACATTACTGAGAATGTACCCAATACTGCAGCTATGGAAATAGTATTGTATACTGTAATCGCATGATTATACAAATTACAACCATATGCCTGCAGCACGTTGGTGAATAAACACATGCTTGACGTAAACCAACAGCACCATTGTTCTCAAGGGAATTTCTGAGATTAGTATGTAGGGTCTGCTTTTTTTCCATATGCAAATTGCCTCATCGGAGAGGAAGCGGACATGAACTCTAGTGCCACCTATTGGAGGTAGCAATCATAAAAGTCAATATCGACCCTTTAATAACTTAAGATAAAAGCCGAACCATAATGTCAATTTGCAGACATGTGTTTTTGGATTTTGCCCCTCGTCAGTGCAAAGCATGAGATCTGAGATATGATTTGGCTGTATGAGAGACCTCTGACTGAGGTCTAAGGGGTAATATTTCTCCTTATGGAGAGTGACATGCCTGACATGCCAGTGTTAGGAGACTTACAGGCCATGCAATGTGCCTCTGAGAAATTAAGGAGTGCTACTTCCTATAGGTGGCACTAGAGTTCAAGTCCTCTTCCGTTCTGAAGAGGCAATTTGCATAATTAATTTCCAAGACAGGCACTGCATGGCCTATAAGTCTCCTTACATTGGCATGTCACTCTCCACAAGGAGAGATGTTACTCCTTAGACCTTTTTTTTCCAGAAACAGTGCCCATGAAGTATTTTATGAGCGTCCTGCCATCATGGCAAAAGTCATTGTGAAGGGCCAGGAATGTGGTGAGCTGTGACATCTCCTATTTTGTGTAGTGGATCCTGTGTTGTCTATTGTATATAGAGGCGTTATAAATCACAATACAGGAGGAGGAGGAGGAGGGGTGCTGTGACATCAACTGCTAGATCCATTGTTATTAGTGATGAGCGCAAGTGCTCGTTACTTGAGTTTCCCTAGGGAGCTCGGGTATGTACGGAGTATCGCGGGTGCTCGAGTGACATGTTCGCCTCCCCGCGCCCACATGTTTTGCAGCTGTTAGACAGCCACAAAACATGCAGGGATTGCCTGACATACACAGGCAATCCCCGCATGTTTTAAGTCTGTCTAACAGCCGCGAAACATGCAGGCGCTGGGACGCGAACATGTCACTCGAGCACCTGCGATACTTGGTGCATACCCGAGCACCCTAGGGAAACTTGAGTAACGAGCACTTGCGCTCATCACTAGTTGTTATCGCCTGTATATTAAGGTGTTACCCTTCATTGTTATCCTGACGTTGATGATAATGAGACTGTTGAAAAATCTTTTGTTCAGAACAAGAAGTATGAGTCTAGTATAAGACCTAAAAATAGAAATTGAAAAATTTTCAGATTTTTTTTTATACAAGTTAATGATATAAATAAAAGAAAAAAGATGCATTATAAAATATTTAAACAATAGGTCATTTTTGATGATACATTTCCTTTAAATGTGTTTTACCATACATTTAAATCTGTCTGACACCCTGCACCCCCACCAATCAATTGTTATCGCCTCTGACGTCTGCTGGAAGTAAACAATGTATGGATCAGAACACCACAACTCTTATTATAAAAAAAAAAAGCATTGAGCACCTGGCAGCCGCCACTGAACAGCGTGACGGAGCGGAGCTTTTCCGCTCTGTGCGGTGTTTACATTTGGCCACCGTAAAAAAGTCGTGGACAACTTCTGAGGACCCCCCCTTTCTCCATAAAGAGTTGGGTACATCTAAAATTACAGTTGTATATTAGGCAAACCTCCTTATTCTCAATATGGCACATACTGTCTTTGCATGCATACAAATAACCTTTCTTGTCTTGAAACCATCAAACTAAACTATGTCTAAGGGTTATACTGTATTTCCAGGCTTAAAACATGAGATTTTACTTTTGTGACTATTTTCTCATGTTGGAGCATTGAGTTACAGCCAATAAGCACTATGACTGCACCATTAGGGCTTAGCAGGTCTGCAATAGCCAAATACATGTTCTATGCAATGGCATAAACATTTCAGCGCCATTCAGCCACAGGGACATTTTGAACTTCTAAAGCAATCTAGTTACTGAATACTTCCAACAAATAGCCTATAAAGGAGGAATATACAATATTTTATTTTTCTGTTACGGCGCTCACAAATATATAGACTAAGGGCTCGCTCACACAGCGTACACATCGGATGATGTTTTATCAGATAGCACTCGGACCAATGTTATACTATGGGACAGCACTGATCAGCATTTTTTTTTTCTCATACCGATTCGTCATGAGAAAAAAAATTGCAACATGCAGTAATTTTCAGCGCACATACTCATTCAAGTCTATGGGTGCATGGAAATCAGCAAAGTGCACTTGGATGACATCTGAGTGCAGTCCGATTTCCGCAGGTTCACAGAATGGGGAAGATGGAGAAATTTTGTTCTCCATCTTCTCCTAATAGTGTGCACACATTATGCTGATCAGAGTTTGATCGGAGTGTCATTAACATAATTGATCCGATTCTCTCGCATGGGAGAATACTGTATATGCTTGTGTGACCCTGTCCTTAAGGCCACGGCCCCACTATCAGTATTTGATCAGTATTTGGTCAGTATTTTTTCTCAGGGGTGGGAGCCAAAACCAGGTGAGGAACAATCAGGGAAAAGGTATAATAGAAACAAGTCACCAATTCTGTATTTATCACCCACTCTTGACAAAAAATACTGACCGAATACTGATAGTGGGGCCGTGGCCTTAGGTGCATTTCCGCTGCATGATCATCAGGAATGAATATTCATAGGAATGCTCGTTTCCAATAATCAAGCAGTGCAACCAGTCTGCAGATCACCCGATGAATGAACATGAACAAAATGCACATTCGTCAAGTGAAATGATCTTTTGACCGTCATTCTAAGCAGCACATCGTCCTGTGTTAACAGAACCTGTGCTGCTGAGAACAGGGGGAGCTTAGGTGCACAGGACGATCTATCACTTGTTCTGTGCGCATATTATTACGCAATCTGCTTGTCTAATAGGGCTATTAAACGCCCGGTGATCGGCAAATTACATAATGCACATGGACCTTTAAGGTGCATTTACACTGCACAGCTATCGGGAACGTTTGTTTCCCAATAATTGTGCAGTGTAAACAGGCCAATGATCCCCCGACAAACGAGCTAAACGTTTGTTTGCCCGATAATATGATCTTTTGGTTTTCCTAAAAGGTCATCATTCTCGACCGCGCATCGTCCTGTGTAAACAGGACATGTGCTGCCCAGAACTACAGCCACCTATGAGCACACAACGATTTATTACTCATCTTTCAGTGTCCAAACAGGCTATTAAATGACCACCGATCAGCAGACAAGTAGCTGATCGGCGGAGGTTTAGTGCCATTGGTCGACTGTTGTATGCTCCGCTTTAGTTAAAGGGTGGAAAGCAAGTAGGTGGGAAGGTGCACTTAAATGTTTGGCCACACCGAAAGGGGGCACCAAGCTCCTGGACTTGGTTTCAACAGTCATGTGCTGGCAGACTTCCTTTAAGGTCACACTAATATGGGAATGTTGTCAGAAACAATAGTATTCTCACTACACCTATTGCCCAGATTAGTTTGATTATTGATGTGTCTATGGCCACCTTACGTAGAGCAGGAATCGCACACAACCAAAAAATATAAATAGAATTATTTGTGTGTTTTATTTTTTTTACTTTGCTTGTTAACCACTTTGCCTTTGCACAGTTTTGCCTTATTTGCCTTTCTGCTTTCTTGGCTCAGTATATCTGGTCCCCGCTTGCCCTGCACTCTTACTGATCCATTGCTTGTGTTGTTTTGGATAACTACAAGCTGATTACATTTATTCTGTGTAAATCCTTCTAGTCTCTGCATACTCTTTATTAAGATAAATTGTAAAAAAGTAAACCCATAACAAAACCATCCCAGAAAGAAAATACAAGGTGAAGTACAAAGCATCCTGTTTCATTTGCTATCCCTGTATATTGTAAGGCAGCGCTAGTCATCATAATGGGGGATACTTGCTGCACCGGGTAAATTAAGCACACGTGCAATGTCCTTCCGGTATTCTCTCAATACAGCAGTTTATTATGTTATCATAAACCGCTGTTCACACACATAATGTCCATCTTAATTTGTCACCGGCATGTTTACACACTTAACATCCGGGAGTCTCTCAAATAGCAGACAGGCCCAATTGGCCCAGGTCACAGCCTTCAGCAAGGTAATACTATAGCAATGTCCATAACACAGTCCATGTAACAAAGTGTATTACCTTTGCCGGGTTTAGTTGCTGCAGTCCCTTTAATCCGCCACCACTGTGGCTTTGTGGCTTCCTAGGTAGGGGTCTCTAGCCGTCGTCCCGTCTAAGGCTACTGGAATGTTTCACTCACACACATCCAGTCTGCGCCTTTCCGGACTCTTCACCAAGCCGCTGCCTTCCAAGGCCACTAGCATCCACTCACAGGATCCAGTCTCAGCCTTTCAGGCTGCCAGGCTTCACTCAGCCTCACTAGGCCAAACGGTGTCCCACCCACATGGGGAACAGGCCTCATGTCTCTCACACCGAACACACCTGTCTCCAATTACCGGGGTTTATATATCCTGTGCACACATACACCCATACTGACAGGACCTTGCTGATGTCACAGTCATGTGATCAGTCAGCTGTGTGTATAGGTCCTGTGTGCTGTCCCAGTCATGTGTACAGACCTTTACTGTGCATACAGGACCTGTGTGATGTCACAGTCATGTGACCAGTCAGTTAAAGGGGAAGGTACATGGTCAGGTAAAACACATCCTGGACCATTTACAGTAATGCTAGCAAGCTGCTGCATTACAATATGCAACGCAATTTTTTGGGGGGGTAATGCAATTATCATGTTGATTACTTCATGCAAGAAAATAAACTAGAGGCAGATAGAGACGCCAAAAATCGTTCTTTAGATGTATGTTAGGTGATGGAGAATCTGGCGTTGTATCATGGTACATAGCATTTCTGTTGGGAGTAAAAATAAAAAGCTTGAAGTGTAACTAAAAATTAGTATCACTTTTTTTTTATATTTAAGTGCCCATTTAAGTGCAAGCAGATTGATGGGGGTTCAGGTCCTGAGACCCCCACTGATCGCTCCCCTCTCCCCATCCAAAAGGTGCATTGCTTAAAAGGATTGTCTGGCCTTAGTCTACAAGTCTGCAAGCACTTTATGTGACTGCAAACCTGTGAATCCTGACATCCTGTGCACTGCATGCTTTGAGGATTCTCTGGTGCCAGCGCTGGGAGCGGGTATTCATGTGACCACAAGTATGCCATTTGCATAGCCACATTTCCATCTACATTCCGACTAGACTTTGTCCAGCCTTGCTCAATACACTTGTATTGAGCAAAGCCGCACCTATCTAGTCGACATGTTACTGCATGTATGCAAATCACATAGTTGTGCTCTTGGCACTGGAGAATCCTTAGACGCAGTGTGCACGATTCGAGGATTCACAAGTCTGCAGTCACATGTAGTCAATACAAAGAAAGGGCTTTACTGCCTATGTTTTCTATTGAATCCATACCACTGCTGTGCGATCCGGGTTCTCAGACTCCCACCGATTGCTGAAAAAACCCACTGAGAACCAAGAGGTGACAGGAACATATAGCCCCTGCCTGAGTGAGCATGCAGAGCAGAGTATGGATCCAATGTAAAGAATAGGCTTTATAGTGCATAGCATCATAGCCTATGCTTTCAATTGATTCCATACAATGCTCTATGTGTGCGCTCCTGTCGCCAGAGCTGCAGACATGTTGGGGTATTTTTGAGCTATAATTGGGGGTTCTAAGACCCATTGCCCCACCAATCTATTTGCAATTAAAATGTCACTCAAATATATAAAAAAAAGTGATAAAGGGTTATTTCCATCTTGCACATTATGGCCTATTCACTATACTCCGCTGTATGACCTGTATGTATGGGGCCTACCTGCACTGCGCTGTCAGAGGAGAGGTGGCCACTCTTGCCTGCCTCCCTTTATTTAATATGGATGCTTGGCAAATTTTGGAGCTCCCTTAGAAATGAATGCAGAGAAACGCGCATGCACAGCCACCTCTCCTGGGATTTTTTTAAGATACAGATCACAGCAGTGGGACATTCTATAAATGTATAATAAATGTACAAGATGGGATTAATCCATTAAGCTGCCTACAAAAAAAAAGATAAAAGTCGGCTGAAATATGGATCATTGTTTTACTATTCGGCCAAACCATCATTTGGAAATTATTTATGAATGATGGCTGCTGACACCTGTCTGTCCACCAAAAATGCCATGTTCTTTTTTTTCCTCTACATATATTTGCCATGAATGGCTTTTGTGAAAGCTCTTTTTTTTTTACTTCCCTGATCTGCCAGTTTAATGTGTCATGTTGATGGCCAGATCATTTGTACGAATGATCCGAAATACGACTGTTCTCCTACTATATGGCCAGTTTTAATGTTAAGCATAGAGTATTTGTACCTGTCATGGTAATCACATGGAAGAGATGATGTTCTTTGCCCATCTCTGGTGACTTAGCCCTTTTTTGTATTCTAATAGACAAGTATAATAGTCCTATCACAGGGTGTCCCACTGATTGACCCCCTGGTGATCATTTCTGATCTTGCTAGTAAGTGTTCAGATTCTCTACACTGCCTCCACAGGAGAAATGGGGCATTATATAGTTAGTTCCCATTGAAATAGACTGTACATGTAACACATGAATTTGAAAGGTCCTCCAGAGAGACAGATACTCTAAAGATTTTCTGAGCTCAGGTTTATAGATCATCCTGAACTTGAATGCCAACGTGAACGTGAAGACTGTTTTCAGCATATTACACAATAATTTGCCCGACTGGCCTCTTACCTTAAATATGTTGCTAATCTGATTTTTCTTGCTATTAGAAGAAAAATATGTCACCATACAACCCTACACTAGCCAAGGAAAAGACGAGATTGGATTTGAGAAAGGTGTCACAGTGGAGGTCATCCAAAAGAACCTGGAGGGCTGGTGGTACATAAGGTAAGAGACGTCAAGAAGTAAAGAAGAATGACTCCCCTATTAAAGACGTTGACAATTGTGTATTTGTTGTAATTGAGTGTCTGCAATTTGTTATCCTCCCCCACTAACTTCTTACAAGACGCAATCTTCTCTATAGCAGAGGGCTAATTGCCTAGTTTACAATATCTGGTTGTGTACTGTATATTGTAGATCCCTGACTATGGGGGGTGGGAGTTAGTAAACCAAAACATAGCAGAAACTAGAAAGCCTAAGTGCATTAAGAGAGAAAACATTTATAGAAGACTGGCACGGATTGTAAAACTTTACATGGCGAATCCAGGAAGATGTTTGTAATACCTGTAATCCTCCTGCCCTAGCGGTGTATATAAATGCTGCCATACTCTGCTCCGGTGGATGATGAAATAGTCATTGTTTATATGTTCTAAATATATTCTCTAGAGACAGAGGTATGGTGGAAGTTTGTGCCTGTCCTCCAGCGGTATACAGTTTATCTACGCGATTTGTGGCTTTGCTTCTGGATATACAGTACAATGACTGTGGTTAAGCATCCAATGACCCAGGATTTTTTGGGGTTTGAGATGTATCCAAGATAATCCCAACACGTGAAAGATAAAAAAAGTAATTGGGGGTACATTATTAAGATCGGCGATTCTCTCGCTGGTGTTGGTGAGGGTGCATTTTGGAGCGGGTCCGGTCCAATGGGCCTCTCCATCCCCCCCCCCAACAGATGTGTCATCCACATTGCCTGGCAAAGTCTTGCACCTGCACACATAAATCGCGGCTCGCACCTGCGCACTATGCTTTACTCTACTGTGGGCAGAGCCAAAAACATAAGTGCGCATGCGCCCGCAATAGGGCAAATCATAGTGCACAGGCGCGAGCCGTGATTTATGGGCACAGGCGCAAGATTTGGGGTTGACGCGAGGCATAATCCACATCAATTAAAGAAGGAGAACGGCGAGCAGCAGCTGGTGGGGAGGGATGGAGAGGCCCGAGATCTTGCCCATTGGACCGGACCAACCCAGTTACCATAGTGTTGGACAATTTAAAAAGGTTTTTTGGGGATTTACAGGGGGAGTCAGGGTCTTGTATGAGCATTTATGGAGTGCAGCACAGGCGCTGAATAAGATCATAGTTATAGTTCATATATGACAAAACTGGTGACAGGTTCCCTTTAACCTCTGAGAATAGTTTTATTACATGAGGGCCAATTTATGTTAAGTTGTAGATTTACGAAATGGGGGGAGGTAATATTTTTTTCTTACTAGAGATGATCAAATTGATCTGCTGCAATTTAATTTTGAGCCGATTTTCATTAAAATCGCAGGTCCTGGCAAATTCAAATGACGCGCCCCCTGGGCCTAGCGTACACGTGTAGTGGGTTACCCGGAACCAGGTCTCTGGGGGGTTATAGTCTCCGTGGCGGCGACCCGGTCCCGTGGCTCAGGGTGGTCAAACCAGTGGCGGTCTTGTATAAGTTTTAAGTTAATTGTCCGACTACGCCACCCGTGGATTGCTTTCAGTGTGGACCGCCGCTGCAAGGTAGACCGCTGGGGCTGATGGTGTACGCAGCTGAGGTAGTGTGACTCCCCACGGGAAGAGTGCGGCCCCAGGGCAGTAAGTGTGGATGATGGGAGTGGTGGTGCTCGGGCGTCCCAGCACTAGTAGTGCTGGTGCGGCGATGAAGCACAGAGACGTGGGGTTGCAGTTCAAGTTCTTTACTCACAGTTCTTTATATTCCAAGTCACTCCGCCGACAATGACTGCCCAAGCCGTGCTGCGTCCACCAGGTGCGGGGGCTCGGCCAACCCCCAGGCAATTCCAGAGTGTGGCACAAGTCTCCCTTCTATTCCTTTCTCTGGCCGTGCCCCACCAGTGACACTACGTCTGTCCAGCTCCCGCGGACCTTCTCTTGGGAGGGCTTCGTGCTCACCTCCCTGACCCTATGTGGTGTGCCTTTCTAGTAGGTGTAGCGAGGGGTCGCACCAAGATATGATCACGACCTCCGGTTCTTGGTTAAGGATTAGTCGCCTCTACCAACTTGGGATCCGGTACCCTGTTCTGCCAACCCATCACCCGCAATCTCCTGGGTCCTTAAGGTTCCTTCTGCCTTTGTGTCTCTGGGCCTCTCTTGGTGTTCTGTTCCTTCTTACTTTCCTTTCTGTTTCCGTTCCTTTCCTCTGGCTCTGGCCTTCACTCTAGGCCTGCCTCGTGGAGCTGGGCCCAGACTGAGCCACAGCTCCCTGTCAGCCCTCTCTGGCTGAACTCCTCTTCTCCTCACTCCTCTGACTGAACTGACCCAGAACTAAGATGGTGCCCACCTTTTATACCTCCCTCTAGTGTATGAGCCCAGGTGACTTGCAACCAATGGGCTCTTACCTATGCCCAGAAACCGTCCCCTCCTGCTCCTACATCACTGGGTTTTCCTCCCCCTTCCCCACTCCAGTCAGGGACAGATTCTGTCGTGCCTGCATTACTGTCTTATGGGAGCACCGTTGACCTATCCCCCGGAAATGGGGTGTGTGTGATGCATGCAGCTAAACGAGCCCTGGTCCACACACCGTCCTTACCGGGGAGTGGAATATCACACCTCTGGCAGAGGTGCAATACCCCTGTAGTGGCCGAACCCTCGGGGCGCTACATTCCCCCCTGGTAAACCACAGCACGTCCTCGGGCTGGAAAAGAGCAAAGACAATTTAAAACGTACAAAATTTTAGAATGCATTCACATATAAGACAATAACTATCAGCCCATCCCTTTATGGGAGGCACTTTTCTCTTTTAACGTTACTGGTACACTTTTTCTCTTTTAGCAAATATTACATGACTTTCTTCGCACACATAAAATACTATAAAACTTTTAGCAGCATATAAAACTTTTCATTTTAAAACATCTTTAAGTAAACATTTTCTTGGGTACTGGCCGCGGTGCAACTTGTTACCAGGTGTTCACTCTTCTTAAAGGTGCAACAGTCCAGTAAATTCGTCCTGAGGTAGACGTTGCAGTCTATTTATAAAACCAGTAGGGGGCGCTTTAGGAAGCGCAACTATTTACAAGATGGCCGCTCTCAGTCCTCGGCCAGGTAGGGAGGGGGATGGCTGTTCTCAGTCCCCAGCCAGATAAGGGGTATAGGGGATGGGGCAACTTTTCAAACCGGTAACAGTCCCACAACAGTTCTTGTACCCTGACAGGTAATTATTTACATTTGTGCGCTGCCACTTTTCAGTAGCGGTGTCCTCCTTGCGCACCTTCTTCCGGGTAGTCTTCAGGCCCGTCCGGACCCTCTTGACTTTCTCCATAATCGTACTGTAGCTCCTCCTCTGTGAGCCGGTGGACGTGGAGGGCATATAATCCTTTTGCGCCCTTGTGCCGGGTGTAGGTGACCACGTCACCACTGTACAGGTCACGTCCGTGATGCCCCTCTGGCAGGTGACTCTCGACGTCCCTTCTTGTCACGAAGACGTCGTTCGCGGCCTCCGGGTCTCTAATGAAGCCCCAGCTGTGCTCCAGCAGAAACTTTACTACGGTCCCGGTGGCTCGGGGACCGCGGGCGGCTTGGGGATTCTGACAAGCTCTCCGCTTCTGTTCTGCGCTTCGGGCTTGGAGTCGCTCCTCCCTGATACACCTCTCCCGCCCCTCTCTCTCAAAGGTTGCCAGCTGCTGACGGCAGGATTCCAGGCGACGGGCTGCGTCCGCCCGGGTTTCCTGGGTGAACCCCATTAGGTTTTCGCCAGTGGGGTCCCACTCGAACTGGACATCCGATAGTGAGGGCTGGGTGACTTCCACAGGCTCCGGAGCAGGTATCAGGGGCTCGCGCGGGGGTTGAACTCTCCATGGGCGGCCACTGATCAGCTCGGCCGGCCACACCAGGGGCAGTCCATCCGGGCCGGTGTACTGGGCGAATAGATCCGCACCCAGGGGTAGTATGGCAGGGGGCCCCGGGAGGGGAGCAGCGCCCGGGGGCACTCGGCCTTGAGACCAGGCCGGTGGTCGTCTGCTGGTCGTGCCCGGGAGTGGCGCAGTCAAGGTAGGGGGCGCTGGTGAGGCAGCGGCGCCCGGGTGCACTAGGCCTTGCGTCCCGGCCTGTGACGTCTCTCTCTTTACTGCGCCCGGGGTTAAAGGGCACGGCTCGGGGCGGGGCGTAGCAACGGCTCTTGTCGTCTGAGGCCTAGTTGGGAGTAGCGGAGGCGCGGTGGCAGGTACGGTTCCCGGGGCTTCGGGTCCCGCAACGGGAGGCGGGGGCAGGCTTGCGGCCTCAGGGCTTGGGATGATGATGTCCCCGTTACCTGCCTCGGTCTCTGTGGCCTCCTCCGCGGCATCGTCTTCGGCCTCCGGTCCACCTTCACCGCCCTCGGAGGCAGGCGTGCTGCTCGGCGGTGGTAGCGCCTCCTGCGGTCGGATCACGGCTTGCCGGGCCAACTCCTCCTTCCACCCGGCGATCACGTCCCGCTGTGCCCGGACCATCCTCCGGTCCAGGTCTTCTAGTGCTGCTCGCGCACGCTCCGGGTCTCTGGGGGGCTGTGCCAGCAACTCTGCCAGGCTGCATGGCGGTTCAGCCTGCAGCAGGCTACGGGCCAGGGTGCTGGTGGGGTTCGTCGCTCCTTCCATTCCCGGGTGCGGCCTGTCCAGACTGATCCAGACCGCACCCTGCCCCACAGTTTTCTTTCCTGTCCGCCCCCATTGGGGGTGGTCCTGGGGCCATCTGCTGACAATCACCTTCAGGGGCAGCCCCCCCACGTTGATGGACATCTCCACAGCCGCACTCATGGCTGTTGGGGGCGGGCTCCTTCTTTGGCGCCATTCTGGGACCTGGCCCATGATGGGAGGTGGCTTCCTGTTGTCTTTTGGCGCGCACATTATGGCGTCCGTTCTGCTGGGGCGGGCGCCATTTTTCAACACAATAAAACAGTCTCTTTTCAGGCGCGCAATACCCGTTTGCGGCGGGTTGGTAACGATCCTGCCGACTACGCCAAAAGTTGACGCGCCCCCTGGGCCTAGCGTACACGTGTAGTGGGTTACCCGGAACCAGGTCTCTGGGGGGTTGTAGTCTCTGTGGCGGCGACCCGGTCCCGTGGCTCAGGGTGGTCAAACCAGTGGCGGTCTTGTATAAGTTTTAAGTTAATTGTCCGACTACGCCACCCGTGGATTGCTTTCAGTGTGGACCGCCGCTGCAAGGTAGACCGCTGGGGCTGATGGTGTACGCAGCTAAGGTAGTGTGACTCCCCACGTGAAGAGTGCGGCCCCAGGGCAGTAAGTGTGGATGATGGGAGTGGTGGTGCACGGGCGTCCCAGCACTAGCAGTGCAGGTGCGGCGATGAAGCGCAGAGACGTGGGGTTGCAGTTCAAGTTCTTTACTCACAGTTCTTTATATTCCAAGTCACTCCGCCGACAATGACTGCCCAAGCCGTGCTACGTCCACCAGGTGCGGGGGCTCGGCCAACCCCCAGGCAATTCCAGAGTGTGGCACAGGACTCCCTTCTATTCCTTTCTCTGGCCGTGCCCCACCAGTGACACTACGTCTGTCCAGCTCCCGCGGACCTTCTCTTGGGAGGGCTTCGTGCTCACCTCCCTGACCCTATGTGGTGTGCCTTTCTAGTAGGTGTAGCGAGGGGTCGCACCAAGATATGATCACGACCTCCGGTTCTTGGTTAAGGATTAGTCGCCTCTACCAACTTGGGATCCGGTACCCTGTTCTGCCAACCCGTCACCCGCAATCTCCTGGGTCCTTAGGGTTCCTTCTGCCTTTGTGTCTCTGGGCCTCTCTTGGTGTTCTGTTCCTTCTTACTTTCCTTTCTGTTTCCGTTCCTTTCCTCTGGCTCTGGCCTTCACTCTAGGCCTGCCTCGTGGAGCTGTGCCCAGACTGAGCCACAGCTCCCTGTCAGCCCTCTCTGGCTGAACTCCTCTTCTCCTCACTCCTCTGACTGAACTGACCCAGAACTAAGATGGTGCCCACCTTTTATACCTCCCTCTAGTGTATGAGCCCAGGTGACTTGCAACCAATGGGCTCCTACCTATGCCCAGAAACTGTCCCCTCCTGCTCCTACATCACTGGGTTTTACTCCCCCCTCCCCACTCCAGTCAGGGACAGATTCTGTCGTGCCTGCATTACTGTCTAATGGGAGCACCGTTGAGCTGTCCCCCGGAAATGGGGTGTGTGTGATGCATGCAGCTAAACGAGCCCTCGTCCACACACCGTCCTTACCCGGGAGTGGAATATCACACCTCTGGCAGAGGTGCAATACCCCTGTAGCGGCCGAACCCTCGGGGCGCTACACAAACAATTTGTAATTTGATTCGTGCAGATCAGTAAAATAATGCCCGGCACCATTTCACACATTGCTGAAGACTACATCACCCAGATAGCGGGTTCACATGACACCAAGCACTTACATAACAGGGTTTGGCACAGCCAATCAGGGGAACGATTACAGGCACTGTAAAAAATGAGGTAGGGAGAACAGCGGCCACTATAGGGTTTTACAGCCTAAGGCTAGGATGTCAAAGCGCACAGCTAATCATTACAGATAGGGAGAAAAAGACCGAACACAGAATGTTGTTTACTTCTGCATCTGAAGAAAATAGAAAATAAGAGTGGTAGTCTCAGTCTATGAATAATATTTCATAGATTCAAGTGATAGGGATGTACGGGACCTGCAAAGTCAGTGTGACTGTGAATTGATTGATCCGTGATATACTGCAGTACAGGCCCTTAAATACACCAATTTTTTTTCATTCTTGACACATTACAAATAAGGAGGGCAACTTGAATCCCCTGAGTTGTAATTTTCCTACTGAAGAAAAATACTGAAACCAAGGCTTGTCTGTCTGTGAAAGTGTGCTTCCTTGCCTATGAGAAAGACAAGCCTTGAATTACAGCTTTTTGTGTTTGTTTTGCATTTCCTTTTGTAAGGATTTTTTTTAACATAAATAAAAATTTCCAACAATCTAGCAATTTAAATTAAACAGTCTTTCTTACAAAGTGTGTGTTTTAAAAAGTTTTTTTTTGTTTGCACAATTGTTTTAAAGGGAATCTGTCAGCATGTATTTGCTAGGGAATCTGAGAGCAGCATGATGCAGAGGCAGGAAGTCTGATTACAGCAATGTATCACTTACTGGACTGTTTGTGCAGTTTTGATAGAATCCTTGTTTTCTCTGCGGTAGATGTAACAGTGCTATGAATGCTGAGCCCTGTATATCCCCTCCCAGACAACTGATTGGCAGCTTCCTGTGTACACTGTACATTGTCAGCAAGATGCCGATCAGTTGTGGGTTAAACAGATTAGCTGGACTGGTTTGCATGCTACACATAGTCCTGCAATGATAATCTCCTGCTGATAAAACCCTAATTGTATTGACACTACAGCTAGCTTCTGAGCAAGTGATTGGAATCAAACTCTCTGCCCCTACATTATTCTACTCTCCGACGGAACCTGCCATGTGAAAAAAAACGCTATTAATCTGCAGATATGGGGTTAATCTGCAGGTTAATAGCATTCTGAACCCGCCCTTCACTTACACCCACACTGCCGGGTGGAAATTAACTTTATTCCCCTTGGCAGCATTCTGGTTTCAGTTATGGGGGTGACGTCGGTGCGGGTTCAGTCTCCGCTGTTTGTATAGTTATCAGCGGCTGCAACCGCCCCCCCCCCCGGCACTGATTGATGGTCGGCCCTAATGCCGAGCCT
Organism: Phyllobates terribilis; assembly: GCF_046119375.1. Taxonomy (NCBI): domain Eukaryota; kingdom Metazoa; phylum Chordata; class Amphibia; order Anura; family Dendrobatidae; genus Phyllobates; species Phyllobates terribilis. Next base: position 453,783,172 of record NW_027362765.1, on the reverse strand, counting down.
GCTGTCAGTCAATGCTGGCGCCGGGTAGATTTCCTTTAAAAACCTGCTGACAGATTTCCTTTAAAAACCAATATTTGAAGCCAATTAAAGGTTTAGCAATACTGGTGATTTGTGGCAAATTGACTAACTGGATATCAATTTTTTGGGGGAAATTTAAGGATTTTCTGGGTTTGCGGTTAGAAAGTCTGCGGCATATTACAGTAGCCACAAAATACATGGGATTCTACCTAATTTTACCTAACCTGCCTCAACAGCAAGAAAATTTGCACGAGAAAAGTTGACCTGATTATGAATTACTTTCTTTTACATGTGGAAAGTCCTGTTTTTCTACATATATAATAAAAGTGGACATATAATAACCCCATAACATTTATTTTCTCATTCTATTTAATTTCATACTATAAAGATACTACGATGTAATATTTTTACCTACTTCCAGTAATATTCACGCTTTTTATTATGTGCTTTGTTTTTTGAGGACTCTGGTAATCTAATTCCAGCATATCGTAGTAATTGTCGTCATATATTTTTGCCCAGTTGTAATATTCATATAATGTGGTAATCCACCTTAAGTATTATAACAAAATCCTCCTTAAATATGTATCATGCTAACATTCCTGCACATGTGTTGATCCTCATTTCCTGCCTCTTTCGCCTTGTATCCCTATGGATTTATTCCCAAGCTGGAGAGCAGATGTGGGAAGCTGGTCTTCCCAGGCACACTTTCACTCTTTATTTTCGGCCATTCCTTTGATTCTCGTTAATTGGAATAATATTGGAATTAACAAATTACACACATATGCTGGTTTATAGTCCTTAATTCTTTTTCCTCTCCAAACTCACACAAACTACAAGGCCTTTGTTATAAAGTAGTTCATTCAGTTTTCGAATTGAAAATGTACTTATTCCATTTTAGGTACCAAGGTATAGAGGGTTGGGCTCCTGCGTCCTATCTAAAGAAGGCCAAAGATGACCTACCAAGTCGAAAGAAAAATCTTGCCGGGCCTGTGGAGATCATAGGAAATATCATGGAAATAAGTAATCTCCTGAACAAGAAATCCAACGAAAAGGAAGGCCAGGCCTGGAATGAAGCTGAGGAGCCCCATATTAGCAAGAAAGAAATTAGTCTGCCAATTCTCTGTAATGACTCCAACGGCAACTCAATGATGACATCTGAGAAACCAACGCCCAAAGTCACCCCAGGGTCTCCGGCAGTGGCAAGAATAGCTCCTCAGAGATCTGAAATTAGTAAGTGCAAAATGTCCTCTACATCATAATACTCTTTCGTTTGCATGAAACTTAGTCTTGACTAACAGTTTCACAGATGTTCAGGTCTCTGCCTCCGAACTAGGACAACACACTCTTTTTCTTCTGCTGTCATTGTTATAGTACCCACGAGGGTTGCCAACTGTCCTAAAATTCCTGGACAGTTAGTAGAAATAGGGTACATTTTTCCCCTGTCCATAAAAAAAAATTTGAGACGTCCGTGATTTTTTTGAAGCTGAAGAATCTCATACAAATTCTTATGGCTGTAATTATCAGCATTTTATTGTGGTACTAACCACCAGTCACCAGATTATAGCGGCCATATTCCTACGACGGTGAAAATGAAAGCGACAGTGAGCTCTGTGCTAGCACATGTCAGACTTGCTGTGAGAGGGTAGAGGGAGCAGCAGGGAGGAACAGATATTCCCAGCATACACTGCAAAAGGGAGTTCCCCCCCCACTCTCAACACAGTTATAGAGAGAAAATTAGCACAGTGTTCTTTCACACACACAATTGCTAAAAAAGCACATAAAACACAACTGCGGTTTCTTTTAAAATTGTATTTTTATTAAGTCTTCTTTGGTAGCAATTTTTGTTCTATTTTTTTCATGTGATACAGAATTTGTGTGGTTCAAAAATTATTTTTTTTCCTATAAAAAATGCAAATAAAAAACCCTTGTAAAATATGTTAGACAGATTTAGGCTATGTTCACGCGTTGCGTTTTTTATGCAAATTTTCAGCTGCGTTTTACAGTACCTGCTAAGACACACACACATTGGTTTTTGTGTTATCAGTATTTTGTGCTTTGCGTGTTTCTTGCAGAATAGAGCATGTCACTTCTTTTAGTGTTTTTTCAGCGTTTTTCACCAATTGAAAGTAATGGATGGTGAAAAAACGCTGCAAAAATACAGGTATCAGGTTTTGCTGCGTTTTTTGTGCCAAAACCTGATGGAGTGGAATAGGTAATTTTTTTTTTCACTGAACTTTATCAGTATGCATAAAGAGACAAATGGACAGTGAAAAAAACGCAGCAAAAAAACAAGCAAAACCTGCTTTTTGGAGGCAGAAACTTTACTGCCAAGAGATTAGGTTTTGCTACAGAAAAAAACACCTAGTGTGAAAATTCCCTTATGCATGCATTTTTTTTTAAAAGTAAGAACATAAAAAAGGAGGTCTATTGAAGAAGAAAGGTACCAGAAACTAGCCAAACTAGAGTATATTGCATTTGCAAAAAAACAATGACATTTTTCTTAGCAAAGAGTGTGTGAACATACCCTTCAAAATATTATGTAGAGGGAGTAAACTGACATAAATCGGCAGTAATTTTGATTTTTATTCTGTATTGGTAGGCGGTGTCCGATTTTTTACTTTACGCTACTTTGATTGGTTGTAAAACATCATCATGATATTTTTCTGTGCTCTATTCTTATGAATCACTTTCCTTTTTATTATCTGTGTGACTAGTTTAACAGTATAAAAGTTCTGTATATTCATTGTGTGTATAACTTTGTACTTGGCAGGTTCTCCAAACCTGAGAATGAAACCACCACCCCGGAGAGAATCCAGTCTGGTTCGTTCTACACTTTCTTTTCTTGGGAATATGATCGCTTTCTTTTCTCTAATTGACTAAATTGGATTGACATCAGTATATGTAATTTAAATAATGCAAAGACTCATTACAGGGCTTGTAGTAAGTGATATGCCCGTAAGCACTGCTAGTCGTGTAAAAAAAAAAAAAGCCTATGGAGCACAATAGACCATTCTTTGCCAAGTCTGGAAGCAATTTATTGAAATTTCGATGTGGTGTGAGATTGTTAGCGAGCAACACAATGGGATGTCCAGGACTTCTTAACAAACCATGCATCTAGTTTATATATAATAAGTACTATATGGAAACATATGTCGTAGCTGGGTATAGCTATTGGCATCCAGGATGAGCAGATCGGATTGGACGGATAGAGCTTGCAATGGCAGATTACAAATAAAAGACATTGAATTGTTAATGTTGATTTAAAACTGTGCCCATCTAATGCATTTATGGCATTTATGATCTACCATAAGTATCTCACATTTGTGGGTTTCAACCAATGAAAACCCCACATGATTCTCTATTCACCAATCAAAGCAGCCTCCACATCCAACCACAGCTTGCTTGGCTCTTCCATATTTTCCATAGACTTAAATAGGAAAAGTCATTGCCAGCTCTTCTAGCTACAAAGCCTGGGGAATTCTACATTCTCCTAAGTGACTGTTCCATAGGTAGCTCCCCGATGTTTAGCTATTAGTAATTTATAACACATATCCTGTGGATATATACAAAAAAAGCAATTAGGGAATCTACAGTCTTCTAAAATCTGAAGGTTCAAGATAGTAGGACCCCACCTAACAGACATTTATGGCATATCCCTTTGAGGGGATCTGTCACCAGATTTCACAATACAAACGTCATAGATTAATAAATAGATCTCTTAGACCTGATGACTTACTTTATAATTTAGTGTATGGCAGGATGGCTGTATATTCCTCAATCTATGCCCACTTAGCCTGATTGACAGCTCCCAGTGTCCTTTATTCTTGCTTCTACTGAATCTGCGCCCACCTAGCCTAATTGACAGCTTCTCAGTATTTCTCCTCCCTGCTGTGTGTGACGCTAGTCACTACTCACATACCGACCGTGAGGGAGAAGTCAGACGTTCCAGAGTCAGGACCCAGAGAGCATGTAGAAAACAAATGGAAAAGACAAAGGCGTAAGTCAGGTCATGGTCTGGGGTCAAAATACCAGGAGATAGCGGATCAAAGTAAAAAGACAAGACAAAGGGATAGTCAGTACACGGTCCAAGGGTCAGGCAGCGGAAGATCAGAGCTCCGAACAACAGAATCAGGAAACCACTCACCAGGAAGCACAAACTACGTCTGGCAGGGATCAGGGGGCAAACAGCTCAGTTAAGTAGCTTGGGCAATCTCCAGAACAGAGAACACCTGGAGAAAGTCCCGCACCTGTTTATTTACGTCTCGTGTCGTGTCCCTGACTTTGATACGGGTTCCGACACTGAGCCTGCATGTTTCCCCGCACATGACAGCTGATTTAACCAGCTGTCACGTTCCTTTAACAGCCGTTAACTAGTTGAATCCCTCTGTCAATCTGGTCATTCTGGCCCCCAATTAACGCCCCTCTCACAAGATCGCGGGACGCCAATCGGTTGTTATGACAGCCGGGGGTCTGCAGAAGACCCCTATGGCTGTCAATACGATCTTTGTCTGCTGCACATAGTAGTGTTAAAGCCCTGCTATATATAGCACAGGTGATTCGGATGTCAAGTCTTCGAAGGGGACTATTAAATTCAGTAAAAAGTGAGAAAAAAGTTTTGAAGAATATGAAAATAATAAAATAACACAAAAGTTCAAATCACCCCCCATTTGCCCTATTGAAAATAAAAGAACTAAAAAAGAAAAAATACACATATTTGGTATTACTGCGTTCAGAAATGTCCAATCTATTTAAAATATAAAATAAATTAATCCGATTAGTAACCAATGTAACGGGAAAAAAATTGAAACACCTCAGTTACGTAATTTTGGCTGCCGCAACATTGCAATAAGAGACGATCAAAACATTATATGTACCCCAAAATGGTATCAGTAAAAACGTCTGCTCAGGGCGCCAAAAATCAGCCCTCACCCGACCCCAGATCCCAAAAAATCGAAATGCCACGGGTCTTGGAAAATGTAAATGGAAAATTTCTTTCACCACTTAAATAAAAATAAAAAATATACATGTTTGGTATCTGCACACTCATACTGACCTATGGAACCAAACTGCCAGGTTAGTTTTACCATATAGTGAATATGGTAAATAAAAAGCCCAAAAAAAACATTGTGGAATTGCACTTTTTTTGCAATTTCACCACACTTGAAATTTTTTTCCTGTTTTCCAGTCCACTATATGGTAAACTCAATGGTGTCGTTCAAAAGTACTACTCGTCCCGCAAAAAACAAGGCCCTCATACGGTTATATTGACGAAAATATAAAAAAGTTCTGGCTCTTGGAAGAAGGGGAGGAAAAAATGAAAATGAAAAAATGGCCATGGCGTGAAGGGGTTAAAGCATCATCATGACTTTTTTTTTTCTGTTCTCTATTTTTATTAATCACTTTTTTTTTCTATTATCTATGTGACTAGTTTAACAGCAAAAGTGCTGTAGATTGGCAAAGTAAAGACACCAGTTTCATCCCGTCTAAAATAATAATTTTTATCATGTGTCCAGCAAATCTGGTCGTAGATCATCTTAAAACAAGTATATACCTAGTCATCTTTTGAATCCTTGAAATATCGTTATTTAAATAATTATACATATATAATGTTTGCCTAGAATACTTTTCCTACTTTTACCTGTTAAGTTTCTGTTATTCTCTGATACTTTTACCACTTTTAGCTGTTAATTTCTGTTATTTTTTTACATTTTCTGTACGTGACTTACAGCTGTTAATTATTTTTACAAAATGTGTCAGTGCTCGTTACATCTCCAAGATTATGCATTAACTTTGTAGTAACATGGACAAAAAATAAACCTTTTGAAACCATATCCATGTCAATTTATGTTCTCCAGGGATTTCAGTTGCCAAAGCCTCCCGAGCCTCCATCAGTTGAAGTGGAGTATTACACCATTGCAGAGTTCCAGTCTTGCATATCTGATGGGATAAGTTTCCGAGGAGGTCAAAAGGCTGATGTAAGTAAAGACTTGTGTTCTTTGAAGCTTATGTTGTAGCGAATAACCCGATCTATTGTAAAGCCATGACCTCAAATATGTCTACATACCTTAATGCAATATTTTGGAGAGCTAAGTCCTGTAGGATTGACGTAGAAAAGAGCGCACTGGCATCATGTACACAATATATCCGTATCTAATAATCCAATGAAAAACCCACAAATTCACTTACACTACTGTAATTCAAAGTTAATGAAATTATCCAAAATTGAGAATCGTTAGCTAAAAATGGATTCGATATACATAAGGCATTTATTTTTCTTTACTGTAATCCCAAACAACCATCTGCTTTAATATACTGCCATGGTCATCTGGTCATTTATAGCCAGAAATGTGTAGTGACTTGTGTAGTGATTGTGATGTGTCTATTATCATTCAAGGGCCAATCATTACACTATTTCATTCATTGGCACAGAAAATGTACAAAATTGCACAAACATTTAACGGTGGTATAGGCTTTTTATGAAAGTCTGTAATCACTCTGTGTAACTGCAGACTTGTGAATACTCACAGCACACACTGCGCACGCTAAGAGGACTCTCCGGCAAGAGTGGGCCAACAATAGACATACTTCCAGCCACATTCCGACTAGACGTACGCGGCCTTGCTCAATTTACTTTTACTCTAGTTGGAATGTGGCAGGGAGTATACATATCGCATACTTGTGGTCATACGATCACTCGCTCTCATCTCCTGCACTGGAGAATCATGACAGCTCACCCTACTCGCGCTGTGAGGATTCACAACAAAGAGTGACTGCAGAATTTCATGACATACCCTAGCATCCCCTTTAATGGAACCAGAATAAAACACTACAGATGTGTCTATCTGATGGATGACTCAATGTATGCCATCCATCTTACAGCCGTTGCTCATAGGCTTCCAAGTTCAAAATCGTATATTTTAACGTATGCGTTTTTTTTTTTTTTACTGGATAGTATTCAAATAGTGCCATGGTGGATTATTAAGGGTGGACACATCTGTTTTCAGCATTCAGCCTCTAGTGGTTGTCATAAGTTGTCTAAATTTTTACATTTATAAATACAAGTTTTCCATTTAATGGAGCTAACAAAGATTTGACCCCTTCATACTACATAATTAAAAAAAGTCAGTATAACACATACACAGCAATTACAGCTACTCTCTTCTCATTATAACACTTTGTTAATACAAGGAATCGCTTTAGGGGTAGACAGTGATTTGGTTTTCAGTAACCAGTGCAATATGTAGAAATCAGGCACATATGACATAAGAGTAAAAATTGGTGATTTTATTCTCTTACAGGTCATTGAAAAGAACTCTGGCGGCTGGTGGTATGTACAGATCGGAGAAAAAGAAGGATGGGCTCCGTGCTCATATATTGATAAAAGAAAGAAACCAAATCTAAACCGAAGGACAAGCACATTAACTAGACCAAAGGTCCCCCCTCCTGCACCACCTACGAAGCCTAAAGATGTAGAAGATGTATCAGCCACTCGTCATAGCTGCTCTGTAGAATCCAAAGAGTCACCAGCAAAGCAAATTTATGAGGAGCCAGAGTATGATGTCCCAGCTTTTGGCTATGATCCAGACTCTGATATGAATGACTCCTTTTCTCAGAGCAGTTTTGCTGATGAAATTGTAGAAAGTATGTTCAAACCCTCCAAGCCTTCTCCTGTTTCTTCTCTTCAAAGAGCAACATTTCAAGTGGGAGAGTCTTGTGAAGATGTCAACAATGAGGAAGAGACTATCTATGAAAATGATGGTTTCCGACCATATGTGGATGACGTAGCATCAAGCAAAGAGTCAAGCAAAGAGTCAAGTGGAGATTCTGATTCACTGAAAAGCTCATCATTGATGCCAAGAAACTCACCATCTGGAACCCCTTGTAAACCTCCACTTTTAAAATATAAATCAGAAAGAAATGTCCAGCAAGAAATCACTAAAAATGTTTCCTTCTCATCAAATGAAGAGAAAAAGCCCAGGTCAGTGTCTGATGTTGGTTCGCGGTCAGTGCCAAAGGTTGGAGCAAAGAAGGATTCTGAACAAAAGCCTGGAGTCATTCCTTCAACCAGAGCAAAGCCAACAGTTAGACCAAAACCCTTCATAAGTAAGACTGATTCTCAAAGCCAGGATAAAATGGACATTAGCACTTTGCGAAGACAGCTAAGGCCAACAGGACAGCTACGAAGTGGACTTAAAGGTTCTAAAAGTGAAGAATCAGAAAGTCTCCCAAAGAGTGCATCAGAGGATATTGAAAGTCCACCAAGAAGAAGTTCAGTAGATAATCCTTCAAATTCTCCACAGTCCTTAATATGCCCAAGTAACAAAGACAAATCTGAGGATAGTAATGAGAAAATATGCTATACTGCCACAAGCACCTATCAAAAAGTTATGGATACAGAAATTAGCTTTCCAGCAGGGGCAAAAGTAGAAATCTTAGAAAAACAAGACAGTGGTTGGTGGTATATCAGATACAAAGATTCAGAAGGTTGGGCACCATCGCATTACTTAGAGCAAGCGGATAATAAGCAACAGGAAACCTCAGCACCTGAGCCTGACGCTATGAAATGTAAAAAGAATGAAAATAAGTCAAACAGTCTGGAAAAGATAGAAAAAAGAGTGCAAGCATTAAATACAATTAACCAAAGCAAAAGAACAACACCTCCAGTTCCCTCAAGACCACCTGGAGGATTCTCAAAACCTACCGGGCTAAGTAGCAATGTTGTAAAGTTAAGAAATGGAGTAAAACAAATTGCGGTAAGACCCCAGTCTGTGTTTGTTTCCCCACCACCAAAAGAAAACAACCTTGCTTGCCATTTGCGTAGAAATGAATCACTTTCTGCTACCGATCATTTGAGGTCTGTTCGAAGAAATTCCTCCTTTAACACCGTCCGTTCTCAGGTAAATGAGTCAAGATTCAAACCTACTGATAAAACAGAAGCGGACACAACCCAAGTGGACACATCTGTAAGATCTCCTCAAAGAAATGGAATCCCAGTATCTACTGTTCGACCAAAACCCATCGAGAAGTCCCAGTTTATACACAATAACCTTAAAGATATGTACATCTCTATCGCTGACTATGACGGAGATGATGAAACGGTTGGATTTCAAGAAGGGGTTTCTATGGAAGTGTTGGAGAAAAACCCTAATGGCTGGTGGTACTGTCATATTCTCGACAGTGCAAAGCCATTTAAAGGATGGGTACCTTCAAATTATTTAGAGAAAAAGAACTGATAGTCCTTTGTGTGGAAATAATGAGTTAAATTAGATGCTCTTGAGATATTTTCTTAATTTAAAGATTAGACTGAGCGTACATGTACTTGGAAAGCCAGCAATATGATCTCAATGATGTAAAATCAAGTTGGGGAAGTAATCTTCCTATTTCTATAAAAGAGATATTGAAAGAAAAAAAGAATTTATCCTTGTGAAAAATATTTGGAAATAACACAGGGTATTACATTGTATTATGATCATCAAGCAGTTAACATGAAAACCATATTTGTGTGCCTTCACTTCATAATCTGGAACACTAGAAATGTCGCAAAAATCCAGGGAACTCCTCCTGGCACGGTCTGCAGAATGCTATGTCTGTGCTCCTTTTCCCTGACCTCTCGTCTTATTGCCAACAAGAATAGACACTGTTTCGTGTTTGGAAAAAAAATTGTAACTCCAACAAGGAATGCTAGACATTGTAATTAAACGTTTCTATCCTTTTTCTTTTTACTTTATATCCCAAGTTCTAATTTGTGTTTATTTTTGTTTTTTTGCATGTTTTTCTGTATGTGTTAAAAGTCGTAAGATGCAGAAAACCAAACACTAGGTTTTTTATTTTATTTAATTTTGTAGTCATTGACTGTTTATATAGTAATTAGGTTTTCTTTACTTCACTTTTAATACTTTCGATGAGATTGAGTAGCATTTGGCATGCATGATCCTTGGGCCTGATGTGGGCCCAAATATACCTGAAACACCTAAGCAAAAATATTTGGCCTTATGGCTTAAAGAGACCCCATAACTAGTAAAAAATATGGCTAAACAGCACGCACGGTGTATCGAGATACAAAAATGCACATGAATCTGTCTGCAACCTTGCGGATGAGATGATAGTTCCATAGCTGTGTTTCATGAGATCCAGTGCCAGTTTGGTTTATATTAGGAAGTTAAAGAGGTTGGTCGGGTCAAGAAAGATGGATCTGCTTTTTTCCAAAATAGCGCCACCCTCGCCCTAAGGGCTCGTGCACGTGACCGTATTTTTGGTCTGAGTGTGAACCGATAAAACATCGGATCGCACTCGGACCTATGTTATGCTATGGGGCCATGTACAAGTCTGGACAGAGCTGGTCCAAGGAAAAAATTGCAGCATGCTTGGTTTGCATCCGATATTCGGATCGCACTCGGCCATGCAAGTCAATGAGTCCGTGGAAAACATTGGACTGCACTCGGGTGACATCTGACTCTCCATGGACTGTCAGAATGGAGAAGATGGAGACATTTTTTCTCTCCATCTCCTCATCGGAGAGAATTGGATCACACTCTGATCACACAGTATGATTTGCAGAATCGACCCGATTCTTTTGGATGAGAGAATATATACGCTCGTGTGATCCTGGCCTTAGACTGTGTTTGGTATTGCAAATCGTCCCCAATCGAGGGAATAGGACTGAACTGCAATACTTTTCCCAGCTCATGGACAGATGTGGTGCTTTTTTTTTTTAAAAGAGCTTTTCTTTTATTTCTATAATCCCAGACAACCCCTTTAATGCACTGGATATGCTCTGTTCATTCAGACCTATTTACAAGAAGGTATTCAGCAGTATTTAAGTCGTCACTAACCTTAAAAAAACAAAGGATTTTTAAGTTTGGTTATTATTGTATATATGTAAAATACTGTCAATGGAATTGGGATAAGAATGCTCATTTAGTGAAGATGTGCTTTTCAAGAATCCCTGAAAAATATCGCAACACGCCACTTTTGCATTTCAAGTTCGCGGTGGAAACTATTCGGTCTTTGAATGTAGTGACTCATTTTTGTGGCTTGTTATGACGTGTATTGGCCCTTTAAGTGAGGTATATTTGGTGCTTCCTTTGGCATGTATATAATGTATACACTAATGTGCCCTCTTCTGAACACTATTCGGATACGTATCGGTCTGCAGTGAGATTCGCCATTTGTCCTCAGACTCGTTGTTTACAATTGATTCATTCTCGGCAATTTGTATATAATGTCTGTTTTTAATAATTATTTTTTAAAGTCTGTTTTTTTAATTATTAGGTTAAAGTCAGGATCACGTGACTGAAACGTGGTAAAGGAAAAAAAAAAAGCAGAACAATGCAAGGAATATACTTAGATGGGCGATTTGTGGAGGGTGGGCAACCCTGTGTAATTTTGCCACCATTCCTTAAAAATAGGACACTCCCTAATAGGACCTGTGATTGTGGTTTTATAAGAATGCACATCATGGGGGGAGAGTAATTGGCTGTGCCCGGGATAAAGAGCCGCATACTTCTCAGACACCATACTCCAGGGTCAGAAAGCAAGGCAATTTTATCTAAGTGTGCACTTGAAAGTACATGCATCATTGCAAGTATCATATATGTTCTAATATTGTATTTATGTGAATATTTTTCTGTGCTTAAAAAAGTAATGAATTCCTTTGTGGGATTTTTGTTCATGGGATTCTGACCTTTTATTTTTTTTAACCCCTTTCCTTATGTGTCCAGATCAGCAGCCTATCCTATCATATACTTTATTACTGTGCACAGTAATGCAGCGTCTGTGCTACTTGTACTAGTGTAGCTCTTGTGTATTCCCACCTGTGCTACGTCGGAGGAGGTCTCTAGTGAAACCTATGGTATAATTGAACAACACAGAAAAACTTGTAAGCCATTTTTGTAAGATTTGTAGCCATATGGAAATGTGTAGTTTATATATAGAAAAATATATTTAGTTATATAGAAAAGTAAAAAAAAACAATAGAAACCCAGAGAAGGTACTGTACCTTTAATTTAAAGGGGGTTTCCATCTCCATTGTACAAGTTGAAGATCATTTATCAGAAACATTTCACGGCAGACAATTAGAATCCACTGACATTTTCTAAACTTTCTTGACAAGATGAAATGTGGCCTTCGAGATAGAGTCCACTTTTCCATAATTGGTCACCTTGAAATTTCAGGAGGAGGTGATCCCCCTTAAAAAAAAATATACAGAATATTTTCAGCTAGTTAGGAAAATGTGCAACCTTATCCATCTTCTAACATAACCTGCCTAACTGGTATTACAGATTTGAAGCTTTGATTTTCTTCCATTTTTTTTTTTAGAAACTCTATATAGTTCTGCTGGACAGTATTACATAGAATATACATAGATTACCTGCTTGACTGCAGTACTAATAATAGCAATGATTTTAGTGGTTATATTAATATTATAACGATGATTATGTTTTATCAATAACGATAAAGAAGTGGTTCATTATTGATGCACTTTAACAATAATGCGTTTTACATTCAAGTGCATTATAAAAAAAAAAGTGCAGCCTATACAGAACTTACATCAGCACATTCATTTATATATATAAGAAGAGGTTATTTATGATTATTTATGGATATTCACAACTGTTAAGCCATTATTACTAGTGATTTCTATGGCTTTACTAATTAGTTGGATATTACTAGGTCAGGGGGTTGGTGTACAGCCTTAAAGTTTTCATTATCTTCACAGAGATTGTGAGCTGCCGTCATCATCATGTACTTGAAATTCGCAAAGTGCCATATAGCAAATACATATATTGTACTGGAGAGAGCTTTCTCCCAATTGCACTTTTAGAAAAGTCAGAATATTTGATCTGTGGGATTCCACATGCTGAGACCATTATGGATAGGCAGAGGTGCTTAGTCAAGACTGAAGATGGGCTCCATAGTTTTGACTAGTCTTCAGTTCCAGAGAAGAGCAACACTTGGCAGAGACTTCTGCTCCTTTCAGTAGGGGTCTTAACACCTGGACAACCCACTGATCAAAACTTCTGTTATGGCTTCAAGTGTCACAGATTTTTTAGAAAGTGTGGTTCTACTTTAATCCTTTAATAATTCTCAACTGTATTGGTCTGCCTCTTTTTAATTTTTTGCTTTGTAAGGAGATCAGAACCCTAAACTCTTTCCCTCTTCAAACACAAACTTTATCTGCAACAGTTGAATTTTGTACATAGAAAAAAAAGGGACCCCTATTACAAATGTCAAAATGTGATGAAATTGCGGTGTCAGCCTTCGCTGGTTTCTTTTCCACATACTTTCTTGACTCTTGGCCCATTCCTCCCCACTTACTTGATATTGAAAGGTTTCCTCTTTAAGGAAAGTGGATTTCAAATGCTGTAAAATAACAAATAGATCAGGTACTCACCCTTCCAGGGTCCAGCGCTGGCTACCTGCCACTGTTTGGGTCTTAGGGTGTTGGCTGCAGCGGTGACTTCATGTCGACAGAGGGGGTAGCTGCTGTAGTCAATCACTGAGCTCGGCAGAGAAGTAATTGACTAGTGCATTGATACGTGCTGACATGACGTCACCACTGCAGCCAAAACACAGAGATACAAATAGTGGTGGGAAGCCAGCGCTGGACCCAAGCAGGGTGAGTATCTGCTCTGTTGTTATTTTAAAGAATTTGGGGTCCACTTTCCTTAAAGTGGAAAACCCTTTTAACAATGAAATGTATCTGAAGAGAAGACTCCTGTACATGTTATTGCCCAACAGCAAATGGAATTGAACCATTCATGTCTGGGTCTCTACATAGAATCATAGAATATTGGAGTTGGAGGAGACCTCCAGGGTCATCGTGTCCAACCCCCTGCTTAGTGCAGGATTCTTCTCTTCGTGGACCTATAGTAACTACACGGTTGGTCCATATGGTACTTGCTTTTGCAACATTGGTAGCAGAAAAGATTTTAATGCTCTGATCTCCCCCATATAGAAATGGATAATATTACAAACTTTAAAGAGGTTGTTTGGGACTTCAACACTGATGGTCTGTCCTTAGGATAGGACGTCAATGTCTGATCGGTGGGGGGGTGACATACGGCACCCCCACCGATCAGCTTTTCCTAGTGTCAATGGTTGGAACTACTCAGTTATGGAGCTACACAGCTTTGTCGACTGTATATTGGCAGCGGCCAGGTTGAACATCCGCCACCTATTCAAATCAATAGTGGGCGAATGTGCAGTACCCGACCTCAGCCATTATACTGTCGACCAATCTGTGTTGTGCAGCTCCATAACTTAGCAGTTCCAGCCGGGAACAGCTGATCAGCGGGGGTGTCTGTTGTCGCACCCCCGCGGATTTGACATTGATGACCTATTGTAAGGATAGACCATCAGTGTTGAAGTCCCAGACAACCCCTTGAAGGTTCAGGCTACAAATTGACATCCGTAGTCTGTAATTCAAATGACAGCATCCGGTAATGCTCTAGTGGCAGCTGGCGATGGTGCCATTATGTAAGAACCAAGAAACTGTCTTAGAAGATTATTGTCTTACAACCAGGACTTTATTATATATTTGTTATTGGCACTTGACTATACTTTTTGTTGACTCAAAATGGAATTCAGCTACACTGTGCTTGGCTCTCAAAAGAATGCAGGGTGCAAAATGTTTTTTAGGCAAAGGAAACACAACAACTAATGCAACTTTGATGACACCCATGTACCCCTGAAACTAGTTCAGACATTACAACATTTGAAACTCTAGTCATTACATTTTATTCAGGATAAAAATAAGTAAATCTGATGTTGCGATAATAGAATATATCTGTTGTATCAGGACCATCCAGACTTAATTGATAAAGTATTGTTGTTCACTGAGCCAAAAATATGATGTTAGAGGACATTAAATTTAGTAAAAGTGGACTTATATGGCTTAATATATTGGAATACATTGTGTTTTGTTTCTCTAATGAAGAAGAAATTCTGGCTGTAAGACTTGGGTGCAGTTTATCCAGTCTGGTTGGAGGAAGCCCTCTAGTGGTTGCCTTCTGCATTCAAAACCAAAATACGTAACTTTTTGCTGTATACTGCAACTTAATTAATAATGAGCACTTCTGAGTTCGTTATTGACGGTTATATAATGCCTGATATAGCTTTTGGTTTCTATAGGAGGTATATAGATTTTGTTTTTTTTACTTTAATTCTGCATGAACTTGCACTCGTAGGACAGATTACATTTTCTTCATGTAAGAGTTGGGTTACCGTTTCGGTATTCTTTAACGTATTTATCATGATATGATAAATTAGAGATATGGCGATCATCTAAATTCCAGTTAGTTGCATTTGTCACATGTGAATTATTAAGGGGAATAGGATATTTTTGACATCAGTAGAGTTAGCATATGATAATGTTGTAATTCTGTATTCATTAGACTATTTACTATAACATTTTTTTAGGCTTTAAATCATTTTGAGTATTAAAGCCTATTTGCCATGGCTTTGCTTATGTATGTTCACATCATCCTGGAGATAGAATTTCCAAATGCTGCTAAAATTGACCTTAAATTAGAATGAGAATGTCAGTACTCAATAGAGAGCCCATACACATTAGTTAAACCTCAAATTAATTGACCAATTTTGACCATAATGAACCATCATTGGCTGGTTCGGTAAAGGAAATGATCATTCATTTTGATCGACAACCAACTAAGGAGAGTTTATAAATAATCAAAACACTTGTCAGGCATGTTGGATCCTCTCAGCCGATCATCAGCAGTGGCTGCATCATCGACTGAAAAAAATTCAATATTGGTTGATGAAGTCGGAAATGTGTTTGAGGCCATTGAAGAACCATTGTTCGTCTGCCCATTTTCATCAAAATGTGTGTGGAGGCCTTTAACTTAATGTCAGATAAACCTCCTGTTTTCACCAGAACTTGCCAATTTGCTAATGTGTATGGAGATGTCCTCAATTTCCCCCAACGGCAAATTTTGCGCAAAACGAGAATCAGGCCAATGGATTGAAACGTCCTATTATTTGTTCTCAGGGGCTTAGGCCTCCACCAGCGGTGTCTGTCAGCTGCTATCTCCCCTCTTCACATCTGAAGATATGCACGTTCAGCTGAACTGAGCATTCCTAGTTATGGGGAGGACCAGGAGAGATATGGCTAACACAACACTGGTGCCATATAAGGAACTTATGGCCGTCTATTATATTCCATACTGATTCTTCATTTCGTTCTCTGTACAAATGAAAAAAAAAAAACAACCAAAAAACATAAATACCTTGGCAGTCCCATGTTAGTAGATTGAGGCCGTAGACCGAATGGTAACCTGACTCTTACTATACGCTTTCATTTTTTCATATAGGTTATTAGAAGGACGACGGCATTTATATAACGTTTGAAATCACTTTTTGCAATTGTAGAGCTGCATATTTTTTTAGTAAAATGTATATTTATATATCTTATGCTTTAATAAAAAAAAATATATAAACTAGGCTATGGCTTTAATGATGTATAACACACAAGGGAATTTGCAGGGCTTGTATGAGCCATGTATGTATCTTTATTTAGTAACCAATATTTCATTCTAGTTAGCCATTGTTAACATTATATGTTCTGTGTTATTTGCTCTATGGTTTTTATTAAATCAGTGTTTGAAATTCTCTCAGCTAAAACAAAAAAAAAAATCCTGATAAAGGATATGTGCAATATATTAATATATCAGATAGGAGTACAGGCTTCTCATCCAGGACCTTAGTTTTTGTTGAGGTGTTTGATGAAAGAAGGACTAACAGTTCATCTGTAATAAACCCCCATATGTGTATGTGAAAAGCATAACTCCTGTGTTAAGACATCACTTCTTGTCTATGCCTTTTGGCGATCAGTCTGATTAAATGGATTTTGGGTCTGTTAATGATGAGTCAGAATCCAGGTTTTTCTAGCAAAGTTAAGAAAATGAAGAAAGCTGATTTGATTCTAAGGGACTGTTTCTTTGATATTACTGAAATGTCAGAGGTTAGGGTGAGAAGTATTGTCGTTGGAAAACATTATTTTTCTTAAAGGGATTGTCTGGTCTAATAAGAAAACCGTGCAGTCACTCTGTGACTGCATGCTCCTGAATCAAGGCAGTGTGTTATCTGCACACTGTCGCAATTCTCCTGTATGCCCCATGGACTGGCATGAGACCATATGTATGCGATTTGCTAGTCTCATCCGGCATTACACAATAGTAGAGAATTGAGAGAAGCTGGTTGAGGCTAGCATGTGACCATAACTATGAAAAGCACAAATATGTAATCATGTGACGACTCACTCGCAGAGGGCATACAGGGGAATCGTGACAGGGTGTATATCACACACTGTCATGATTTGGGAATCTGCAGTCACAATAAAGAGACTGAACACTTTTCTTCTTAGACTGAACAACCCCTTTAAAGTCCAACTCAACACAGGACAAATATATGGGGGCATATGGAAATTCTGATAATTCTTCTTTTAGCAGAGGATGTGCTCTTGGAACAGATTTATCCAAAGTAGTCTCCAAGAGCATGCTCACTGCTTTATCAACGTACCTCTTGGAGTGGTGTGCACAGTGTGAAATTATCATTGAAACCATGCACTCAGGAAACTGTGAGCCAGACCAGTGTGTTTAACCCGGGTAGGTTTAGGTGCTTAAAGTCATGGAAGAGACTATCTGCATTGTATTTAGCCCCATCTTTGAAGAGGGGATCACAATGCACAGTGAGGTCTTCCAGTCGGTACTGTGTAAGTTATATTGGCTACTAAGTAAATACTCATTTTTGGGGTAGTTTCAGGAAAACTTTTTTTTTTTTATAAAGTAATTGCAGCGTTGCTACCTCAATTCAGGGAAAACGCTTTGCATGGATAAAAATAAAGTCTCAAAATACGAAATTAGAGCATTATATTTATCAGTTGGAGTTTTTGCTGCTAGCACTTTTTTTTTTTTTATTAAATTAGGGATATTTCAATGCAATTTTTTATGGCAATACTCAGTTTTTTTCCAAACAATTAACTGATTAAAGGTCAGGCAGCTGATGTTATTTTTGTATATTGGTTGATTTTATTGAGAACACGGTTATGCATTATCCCTCATAAAGACAGTTTATATATCTGATTTTTTTCTTATTTTTTTTTTATATGTGGCTGTTATATTAATAGCTATTCGTTTTATAACTGTTTTGTATACATTTTTCAGCAGCACCTCCTGATTTTTTTTTTATTGTAAAAAAATTAGATTTTTTTTTTATATATATATATCTGTACGTTATACAAAATGTCACCTTCTTGGTTGCTTTTCCACCTGGAGGGAGACATAGAATTCACCCTTCATCTCTGTGTTCAAAGATTTTCCCTTTTTTTTTTTTTTTTTTAAGATCTTGCACCGGGCTGGTCCCAAATAATTTTTGTATTAATATCATATGTGCAATCCAGTTAAGCGGGTTTTAATTTGAGTGCAGTTAATATTAGATTATATTATTAGCTTCACACTGGCTTTAACAAATCTATCTACAGCTTTAGCCACCACTGTCCTGAGTTGAGCTTCCTGTTGGTTCCAAGCAGCAGTCATAACTATTCGTACCTTCAGAGCATAAGATCAGATGTTACTAAACCTCTGACAAAAATTAATACTGATCGTATTTTTTTTTTTTATTCTAAATTATGGGTAGAATTAGATATAACTGCGGCAATGGAAAAGCTAGTATTAATGGATCTGATAACCTTCTGACACTGCATAAGTTTTTAAGAGACTTGATGAAAACAATTGCCAAATTCAACCAAAAAACAAGGGTAAACTGGAAGTCAAGTAATTGAATAAATTTCAAAAAATTATCAAAAATGAATCTTCATAAATGAGATATTAGGAGCATATTTAAAGATTACTCTATTCAAATCCAGATTTTATTTTGGTGTGATGACTATTGTAAGATTTCAGTACCTACTGTGATCTTTTGAAGGTATTGTTAACTTTAGAAGACCAGAAATCTTAAAAAGTGGGAGTAATGCCTCAATACTGCTTCCTTTAAAAATGACTGATTTGAGTAGGGTCCTTTATTTGATTGCTCCACTTTATATTTGCCGTGAATCCTGCTTCATGTAAATTGTAATGATGCAATATATAAGCGCATCCTTCCAACCATGTAGAACAACAATCCTAGTAAGAAGGAGGGAAAAGAAATTAGAATGAACTTCACCATGGATGCTGCCGTATGTGTTTGTTGGGTAATATTTCAGGATGTGATATGTAGATTAAAGAGTAATTGCATTCACAAAACTTTTGACATGTCATAGGGAATTGTCTCTTCTTATCTAAAGATAGACTCCATTTTAAGCCAGTCTTCAGTCCTCAAGGTGAGCTGTCCTTAGTTGATCACCTTTGCCCCTTTGTTTTAGGGCTCGTGCAGACGACTGTATTATCGGTCCAAGTGTGATCCGACAAAACATCTGATCACACTTGGCCCAATGTTATTCTATGTGGCCGTGCAGATGTCAAATTTTTTCCTTGGCCTGAGCCGGTCCATGGAAAAAATCACAGCATGCCTTAGTTTGATCTGATATTCGGATCGCACTTGGCCACGCAAGTCAATGAATCCATGGAAACCATCAAACTACACTCAGAGTGGAGAAAAAAAAATTCTCCATTCAGCCCGATTTCCATGGGCTGAATGGAGAAATTTTTTTTCTCCATCTTCTCCTCATCCGAGAGAATTGGATCACACTGCGATCACACTCTAGTCAAACTATGATCAGAGTATGATTTTCATAATCGGCCTGATTTTCTCGGATGAGAAAACATAGTCGTCTGCACCTAGCCGTACTCCCACTAATTAAAATTTTGTACACGTCTCCATGACATGTCAGACGTTTGTAGAAATTCTTAACATTTTTTTAAATGTTTATTGCATTTCAAAAAATGAGTTGTCTAGGATTAGAGAAAAGGGTCTACTTTTTTTCCAAAAATATCTAGAACTATGGCTCAGCACCATTCATTTGAGTCCGGTTGAACTACAGAAGCAGACAAAGCCCAAGGACAAGGGTAGTGCCATATCTGGGGGAAAAAATGCATACCCATTTCACTACATCTGTACATCTTTAACTAAACCCAATAATTCTATGTACTGCAGGATTAGAACATGAACAAGAAAGCCTAGCACTAAATGCAACATTAGATGAATTAAGATAGATGCGTTTTATGGGTGATTTTATGTCTTTAGTTCAGGGGCAATACAATACATACGGAGGTCACAAGCACACTGGTTCAAAAAAGACACTATTTTACCTTTTTTTGGACTAATCTTACAGTATATGAAAACTGTGGTGTTGTAAACATTTTAGTATCTTTTACTATTTTATGTTTGTCCTGCTATTTCAACAGTAGCTTTAAAATAATGATAGTTCTTTGGTTTGTGGTGCACAGGCTCTAAATAGTTATCGGTTTTAGATATTCTCTAATTCCTTAAATTCTAATTAATTCCTTAAACAAACAATTTACAGATGGGCTATATCCTTAAAGGGTTTATTCAATATGGTATGAACATGGTTGCTTTCTTCCAGAACCCCATATGTTCATAGATAGTCGGATCTTGCAGCTCAAATCTCAAATCTATTAAAGTGAATGGGGCTAAGCTGCAAAATCACAACCTGGACAGGTGTGGACCTGTTTTAATTAGAAAGCAGACATGTTTTTTCCAAATCTTGGTACCCCCTTTAAATATGTAATGCTATTTCCTGAAATTACACTTTTTTTAAAGATAATATCTTAAGAATATTTGATGTCGGGTTTAATGAATGCATATTGTAATAGCGTGTATAGAAAGTGTGAGTTAAAGAAAAATAGAGGTCCCCAATTGTAGGCAATCGATGAAGGGGTAAGGGCTAGGACAGCCAGATAAGGTGAAGATTTCCTTTTCCTAAATGTGGTTTGTGTTTTTACCACAAAAGGAGAGAACTGCTGGAGAGTTTCTGAAAAGATGAAGAATGTGGAGTTTGCCGGTCAGTAAAGTTTCTGTACGTGGAAGTGTGTTGCTGAGTGTTTGGTTCTAAGGAGCGTTATGTTGAGTGTAAAACAGGATATTTGAGAGAAGGGGCAGGGAAAAGTTGTTTGAGAAAGATTCTGAAGGAACTTAAGAAAAGTCAAAGTTAGAAATGTGCGTTTTAAATTGTGGGTGAATTCTATTTGCGTGTTTCGCAAAAAAAATCAATCTATTTTTCTAAAGGAGTTAATTATTTGCTATACGTACTATGATGCATCTAAGCTTTGAAGAAGGCTCAACGTCTGTTGGAACTCTTGTAATTTTAGTTGTGCTTATAGAAATAGTTTTCTGAGTCAGTAGGCAAAGTGTTAAGGACAGTTTACTCATTGGATTAAAATCAGACATGTGTGTTCCAATATCTACGAATATACTGGAGAATTTTCTGCACATGTGAAGCAAATCCAGAGCAGATTTGCATTAGGATTGGCCCAACTATCATTAATTGAGACTGATGCTCATTGTTTCCAATGGTAAAAAGTGACATAATGTTTGTCTATGGCAACTTTTTTTCGACCACGTAACTGGAAACATGCACAAAAAATATTTGTTGTATGTGAATGAGGGTGTAGATACTCCATTCACATGAATAGAATGTGGTATTGCAAAAAGATTTAGGTGAACCCTCAGGGTTCAACCACACTATGTAGGGACAGGTAAAGCAATCTATAGGAAGAGTATTTTTCATTTATATGTCAATATGTATCCTATGGACTAAGGATGATTGCCGCTGTTCTTCTGTAGTTTTCGATTTCCAATTTCCTACATTTTTCTAACTAATAATTTTCTTGATAATATACAATTGTGTGAATCACGTGTGTACTTGCATACCAAGTTTTGTGACCCTTCTAATATTTTGATCTCTGCTTATTAAATGTGTATATATGTTTTTTGTGATGACCATATATCAGCTCAATTATTGGAACTATTACTACTAAGAGGTAGTTTGTAACTTTGTTGCTTTGGTGTGTTATGGAACGAAAACCAGAGAATAGCCTTGATCTACTCTATCGCAAAGATCTTTGACCCAATGGTTAGTCTGATGTATTTTCAGTTCTAGAAGCTCTTTGGTAACACAAAGAGTCTTTATGTAGTTTTTGTGTATTTAGAGACATAGGCTAATTCTAAATAGGAAGTGAATGGTATTTTCTGATAAACCCTGGTCTTCTAAGACCACAAATGATTGGAAAAACAAAAACAAAAAAACAAATACGTTCTATATTCAATGGGCTTTCGTTATAGTGCACATATGTAATGCGTCATCCAGAACAAGAGACATTTTACTACCTTGAATGAGGAATCCCCTCTGTTAACTCAAAATGATCTAATAGAGTATTTAGAATTATTATATTACATCTTATATACAAGGTACATCAGATGTGCCATTGGTCAACATTTTTGTAAAAGTTTCATACATAGTTAATAAAACTGCCTCGACTACCAGTCATAACACGTCCTGCATTGTACCACCTCTCGTTTTCATACATGAGTTCCTGTGTCTTAGGGCGCAGTCAGACGGATGTATAACACAGACGACGATCACATCGCAATGCACGGACTGGCTGTTGGCTCTTCTGACCTGAGCTTGACAGCTGCATAGAAGTGCGTGCTCACACTCAGGTCAGAAGAGCCACCGGCCAGTCCGAGCATTGTGATGTGATCGTTGTCTGTGTTATACATCCGTCTGACTGCGCCCTGATGCTGATAGCCATCTGCAACATTTAGTTGGTACAAAGGTAACCAATCCAATGTTCATATCTCTTATGAGTCTTTTTTTAACTAGGTGATATTTGGGTCTTGTTTTTTTAATTTTGTGTTTTTTCTTAAAAATATTTGTGATCATCTCTCAATGTCTTGGACCAAAGTGGTGCTAATGATCTTCTATATTGTACTATTTATGTCTACATGGAAGCAGCTTAACATATATTTCATTTCCGGCAAAGAGAAAGTAAAATCAAAACTCTAGATAGGCATGTATGTATTTATTACTTTATGGTAATAAAGTGCCGTGCCAATAGTGGTCGGCGTAAACCCTACGAAATTGAAAACTGTAAGATAGGATTTGTTGGTTTTATGTTTTTTATGTTTACATTTCATCTTATATTTCTCTTGAAAAATAAAAATTGATTTTTTTTTTCTTATTTTTTTTTTGCAAACATGTTTATGTTGTGTGAGCATTTCTTAACCTTGTTCTAGAAGTAGACGGAGTAATTGAAGTACATTCCCTTTTCATTTCTAATTACATCTGCTTTGACAACACACAAAGAATCTATTGAAATTATAATTTAAATTGATTATAGTATTTATTCTCAGTATTGTTAATTGAGCATCCAGTTGGCCAGAAAAGGGACTATAATTTATATTGGTCATTAGTCTCCCTTTTATGCACCATTTAGTTATGACTGGTAACACCCTCAGCATTTGTGATTCATCATCCCACTGCTTTCCTGAACAAATACAGATTTTTGTTTTCTTTTTTTCTTCTTACCCATTGCACATATATTGAATATTTCAATTTGCTAATATTTAAACTAATGGAGATGATGCTTATAACCTCTATATCTCAGTTCTTTTAAATTTAATATAGAAAGAAAAGAATATTACTGTCAAAAGTTGGTTCGTTTTTAAATAGATTAAATGTATTTTACTTTTAATTATTTGATATATTTTGTATATACAAATGCAGAAGACTTGACTTTAAATGGAAACTGTCACCATAGAAATGTATTTAAAGGGGTACACCCGGGAGATAAAAAAAAAATTTTGTACTCTTCCTGCCCTCATACGCTATAAAGGAGAGATGGTCAGTGGGCTTCTATTATTTTTATAACCCCTGTAATTCCATGTGACAGAATCTGCTCCTAACCCCTCACCCCTCCCGTCTGTGTCATTACATCATATACAAGTGTTCATCTCCTAAGGAAGATAGCTTCTGCTGTTGAAACGCGTCGTGGCGTTAGAGCGTATTAAACAATAAAAGGTTTGTGCTTTATAACCTTAATCCCCTGTCTAGTTGTTCTAGCGCTTCCCTAACTCCGCACGATTCTTTCCTTCTTGATGTTATTTAGTCACAACACTAATAAATTTTTTTGATTTTGATAAACAGTTGGGTGGCTCCACGTCATCGGCCATATTTAAAAGTGGCTCATGACTCATAAAAGGTTGGGTGTGTACTTCTGTCCCAGAGCATGAAGCATGTCTTGAAGTCATGAACACCTCAGGCTTTTATGAGAAATCTGGTAAATTCAGGCTATATAGAGAACAGCTTTACAGAACAATATTGGCGCCTGAGTTGAGCAAAAAAAAACCTTCATGAAGTAGAGAAATTTTGTTTGTCTGTACAACTAAACTAAAAACGATGCAGCCACCCAGGGATGGCATCACTTGGAAATTCTTTACCTGATTTGTAAACTTTATATTTAGGGTAGGTTCAATGAGTTTTTTCACACTGATTTGTGGATTGCACACTGAAACTACCTAAACAATGCACTCAAAATGACTTCCATTATTCCCATAGGGAAATCTGACTTATAATAATAATAATTTTTATTTTTTATAGCGCCAACAAATTCCGCAGCACTTTACAATACTTCTCTTTATACAATTTTAGACGTTTACATAGCAAATTTGAAGACCTCTTCGCTTCAATAATTGTTACAATTTAGAGCAGTTTTCACAATCTGATTAGCCCCCATTGAAAAGAGTTAATCCACGTGTGGACCTGTGGCATTTACGACTGAAAATTCACAGCACATTTTTCCACTTGAAAAATCCCCTAGTTGGACATACCTTTGTCTACTTCAATGAGTAGACAGTTATTTCACTTTGGATTTCAGAAAGGATCTGAATTTTCATGACACCATATCGCACTGAATCTTCATACTTTCCTAATCTTTCTTGCCTCTTCATACACTCTATCTTCTAAATGCTTAGGTTTACAGGCTTTTACTTACCACTAGTTCTTATGGTTTGAACACCATTTAGGAAGAAGTACACTCCCAGTTCTCTTCTCTTTTTTTTGCACTGGTACACACTGCTGCATGTTATTTCAGATTTGCGTTCTTCATGTACTGGGACAGGGAATAGTTACAGTATCTTATAACTACGTATGTCAGCCATATTGTTATGAGGATAACCTCTTAAACTGATCGCACACGTTGAGTTACCATCAACAAAGCCCAATGATAACAAAAATTGTATAGAGGCTCCCAACTGACCTCCATTAGCAAATGTTAAAAAAACAACAACAAAAAAAGAGTGTTGGGGCGTGTTAGTTCCAACATACTTTGTCAAATATCCTGGTTGGAAATAAATGTGTATCTCCAACCACTGAAATAAAGATACACATGCATATACAGTACAGACCAAAAGTTTGGACACACCTTCACATTTAAAGATTTTTCTGTATTTTCATGACTATGAAAATTGTACATTCACACTGAAGGCATCAAAACTATGAATTAACACATGTGGAATTGTATACTTAAGAAAAAAGTGTGAAACAACTGAAAATATGTCTTATATTCTAGGTTCTTCAAAGTAGCCACCTTTTGCTTTGATCACTGCTTTGCACACTCTTGGCATTCTCTTGATGAGCTTCAAGAGGTAGTCACTGGAAATGGTCTTCCAACAATCTTGAAGGCGTTCCCAGAGATGCTTAGCACTTGTTGGCCCTTTTGCCTTCAATCTGCGGTCCAGCTCACCCCAAACCATCTCGATTTGGTTCAGGTCTGGTGACTGTGGAGGCCAGGTCATCTGGCGTAGCACTCCATCACTCTCCTGCTTGGTCAAATAGCCCTTACACAGCCTGGAGGTGTGTTTGGGGTCATTGTCTTGTTGAAAAATAAATGATGGTCCAACTAAACGCAAACCGGATGGAATAGCATGCCGCTGCAAGATGCTGTGGTAGCCATGCTGGTTCAGTATGCCTTCAATTTTGAATAAATCCCCAACAGTGTCACCAGCAGAGCACCCCCACATCATCACACCTCCTCCTCCATGCTTCACGGTGGGAACCAGGCATGTAGAGTCCATCCGATCACCTTTTCTGCGTCGCACAAAGACACGGTGGTTGGAACCAAAGATCTCAAATTTGGACTCATCATACCAAAGCACAGATTTCCACTGGTCTAATGTCCATTCCTTGTGCTCTTTAGCCCAAAAAAGTGTCTTCTGCTTATCGCCTGTCCTTAGCCGTGGTTTCCTAGCAGCTATTTTATCATGAAGGCCTGCTGCACAAAGTCTCCTCTTAACAGTTGTTGCAGAGATGTGTCTGCTGCTAGAACTCTGTGTGGCATTGACCTGGTCTCTAATCTGAGCTGCTGTTAACCTGCGATTTCTAAGGCTGGTGACTCTGATAAACTTATCCTCAGAAGCAGAGGTGACTCTTGGTCTTCCTTTCCTGGGGCGGTCCTCATGTGAGCCAGTTTCTTTGTAGCACTTGATGGTTTCTGCAACTGCACTTGGGGACACTTTCAAAGTTTGCCCAATTTTTCGGACTGACTGACCTTCATTTCTTAAAGTAATGATGGCCACTCGTTTTTCTTTACTTAGCTGCTTTTTTCTTGCCATAATACAAATTCTAACAGTTTGTTCAGTAGGACTATCAGCTGTGTATCCACCTGACTTCTGCACAACCCAGCTGATGGTCCCAACCCCATTTATAAGGCAAGAAATCTCACTTACTAAACCTGACAGGGCACACCTGTGAAGTGAAAACCATTTCCGGTGACTACCTCTTGAAGCTCATCAAGAGAATGCCAAGAGTGTGCAAAGCAGTCATCAAAGCAAAAGGTGGCTACTTTGAAGAACCTAGAATATAAGACATATTTTCAGTTGTTTCACACTTTTTTCTTAAGTATATAATTCCACATGTGTTAATTCATAGTTTTGATGCCTTCAGTGTGAATGTACAATTTTCAAAGTCATGAAAATACAGAAAAATCTTTAAATGAGAAAGTGTGTCCAAACTTTTGGTCTGTACTGTATGTATATGAGCAGTTCAGCAAAGTATAGCTGTATGCAAAACACTTAGTGTATGATGAGTTTTAGTCAGTCAAGGGCGTTCAACTTCTGGCTCATCTTTGACCCAGAGACTTTCCAAACTGTCAGTATTGAGTGTGAAGAATGACCGCCACATTTGATTAGTTAAGCTCTCCTCTATAAACTAAACCGAGCAGTCAACCAACCTACTGATGACGTGCTCCTGTGTGAAACACAAGCTGGAAGTGGAGCTTCCAGGACCAACACTAATATCTGGAGATCGGGCATCTTTGTTAATACAAGTACTATACATTAGAAAGTTTAATATGGATTTATATTATCAACACATCTAAATTTCATTATTTTCAAGTAGAGTTAGTATGGTAGTGTAGGGAGTACAATTGGGGGGAGAAAGGTTGAACTGGATGGACCTAGATCTTTATTCAACCTACGTTACTGTTACAACACTCTTACGTCTAACTCTGGGTCAATTTTGGTTTTGTACTTCAGTATTCAGTAAAGATAGCTCTACCAGGGTGCAGTTCAAAATTGGAGTAATTCACAACTCAACATGTAGTTTGACGTAAACTCCCAGATGAGGAAATCCATTGTTACATTTTAGAGGTTAATGTTCAGTCCCGTAGATCCTTCCTATGAATGATCAGCCTGAAAGGCTGGCGATAAGAGCTTTGTATAGAGCCCTGACCAGCACTAATCACCTCCCACTTATCTTTGATCATCAGTGAATTGCTCATAATGTTAAACAAGTCTTTCAAGAGTTGACCTTGTTCCCACTTACTTTAGAGTTGATCTGATATCAAATATGTTGTTTGATCTCCAATTAAGAATTGTCTCCCACTCTTTTTCCGCTATCCATACACAGTGCTGAGACTTCACATGGATTTCTTACACAGTAACAATTTCATACCCACATAGCCAATGCTAATTTTGGTATGATCAACAGTAGTTCCATATCTCCTCAAATAAAGTGTTTAGTTAAACGGCTTGGATTTACTGTGTATAAACTGATATGTGTCATACTGGAAAGCAGAAGACATCAACATTTAAATTTTGCAGAAAAAAATTATACAAAATTCAAAGACGACATTTTCACCATTTTTTACATACAAAACTATCCAGATCATGATAAAGTGACTGGAGACCTGAGTTAAATGTATTATTATTTTTTTCTATTTCTCATCTGTGTTGCACAGATGTTAGCTTGTAAAGTTTATATGCTAATTTCCCCACCAACCAAAGAGGCATTTGCAAAGATTCTACTCTGGAGAGTTTACTTGTTCCCCTGTATGATGTTGCCCAATCATATGCAGGACGCATCATGCAAGGAAAAAAAAACCAACCGGCCTTCAGATGAGCTTAGACCTGGCTTTCGCACTGTGGTCTGCTAACGTCTAACCATGTCACACAGATTTCATTGCCGGCATCTCCTGTGATTGCAAATGCAGGGGGTGGAGAGTAGAGCTGTTTGGAATAGATGCAGAGCAGTGTATGTAATGATACACAGCTCTGCTATCCTCCCCATACCCCCACACTGACAGTGCTGTGAGATGAGTGCTGCAGGGTGTCATATACATCACTCTGGATCTATGCCAGGTACTGGGGTATTATCAGGGGTGGATTAAGAGAAGCCAGGGCCCTGGACAGTTTAGAAGGCGTGGGCCCCCCGTCGCCCCAGTACCTGATGTATCACATGACATGTCACATGATCCCCTTTGATAAATCATGTGATAGTTCATGTGAGTAACGTACAGGTGCTCTGGTGCAGATCTGTAGATGGAAAAAGAGATTGAGGTGTGCTATGCGAGCCATGCAAATTTTTCCCTTGTGTACAGCGCTATACATAACATAGCGCTATACAAAATAGAGCAGGGGTGGGAGATTAATTTTCCCAAGGGGCCACATGAGAGACCGTGACTGTTGTGGACCCCGAATCAATAAACTGAAATTAATTCTATAATATTAATATATTAATTATAATTATTTTTTTACATTAATTGTATGACTTAATATTGAGCACAATTAAAGGGAACCTGTCATGTCACTTTTATAACTTACACTGTCCCCAAGTCCATGTTAGTGATGCAATGTGCATCGCTAAGTGCCCACGATGCAGAAATGCTGCTGATTTTTTCTGTATCTCCCTGGCAGGAAAAACGCATGCGGATTTTACTTGCGTTTTTCCTGCCAGGTAGAAGCGTTTTTGCGTGCATATCTGCATGCGGGTTATCAAGCTCTTTTCCAACTGATTTTAGCATCACTTGGAAAGTGCTTGACAACTTGGTCACACTATATAAATCCATGCAACCGGAATGGATTTATATATTGTAACCAAGTTAATAGATAAAAAAAGAATAAAAATGGTTAAAAAAAAATCCATTATACTCACTTTCTGATGGCCGCCGGTCTCCTTCTCCCCTGCGTCCAGTGTCTTGGGCAGCTCGCGGTGGTGTAAAAGGACCTTCCGACGTCACCGGTTGTGTAACCTGTCACATGACTAAATGACATCATGGAAGGTCCTTTTACATCACCGCGAGCCTCCGGGGAGCCAGGACGCACCGGAGAGAAGACCGCGGGCCATCAGAAGGTGAGTATAATGTTTATTTATTTATTTTTTTTTTTAACAGGTACTATGGTACCCGGGTCTGGATGGGCACATGTGTAACGGGTCAGGGAGGCGGAACCTCTGAGCTACTATACAAGGGGGCGGTCCTTGTAAGGGAGCGGGTGGCGACCAGGGAAGACGGGCAGGCAGTCACAGCAGGTGACCGGGACAGTCTCTGAGTGAACGGGCAGGAGGTCACTGCAAGTGACCGGGGCAGTCTCTGGATGAACGGGCAGGAGATCACGGCAAGTGACCGGGGCAGTCTCTGGATGAACGGGCAGGAGGTCACGGCAAGTGACCGGAGCAGTCTCTGGATGAACGGGCAGGAGGTCACGGCAAGTGACCGGGGCAGTCTCTGGGTAAAGGGTAGGTACGACCTGTGATGGCAGAGCCTCCAGGTAGGCTAGCAGGCAGATGGTTGATGTGTGCTCCCAGGTGAGCAAGCGAGAGTCTCTGGAATGGCAGGTGGTCACAGCACGTGACGGCGGAGCCTCCAGGTAGGCTAGCAGGCAGGTAACAGGTGTGCGCTCCCAGGTGAGCGGGCAGGAGTCTCTGGAATGGCAGGTGGTCACAGCACGTGATGGCGGAGCCTCCAGGTAGGCTAGCAGGCAGGTAACAGGTGTGCGCTCCCAGGTGAGCGGGCAGGAGTCTCTGGAATGGCAGGTGGTCACAGCACGTGACGGCGGAGCCTCCAGGTAGGCTAGCAGGCAGGTAACAGATGTGCGCTCCCAGGTGAGCGGGCAAGCTGGTCCATAGACAGACTGACAGGAGTTGGAGGGCAGACCGTCGGACCTCAGGCTAGCAGGCAGGTAGCAGAGGAGCGCTCCCAGGTGAGCGGGCAAGCTGGTCCTTAGACAGACTGACAGGAGTCGGTAGGCAGACCGTCGGACCTCAGGCTAGCAGGCAGGTAAGCAGAATATCAGGCAGGAATCAGACAGCAAACTGGCAGGAATCTGGCAGGTAACTGGCAACGGGACCTGAGGGCTGAAGCAGAGTAGTGAACAGTGCAACAACATTGCTCGGGCACCTCCATTTTGGAGGAGGTGCTTTATATATGGTGAAGTCCTCCGGCCATTGGCCGGGGACTCCTTAGGACGGCGCGCGCGGCCCCTTTAAGAGGGAGGGAGCGCTGCCAGCAGAGCGGGAGGAGGACGCCGGGCTCGGAGCAGAGGGGTGAGGGGAACAGCGTCCCTGCCTAGCAGAGGGCAGGGACGCTGGCGCTACAGTACCCCCCCCTTTAGGCCCCCCCTTTTTTAGGCCAGAGAGAAATTTAGCTAGGATGAGAGGGGCATGGATGTTCTCCCGGGGCTCCCACGTTCTCTCTTCAGGACCAAACCCCTTCCAA
The DNA here is from genome assembly GCF_046119375.1 of Phyllobates terribilis. Taxonomy (NCBI): domain Eukaryota; kingdom Metazoa; phylum Chordata; class Amphibia; order Anura; family Dendrobatidae; genus Phyllobates; species Phyllobates terribilis. Next base: position 453,752,189 of record NW_027362765.1, on the reverse strand, counting down.
TCTACTAGAAAAAAGGTCTTCCCTCTTACCCTTTTGGTGGCCAGAATGTTCTCTACCTCAAATTCGTTTTCAGCGGAAACCGGAGCAGGAGGCGTACCTGTAGACTTGGAAAAAGAGTTAAGTACCACAGGTTTGAGGAGAGATACATGGAAGGAGTTAGGGATCCGCAAGTTGGCCGGGAGTTTCAATTTATAGGCCACCAGGTTGATCTGACTGATGACCTCCAGAGGACCGATGAACCGAGGCCCTAACTTATAGGAAGGAATCTTGAGCCGGACATACTTGGACGAGAGCCAGACTTTATCCCCAGGACGGAATAGAGGAGGATCCAGACGTTTTTTGTCAGCATGTCTTTTCATACGCTGGGATGACAGAAGGAGTGCGGATCGGGTACTCTCCCATATGGAGGAAAATTTGTTAACAAGAGATTCCGCAGCCGGATTGTCCACCGAGGTGGAGACGGGAAATGGGATCCGAGGATGCTGACCGAAGACAACAAAAAACGGGGATTTGGAGGAAGATTCGCTCTCGTGATTGTTGTAAGAAAATTCGGCCCATGGCAGGAGATCCACCCAGTCAGAATGGTGGACATTAACGAAGTGCCGGAGGTAACTGGTCAGGTTCTGATTGATCCGCTCCACTTGACCATTAGACTGTGGGTGGTAAGCGGAGGAGAAGTCCAGGGTGACGTCTAGCAGTTTACAAGTGGCTCTCCAGAAGCGTGAAGTGAACTGTACCCCACGATCCGACACGATGTGGAGGGGCAGGCCATGAAGACGGAAGATGTGGCGGATAAAGTCTTTAGCCAGCTCGGGTGCAGACGGGAGGCCTGGCAGGGGAACGAAATGAGCCATCTTGGAAAAGCGGTCAGCGACCACCCAAATGACCGTACAACCGGCAGAGACGGGAAGATCAGTTATAAAGTCCATTGCTATATGCTGCCAGGGGGCAGCAGGTACTGGGAGCGGAAGGAGGCGACCGGCTGGCAGATGTCTCGGAACCTTGTTGCGGGCGCAGGACACACAGGCAGAAACAAAGTCTATTACGTCCTTGTGCAGGGTAGGCCACCAGTAGTGCCGGGTAATAAGCTGGAGGGTCTTTTTCTGACCGGCGTAGCCAGCTAGTTTAGACGAGTGACCCCAGTGTAGGATCTTCTCCCGATCAGGTACTGAAACGAACGTCTTACCGGGAGGGAGATGATTTAGACTCACGGGAGCCACCTGCATTACTCTGGCGGGATCGATGATGTGTTTCGGTTCCTCCTCGAGATCAGACACCAGAAAGGATCGGGACAAGGCGTCCGCCTTGATGTTTTTGTCAGCTGGGCGAAAATGAAGAATAAAATCAAAGCGAGCAAAAAACAAGGACCACCGAGCTTGGCGCGGGTTAAGTCTCTGGGCATGCTGGAGGTAAGCCAAGTTCTTGTGGTCAGTGTAAATTATTACCGGGTGAAGAGCCCCCTCGAGCAGGTAACGCCACTCCTCCAATGCCAGTTTGATGGCCAATAACTCTCGGTCTCCTATGGAATAGTTGCGCTCAGAAGAGGAGAAGAGTTTGGAGAAGAAGCCACAAGTTACCATTCTCCTGGAAGATGATTTTTGGGTAAGTACCGCTCCGGCTCCAGAGGAGGAGGCGTCAACCTCCAGGAAGAACTGCTTGTTGCCATCTGGGCGATGCAGCACCGGGGCGGAAGAGAAGGCCTGTTTTAAGGAAAGAAAGGCCTCCTCTGCTTCGGGCGGCCACTCTCTGGGATTAGTACCCTTACGGGTGAGCGCGGAAATTGGGGCAGTCCGGGAAGAGAAGTGCGGAATGAAGAGGCGGTAGTAGTTGGCGAAGTCCAGGAACCGCTGAATGGCCTTCAACCCCTCCGGTCGGGGCCATTTCTCGATGGCAGACAGTTTCTCTGGATCCATTCGAAGGCCGGTCTGAGAAATAATGTAGCCCAAAAACGGAAGCGAGGTCTGCTCAAAGAGGCACTTCTCATATTTAGCGAAGAGGTGATTCTGCCTGAGCCTGAGCAGGACCTGACGAACGTCTCTCCGGTGAGTCTGGAGATCCGGAGAGAAGACCAAGATGTCGTCCAGGTACACCACTACGCAGGAGTAGAGAAGGTCCCGGAAGATGTCATTGACCAACTCTTGAAAGACGGCAGGAGCGTTACAGAGACCAAAGGGTATTACCAGATATTCATAGTGGCCGTCCCGGGTGTTGAATGCAGTCTTCCATTCATCCCCTTGACGGATACGGACCAGGTTGTACGCCCCACGGAGGTCCAGTTTGGTGAAGATTCTAGCCCCCCTCAGACGATCAAATAATTCTGGAATGAGCGGAAGGGGGTACTTATTCTTCACCGTGATCTGGTTAAGGCCTCTATAGTCTATACAGGGACGGAGAGAGCCGTCCTTCTTTTTTACGAAAAAGAAGCCTGCTCCCGCCGGGGAGGTAGATTTCCGGATGAATCCCCTGGCCAAATTCTCCTCAATATATTCGGACATCGACCGGGTCTCAGCAGCGGACAATGGGTAAATACGCCCACGGGGAGGCGTAGTACCGGGTAACAGGTCGATAGGACAGTCGTATGGTCTATGAGGGGGTAATGTCTCTGCCTCCTTTTTATTAAAGACATCAGCAAATGACCAATAGGGAATCGGAAGTCCAGGTAGATTAGTTGGGGAAGGAGAAGGATGGGCGGGATGAACAGGAACCAAACAAGTCTTATGACAGTCCTGTCCCCAGCGAAGGACTTCTCCGGTCTGCCAGTCAAGCACGGGTGCATGTCTCTGGAGCCAAGGTAGACCTAGTAAGAGGGCGTGAGAGAGTCCAGGCAGAACATGAAAAGAGATGCTCTCAGAATGCAGCATTCCCACCTGCAGAGTTACGGATTCGGTGATGAGTTGGATGGGACGTGGTAAGAGGCCCCCATCCACAGCAGCGACAGATAATGGTATAGCCAGAGGTTTGGTGGGGATGCGGTATTTCTCTACCAGGGCCTGTGAAATAAGATTCCCGGCCGCTCCAGAGTCAAGTTGGGCTAGTTCGAAATAACGATTCTCCCCGCAGATAATTGAGACTGACAGCAGCAGAGATGGAGAGGATTTATTCTTGTCTAGGTCGACCTCTCTGAGCGAACCTAGACACAGGCGTTTCCCGACCTCTCCGGACAGGTACGGATCCGGTGCTCCTTACTGCCACAGTAGAAGCAGCTCCCCTCGGCACGGCGTAAGTCCTGACGGGTTTTGACCATCTTGGTCTGGTCGACCTGCATAGGCTCAGGAGAGTGTACCTGGGGAGAAACGGAGGGAGTGACGGATTTCTGAAAAGTAGGAGCTAGACGTGGAAACCTCCTCTCACGGGTGACTTCTTTGGCACGCTCCTGGAACCATAGGTCAATCCGGGTGGCAAGAGTTATTAGGTCATCGAGAGTGGTAGGAATGTCTCGACCGGCAAGTTCATCTTTAATACGGCCGGACAGACCCTCCCAGAAGACAGATACCAGAGCGTCGTTATCCCAGGCCAGCTCCGAGGCAAGGGTACGGAACCGTATGGCATATTGGCCCACGGTGAGACTTCCCTGACGGAGGCGTAGCAGAGATGATGCGGATGAGGTCTTCCGTCCGGGTTCATCGAAGACCTTCCGGAAAGCCGTGAGAAAGGCAGGCAAGTCGGACACCAGGGGGTCTCCTCTCTCCCATAGAGGATTTAGCCAGGCCAGGGCCTCCCCGGTGAGATGGGACATGATGAAGGCAATTTTGGCCTGGTCAGAGTTAAACTGGTGGGACAGGAGTTCAAAGTGCAGGGTGCACTGATTTATAAAGCCCCGAGCCTGAGCGGAGTCACCTCCGAAGCGAGGAGGTGCGGAAAGCCGGGGTCCGGGGTAGGATACCATAGTATTGGTGGGCAGCGGAGCTGCCGGATTGCGAGTCATGGCTCTGGCGGTGGTTGCTGGTGGAGCAGTCAGAGTGTCCAGGCGAGTATTGACATTCCGCAGGTGACCCAGGATGGACTCCTGTTGGGACCTCTGACGGGACAGTTCATGACACAGGTCCGAGAGTGAGGGAGCTTGGGTGCCACCGGGTTCCATGGCCCGAGCAAACTGTAACGGGTCAGGGAGGCGGAACCTCTGAGCTACTATACAAGGGGGCGGTCCTTGTAAGGGAGCGGGTGGCGACCAGGGAAGACGGGCAGGCAGTCACAGCAGGTGACCGGGACAGTCTCTGAGTGAACGGGCAGGAGGTCACGGCAAGTGACCGGGGCAGTCTCTGGATGAACGGGCAGGAGATCACGGCAAGTGACCGGGGCAGTCTCTGGATGAACGGGCAGGAGGTCACGGCAAGTGACCGGGGCAGTCTCTGGATGAACGGGCAGGAGGTCACGGCAAGTGACCGGGGCAGTCTCTGGGTAAAGGGTAGGTACGACCTGTGATGGCAGAGCCTCCAGGTAGGCTAGCAGGCAGATGGTTGATGTGTGCTCCCAGGTGAGCAAGCGAGAGTCTCTGGAATGGCAGGTGGTCACAGCACGTGACGGCGGAGCCTCCAGGTAGGCTAGCAGGCAGGTAACAGGTGTGCGCTCCCAGGTGAGCGGGCAGGAGTCTCTGGAATGGCAGGTGGTCACAGCACGTGACGGCGGAGCCTCCAGGTAGGCTAGCAGGCAGGTAACAGATGTGCGCTCCCAGGTGAGCGGGCAAGCTGGTCCTTAGACAGACTGACAGGAGTCGGTAGGCAGACCGTCTGACCTCAGGCTAGCAGGCAGGTAAGCAGAATATCAGGCAGGAATCAGACAGCAAACTGGCAGGAATCTGGCAGGTAACTGGCAACGGGACCTGAGGGCTGAAGCAGAGTAGTGAACAGTGCAACAACATTGCTCGGGCACCTCCATTTTGGAGGAGGTGCCTTATATATGGTGAAGTCCTCCGGCCATTGGCCGGGGACTCCTTAGGACGGCGCGCGCGGCCCCTTTAAGAGGGAGGGAGCGCGCGCGCCCTAAGCACAGTGGCCGGGAAGGAGCGCGCGCTGCCAGCAGAGCGGGAGGAGGACGGCGGGCTCAGAGCAGAGGGGTGAGGGGAACAGCGTCCCTGCCTAGCAGAGGGCAGGGACGCCGGCGCTACAACATGTAGTCATGCGGATATTATGCGATTCAATGCAAGTCAATGGCGGCAATTACGCCGCGTTTCCGCAAAAATAATGGACATGCTGTGGATTTTTCTGCAATGATAATCCGCAGCGGAAATTTCCGCAGCATGTGCACAGCACATGCGGATTATCATTGGGGACCATGGAGCACGTATTACCAAGCGTTTTTTAAGCATTTTCGCTGCGGAAATTCGTTGGCAAAATGCTTGAAAAATGCATAGTGGGCACGCAGCCTAAGTCATTCTCTCACGGCTCAGTGAAGCTGTGTTGAGCTCACAGCTTCACTGACTGAGAGCATGCGCAGGAGCTGGAATTCATGGCGTACACGCGGGGACCCAATTCACATTGTGCAAGTGCTTGCGCAGTGGGGGACAAAGAGCGCTCGTAAACACATTGAAACTGCGCAAGTGCGGAATAAACATTCAAATTCAATGGGCGGTGACCAGGCTGACTGAATACAGAAAGGAAAACCCCTATGACTGAATGAGTAAGTAAGATTATAAGTTTATAAAGTGATTTTAGTAAGTCACTATAGCAGTGATTTGGATGGGAAAAGAATATTAGTGATGCACATTGCATCACTAACATGGACCTGGGGACAGTGTAAGTTATAGAAGTGACATGACAGGTTCCCTTTAAGTATGCTGACATCCCCTATATACAGTATGAGCTCCCACACACAGCATAAGCCCCTACATAGCCCTCTACAAACAATATGAGCTTCCACATAATTCCCCTATATACAGTATCAGCCCCCGTGCGCTGCCTCCCATGTACAGCGGGAGGCCACGCGCGCTGCCTCCCAGGTACAGCGGGAGGCCACGCGCGCTGCCTCCCAGGTACAGCGGGAGGCCACGCGCGCTGCCTCCCAGGTACAGCGGGAGGCCACGCGCGCTGCCTCCCAGGTACAGCGGGAGGCCACGCGCGCTGCCTCCCAGGTACAGCGGGAGGCCACACGCGCTGCCTCCCAGGTACAGCCCCACCCCTCCAAATACACAGTGGAAGGCTGCACGGCGCCCCATACAGATGTATACTTACACGCATAAACACAAAAATACATATAAACAGACATCACACTGATATCTGCACCCACAGACACACTGTAACACAGACACACACGTAACTCACCATCCCCCTGCACGGCTCCCGTCGTCCAGCTCGTCTCCGGAGGGAGGTAGTAGTGCAGGGCGCACTGCATGACATCGCGTTAGCAGACACGGCCGCCCACAGGGCCATGTCTCTTAGCTGTGGCACGGCCGGGCCAGCACACAAGCACGTTTATAGTTGCAGTGCTAGCCCAGCCGAAGAAGAAGCAGGAGCACTGCGCAGCTGCTGGGGGAGTGGCCCGGCTCCCCCCCTCGCCGTCCAGCCCGCCCCTGCCTGCCGGGATTTGTGTGCCACATCGTAGGCGCACACATTATAATGAGGGCAATCTGGCCAATGGCCCCCCGGAGCCTCGGGCCCCGGGCAGTAGCCCAGATTGCCATCATTATAATTCGCCTATGGGTATTATTTCCGGATGCATTGGATAGATGCAGAACAGTGTATGTAATGATAGACAAGTCTGCTCTCCTCTTTCTTGGAGATGCCAGCAGTGAGATCTGTGTGACCTGGTTTGACACATTAGTCTTACCAGATCACAGTGAGAAATCCTGTTCTAATCTTCTTTGGGGGCCTTTTATTTTTTCTACATGACGCTGAATGCTGATTATAGAGCAACATCAATATTTTATTTAGAATATCAGCCGCTTTATCATGATGTGGCCAGTTTAGCATGCTTAAGTGGTGCAAAACAATGCCAGAGCAACATTTAAAACATATTAAAAAAATCTGAATAATCACTGATTAATTAGACTCACCTGTACTCACCCTGTCAGTGCTCACATAACTAATTAGCCTATAAATGGTAACTTTAATACTTAAAAAGTAAATTTTTTTGTTTCTGTTCCTTTTTCACAAAGGCAAAGACAAGATGGCTATCTGAGCAGGTCAAAACTGCAATTATCTCCAAGCACAAGCTGTATAAAGGGTAGAAGACTATCTCCAAAGACCTAGGCATCTCAGTTTTAACAGTTCAAAATGCTCTCAATAAGTTTGCTTTGTACAGTTAAGGACATTGTGGAAATAGAGAAATCAATGAGAGAAAAGTTGAAATGTGGCAAGTAAACGACATAAAACATCCAAAGAACTTCATCCTGAGCTGGAGATATCTGTAGTGATCGTTTCAACTCATAAAAACTATGATCCTTCTGTAAAAATGTTCTGCGGCCAGATATGAAACCAAACTAGAGCTCTTAGGCAATGCATACCAACAATATGTTTATAGATGATGAAATGAAGCCTATGTAGAAGAGTGCATCCTGCCTAAAATTAAACATGGTGGAGGATCAACAATGTTGTGAGGCTGCTTTACTGTCTCTGGAACTGGAGATCTTGGATAAGATACAGGAACAATGAAATTAGAGAATTTTCAGAGCATTTTAGAGCTAAATGTGTCCCTTGTATAATAAAATTAGATTTCAGTCATATAAAATGAATCGTACAGCAGAAAAATGACAAAAAACTTACAACTAAAGGTAAGCAAGAATGGTAAAAAAGGACCTGTCACCAAATTTTCCAGGTTGAACTAGTTACACGATCAAATATTGGCTGCAGAGTGGAGTACAGCAGAACTGAGACTGCTATGAAAGGAGGAGAACTGAGAGAAGGGTTTGTAATGTGACACAGTAAAACTCAACTGCACTGCCCCTCTCCACACACTGACTCATACAGGAGATCAGAGCTGTATCATTACATTTCACACACTGAAAAACCTAAGCCATGGTGGGGGGAGTGCTCTTCTTCCTGTTGCTGCCTGCTTATGATTGGTCAGTATCATACAGGAAAAAAAGTACCTCACTTATTTCTGAACAAATTTTTTTATACCTGGGATCCTTCTAATAAAAAGGATTTTTCAAAGTGATTCCATTTATTTGCTGTTGCTCATTCACTATAGAAAATCTAATTCTTATGGCTCATGATTTTGGGTTTGAAACCACCTAATTCACTTGAAAATATGAAGACTTCAGAAACCAGTTGTAAAGTCAGCCAATAACAATATAGCATACAATTCTTAGACTTTCATTTTATCTGCAGAGCAGAGAATTTCCTATAAGTGATTATATATTAGACCTAATTTTACATAATTACCAAAACACAAAGACCCCAATTCAGAATTTTTTAAGTCACTTTTATTTTTTGTATCGTGGTATTTGTTGCAGTTCTTTTTGCGACAAATTCTTTAAAATGGTGCATGAGTTTCATGAATTTTGCAAAAAGTAAAAAATCGTCTTTAATGTTGTCTTTGGCCTGTTTTGCGTCTTTTTAGCTCAAAAAAGTCAAATGTTTCACAAAATGGTGCTAAATAATGCAACAGAATAACTGGTGAATATAAAATTACTTTGGGGGGAATGACCGGAGTACATTTGCGTTAAATTTTGTAACTTTATAATAAGTCACATTGATGAATTAGTCGAAAACATCTGACAATGCCAAACTCTGCCCACAATGACAAAAAAAAGGCTTTAAAAAGGTGCAAATTAAAAGAAGAATTAGACACAATTCGATATAGGTGAAAGACACAAAAATAGACAAAAAACAGGCACAGATGCAATAATAAATCGGGTCCATAGATAGTCAAATAAATACAATTTTTAAGTTTTCTTGAGAGACATCACCAGAAGCAAAGGTGTTGGATGGAGATGAAGTCCGGGTTCTATGTAGGTAGTCAGGTTCTTCCACAACAAGCTCCTCAAACCATACATTTATGGACCTTGCACTGGGTCACATTCATGGGGAACAGAAAAGAGCCTTCCTCAAACTGTTCCCACAAACTTAAAAGCTACAATTGTCCAAAATGTCTTGCATGCCGAAGCATTAAATAGGTTGTCTATTACTGGACAACCCCTTCTTAAATGCTTTAGTTCCCCAAATTAAATAAAATCGAGCTGAAATGTATCACGCCGCAGGGAACCGATCAGCAACCTGCACTGCAATACATGGCAACAGTCAATCAGCGGCTGGCAGCTGACTTCAGCGTGCATGTACCTGAGGGTGCATGGCAGTGGCATCATGCGCCGTGGCAGTGGCGTCATGCGCCGTAGCAGTGACGCCGAAGTCAGCTGCTGGCTCCTGCGCTGACTGTAGAAGAGGACCCCGCATGGCATGGGAGCACGGGGGAAGGTGAGTAGTATTGTATTTTTTTAATGTATTGGAAATCAGAACAGGGCACATTATTAAAACAAGGTGACCAGGATGAGGCACATATTAAATGGACCAGGATGGGGCACATTATATCATTAAATGGACCAGGATGGGGCACATTATATCATTAAATGGACCAGGATGGGGCACATTATATCATTAAATGGACCAGGATGGGGTACATTATACCAGGAAGTGGATCAGGATGGGGCACATTATACCAGAAAATGGACCAGGGTGAGGCACATTATCCCAGAAAGGGAATCAGGATGGAGCATATTATCAAACGAAGAGGACCAGGGTTGGTCACCATGAAATGGACCAGGATGGGGCACAATATACCAAGAAATGGATTAGGATGAGGCACATTATGCCAGGAATGAGACCAGGATGGGTACATTATCCTAGGAAGGGGGCCAGGATGGGGAACATTATACCAGGATGTGGAACCAGAATGGTGCATATTATACCAGGAAGAGGAACAAGATAGGGCACATTATACTAGTATGGGGTTCATTATACCACAAAGAAGACCACGATGGGGGGCATTATATCAGGAAGGAGATCTGGATGAGGCACATTAAGAAAAACCGAACACAAACTAAGCGGCTTCTATACAAATGCACAGAGCATGGCCAACAAACAAGGAAAATTGAAGCTACTAACGCAGGAAAAGAAATATGATCTCATTGGCATCACTGAAACTTGGTGCGACAAAACACATGATTGGAATACAAGAATAGAAGGATACAACTTATTTGCAAGAAACGTACTTAATAAACGAGGAGGAGGTGTCGCATGGTATGTTAGAAAAGCATATATCTCCACAGAGATTGAAGCTTCAGAGACTTGGAGTTCTGTGGAAACGGTTTGGGTACGAATACAGGGAGAGAACAACGGAAAGGACACCATTGTAGGCGTTTACTATAGGCCATCTGGCCAACCTGAAGATATGGATGAACTCGTTATGCATCAAATGGCCAAGTTATCAAAATAAGATGTAGTAATCATGGGAGATTTCAACTATCCAGACATTTGTTGGGAATCTCTTTCAGGCAAAAGTAACAGGTCCACCAAATTCTTATCCTCTCTTGCTGACAACTTTATCTTCGAAAAGGTAGAAGAGAGAACAAGGGGATCTGCTACCTTGGATCTAATCTTCATAAACAGGGAGTAAATGGTTGAGGAGGTAAGGGTAGCTGGGACCCTAGGAGTCAGTGATCATGCTATCATAGAATTTTGGATAACTAGAGGAGGAAGACATGTGAAGACTCAAACTTCAAGGTTGGACTTCAGAAAGGCAGATTTTAAGGGACTCAGAAAGAGGATAGGAGGGATCCAATGGCTGGATGTCTTTAAGAACAGAAATGTCCAGGAAGGATGGGAAATTTTGAAAAATGAAATTCTCAAAGCACAATCATTAACAATCCCTAAAAGAGGGAAGAATAGGAAGCATTTAAGGAAACCAGGATGGATGAACACAAAACTTAAACACTTGCTAAAAAGGAAGAAAGAAATGTTTATCAAATGGAAAAAGGAAGGCATATCTAAAGTAAGAATATAACGCTGTCTGTAGAACCTGTAGGGCACACAGCACATTAGCTAAAGCTGATAATGAATTAAGGCTTGCAAGAGATGTCAAAAGCAATAAGGATTTTGGGGGTATGTCAAATGTAAAAAAAAGTCAAAGGTACTATAGGATTTTTACAGGGTGAAAATGGTAAAGTGGTAAAAAATGCTGAGAAGACCAAACTTTAAATATCTATTTTGCTTCTTTGCTCTCTAAGAAAGTAAATGTAACATCAACTGATCTTCACTGTACTATTGAAGGAATAGAAGAATCCACACTATCTATAAACAGACAGATAGTGAGGGAATACTTAACATAAATTAATTCAAGTCTCCCGGTCCAGATGAATTACATCCTAGGGTACTGACGGAGATAGCAGAGGAAATTATTGAACCACTCTCCATAATCTTTGAAAATTCTTGGAGAACAGAATTCCCAGAAGACTGGAGAAGACCGAATGTTGTCCCTATATTCAAAAAGGGTAAGAAGGTGGACCCAGGGAACTATAGGCCTGTGAGCCTTGTTTATATTCCAGGAAAGATCTTTGAACAAATTATTAAACAGCATGTATGTAAGTACTTGAATAAGAATACAGTAATTAACCAGAGCCAGCATGGGTTTCTAACTAATAAGTCATGTCAGACTAACTTAATTTCCTTCTATGACAGAATCACTATCTGGGTGAATCAGGGAAACGCAGTAGATATAGTATATTTTGACTTCAGCAAAGCATTTGACAAAGTATCTCACACCATCCTTATTGAAAAAATTACCAACTATGGAATGGACAAGGCAACTGTTAAAAGGATTCATAACTGGCTCAGTGATAAGACCCAAAGAGTGGTCATAAATAGTTGCACATCCTGTTGAAAGAAGTCTCAAGTGGGGTACCACAAGGTTCTATCCTGTTCAACATCATTATCAATTATTTAGATGAAGGAATTTAGTGTAAACTGATTACATTTGCTGATGACACAAAGCTTGGAGGGATCGCTAATACTAGAGAAGAGAGACAGAATTCAAAAAGATCTTAACAAACTAGAACTGTGGGCTGCAACTAACAGAAGGGTTTTTAACAAGGAGAAATGCAAAGTCCTATATCTGGGGAAAAAAATGGAAAAAGCATATACAGAATGGGAGGAATAGGGCTAAGCAACAGCACATGTATAATATAGTGCACTCCCCATGGACCTCCATAAAATATATTCCATCCCTATAGTCCTCCAAAAATATAGTGCACTCCCCATGGTCCTCTATAAAATATAATGCACCCTCCATGGTCCTCCATATAATAAAATTCTCTCCCTATGGTTCTCCATATAATAAAATGCTCTCCCCATGGTCCTTCATACAATATAATGTTGTCCCCATGGTCCTCCATACAATATAATGCACCCCCTATGGTCCTGCATACAATATAATGCATACCTCATTTTTCACCATACAATATAATGTGCCCCTTATGATCCTCCATACAGTATAATGCACCCCCATGGTCCTCCATACAGAATAATGCACCCCCACGGTGCTCAACACAATCTAATGCACCCCCATGATCCAGGAGAGGTTGAAGTGTGATTGACTGAGTTTGTGGACAGGTGTTTTTATACAGGTAACAGGTTCAAACATATGCAATTAATACAGGTAATGAGTGCAGAGTAGGAGGGCTTCTCTCCCTCCTTCCCCTGTGTACGACTCTCTGACTTCCGGCGGCGAGCTTAGTGTGCGCACGCTCCCTGCTCTTAAAGGGGCAGTGTGCGCACCTGCAAAGATGCCCCCAACCAATAACTGGGAGGCATCTTGTATAAAAGGCACTATCCCCAATAGGGAGGTGCCTGAGCAACCCCTATAGTTTGTTAGTGTCAGTTTGTGTGTGCAGCTATATGTTGCCAGGTCCCCCGTCCTTAGTCTAAATTAGTTAGTTCCCTATCCAGTACTGTCCCTGTAGTCCCCAGTGTAGTTATTTGTGTCCCTGTAGCCCCATCGGCGGTACCTGAACTATTTCCCAAAAACTGTGGGCCTAAACGAGAATCTATCCCCGAAGTCCATGTCCGTCCTCTCCGTCAGTCTCCAAATGATTCCTGACAATTACTTCGCTCCCGTGTCCCCATCCAGCGAACCCGACCCTTTGGATCAGCAGTTGCTGTATTGGGGACTGCCTAGGAGTGGTACCTGATGACTAACTGTAGTTCAAGCCTGATTCCACCTTCAGGAGCTCCAATGAACACCAGGTAGCCATTTGGCTGCGCCCCTCCTAGGAAACCTCGGCCCGTGGCACAGTGGGTCCACAAACTACGTGACATAGCTTAAGAATCATTTTTGCTTTGATGTTTACATTTGTTGGAGAGAGCTGCAGAACAGGGACATTATAACAGGAAGGGGCCCAGGATGGAAGACATTATTCCAAGAAAAGGATACATTATACCAGGAAGGGCCAAGAATAGGGGACATTAATACTGGAAGGGTCCCAGGATGGGGGACATTATACCAGAAAAGGGAGACATTATACCAGGAAGAGGCCCAGGATGTAGGACATTATAGCAGGATATCATACCAGGATAGGGATATTTTTACTGAAAGGGTCCCAGGATAGGAGACATTATTACTGGAAGGGGCCAAAGATGGGGAACAATATACCAGGAAAAGACCCAACATGGAGGACTTTATGCCTGGAAGGCACCCAGGATGAGGGACATTTTACCAGGAAGGTGTCCAGGATGGGGACATTTTACCAGGAAAGGGTCCAGGATGGGCGACATTATACCAGGAAGAGGCCCAAGATGGAGGATATTGTACCAAGAAGGTGCCCAGGATGTGAGAAATTAGTACTAACTGGGCTCAGGATGGGTACATTATTACAGGAAGGGGCCCGGATAAGGTACATTATTACAGAAAGGGGACCAGGATGAGGACATGATTACAAGATGGGAGACATTATTACATGGGGGGTAAACACATATGCCTTCACAGGATCTGGATTGCTACAAGGGCCCTCACATCTGTCGAACATGTAGGTGGGGGCCCATCGGACTCTAGTTACAGTACAGACCAAAAGTTTGGACTCGTCTTCTCATTTAAAGATTTTTCTGTATTTTCTTGACTATGGAACTTGCACAATCACACTGAAGGCATCAAAACTCTGAATTAACACATGTGGAATTATATACTTAACAAAAAAGTGTGAAACAACTGAAAATATGTCTTATATTCTAGGTTCTTCTTTGCACACTCTCTGCATTCTCTTGATGAGCTTCAAGAGGTAGTCACCGGAAATGGTCTTCCAAAAATCTTGAAGGAGTTCCCAGAGATGCTAAGCACTTGTTGGCCCTTTTGCCTTCACTCTGCGGTCCAGCTCACCCTAAACCATCTCGATTGGGTTCAGGTCTGGTGACTGTGGAGGCCAGGTCATCTGGCGTAGCACCCCATCACTCCCCTTCTTGGTGAAATAGTCCTTACACAGCCTGGAGGTGTGCTTAGGGTCATTGTCCTATTGAAAAATAAATGATGGTCCAACTAAACGCAAACCGGATGGAATAGCATGCCGCTGCAAGATGCTGTGGTAGCCATGCTGGTTCAGTATGCCTTCAATTTTGAATAAATCCCCAACAGTGTCACCAGCAAAGCACCCCCACTGTTATGTTCTGCTACCAAAGCTAAGGAAAGAGAGGAGATCTGTCCCTACTATAGGACTCAGCTGAATCCCTACGATGTAACAGGGAACCTGATCCTGCGATCAGACCTGCTAAAGTCCTAATCTAGTCTGTACGGAGACCTATAGATGTGGGGAGGGAATCCCTACAAGTACTAAGGACTGGGAGGAATATGGGACACCTCCTAACAGAAATAGTAGCAGACAGACGAACAAACAAAATAGATAGAACATAGAGGTCCGTAGACCAAGCAAACTAACAGAGTTAGATACAGAGCACAGGCTAGCTAGAAAGTAGATATACAATGAAGTCCAGCAAAGCCAGAAGGGCGGAGCAGGATTAAATAGGCCAACAAGGTCATGTGACCAGCAAAGGAAAAAAAAACCTAACAGCAAGGTTCTAACAGTACCCCCCCTTCTAAGAGGATCCTCCGGATCCCCTAGGACCAGGCTTATCAGGAAATCTCCTGTGAAACGCTCTGATAAGTCTGGACGCGGAAACATCATCTGACCTCACCCAAGAGTTATCCTCGGGTCCGAAACCTTTCCAGGCCACAAGATACTGCAAACTACCTCTATACCGTCTAGAGTCAAGGATGCGAGAAATTTCATATTCCCCGTCCTCCACCACCGGAGGAACAGAGGCAGAGGCGTCACCATCCGACACAACAGCTTTTTTTAACAGAGAGACATGAAAGACCGGATTAATTCTCCAGGAGGTAGGAACCTCCAACCTAACAGCAGATTGGTTGACAACCTGATCCTTGTTTTAAACGTCTCAACTCAGTCTCAGCTGATGCCACACGGTCAGGATCATCATATAATAGTCCTAAAGCAGAAAAAAAACTATCCACTGATCTGAAGCATGTATCACTAGGTTGCAAAGAAAAGGCCCACTCCTGAGGCTCTTTGCGCAAAAGTGACATTATGAACCCTACGCGCTGGGATTCATCCCCAGAGGACTTGGGTCTCAAACGAAAATACAATAAGCAAGCATTTTTAAATGAAAAAAATTCTCGATGTTCACCAAAAAATAAATCCGGCAAACATACCTTAGGCTCCAAGAAATATGCTCCAGGACAGTTACTCACGTGCTGACGGAGCTCGGCCACTTCCAGAGAGAGTCCCTGCAGGTGTTTAGCCAAATCCTGAACCGACACCATGATGGAACAAAAAAAAAAAAAAAAATCTTTCCTTAGAGAATTTGCAGGCTGGACTTACTGTTATGTTCTGCTACCAAAGCTAAGGAAAGAGAGGAGATCTGTCCCTACTATAGGACTCAGCTGAATCCCTACGATGTAACAGGGAACCTGATCCTGCGATCAGACCTGCTAAAGTCCTAATCTAGTCTGTACGGAGACCTATAGATGTGGGGAGGGAATCCCTACAAGTACTAAGGACTGGGAGGAATATGGGACACCTCCTAACAGAAATAGTAGCAGACAGACGAACAAACAAAATAGATAGAACATAGAGGTCCGTAGACCAAGCAAACTAACAGAGTTAGATACAGAGCACAGGCTAGCTAGAAAGTAGATATACAATGAAGTCCAGCAAAGCCAGAAGGGCGGAGCAGGATTAAATAGGCCAACAAGGTCATGTGACCAGCAAAGGAAAAAAAAACCTAACAGCAAGGTTCTAACACCCACACCATCACACCTACTCCTCCATGCTTCACGGTGGGAACCAGGCATGTAGAGGCCATCCTTTCACCTTTTCTGCGTCGCACAAAGACACGGTGGTTGGAACCAAAGATCTCAAATTTGGACTCATCAGACCAAAGCACAGATTTCCACTGGTCTAATGTCCATTCCTTGTGTTCTTTAGTCTAAACAAGTCTCTTCTGCTTGCTGCCTGTCCTTAGCAGTGGTTTCCTAGCAGCTATTTTACCATGAAGGCCTGCTGCACAAAGACTCCCCTTAACAGTTGTTGAAGAGATGTGTCTGCTGCTAGAACTCTGTGTGGCATTGACCTGATCTCTAATCTGAGCTGCTGTTAACCTGAGGCTGGTGACTCGGATAAACTTATCCTCAGAAGCAGAGGTGACTCTTGGTCTTCCTTTCCTGGGGCGGTCCTCATGTGAGCCAGTTTCTTTGTAGCGCTTGATGGTTTTTGCAACTGCACTTGGGGACACTTTCATAGTTTTCCCAATTTTTCAAACTGACTGACCTTCATTTCTTAAAGTAATGATGGCCACTCGTTCTTCTTTACTTAGCTGCTTTCTTCTTGCCATAATACAAATTCTAACAGTCTATTAAGTAGGACTATCAGCTGTGTATCCACCTGACTTCTGCACAACACAACTGATGGTCCCAACCCCATTTATAAGGAAAGAAATCCCACTTATTAAACCTGACAGGGCACACCTGTGAAGTGAAAACCATTTCCGGTGACTACCTCTTGAAGCTCATCAAGAGAATGCCAAGAGTGTGCAAAGCAGTCATCAAAGCAAAAGGTGGCTACTTTGAAGAACCTAGAATATATGACATATTTTCAGTTGTTTCACACTTTTTTGTTAAGTATATAATTCCACATGTGTTAATTCATAGTTTTGATGCCTTCAGTGTGAATGTACAATTTCCATAGTCAAGAAAATACAGAAAAATCTTTAAATGAGAAGGTGTGTCCAAACTTTTGGTCTGTACTGTATGTCACTGGCCACTACATTATATTCATGACTGAGATTTACTATTGAAAGGGCTGTACAACAATTTCCTGCAGCAAGATCTTCCTCAATAGTCCTGAAATTACAACATTTTTAATAAATTCAATAAGCCATCATTTCTTCTATTCCTGCATTCATTATTTTCCATTGTTTATAATGTTGAGTAATTAATACCACCAAACTGATGACAATCATTCTAAAAGAACAGTATGAATGTATATAATAATGATGGAGCTTGTTTATTGATCGCACACGAGACTAGTACCAGAGAATCCTGTTAATTTGCTTGTTATTTAAAACAAATTCCTCTGACAGTGAATAAATGGGTGAATGTTCATCGGTAAACAGTATTTTCTTTTCATTTTTAATGGAACAAATTTCTGTGGTGATTCTCATGAACACCTGCGAGGGTCTGCATGCTGTTGGGAGATGTTTATACTATATGTACCTATGCATGGCCACCAGGAGTTGTGACGCACATTGCAGTATGGTTTGCCAGTATGCTTCGATAATTCACTGAATTTGCACCATGAAAAATTTAAATCCTTGATGAAATTTGAAGGAGGGTGAGTGAAGACACATCTTGAAGCTTCCTTCACACATCTTGACCTTTTAACTGACATGGAACTACGTGCACAGAAAGACCTGGGATTTCATTGCATAAAATGCAAGTTAGGGTTCGCTCACACTGGCACATGTTCAGCTATAACACAAAATAATAGTTACATCATTGCATCATATTGCCAGCAGAGGTCGCACTTTCCTTAGAAACTGATTTGAATGCTGGGTGAGACATGAATTTGTTAATGGGAACATATATACTATATTATCTGTGTGTATACACATATATATAAATGTTTATAATTTTATTCAAAATAGTTACAATTATCTCCAATCCTATTGTAAATTAAATTATTACAACCTCAGCTAATCCTATTTAAAATGCCTTTCTGTCACTTTTTTTTTTTTTTAACAAAAGTTATCAGTGGTTTAAAGGGTTTGTCCAAAATTACGCTAAAGGGGTTTTCTTGTTTTCAGCTAAATCTCTGCAGTCATTCTGTGTGATAAGTTGGATGCCAATCGCAAAATTCGCAAAAATTTGCGCTCATTGAGTGAGATGATTTTTAATCTAGTTTAAGGCATTGTTCTCGGCAGCACCTCATCTTGTGTACACAGGTCAAGTGCTACTGAGAACAATGACAGTTTATGAGGCCAGATCGATTTATTATTGCTCGTTCTGTGCACACGGTAGCTGTTAGAACCCTCCTGTTTGTTTTTTCCATCTTGTGTTTTGTGGTCACGTGACCATCTGCCTTTTTATTCCAGCTCCGCCCTTTTGGCTGTGCTGGACTTCAGTGTTGTTTGACTATTTTTCTAGCCAGGTGCTTCGGTGCCTATCTCTGTCAGTTCGCTTGGTCCTTTGGGACCTCTAGTACCTTTTTGTCAGTTTGTCTTTTTGTGTTCTGCAACAACTTTCTCTGTTCAGGAGGTGTCCCGTCCCATTTTTGTTCCAGTCCTTAGTTTTTTTAGGGACTCCTTCCTTTATTCTATAGGTCTTTGTTCAGACTAGCCGAGGACTAAAGCAGGTATGTTCGCTAGGAATAGGCAGCCCAATACATCGTAGGGATTCAGCTTAGTCTTACTGTAAGGACAGCTTTCCCCTTTCTTCCCTTAGTACATGTTGCAGATCATAACAGTAGCACAGTCGGCGGGTCTGAACAGGGTATAAAACGACTGCTGATTGGCAAACATATAGCCGATTTTCAGTCGTTTAACGACCTCCATCGGTCAGAGTAAACAATCACTTACCTTCTGAATTCTGTTGCTTGTTTGCTACTGTGTTTTCAGCTGATCCTTACGAGAATTAATGTCAATGGGGCTAATCTTGTTAGTTTCTGCCTGAATTAAGAAGTATGCTACTTGTGACATGCAGAAGTAGTGCTGTTGCTTCAAAAGCATCCAGCAACTATTACAAATAACACAAGCACAGGAGACAGGAAGTGTTGTGCTTCAGAAGCATCCAGCAACTAGAGGGGTTAACACAATCACAGGAGACAGGGAGTGTTTTAGCAGAGCCCCAGGGGGATTGTGGGTAACTTGTTATTGTAGTCTGTCTGAAGCCAAAGAGAAAGGTGGTGTGTTATCTGTATCTGACAGAAGGCAACTGAACAGGATTCAGATTAGAAGAGAAACTAAACACAGGTCAGATAAACTCCCTGAACTAACAGTGCAGAGTATTATCGGGCAGGAAGATAAGGACTGGAAGGAATTGTGTCACAGAGATCATCTCCCTCATCAAACCCTCCCCCCTCCATCTTCATGCAGGACAAAGAAAGCTGTATACTATTGTGTCCTTGTGAAGGAAAAGCATGTGGTTGTGTATGCATAGAAGTGTGCTGCAAAAAGATCTAATCTATGCTGCTGAAGAAACTGTATTACTGTGCCTTGTGAAGAAACTACTGTATTGTTACTGGAGCCGGTTGCTGAAGAAATGAACGGTATTGAAGATTGTTACTGTAATATCCCTGAATTGCACTGGCCGTGCTTCAGATTAAATTCCACTTTTAAGCTGTGTGCCCACTATGCGTTTTTTAAGTGTTTCCGCAGCGGCAATTCTGCAGCACTACCAATTATTTTGCGGAATTACGGCGATTTGGTCGCCATTGACATGCATTGAATTGCTTAATATCTGCATGACTACATTTGCACATGCGGATATTAAGCGATTCAAACACGGCAGCCAGAGCGCTGCTCTCTGAGCGTCAGCACGCTCTCTGCTCAACTCTGAGCTGTGTTCCTCTCTGTCTCTGAACACTCACTAAACAGAACTAACTGAGCTGCCTGTCTCCACCCTCCCTATATATCTCCCTAACGGGCTCCCTCTGCTGGTCTGAGGTGGTAGGGTGGAGGTGTGTGAATGTGTGAGGGCCTCTTGTGGAGAAGTCCATCCATGCACCCTTCTGGGTTCTGTGGCACTAATGCGCAGCAGGGCACCACATTCCCTCCTAGTAAAACTCAGTACTCCTGGACTGAAGCATTTTTCTCAAAACAGGTAAACAATAACATTTACATTTCTTCCCTTTATGGGAGGCACTTTCCTTGAACGTTACAGGTAACATTATTAACACAATAAATATTTATAAAACAAGTTCAGAGTTTTTCAAGTAAATGGTGTCCATTTCACCGATGATGGAACATGAGGGACCCGCCTGAAAACCCTTAACGTAGGCCCTGGGCGTGGCTACAGGGCATAGGTGATCCAGGTGCTGGACCACGTCTTCGGCCGCGCCAAACGGGTTTTTGTTCAGTGGTCACTTAAAAGGGCACTCCAGGGAGTGTAACTATGTACAGGACAGTTTTTGGGCTGCTTACAGACCTCAGCCTATGAGTCCTTCATATATACCCTTACGGGGTAACTATATAAACACATATCTTTCAGTTTACACAATAAACATTATGAAATACCCTACTGGGTAACTATTTATACTGTCAGTGTTTCTCTATTCACTCTCTATACCTGACAGGGGTCTGGCCTTTTGTGCTACGCGATGACTTACGTAGTACGGGGATGCGTGTAGTGTGGATGCTTGCGCTATTGTCCGCTCTATGTGTTTGTGGACTGCAAGACTGCCTTAACCTCTCTACGGGACTGGCAAATAAACTGGTTACTGGGCCTACTGGCTCTGCTTCTACCGGTGATCCTTCTTCCGGGGATTCCTCCTGAGCAGGCTCTTCCGGGGCACTTACAGGTCTTACTTGCAGTGGAGGGTTTTCTGGCTGTTGGTAGAAGTGTTGCACAGGTATTATTACCGCTCCATCCAGTTGAGGCCAATCTGCCGGGAAATCTCCTAAGACAGTATGGAGTACATCTTCTTTAGGCTCCTCCTCCTGGGGCTTCAGCAGACTTGGGCACAACTTCAGATGGTCTCTTGATACCGTTGCAGTTGTTCTTCCTCTGTCTTTGCTAACTAGACAGGTTTTCCTATTGTCGAATCTGGAATTCAACACAGTGTAAAGTTCCCTTTCCCACTGGTCGTCAAGTTTGTGGCTTCTTCTTTTTCGTCTTAGCACAACTTCTCCAGGTGTCAAGGGTTCGGCTGGCGCACTCTTGTTGTACTGTGCTTCCTGCTTATCTCTCACCTTACTTAGACTGTCTTCGACACAGACCTGTACTCTCCTGTACTGCTCCTGTCGAGTCGCATCCCAGTCTTCAGTAGACATACCTGCTTCTGGCTCTACCACTCCAAGCTCCAGGTCCATGGGCAACTTTCCGGGTCTTGCTCTCTTGAGGTACGCTGGAGTACAATTGGTGGAACTCACAGGTATGTGATTGTACAAATCTACCAGGTCAGGTAGTTTGTCTGGTCACTGGCTTCTTTCTTCTAAAGGTAATGTCTTCAACAGGTCAATGACTATGTTATTCAACTTTTCACATAACCCATTGGTTTGGGGGTGGTACGGTGTAGTCCGGATCTTCTTACACCCGTACAGATGGCAAAACTCTTTGAACAGCTCGGTTTCAAAGGCAGGTCCTTGATCCGTCAGCACCTTATCCGGGTATCCATGGGGCCTGCAGAAGTAGGCTTGAAATGTCCTTGCTGCAGTTTCTGCCGTCAGATCCTTAACGGGGGCTACCACCAGGAACCGGGAATAGTGATCCACCATGGTCAGGGCATACGAGTAGCTTGACCTGCTGGGTGACAGCTTGACGAGGTCTAGGGCGACGATCTCCAGGGGCTGGGTTGTCTTGATAGATTGCAGGGGTGCCTTCTGGCTGCTGTAGTCTTTTCTTCTGAGGCTACAGGGTCCACAATCCCGGCACCACCTCTCTATGGAACTCCGCATTC
This sequence comes from Phyllobates terribilis, assembly GCF_046119375.1. Taxonomy (NCBI): domain Eukaryota; kingdom Metazoa; phylum Chordata; class Amphibia; order Anura; family Dendrobatidae; genus Phyllobates; species Phyllobates terribilis. Next base: position 453,730,087 of record NW_027362765.1, on the reverse strand, counting down.
CAACCCAATAAAACCGATTCTTCAGGAGGGTTTCCAGCTTCTTCCAGCCAAAGTGCCCTGATTGATCATGGTAGGCCTCCAATACCATCTGGAAGTCTGTCCTGGGCACTACGATCTGCCATACCATCTCATGGGTCCTAGGATTGACGTACCTTCGCCATACTTCTCTCTATAGATGAACAGCCGGCTTCTCTCATTCCACAGTTGCTTGGCTTGGTAAGGAGCGTCCTTCTCCAGGGAGGAACCTTCCTGGGTTATCAGTTCTTTGATACAGCTGACAACCGGGTCGCTGTCCTGGGTCTCCTTCCAACTGTGATGAGGTAACGGGTTTAATGTCTTACCACGATACCTCCTGGAGGTGCGTCGCTCGTGAACCATCCCATTTCTGTGGAAGGCAAATAGCTCAGTCTCCTCCAGGTCATCCACTTCTTCTTCAGTGGCCGACTGGTGAGGCATTCTGGACAGGGCATCGGCGTTGGCGTTCTTGTGGCCTGCCCGGTACTTGATGGTGAACTGATAGTTTGACAGTCGGGCCATCCAACGCTGTTCCATGGCTCCCAACTTAGCTGTCTCTAGATGTGTCAAGGGGTTGTTGTCAGTGTAAGCCATGAACTTACTGGAGGCCAAGTAGTGCTTGAATTGTTCAGTGATGGCCCAGACCAAGGCCAGGAGCTCCAGCTTGAAGGAGCTATAGTTTTCTGGATTCCTCTCGGTAGGACGAGAGGAATAGGCGATCACCTTCTCTTTGCCATACTGCTTCTGACTTAACACAGCTCCTAGTCCCTCGTTGCTGGCATCAGTGTACAGCAGGAAAGTTTGGCTGTAGTCAGGGTAGGCCAGGATTTCTTCGCCGGTCAGGATCTCTTTCATCACTGCAAAGGACTCAGCCTGCTCTTTACCCCACTGGAAGGGGGGGTTCTTGCCTCTGTTGGACTGTCCTACCATGAGATCTTGCAAAGGCGCTGCCTTCTTGGTGTAGTCCTTCACAAATCTCCGGTAATACCCGACCAGTCCCAGGAACTGACGTACCTCCTTGAGATTCTTCGGCTCCGGCTATTTCTGGATGGCAGTGACCTTCTCCGGATCTGGTGCTACTCCTTCTGGACTGACGATGTGCCCCAGGTACTGAACCTTCCGTTTGAGCAGGTGGCACTTGGAAGGCTTCAATTTCATCCCATACCGGGACAACGACTTAAATACCTCCGCCAGGTGCTTCAAATGGTCCTCATACGTCTTGGAGTACACTATCACGTCATCCAGGTATAGCAGCACGGTCTCGAAGTTACGGTGTCCCAAACATCACTCCATCAATCTCTGGAACGTTCCAGGGGCGTTGCAGAGTCCGAACGGCATACTGTTGAACTCGCAGAGTCCCATCGGGGTAGTGTAGGCCGTCTTCTCCCGGTCCTCCTCAGCAACTGCTACTTGCCAGTACCCACTAGTGAGGTCAAGGGTAGAGAAGTAATTTGCAGACTTTAACGCAGCCAGGGATTCCTCTATACGGGGCAAAGGGTATGCATCCTTGTGTGTTATGCGATTTACCTGTCTGTAATCTACACACATCCTCATGCTTCCATCCTTTTTCCTGACCAAGACCAGGGGAGATGCCCAGGGGCTACAGCTACCTCTTATTACCCCTGCCTTCCTCATGTCATGCAATATTTCCTTCGCCTTCTGGTAGTGTGCTGGTGGTATGGGCCTGTAACGTTCTTTGATGGGTGGATGGTCACCTGTGGGTATATGGTGTTGTACCCCTTTAATCCTCCCGAAATCAAGTGGGTGTTTGCTGAATACTCCCTCGTATTCCTGAACCACCCTGTGTACACCCTGTTTCTGATGGACAGGAGTGGCGTCCGTCCCAACATGGAGCTGTTGACACCAATCCCCCACCTGGGTTTCTGAGTCATTATCCTCCACTCTGTCTGGTGAGGTTAAGGACTCCACTGTGTGGATAGTGTTGTTATTTACAGTGTACAATCTGGCAACAGTGGCATATCGTGGTAATTTGACTTCATCCTCTCCATAGTTTAGGAGGCGTACGGGCACCCTCCCACTGCGTACATCCACTACCCCTGATGTGGGGTAGGTCTGTGCTCCGAACTAATGGGCTCCACTACCGCCTGATAGTTCTGTCCTTTGAGACCTATTGCAGCTCTACACCAAATCAGCATTTCACTCATCGGGGGAATCACAATGGGTATCGGGTCTGTCACCCGTACATTACCAATTTCACCACCTGATAGCTTTACCTGTTGCTGGTACATAAGGGCTCGGATCTCTTTCTGGAGCACCCTCCTCTGCCCTGGCTTGGCAGTGTCAGCCATCTGTTGAAGCAAGAATAACACTTCTCCCAAACAGTTACCAACAACATTAGTACCAAGTATCATGTACAAGTCTGTATCATCAGGATTAGTCTCTACTACAATTAGTCCCTGGTCCTTCAGTTCCACTCTTCCCACCTTTACTGCCACATCCTTAACCCCGACTAAGTTAAGGGGAAGGCCATTGGAGGCATACACGGAAAGGTTTGGAGCTGGCGGGTGAAGTTCGTCTATGGACCAGAACCTTTTGTAGAGGACATCAGGCATGATGGTTACCTGAGATCCAGTGTCCAGCAGGGCAGGTGTCGTGATGCCATCCAGCACAATGGACAGGAAAGGTCTTCCTACCACGAACCGATGGTACCAGCTTGATGGGCCTGGTTGATTTACTCCTGGGTGTTGGCCCTCGGCCCCAGGGTTTGCTTGTTTAAAGGACAGTTCCGCGCTGTGTGGCCTGCCTTCTGGCAGCAGTAGCAGATGAATTCTCCTGGAGGGTGACGTTGGTTGTTGGTCCTCCCACGGGGTGGCGTTGTCCTCCTCCGGGGTGGCGTTGTCCTCCTTCTTCTCCTCATTCAGGGGACATCCTCAGGGCTGTCGGCCAGTAGGATCCTTCCTTCCGACTCAGGCTCCGTCTGTAGCTGCAGGGTGCTAAGGACAGTGGCCAGGGTTTTACTTAACTGGCGCACTTCAGAGCGTAGGCTGTCCAGCTCACTAGGAGGCACTGTTTGCATCTTTGTTTCAGCAGTTAGCGGAGGAGCAGTGGGTGCTGCAGGCACTGGGGTGGCCCCACCTTGATAACGCTGGATAGCAGTATCTGATGTTTCTAGGGGCTGCAGACCCTTTATGGCCATGTCCTTAAGGGTGTCAAAGGTTGCATCTGGATGGTCTAAGGCCCACCACCGTACAGTTCTGCTCTCCTCCTAGGACTTCAACCCCCGGATGAACTGTTCCGTCAGCATTTTATTTTCATTTTGTATGCTGGCTGGACTAACCTGTTTCAGGGCCCGCAGGGCTTCCTGTAAGCGCCAGGCGTAGTCCCGGATACTGTCCTCAGGTTTCTGGACACAGTGGTAGAACATCCGGAGATCTGTTTCAGTGCGGTTTTCAAACCCAGTTTTCAGTCTCTTAAAGATGATGATTCCTGGTCTGCGGCTGGCCAGGTTTCAACTTGCCGCTCTGCGGCACCAGTCAATTGTCCCAGTACAACAGCAGCTCTCTGTTTACCGGTCATAGAATACATGTCTAGCACACCGCATATTTTTCTCTTGAATCCGGACAGGGTGTCCGGTTTGCCATTATACTGGGGAAGCCATTTCGCTCCAGGGATATACTACAGGGCCATGGGTATCAACGGAGTCATGACCCCTGCTGGTGGAGCGGCGGCTCTGGCCTGTGCAGTGCCGGGCGCAGGTTGGGCGTCAGGAGCGTTAACCGGTGCTCCGGCAGCTTGCTGGTCGTCGGCCATGGTTGCGCCCCCCTAGTGAACCGGAGCCTACCTTCTTCACTTTCTTTATCAGGTAGGCCGCAGCTCCGCGGGCGACTGTCTTCTTCCAGGACCTTGCGTCGCTCACGTCTGACGTCAGAGCGTCCTCTGGGCTCCTTCCAGGACCTGACGCTTCCTGGTTCGTCAGGGGCGGGGCGTGTCCTGGGCTTTGCGCTCTTCCAGCAGTTACGCCTCTCCGATTCCCGCGGTTACGCCCCTCTTCTTCCTGCGCGGCGACAGGAAGATGGCGGACAATGGCGGGAAATCTCGGGAATGGCGGGAAGCCTTCACCACAGTGAGTAACACAGTCGTTTAAGGTGGCAACGGGCACTGAATCCTGTTCGTGACGCCAAAGCTCACGCGCCCCCTGGGCCGTGGGGTACTCGGCAGCCAGGCCTATGGATGCCGGTATAGGGATATCACGGTGGATGGCCCGGTCCTTGACCCTCTGGAGCTGGTGTAACGGCAGCAGGAATGGTGTGGCTCTCCACAGGTAGAGCTAGCTCCAGGGCAGCGTGGGGTGTAATGGATGGTGGTGCAGGGAAGAGACGGCAGGACGGTCCCGGAGGAAAGACGGACACTCACACGGGGGTAAGCTTCCGTTCCTTTACTGGTGATGTTGCAGGCACGGCCCAGGGTACTCCAGGCGAAGGGCGCACTTTTGTACTCTCCCCAGTGAGCAAGTATAGGGTCTCCTGATCCGTGGCTTTACTCGCTAAGCTTCTGGCCTGCCTGGAACTAGGCCTAGCTTGATTACAGTCTCTCCTTGCACCTGCTGACTTGGTGGTAGGGCCTTCTCTTTGGAGATCACTCTCCCTGGACGCTGGGGCCTCCGTGACTCCTAGCCCTGGTACTATAATCAGCATTTGGTGAACCTGGGACCTGTAGTCCTCCAGGGGTTCCGGTGGTTCCTACTGGGCATTAAGGGTCCCTGTAGGCGCGGACCCGGTGTCCGGTATATTTATATTGGGGTGAGCCTGGTATGCTCCTCTGCCCCCTCGCTACTTCTTCCTTCTCCTCTCGCTTTCTGCCCACACAGGCCCTCACTAGGCTTTCACTTGTGCTGTAGGCCTTGGCTCGCCTAAGCACGGCAGCCAGCGTGCTGCCTCTTCGCTGCTCTCTGAGCGTTAGCAAGCTCTCTGCTCAACTCTGAGCTGTGTTCCTCTCTGTCTCTGAACACTCACTAAACAGAACTAACTGAGCTGCCTGGCTCCACCCTCCCTATATATCTCCCTAACGGGCTTAATCTGCTGGTCTGAGGTGGTAGGGTGGAGGTGTGTGAATGTGTGAGGGCCTCTTGTGGAGAAGTCCATCCATGCACCCTTCTGGGTTCTGTGGCACCAATGTGCAGCAGGGGGCCACACAGGCAGCCAGCCACCCACCCACCCACCCACAGGCTGCAATACTATACTGCCAAATTTTTGACAGCTGCTTGCACTTGAAATGTGGCCTATTAAGATCGTGGAGGCGGAAGCTTTTCACAACCTCATGCCAGCAGCGGCTGGGTGTCCATACTTGGTCCCCAGCCGCCACTATATTTCCCGGTATCGCCTCCGCCTTCCACAAGCACAGGTCCCACAACATTACCCGTGCCCTTCCCAGTGCACTTACTGGGAAGGACTGCCTAACCACAAACACGTGGACAGGTGAATGTGGCCAGGGACGGTACGGAGCCAGTCTACAACTTTTTTTTGCTGATAGTTGTATTTAGCTCAGTGAAAGGACTGGCATAGAGGGAAACCCTATCTACCCTGCATGTCATTTCTCACAGGAAGTCCTGTAATGCAGCTTGTTGCAGAAGCAATGGCAGCCCATCCAACATCAACTCGCCCTTGTCGGTGGTGCTTTGACACACATACACATCTTTCTTTGCGCATTTAATTTCTTGAATACAGAGTTGGACATTGGCCTGATCTGCAATGCGGTTTGAGAAATAACATGCATAAGCATGGCCGATCCACATTAAAAAAGCAGCCATAGAGTGTCCAGGTACCTTCCCCCACACTTTTCTTAGCCAGGGCTGCTTTTCGGCAGGGTTGGACGGGCCCACCAGAGAACCGTAGACTCCTCCGGCGGGCCCTGGCTTCTCCTTCAGGAGAGTTCATGGTGCCGAGGTGAGGCCATTATGATGATAGAGGCCACCATCTGCTTAGTTTTCTGTTACTTGGAATGCAAGTGCAAGTATGCAGCCAGCCACCCACCCACAGGCTGCAACACTAAACTGCCAGATTTCTGGGTTGGACGGTCCCACCAGAGAATCCTCTGGTGTGCCTTGGCTACTACCTCAGGAAAGTTCATGATAGCGCTAACTTTGCAGCTGCTATGGGGCTCTTGAGCGGGGGAGAAAGGTTAGCCCTCAGAATCAAATCCTCTGGTGGGCACAATGTTTTTCAATCTGAAACAGCTTCTCAGTGGGAGTTGTATTTCACCACAGCTATATTCTTTAGCTCGGTGAAAGGACTGGCATAGAGGGAAACTGTATCTACCCCGGCTGTCATTTCTCTGTCACCAGGTTCCGCCCATTGTCACACACGACCATGCCTGGCTGTATGTTCAGCGGTGAGAGCCACAGATCAGGCTTCTGTGTTACATCTTTCAACAACTGTGCAGCGCTGGGCGGCTTGTCAATTAAGCATTAAGTATGTTATCTTCAGCACAGCCTGTTGCCGCTTGGCCAAGGCAGTGCTGCAGTGCTGTCAGCTTGTGACTGATGTGGTCATTTCGGAGGTGGAGGAGGAGGTGCATGAGCTGAACAATGTGATTACATTGTTGTTAAATTGGTGACTCTGTTTTTTATACTAAAGAAAGATCCTATTGTTTTGTTTTTTTAAAGTTTTGTTTTAAGACAAATGCATTCACCGGGAAATGTCATTTTAACATTTTACAACCTTAGCTGGCAATGTGGTGAGTGACACATCATCAGACACTTCCTGTTTTATTTATGATGGAGGGACTCTGAAAGTCATAAAGCCTATTTTTGCAGGGACATCAGACGGCCCTTACTATTCTTAAAAGGCCAGCAGTCGGCCCTAGCTATTGTTAGAGAGTCATCAGCTGGCTATGCTTTGTTCTTCCCATTATTAACAAGTGGGTCTCCTATACTGTTATTGCGTATCCAGTGACTGCAAGGGCTGCCAAAAATTTGGACACAACCCAATACCCCTTTAAAAAGACATAGAGGAGGGTCTCAGTAAAAAAAATGTTCCCATTATAAAGGAGCGTGTCTCCTATAAGTGGTAATACCCATGCTGTGACTGCAAGGGTTGCCAAAATTTGGGAAAAAACCCACTAAGAATTTAAAGACACATAGAGCAGGGCCACAGTAACAAGGTACGACATGTTCCCATTAGAAAGGAGAGAGTCTGCTATACAGTTATAGGGTATGCAGTGAGTCCAACGGCAGACAATTTTAGGAAAAACCCCACTAAGAATTTAAAGACACATAGAGCAGGGCCACAGTAACAACAAATTCCCATTAGAAAGGAGAGAGTCTCCCATAGTGTTGGCCTATGCAGTGAATACAAGGGCTGCCAAAAATTTGGAGGCATTTCAATGCCCCTTGGAAGAGACATGGAGGAGGGCCTCATAAAAAAATGTTCCCATTAGAAAGGAGCGGGCCTCCTATACTTGTAATGCCCATGCACTAAGTGTATGGGCTGACAAACATTTACCCCTGGGGGGTATACATGAACATACTGTATCAAAAAATTTTTTACGGGCATCATAAACACCCTTTAAAAAAATTAGGTGGGTGTTGCATCACGGACCACGGTCACCCTGGTG